>NC_133114.1:19106473-19781473 GCF_022965805.1 Primulina eburnea | reverse complement strand
TTCGCGCCCTTACTCGGCGCATATGCGCGAGGCCATTGTTCAGTTTGCCCAACTCTCAGGTACCCTCGCGCATATGCGCGGATACACGTCGCGCATATGCGCGAGGCTTTCTGGAGTTCCATCGCCCAGCTCGTGCATATGCGCGCCCTCACGTCGAGCATATGCGCAGGGTCTTCTGTCCATTTCGCGCATGTGCGCACGTCTTGTCGCGCATGTGCGAGAATGATACTGTCCTCGCACATACATTATCACATTTTACCTCAAACCATGTTTCGATTGGCCTTTTTTATAATCACATTAATTTATAAATCTTTAATCGTTAATTAACAGCGTTTACTTTCGGGCATTACATAGCAGCCACCACACCACACATTCAAATTTTCGAGAATTTGAGAGCATAATTCAAGGTTTTTTGTCGCCCGTTCGTTCTCCTTCGCAACAAGGCTAACTGAAACGTCCACTACTTTTTAACTTTAAAATTCCAATATTTTTTTTAAAGTCGAAACTTGCATACTAACATAACTCAATGTTTCCAACTTCAAAAAATTAATTTAACATTTAAAATTTCAAGTTCATAAAAATAGCTAACTGATCAATTAACAAAAATCTTACGTCAACCATTAACATGATTAAAACTAAATTCAAAATAAAGTATAAAAATATCAAAATATTTAAATCATTCTCAAATCTTTATTTCAGAACTTTAACTATCAAGCTAATGCGGAAATAAGTGTCCCTTGGGAGTGTGATGCACCGTACAATTAAACATATTTAAAATTAAGGAAAAATAAAAATTTTCTTAAATAAATAATAATCTTTCTAATTGTGATAACAATAAACTACTGGTCTCAAATATTTGAAATAAAAACTATTACAAAGAAAGTTTACCAAAAAGGTACTCGTTTAAACATCATGAAATAGTTTCATAAAATCAGAGTAACTAAATTAACATGCTTGAAAATTCTTGAAAACATAGACAGTTCTCGGGTTTAGCCTCCATGCAATCCGAGCCGATTCATTGGTCCCCACCTCTCGTCTCCTCAAACTCGTCCTCACCTGCATCAATCAAGTCTAGTGAGACTAAAAACTCAACATGTATAAATTGCGAACAGCAAGTAACGTATAATAAAACCACATGCATTTTAAAGTATCACATACGTATCTTAACTTTGAATATACTTACATAAACATAGACGTGCCATCGATTCATAAACGTACTTGCATCATAAATACTTAAACATGCATATCATCATCATTTTGCGTAGAGATAAGTTTCAAAGCAAGTGACCCATCCGTAATGCGCCTGATCAGAATAAACCACAGTAATGTGCTGGCAGGGATGTCCACTACCACATACATAAGATCCACGATCATACGTTACCGGGTGGATTGGTCTCTGGTCATAATTTACCGCTTTATAATCCTGATCAAAACCCGGTCATACTTTACCAGTGTGGAGAGGTCCCCGGACACGTTCTCCGGCTTACAAACCCGTTCATAGTTCGTCACAAGACATTTAGCATACCTCAAAAATAAAATATTTTATTTTTGTATGTCGAACACACTTAAAAACGTCGAGGACTTCGTTGGAACGCTCTGGACCTACTGCCCTAACCACAGCAGCAAAGATGCAGGAGAGCCCAACGAAGCCTGCAACCAAAACTAGGGAAAACGTGAAGAACATGCATAAATTTTCACAATTTGAGCTATTTTACGATAAAAATCATACTCTCTAATTTCTTATCAGAAAATTACGAATTTGCTATCGAATCGAAGATAACACAGAATACTACAAATCATATGTTGAAAACATTTCTAGAAAACAAAACTATAAGTCGCAGAATTCAAAAGAACAGAGGGTGACGGGTTTTGTGACACAGAAATTTCACAGCTTGTGCAATTTTACGATACAAATTATATCTCTCTCATTTCTTATCAGAAAATTACGCATTTGCTATCAAAGCAAAGATAACTCAGAGAATTAAAAATCATATGTTGAAAAAATTTCCAGAAAACCAACCTATAAGTCGAATAATTCAAAATAATAGAGGGTGATGGGTTCTGTGACATAGAAATTTTAAAGCTTGAGCAGTCCCACAAAAATGATCATAACTCACTCGTTTTTTGTCAAAAAATTATGCGTTTACTGTCAAATTAAAGGTATCAAAAAGTAATATGTTTTATATGTTGAAAGTTTTCCAGAAAGTCAACCAAAAATTTACAGTAATAAAAATGACAGCAAACTTGAATTTTGCGATCTATAAATCGTTTCAAAATCAATCTAATCATTTTTTGTTCAAGCTTTGCATATCACATATGAATTTTTGCACACAAGCTCGATGCAAAAACAAAAGAATATACATGTCTTTGATGATTTAAAACACACAACAGGACGATACCGAAGCGGAGAGATGTGAGGGCTGATCTAGGACGATTTGTGTCATGATTTCTTGAAGAAAAAGGACGTGAATTCACTGAAACTATTCGAAGAGAAGGGTGGCTGCTGGAGAGCACCAAGAACCCTATATTTTCCTCTAAAAAATGAAATGAAATGTGTATGTGTGTGCTGAACGTGTGTGTGTAAATGTGTGTGCGCGTTAGTTTGTTGTAATGTGTGTGTGTATGCACAAGTGACAATCTTTAAAAGTTTAAAATCTTAAAATTACCTAATAATTAAATTAGGCCTTAAAATGCTTAAAAATTCATAAATCTTTTAAAATACTAATTTTCTTAACTTGAAATAAAATATCACATTTCCGTAAATTGCCTAAATCGTCACTGGTCTCTTTTTCCGATCCCGAATCGAATATTCGCCTGAAACATAAAACTCAAGAAAATATTTTAATGTGCATCCAATAAACATATAATATTTTAAAATTATGCTAATCATAAATCATGCATTGCTAAAATTATTTTAAAATTAAATAAATAATTTTAATCATTAAATAAATGCATGGGTTCATGTGTACTGGTTTTGGGCTCTACAGGGAGTGTACTGCCGGAATCGATCCACTCAAGTGTCAGCGCCTCCATTAATATCATCCTTACCTGCAACCATCCAAACCTAGTGAGTCTAATGACTTAACACGTTCTAACAATGAGTAACAAATAATACATATACAGGCGCATGCATAAAAATCATACATTTATCGAAAATTTCTTGTAATAATAAATCATTTAATCGTAAAGCTTTCCATCATCATATATCATTTTTGGGCGAATCTTGATACTTAAAAGTGACTAGCTGTACTTCCACATCTTCAATCGATCGACTGTCAGTGTCGTTTATGGATATAATACTAGCAATAAAACCTTGACAACCTGTCTGGATAAGCTTCTTCGCACGAATGCATGAAATAATATTCGTCATTTGATTGTTTTTGCGCCGCCTCAAAGATGAATTCTTTCCCATTGGGCGGTCCAATAGATACCGACCTCCGCTGAAAATCAATAGTAGCTCCGTTCAGTGTGAGCCAATCCATTCCCAAAATAATGTCAAACTCGGGCATTGGTGATACAATAAGGTCTGTTTGAACGGCATTCCTTTGCAATTCGAGGTCCACATCCTTCACCATGCTTGTAAAGACCATATGTTCGCCAGAAGACAATGTAACTCTTAATCCCGACTCTACATACACTAAAAAGATTAAAAATCGCTCCACGAAGGATTCAGATATGAAAGAATGCGTAGCTCCAAAATCTAGCAAAGCATAAGTAGCTACGCTCGATAAAAAAATTCTTCCTGTGATAATATTCGCATTATACTCAAAAAAAGCCATAAAAATTCAGGAATTCCTATCACCTAGGCCCTTCTAGTTTCTCATATTAGCATTTCAACCCCTTGAATTTTTCGAAAAGTTCCAAATGATCCCTTCGAATTTTGGAAAATTTGAAATTTATCCCCATATGTTCTGGAATTCTTTAAATTCAGCCCATGTTTTGCCATTTCAACCCTTTGATTTTCGAATTTCAAGCACTTAAGTCCTAAAGATTTTTTAATTTTCCAAATTTTTACTCATAAATATTTGAAAATTGCAAATTAGTCCCTTAGGTTTTCAATCTTCTACAATTTGATCCCCACAGCCAATGTTTGCAAAAACTCATTTCCTTATACCTTTGTATTTGAAACATGCAATTCTAAATCATCAAGTTTGATGCACCTCGATTTAAATCTAGAATTTGATTTCTATCTCAAGCAACAAAGCAATATAAAACGCTTAAATAGGGTTGCTTAAGCTTTGGGCAATCAGCAGCCTTATGCTCCATTCCTCCGCACTTAAAGCACTTGTAGGTATGGGTGAGCATTAGGTCAATTCGGTTACCGACCGAACCGAATTAGCCATAATCGAACCGAACCAAAATTTTTAGCCATAACCGAACCGATCGAATTAATTTTCATAACCGATGAAAACCGAACCGAATTAATTTAACCGATTAGTTTAAAAAAATTGTTATTTAACTTTAATTATATATGTAATTTTTTTTACACTACAATTTACACAAATGCATAAAAACATAAAATCACACGCATCATAAATGTATAAGTTTTATTTGAACACAGTTAATACATATTATATCGATTTTATAATTAAAAATTAAAATATTTATAAAAATTGATAAATAAAAAAATATTAAATAATAATATTTATTATATCAGTTAGTTCAGTTAACCGATTTCAAAATTTTGAAAACCGTAACCAAACAGAATTAACCGATATAATCGATTTTTTTAATTTGAAAACCGAATTTCCGAAATAATCGAGCCGAATTTCCGAATCGGCTCGGTTCGGTCGGTTAATTCGGTTTAACCGAAATCTTGCTCACCCCTACTTGTAGGTGTTTTAAAGATGTGATCGAGGAACAGAGATCGGGACCATATAAAAGAAATATTTTTATTAAATAATTATTTTTAATTATTTAATGTGTGGTGTAGTAAATAGGAATTTAGAATTGGGGGTGTTTTGAAGTTTTTTTATACGCCGAGTCGTATTTTAAACCAGTGTTCGATTTTCGACTAAAATATGAACTTTTTTAGAACTCAGCTAATATTTTCACAAAATAATTCCCTAAATAAAATATTTTTAATATTCACTAATGGGCTTAGAGGGCATATTATGCCATGTTAATGGGTTTATGCTTGCACACATGATTTAATGAAAAATAAAAGTCCCTAAACCCTACCCCAAAACCCTTAAACTCACGCGCGCGCACATCACACACAAGAATTCTCCTAGCATTAATCAAGCACACACACGCACATATTGTTGAAGAGAAGGTCACGTTTTGAAGGGAAAAAACAGCAAGGTCCTCCGTTCACTGACGTTCTCTACATCTCAACTTGCTTTTCGTGTGTAAAATATGCAAAGGCACGCTTTAATCTCTTTTTTCTGATCCATCACACCATATTCTATGTTCGAAGCATTTTTTCATGAAAAATATGATTACCTTGTATTTATTTTCTTTTTTATGCCATGACATGTCAATAACTCATGTGCGGCGGCTAGGGAAGAGTCCATACGAGATAGGACTCTTCCCATGCGCCCCGAGGGCAGCTACTGTGCAGAGGGAGTCACGGCTTGGCCAGGGTGGTCTATGCTAGGGCGAAGGGTGTTCAGTAAGGGTCAGGAGGGTTTTGGCTTGGTGGTGGCTCGAGTAAGAGAGTCCTAGTTCAGTAGGAGTCCTAGGCGCTTAAGGGAGCCAGTCGTGGATCACGTGCAGGGGGCTATGGCGTGGACTAGGAGCTGGTTAAGTGGGTCAGGGCTGGTCAGTATGGTCCCTAGGTGGTGTGGTCAGGGGAAGGTTAGAGGTGGCTAGGGTGTGGTTCGAGAAAAATGAGAGATGGCTCAATAGAACAAGTTAGGGTTCGAAATAGTTAAATAAATGGAAAAAAGTTTTGAACCATGGTCCACGGGGGTTGATTTATGGTTCACAAGGTTTTTTTAGGTATAAAAAGTCTATGTTTAAAGTTTGGGAAGAAAATATTTTAGTCTGAAATAATTCAGGAATAAAATGTTTCACGAATTAGCAATTAAGAATTATATCGAAATCCTTGAGATTACGTTAAATAAAAATATTAGAAGTCAAAAATTAATCTTAAATAATTATTTAGGATAGTCTCGAATTAATAAAAGTGAGGAAAAATTCAAAATCGAGAAATCCTAAGACCAAGGGTTAAACGCTCGTTTTACACTTGAAAAATCTTAGACGTCCTGGCAATGCCTTGAATGCTGTAAATAAGGTTAAAATGTTTTTGGAATTTTATGATGAAACGTTAATGCTAAAAGATATTTTGCATGTTTGGTTTAAAAGAAAAATGATTTAATGTGTACGAATTTTTATAAGTGATGAAATATGTACAGTTGAAGTAGGTGAAGTGATTGTGACTAATACAATGATACGTTGATTATGATTATACGATGACTTGTAAGGCCAAGGCTCAGTTGATGGGTGATAGTGTCGTTGATGTCACCGTCGCCCAGTACTGTGGTTACAGGTAGATGAATCCATTGACCTTGAGCTGATACGAAAGTCACAATTAACGATCTCAATTCGATAAAAGGAAAACGTATACGTATATGACGAAAGGAAGTTAGATATGATATGATGAAAGGAAAAATGATATTGTACGATGAAAATAAATTTTTTTTAAGTTTATGCATGTTCATGAAAAGCTATTTTAAGTAAAAGTATTTTCACTGTTGCATGTGGATTGTATATGTATTACTTGTTATCATGGTTAGGGTTTGTGGAGTCAACATATTCACTAGATGTGATCGATGCAGGTGAGGATGATGTTGATGTTAATGGAGGACTTGATGGTTGAACTAGCTAGGCTGAGGTGAACATAACTCGGGGACAATCGCTAGTTTTCCACACTTATGTTTATTACTTATGCTAATGATTTAAGTTACTTTTAAGATTTTATTACTTATGATGCTTTTGAAAGGTTTTTGAGAGGATGCTAGAGTTAAGTTTATTTTTGAAACAATGTTAGGATAGATTGGTCGACGTTTTACGATTTTACGTTTGAATTACTTTCTTTTGGATTTTATATAATAGTTGGTTGGTTTAAATGATGTAAAAAATGTTATGTATTTATATATGTCTATATTCGGCCAAAACTAGTATAGAATGGGGGAAAAAATTCTAATATATTTTGAATAAAAACGAGTAGTGGACGTTTAGTTGGTATCAGAGCAATTTCCTGTAAAGGGTTGTGCAACCGCCAGTCCAGAAAGCTCGGTCGTCAAGCCTCAAATCTGTAAGTTTAATTTTTTACATGACTGTTATGATGGTACCTGCATGTTTACATGATTTATATGTTTACGTTACATGTTTAATAGCCTTTTGAGGTTAAATGTTAAATAATCTTAAAGTTGCTCAAAAAGGGATTAGTATATGCTACATGATTAGAAACTTAGATTTAAATGCATGTTGGTTACGTTTAGAATTGGGAAAAAGTTCAGATATAATGCCTCCAGACGCGCACCTAGTACCGATAGACAAGTTTAGATTAATGGGGATCACCAAAAAAATACACCCCACCTCATAATGGGGATGTTGCTACTCATGTTCAAGATGACATGGCACGTTTCTTTGAGTAGTAAGCTTAGCATGCTCTGAGGCCACAGCACGCCGTGTATGAATATTTTCGACAAATTACGGGGCGAATGGAAATTTCCGAAAACTTAAGGGACTGAATTGCAAACTTTAAAAGTCTAAGGGGCTGTTTTGCAAATCTTAGGTAATTAGGGGCTGTTTTCATGATTTCGAACTGAAAGTTTAGGGCCTAATTAGATGGAATTCAAAATCTATGGGGCTAAATTGCAAAATTCAAACTTTCAAGGAAAAAGAGCAATTTTCGAAAATTCAAGGGGCGGAAATGCAATTTTTTCGAGAAAATTTAGGGACCAAGCATGTGATATTCGAAAATTTTGGGGAAATGTTCATAGAAATTCCTTAAACTTCAACAAAAATAGATTTAACGACATATTCGTCGCAGGAATGATATTCTTTCTAGGTGTAGCTACCTACGCATTACTGGATTCGGGAGCTACACACTCATTCATATCCGAGACATTCGTCAAGTGACTCAATATTATACCCGACGATATGGGATCGAGCTTCAAAGTTTCTATTCCTTCTGGTGATCAACTGATCACTTCAATCATTGTGAAGAATCTGGAGCTTCGTTTGCAAAAAGATATGGTTCAGGCTGATCTCATCGTACTTCCTATGCCTGAATTCAACATTATACTCGGCATGGATTTGCTATCATTGAATGGAGCTTCGTTCGGCAGATGTCAGTGTCTATTCAACCACCCAGCGGGAAATCTTTTGTCTTTGAGGCAGTCAGGAACAAGCAAATGTCGCACATTATCTCCTGCATCTATGCGAGGAAACTTATGAAGCGAGGCTATCAAGCTTTCCTAGCATGTGTTATCTCATCACATGTTCCCGACAGTCAGAAACTAGAGGGTGTTGAAATCGTTAGATACTTTCCTAGTGTTTTTCTTGAGGATGTTTCTGACATTTCACCGGACCGAGAAGTGGAATTTTTTATTGACTTGATGTCGGGCACTGTGCCAATCTCTAAGGCACCCTATCCTCTAGCACATGCCGAAATGAAAGAGCCAAAGGATCAAATTGAAGAATTGATGGACGAAGATTTTATTCTCCCTAGTTGTTCTCGGTGGTGCTCGTCGGTATTATTTTTCATTAAAAAAGATGGCAGTATACGGATCTGAATTGATTTTCGAGAGATGAATATAGTCACCATCAACAATAAGTATCATCTACCTAGAATTAAAGAATTATTTGATCAATTACAAGTAGTATCAATATTCTCAAAAATATATTTTCGTTCTGGATACTATCAATTAAAGGTTAAGGAGTCGGATGTTCATAAGACGGTGTTTAGGACTCGATATGGGCATTATGAGTTTATGTTCATGCCATTTGGGTTGACCGATGCGCCAGAGATCTTCATGGATCTCATGAATCGGGTATTTCAGCCGTATCTGGATCAATTCATCATAGTCTTCATTGAAGACATTCAGATTTATTCGAAGAGCCGAGAGGAGCATAGCCAGCACTTGAGAACGGCGTTACAAAATTGCAAGATTGAAATTTATTGGCCAAGTTCAGCAAGGGCGAGTTTTGACCCGAGAGAGTAGCGTTCTTAGGCCACATTATTTCTAGAAATGAAGTTGAAGTTGATATAAGCAAATTCGAGGCAGTTTGATAGGCTCATAATGAAACGTCCCATGTTCTTGTGTTTAAAATAGACTAAATTTTTTTTTTTTTTTTTAAATTTCGGTCCTCGTAAAAATATTTTAATAAAAATATTTTTGTCCATGATCTAGAACATTCGCTAGCTAGCATTTAAAAATCAATCGTAATCGCCATAAAATAAAATAATCGCATGAGTTACCAAACCTAAAAAGCAATACCCGTGAAACGTATTTTCCTCTCCAAAACCACTCTAAAGCATGAATAAATGGTTTTAAAAATCATTTAACGTAAAATCATAATCCATAATCATGAGTGCGGAAAAACAGTAGAAGCGCTGGTCCTCGGGTTGTGTGCACCTTCAGCCAGTCATCTCAAGCGTCAAGGCCTCCCTCAACCTCACCTGCATCCATCACACCTAGTGAGTCTAAAGACTCAACACACCAAATCTTTGTAACGAGTAATAGATATAAAATCCCATGCAACAGTGAAAATACTTTTACGTAAAATTACCTTTTCGTGATATGCATGACATAAACCTTACTTTTACCTTTTCCTTGATCATAACATAACATGATAACATGACATAATAGCATGACGTGATTCTTTTCATGATCATAACTTTATCTTTTTCTTGATTGAATTCAGATCGTTAATTGTGACTTTCCTGACGTGACATGACATGACATGACATGACGATGGTACCATCTACTTGAAACCACAGTACTGGGCGGCGGGGACATCAGCGACACAAGATCGTCAACTGAGCCTTGGCCTAATCTTGATCATAACCTCAAATCCTGAATTCCTCATAGTCACAATTACTTCACTTTCATCAATGTTTTCATGTTTTCACCACCTTATAAAATTATGCATGAATATATTTTCTTTTGAAACCAAGCATGCACCATGTATTTTAAATGTCAATTTTAATCATAAAATTTCATGGACATTTAAAAATAAATCATGAACATTTCATAATCATTTAAAAATGCACATAATATCATAAAAACAGCATTTAGGGCACTGCCATGACCTCTACTAAATTTTGATGCAAAAAGACCGTTTTACCCCTGGACTCGACTTTTTAGAAAATCGACTTTCTTTCTTGATTTCGTGACTCTAACATGTCCCAAATAAAAATTTAAGCTTATAAGAATTTTCTCGTAATTTTATTTGGCTTAAAACTTAGACTTTTCAATTTATCTTTTAATAGTTATTTTAACGGTGTTTTAATCCCGAAAAATACCAAACTTTAATATAAAATTCCTAAATTCTAAATTTAGTCCTTTTATATTATTTTAGCCCTTATGGATCACGACTCGACCCCCGTGAGCCGTTTTCCAAATTTTCTTTGTTTTCAAAGCTCATTTTGACACCTAAACTTCGACCCCGAG
The DNA here is from genome assembly GCF_022965805.1 of Primulina eburnea. Classification (NCBI taxonomy): domain Eukaryota; kingdom Viridiplantae; phylum Streptophyta; class Magnoliopsida; order Lamiales; family Gesneriaceae; genus Primulina; species Primulina eburnea. The sequence goes on along the minus strand of NC_133114.1, from coordinate 19,770,845 downwards.
CCATCTCCTAAATTTACCTACTGGACACTCAAACCCTTAAAAACTCAAGCCCAAAGTCAAAATCGAAGTCCCTCAAGGTTCTGCATGTGCTGGCCGAGAAGCACTCATGACATGATTTCCATGTTCGTGCTCGCAGGAGCCCAGCCGATGCATTACCGATCAAACCCAGCCCATGAACCCTTTCTTAGGACCCTAGTGAACCCCCTTGCGCAGCCCGTGCTCCACGCACCAAGCCTGCCACGCCTGAAGGAGGCGTGAACCCTGCACAAGTCTGTGCAGGGCCCTCGGGTGGAGTCCTAGCAGCGCTAGGACTCTTTCCCGAGCCCTTGGTTCGATTTCTAGCTTGGCTAAGACTCTCACCCTGACTCAAGACGACCCTTGGCAGTGTCCTGGCCCAAGCCAAGACCGAGCCCTACCCTGAAACGTGACACCCAATTGCTTCAAGCCATGACAGCGGCCTTTGACTTTCGTATCTTACGTTCTGATGGTTTCTGCCGCTAGTGGGAGGGTGTTTGTGACATCGTTTTATCTTGAAAACTTTACTTAAACCTTATACATCATCATGGCAGTCCCCTAAAACGTGCAAAACATGAATCGACACAAGAAAACGTTAGATCGTAACGTGAATACGTAAAAACCGTAATAAAACTTCGTATTCTTTGCACATGCTTTTCTTAAATCGATATATGATGCAACGGATGAGCAAAAGGAAGATATTGGCGTGCCTTTGCGTAATAAACGCACGATATACTGACGACGACGAAGAACGGAGAGAACCGAGGCTTGCAACTATCAAAACTTTGAAGAAAAGGAGCCAATCTCCTCACGGCCGAAGCTTATTGCTGCGCCGAGGAGAGGATTTTGTTTTCGTTAAAATTCTTGAGCGGCTGGAAGTGATTGCCTAATCTAGGTTTGACACTATTATATATATTAATTTATTTTATTAATTAGGCTTAAGGCCTAGTAAATTTTAATTAAGCCCACTAGTGCAAGTTAGGCTTGACTAAAATAATAAAAAGAATGTTTTCATAATGATATTTAGTGAATTAAATAGCCGGACTGCTTAAAAGATCAAATTTTAAGTTGAAAATCCAACACCGATAAAATTTAGCCCCGACGTATTAAGTCATCTCAAAATTTCCTTGTTTTCAAAAATAAGCGGAAATCATCACCCTTAAATTAAATAATTAAAATTAATTATTTAATTAAAACATTTTTCAGCCCCCGGTCTCCGTTCCTCGATCGTCGCTTGAATAGCCTTAAAAAAAATGCAATTTCATGCAGAATGGCGATAAAATCATAATAAGCATGTATGACACATAATTAATTAGCCATTAAATTAAATTACTCATTTTCCATATTTTCTAGATTTGCATGCAGTTGGATTACGCCGACTTAAATTTGGACCTTACAATTCCTCCCCCCTAAAATAAAATTTCGTCCTCGAAATTGGAACTTACCGAATAACTCTGGATAGCGGCTCATCAAGTCCCTCTCGGTTTCCCAAGTAGCTTCCTCTTCCGAGTGATTCAGCCACTTGACCTTGACCATTGGAATGACTTTATTACGCAGTCTTCTCTCTTGCCGCGCTAAGATCTGGACAGGTCTTTCCTCGTATTTCATATGAGGAGTTAATTGAAGAGGCTCATAATTAAGTACATGTGATGGGTTAGACATGTACTTTCGAAGCACAGAAACATGGAACACGTCGTGAACTCCTGAAAGTGCTGGTGGCAACGCCACTCTATAGGCTAGTGTCCCAATCCTCTCCAATATCTCAAACGGACATATAAACCTTGGACTAAGCTTGCCTTTCCTGCCAAAGTGCATAACACCCTTCATAGGTGCTATTTTCACGAATACGTGGTCGCCCACTGCAAACTCTAAGTCCCTTCGCCTTTTGTCCGCATAACTTTTCTGTCGTCTTTGTGCAGTCTTCATTCTCTCACGAATTTTGACTACCAACTCCGCTGTCTCTTCAATAACATCTGGACCAAGAACCCTTCTTTCTCCAACCTCGTCCCAATGAATAAGAGATCTACATCTCCTTCCATAGAGTGCCTCAAAAGGAGCCATCCCAATTGATGATTGGAAGCTGTTATTGTAGGCGAACTCCACTAGAGGTAACCTCGATTCCCAACTGCCTTGGAAATCGATAACACAAGCTCGCAGAAGGTCCTCCAAAGTCTGAATAACTCTCTCCGACTTACCATCGGTTTGATGGTGGAACGCTGTACTGAACAGTAGCTTGGTCCCCATCGTTGCATGCAGACTTTTCCAGAAAGAGGACGTGAATCTCCGATCCCTGTCAGAAACAATAGAAACTGGAATCCCATGCAGGCGAACTACCTCTCGAATATACAACTCTGTAAACTGAACCATGGTGAATGTCGTCTTAATAGGTAGAAAATGAGCTGATTTCGTAAGACGATCAACTATCACCCAAATGGCATTCAAACCCTTAACCGTCTTCGGCAGTCCCACTACAAAGTCCATGGTGATGTTTTCCCATTTCCACTCGGGAATAGGGAGTGACTTCAATTTCCCTGCCGGTCGCTGATGCTCTGCCTTGACTTGCTGACAAGTCAAACACTCGGACACAAATCTCAGAATGTCCCTCTTCATCCCTGGCCACCAGTATAACAACTGCAAATCCTTGAACATTTTCGTAGTTCCCGGGTGAATGGAATATGGCGAGTCATGGGCTTCCTTCATAATAAGCTCTCTCAAAGAATTGTCGCTAGGAACCCATAGACGATCTCGATAGTGAACTAAACCATCCACCACTGAATACAAGTTCCGGCCGTTGGCCTCATCTCTAGCTCTCCACTTTTGCAACTGTTCATCAGTGGACTGACTCTCTCGGATTCTATCCCTCAAAGTCGACTGTACTGAGAGTGTGGCAACATTAGGGGCCTCGCCCCTGGCATAGACTGTAAGCTCAAACCGCTGTATCTCGGACTGCAACGGTCTCTGAAGAGATAATTGAGTAATAACTGCAGCTTTTCTACTCAACGCATCTGCCACAACATTAGCTTTTCCCGGATGGTAGCTAATTTCACAGTCATAATCCTTCACTAACTCGAGCCATCTGCGCTGTCTCATGTTCAACTCCTTTTGGGTGAAGAAGTACTTCAAACTCTTATGATCAGTGAATATCTTGCACTTCTCCCCATAAAGGTAGTGTCTCCAAATTTTCAGTGCGAAGACTACTGCTGCAAGCTCAAGATCATGCGTAGGGTAGTTCTTTTCATGAATCTTCAACTGTCGCGATGCATAGGCAATAACTCGGTCGTTTTGCATCAGAACTGCACCCAAACCAAGCTTAGAAGCGTCGGTGTAAAGAACATACTCCCCTTGCCCCGATGGCATAGATAACACTGGCGCGGATATCAAGGCTTGCTTCAACTTGTCAAAACTGTCTTGACACTCGGGTCCCCATACAAACTTTGCATTCTTCTTTGTCAAGGCGGTCATGGGTACCGCTATAGATGAGAACCCCTGAATGAACTTGCGATAATAGCCAGCTAGCCCCAAGAAACTGCGAATCTCGGTGACACTCTTCGGCACTGGCCAATTCTTTCACTGCCTCTACCTTACTTGGATCGACTTCCACTCCACTGCTGGAAATGATGTGGCCTAAAAACGCCACTCTATCGAGCCAAAACTCGCACTTGCTGAATTTAGCAAAAAGCTTCCTGTCTAACAATACTTGCAGTGCGGTTCTCAGATGGCGGCTATGCTCCTCTCTGCTCTTGGAATAGATCAATATGTCGTCGATGAAGACAATAATAAACTGATCCAGATACGGCTGAAATACGTGATTCATGAGATCCATGAAGATCGCTGGCGCATTGGTCAACCCGAATGGCATGACCATAAACTCATAGTGCCCATATCTAGTTCTGAATGCTGTCTTATGGACATCTGCTTCTTTCACTTTCAACTGATGGTATCCCGAACGCAGATCAATCTTAGAGAAAATCGATGCTCCTTGCAGCTGGTCAAATAAATCCTCGATTCTTGGCAGTGGATACTTATTTTTGATAGTGACCCTATTGAGCTCTCGATAATCGATGCAAAGACGCATACTACCATCTTTCTTTTTCACAAATAATACCGGTGCGCCCCATGGAGAGTAACTAGGGCGAATGAAACCCTTGTCTAACAAGTCCTGAATCTGATCTTTTAGTTCTTTCATTTCTGCAGGTGCTAGACGATAGGGTGCTTTTGATATAGGAACCGTGCCCGGCATTAGATCAATGGAGAATTCCACTTCACGATCAGGCGGAATGCCAGATACGTCTTCGGGAAAGACGCTAGGGAATTCTCTCACAATATCAACATCCTCAAGCTGCTGGCTGGTAGGCTCATGTGCAGTAGTGACACATGCTAGATAAGCTGAGCATCCTCGCTTAATAAGCTTCCTCGCACATAAGCAGGAGATAATGTGCGGCATTTGCTTGTTCCTTGCCGCCTCAAAAACAAAAGGTTTACCACTAGGCGGTCGGATAGACACTGATCGCTGCCTGAAATCAATCGAAGCTCCATTCACTGATAACCAATCCATCCCAAGTATAATATCGAATTCGGGCATAGGGAGCACAATGAGATCTGCCCGAACTACATCTTTGAATAAACGAAGCTCCAGACCCTTGACAATTTTTGACGTGAGCATCTGTTCACCGGATGGAATCGAAACTTTGAAACCCAAACCCATATCTTGAGGAGTAATATTCAGTCTTTTGACGAAGGTTTCAGATATGAAGGAATGTGTAGCTCCTGAATCTAGCAACGCATAGGTAGCTACACCTAGAATGATGATCCTCCCTGTGATGAAAGATGTCTTTTAAATCTTTTCGAGTTGAGGCTTAAGGATTTTACTATCATTAATTTCCCAAAATCATAAGAAGATTGCATGTTGAGCTTAAGCATTTCATGAAAATTGTATTTTAGCCCTTACATTTTCGACTTTCTTGAATTCTAGTCCCCCAATTTTGGATAATTGCAATTTGGCCCAAATAATTTCGCAACTTTTCGATTTAGTCCCTAAAAATTCTTGGAATTCACATCCTAGTCCTTAAGTTTTCGAATTTGCACAATCAACCCTCTAAAATCGGAAATTGCATAAAATTTATAACTTAAATCCATCTAAATAGAACATGCAACCTAAGTTCCACTAAGTCAAGTCTTGCTTCCCAAATCAATTCTAGTAACCAATTCAACATTTCATGCAAGAATAGGCAATATAAAAATGTTAAATGACTAGGTTACCTGTGATAAGAGTAGTGTCTGCTTCCTCCTCAGCTTCTTCAGCATTCATAACATAAACTCGTCCTGCTGTAGGTGCCTTCTTCTTTGGGCAATCAATAGCCTTGTGCCCACTCTCTTTGCAATAGAAACACTTGTAGGAACCCCATTCGCACTTGCCCGCATGCGGTCGGTTACATTCCTTGCAAAGTGGCCTCTCAGCAGGCGGTGGTGCTCCTTGATTTTGTGGCCTCTGCTGTCCTCGATTCCTGTTTTGACCCTGGGGCTTTTGAGGCCCTTGAGGTCTAGATGGACCTGAATTCTGCCTCTTGTTTGGCTGACTGTTATTATTGTGCTGTTGCCTTTTACGCTGAATTTCAAAATCAATCTCCCTCAAAGATTGCTCAGACCTGAAGGCATATGCAGTGGCAGCAGCATAATCCACTGGATTCATCATCATAACATTGTTACGCAGAGTAGGGCGGAGACCATCCATAAAGTGCCTAAGCTTTTCTGCTGGGTCTCTAGCAATAAGGGGTACAAAGTGACAACCCCGATCGAATTTCTTCACATAATCTGCAACAGACAAGTCTCCCTGACGGAGGCTCATAAACTCTCTCTTCAGTCGGCCTCTAGCATCCGCCGTAAAATACTTCTCATAGAAAATGTCTTTGAATTGAGGCCAAGTAATAGTAGCAAGGTTAACACCATGCTCGACCCCTTCCCACCACAGTGAAGCATCATCCCTTAACAAGTAGGTGGTGCACCTCACACGGTCGGCATCACCCATATTCAGATAGCGAAAATGTACCTCCAAAGAACGTATCCAGCTCTCAGCAGCAAATGGATCAGTGGTGCCAGAAAATTCCTTTGGCCCTAGCCTCCGGAACTGATCATAAATATCCTGCGCTGGCCCGGGAGCCTGCTGGACCTGCTGCTGCTGTAACTGCAACTGCAGCTGCTGCTGCTGCAACTGCTGCTGCTGTAATTGTTGCTCAAATAAACGAGCCATTCCCTCAAGAGCTCGAGTAGCAGCATCTGGTGGTGGTGGTGGTGGTCCATTCCCTTTGTTATTTCCTTGATGGTTAACGCTGTTTTCCTCTTGGTTTCCACTGGCAGGGGCACGACGTGGAGGCATTTTATCTGAACATTTTTCAAAAATCTAACGTAACCAACATGCAATTAAATCTATGTTTTCTAATCATGTGACATATCGTGATTTATTTAGCAATTATAAGCATATAAGGCATAATAATCATAAAACTCGTAAACATGGGGTGTAAGCATATCATTCACGTAATAATGCAGGTAACATCATAATGAATCATGTAAAGCATGTAAAAACTTACAAACTAGAGGCTTGACGACTGATCTTTCCGGCGCTGATGGTGGCACAACCCTATACAGGAACCTCGGCTCTGATACCAACTGAAACGTCCCATGTTCTTGTGTTTAAAATAGACTAAATTTTTTTTTTTTTAAATTTCGGTCCTCGTAAAAATATTTTAATAAAAATATTTTTGTCCATGATCTAGAACATTCGCTAGCTAGCATTTAAAAATCAATCATAATCGCCATAAAATAAAATAATCGCATGAGTTACCAAACCTAAAAAGCAATACCCGTGAAACGTATTTTCCTCTCCAAAACCACTCTAAAGCATGAATAAATGGTTTTAAAAATCTTTTAACGTAAAATCATAATCCATAATCATGAGTGCGGAAAAACAGTAGAAGCGCTGGTCCTCGGGTTGTGTGCACCTTCAGCCCAGTCATCTCAAGCGTCAAGGCCTCCCTCAACCTCACCTGCATCCATCACACCTAGTGAGTCTAAAAACTCAACACACCAAATCTTTGTAACGAGTAATAGATATAAAATCCCATGCAACAGTGAAAATACTTTTACGTAAAATAACCTTTTCGTGATATGCATGACATAAACCTTACTTTTACCTTTTCCTTGATCATAACATAACATGATAACATGACATAATAGCATGACGTGATTCTTTTCATGATCATAACTTTATCTTTTTCTTGACTGAATTCAGATCGTTAATTGTGACTTTTCTGACGTGACATGACATGACGATGGTACCATCTACTTGAAACCACAGTACTGGGCGGCGGGGACATCAGCGACACAAGATCGTCAACTGAGCCTTGGCCTAATCTTGATCATAACCTCAAATCCTGAATTCCTCATAGTCACAATTACTTCACTTTCATCAATGTTTTCATGTTTTCATCACCTTATAAAATTATGCATGAATATATTTTCTTTTGAAACCAAGCATGCACCATGTATTTTAAATGTCAATTTTAATCATAAAATTTCATGGACATTTAAAAATAAATCATAAATAAATCATGAACATTTCATAATCATTTAAAAATGCACATAATATCATAAAAACAGCATTTAGGGCACTGCCATGACCTCTACTAAATTTTGATGTAAAAAGACCGTTTTACCCCTGGACTCGACTTTTTAGAAAATCGACTTTCTTTCTTGATTTCGTGACTCTAACATGTCCCAAATAAAAATTTAAGCTTATAAGAATTTTCTCGTAATTTTATTTGGCTTAAAACTTAGACTTTTCAATTTATCCTTTAATAGTTATTTAAACGGTGTTTTAATCTGAAAAATACCAAACTTTAATATAAAATTCCTAAATTCTAAATTTAGTCCTTTTATATTATTTTAGCCCTTATGGATCACGACTCGACCCCCGTAAGCCGTTTTCCAAATTTTCTTTGTTTTCAAAGCTCATTTTGACACCTAAACTTCGACCCCGAGCCATCTCCTAATTTTATCGAGTTAGCCCCGAACCATATCAAACCGAAACTTGGCCAACATCCTAAATTTACCTACTGGACACTCAAACCCTTAAAAACTCAAGCCCAAAGTCAAAATCGAAGTCCCTCAAGGTTCTGCATGTGCTGGCCGAGAAGCACTCATGACATGATTTCCATGTTCGTGCTCGCAGGAGCCCAGCCGATGCATTACCGATCAAACCCAGCCCATGAACCCTTTCTTAGGACCCTAGTGAACCCCCTTGCGCAGCCCGTGCTCCACGCACCAAGCCTGCCACGCCTGAAGGAGGCGCGAACCCTGCACAAGTCTGTGCAGGGCCCTCGGGTGGAGTCCTAGCAGCGCTTGGACTCTTTCACGAGCCCTTGGTTCGAGTCCTAGTTTGGCTAGGACTCTCACCCTGACTCAAGACGACCCTTGGCAGTGTCCTGGCCCAAGCCAAGACCGAGCCCTACCCTGAAACGTGACACCCAATTGCTTCAAGCCATGACAGCGGCCTTCGACTTTCGTATCTTACGTTCTGATGGTTTCTGCCGCTAGTGGGAGGGTGTTTGTGACATCGTTTTATCTTGAAAACTTTACTTAAACCTTATACATCATCATGGCAGTCCCCTAAAACGTGCAAAACATGAATCGACACAAGAAAACGTTAGATCGTAACGTGAATACGTAAAAACCGTAATAAAACTTCGTAATCTTTGCACATGCTTTTCTTAAATCGATATATGATGCAACGGATGAGCAAAAGGAAGATATTGGCGTGCCTTTGCGTAATAAACGCACGATATACCAACGACGACGAAGAACGGAGAGAACCGAGGCTTGCAACTATCAAAACTTTGAAGAAAAGGAGCCAATCTCCTCACGGCCGAAGCTTATTGCTGCGCCGAGAAGAGGATTTTGTTTTCGTTAAAATTCTTGAGCGGCTGGAAGTGAGTGCCTAATCTAGGTTTGACACTATTATATATACTAATTTATTTTATTAATTAGGCTTAAGGCCTAGTAAATATTAATTAAGCCCACTAGTGCAAGTTAGGCTTGACTAAAATAATAAAAAGAATGTTTTCATAATGATATTTAGTGAATTAAATAGCCGGACTGCTTAAAAGATCAAATTTTAAGTTGAAAATCCAACACCGATAAAATTTAGCCCCGGCGTATTAAGTCATCTCAAAATTTCCTTGTTTTCAAAAATAAGCGGAAATCATCACCCTTAAATTAAATAATTAAAATTAATTATTTAATTAAAACATTTTTCAGCCCCCGGTCTCCGTTCCTCGATCGTCGCTTGAATAGCCTTAAAAAAATGCAATTTCATGCAGAATGGCGATAAAATCATAATAAGCATGTATGACACATAATTAATTAGCCATTAAATTAAATTACTCATTTTCCATATTTTCTAGATTTGCATGCAGTTGGATTACGCCGACTTAAATTTGGACCTTACACATAAAGTTTGCATGTTTTTTTTGTCATATCTTTTATTGTTACTACTTCCAACGTGCTTAATCGACACATTTTTTGTGTGATTTTATGTAGGAGGAAGTTTTATTAGCTTGCGATAAATTTGGGCTAAAAAGGGTGATTTTAAATCACAATTAAAATTTCCGATAAGATCTTAGTAGAAGACTTGAAGCAGAAAAATTCAGAAATGGTTATTGGACATGGCGTGATCACGCCTTGTGACTACTCATCGGCTGCCTAGTGAGAATTAAGGAGTTTTATATCAAGGAAGAAATACAAGATAGAGTTGTTTCCATAAAAAAACTCTATATTCTTAATGGATATTTCTTAGTATCTTTTAATTTTTAGTAATTAAGTTTTATTTTGGATTATTGGGCATTTCTTCTTTTGGACCCACTTTTTTCTTTTGATAACCTACCTCACGTACATGACATAGTTTTTGTTCTTTTGTTTCTTGACCACTATTCACGAGAACAGTGGAGGCGGCAAGAAAGAAAAATAAGAAAAAGGAATCCCTCCACAAAATACACACGTCAAAGGAGAACAAGGAAGCACAAGATTTTCTCCAATTTTCTCCACGACTCTAGTACTTTTCCTTTCTTTATTTAGTTTTACGGAGATTGTAAACCGAGTCATGCTTGGATTATTTTCTAGTCTGATTTAAAGTTTGTTTTTACTATTTAATTTATCATTTTGAGGTTTTTGTGCTTTAATTTAATATTTGTGTTTTGTTCAAGTATTTTTTTATTTATATTTAATTCTATGAAAGTTGTATCTCGGTTAATCTAACAATTTAATTCGATATATAATTTTCTATTGCTAACCGTGAATTCAGTGATCCGTAATTATCATGAATGATTGGTACACGAGTAGTATAGATTAGATGTGTTGTGCTATCATAATATATTTAATTTAAATAAATCAATAAAACTGTATTTATCAATTGCATCTATCTCGGTTGTTAGATTTCAGGATTAACTGTTTTGACAAATCTAAAAGCTATCGTTAATTATTATGGAACGCTATCGTGCACAAGATGCTGGTTTCGGTTAATTAATTTAGGAAAACACAAGAATTTTAGCGGCAATCCCTATAATTCTAAGGTTAATTGCTTGGAACAACTTGAATAAATTATTTGTTAATCGATGAACAGTGATATAATTAAATAGTAGAACCCACCCTTGAATCAGATTTTTTTTTTTGTATTAAATTCTTCATTTTATTCTAGTTGATTAATTATCATTTTAAAGTATTGTTTTCCTTTCTTTGATAAATTTAGTTTAATATTTTATTAAATTCAAATCACAAAATCCCCCCTTTTACTTATTTTTATTATCGAAAGAAATAAACATCTGGTTCCCTGTGGATTCGACCCTGCTCACCATTACACTAATTTTATTTAAAGAGCAGAAATTTAAGTTTGGTGGCACAACGACATCACACCAAATTTTGGCGTCGTTGCCGAGGAACGATGGATCGTTAGTTTCTTTTGAGTTTAGTTATTTTATTTTATTTTATGCCTCGTTCTTTTCGTACATATGAACTCGAATATAATCCAGAAATCGAGAAGACATCTAAAAGATTGAGAAAAGAAGCAAGGCTACGGGGCAAACAACCATAATCATCATCATCATCATCATCTCCTGGTTTAAACATAGCCTTGGAGTCAACAGAAACTGAAAGAGAATCTGATCTTGATCTCAACACTGAAAGAAGCGAGAGTGATGGCAGAACCAATTCAAAGAACCCTCAGGGAATTAGCTAATCTTAATGTTATTCAGCAGCCATTATGCATTCAATTCCCTACTACTGAAGCTAATTTTGAATTAAAATCGGTTTTGATTCATTTATTGCTTACTTTCTGTGGTCTTGCAGGTGAAGATCCTCACAAACATCTGAAAGATTTTCATATTGTGTGCACAGCCATGAAACCATAGGTTATTACTGAGGAGCAAGTCTCATTGCGAGCTTTTCCATTCTCTTTAGCCGACAAAGCTAAGTATTGGCTCTATTATTTGCCCTCTAGGATGATAACGACTTGGGATAATATGAAAAAACAATTTTTGGAGAAGTTGTTCCCAGCTTCACACACAACAAATATCAGGAAGGACATTTGTGGGATTATACAGCTGCAAGGGGAGACTTTATATGAGTATTGGGAGAGATTTAAGAAATTATGTGCCAGTTGTCCTCAACATCATATTCCAGAACAGCTCCTAGTCCAATATTTCTACAAGGGTTTCTCACTTTTCGATAGGAACATAATTGATGCTACAAGTAGAGGTGCGTTGGTAAACAAAACACCTCAAGAGGCACGAGCCCTAATCTCCAACATGGCTGCCAATGCACAACAATTTGTAACTAGGCAAGATAACCCTCCACGTCAAGTCAATGAGGTAAGCGCTAACCTTATCAATCGAAAGTTAGATTCTTTGACATCCCCTTTGGAAAAGTTGGTTGTAGGACAGGTACAACATGACAAAGCTTTTGGTATATGTGCGATTGTTGGACATTCGACAGACATGTGCCCTACATTACAAGAAGATCCAACACAACAAGCTAATGCAATCGACAGATTTCCTGGACAACCTCAGCGCCAATATGATCCATATTCTAATAGCTTCAATCCAGGATGGAAAGATCACCCGAATTTCAGCTACAGGAATCAATGAGGTCAACAAGGATATCCACTTTCACAAACATCCATCACCTGCGCAAGTCTCTAACTAAGGTATGTCCCTAGATGAAATTGTGAATTCCTTAGCTGAGAACACTCAAAAATTTCAACAGGAAACAAGGGCTAGAATTCAGAATTTGAGCACTCAAGTGGGACAGTTGGAGACCACAATTCACAAGTTGGATGCACAAAATTTAGGTAGTCTACCTTTTCAGACAGTGGTGAATCCAAGGGAGAATGTGAGAAATTACTCTGAGAAATTGTAAAGAATTGGAGGTTCAAGGGATTGGGGTACAAGCATCAGCCAAGCTAAAGGAAGAAAATGAGATGGAAGTTGAGGATAAAATAATCAATCAAGATGATGCTCCAAAAAGTAAGTTTTCTCCTCTATTTGAGTATAAACCTATTCCCTCATTCCCTCTTGCATTGAATAGGAAATGTGAAAGTATTAAGGAGTTGAATGACACTTTACGTAGAGGCGAGGTAAATATTCCTTCATTAGATGCTATTAAACCAGTACCTTGTTGTGATAAATTTTTAAAAGAATTGTGTACTACACAAAAGGGAAATAAGTTGAAGGGCTGTAAAAGAGAAAACGTAGGAGAACATGTTTCTGTTGTTATTCAAAAAACTTTTCCTATCAGATGCAGTGATCCAGGTAAGTTTTCTATCCCTTGTACTATTGGCCATACTAGACTTGAAAAGGCTATGTTGGATTTGGGTTCTTCTATCAATGTCATGGCTGATTCTATTTATAATTATTTGGAACTTGGACCTCTGACCGAAACCGGAATTGTGATTCAATTGGCTGATAGGTCAACTGTTTATCCTAGAGGTGTAATTGAAGATGTTCTTGTGAAAGTTGAAAATTTGATTTTTCCTGCTGACTTTTATGTGCTTGAAATGGAAAATGATGATTTAAACAGTAAAATTTTGCTAGGAAGACCATTTTTGAAAACTTCAAATCTGTCATAAATGTTAATATTGGTACCCTTACTATGGAATTTAATGGTGAGATTGCTATGTTTAATATTTATGATACCATGAAATATCTTGTTAGTGAAAGAACTATTAATACTCTTGATATCGCTAATCACTTGTCACAAAAAAATTCAAAAAATGTTGATAAGAATGATTTAGAGGAGATTATTGAAAGACTTGTTGAGAATTCTAATAGTGTATTTTCTCTCTCTGATTTGCAGACATCTAAAATTGCGTGAAAATTTCCTCCAAATCAACCCAAGCATGTACTCATAATAGGGATTTCCAAGAAAAATTCAAGAAAACAAGCATTTGCTGAAATTTTCTATGAAAATATTCAAGCGGAATAAAGTGGACAAAGTGACCATTTATGAACCACCATGAGCAACAAGAAAGAATGAATGTCGAGTATAATGACTTAAAAAAAATTGCGCTTTTGGGAGGCTACCCAAAGTTTTTGTTCTTTATATTTATATGTTTTATTACTTTTGTGGAGAAGAGGTCTTTTTACATGGCATGACCACGCCTTATAAGGAAACCACTTCTGGTAAAAAAAAATTATTTGAGGTCTTTAACGCAGGTGTAGTCTTTTAACAAGGCGTGATCACGCCTTGTTCGTACACTTCCTCTGTAGTCCCAACACAATAGATGTCTTTTGACAAGGCATGATCACGCCTTGTCCGAAAAAATCTTCTGAAAAAAAATTTACGTTTCTTGTATCTAACCTTATTTTTTCTCACCCCTCATTCATCTCTTCACAGCCGCTTCCATTAAAGTACACGAAACACCATTCATCCACCCCTGTTCATGCAAACGATCACACCGCCCTATGATGCCCAACAATTTTCAGGGGAGTTCTCTAACTTTCTTTGCGTTTTTACTTTATGTGTTCTGCATCTATTTTTTGTGTCATTGAGGACATTGCCACATATAGGTGTGGGAGGGGTTATTTAGCCTTAATTCTAGTTTCAATTTCTATTTTTTCCATTTTTTTGCATGTTTATTCGAAAAAAATTCATTGTGATAAGTGAAAAAAAATAGAGAGGGAGAGTACGGCAGATTGAAGTTGTTTGATCCATAAAACATTTAGTGTTTATTCGTTACCTATCTCATTTGAATATTGAATGCATCTGATACGAGTCTAAAAAAAACTGAAGTTTTCTTTGTGTGCAACTATTTTTGCCTTCTTACTGCTACATTTATGGGAAGTTGCTATTGATAATATGTTGAAATGACAATTGTATGGGGTCTAGCACACATACCGTTTTTTTTTTAGCTTTGGACCTATGACCAATCATCTTATAATGCTCCGTTTTTTATTTGATTGTGTGTTGGTCATGCATTGTTGATTTTTTATAGAACTTCATTGTTATACAAGTCTTTGTTGACATCTTTTGATGGATTAGGTGCTCAAACAAAAGTAAAAGGCATTAGGTTCAAACCTTTTTCTTTCGTATCACCAGTGTTGTTCTTTTGAGCCTACCCTGATTCATTTACCCTTTAGTGAGCCAAGTTTGAGCCTGAGCATATTCTTTGGAAAATAGCCACATTACAATCCATGATAAATCCCTTTTGTTGGTTACTCCTCTATTCGAACCTTGAATTGGAGAATCATACAAACTTTTCGCATTTAACATCGTTTTGAGCCAAGAAAGTGCAAATTGTTGTGATTGAGTGATTAATGCTCCAAATCGTTGTCTCCAAAAAATTCTTATGCAAATTTTTTTTATATATATGTATATATATATACATATGATGAAAAAAGAAAATGAAAAAAATGGGAGTGAGAAGGAAAATAAGAGCAACGAAGAAGAAAAAGATTCTCTTGGATGTTATAATAAGATTGAAGATGTTATTGTTAGCTGGATGAAATTGTCTCTATGGAAAGTGTGTATGTGTACTTAAGTTCCATAAACTGTTGTACTTCTTTCCTACTTGACCTCTAGCCATGGTACAACCCATTTACAACCCTTGTTTGTGCATTTTAATTCATTCATTTGGTGCAGGATGTGATATATTCGCAAGCTTATGGTAAAAATTGTCAGTGTTTTGACATGAGAGGTCCTTGATACATACCTAGTCACTTACGAGTAAAATGAGCGAGTCCTGTGAGGAGTGTTTGGACCCTATGCATTTTTATTTCTACACATTCGGATGGAAACAATAGTTCATAATTTTGGTATGTCAGATGCTCAATAATTAAATTTCTTTGGTGCATGAATTTTTTTTTACGGACAAGTAAATGAAGCAAAAAGTGAATAATAAATTGAGCTCTTATATGCTTGAGGACAATCATGGTTTAGGTGTGGGAGATTTGATAGGCTCACTTTTGCATTTTTGTTGTCATATCTTTCATAGGCAGTCTTACTGAAAGCTGGGGAAGACCGAGGTCAAAACAAGAGTTGTTAAGCTTAAGCTGCTTATTGTTACTATTTCCAACGTGCTTAATCGACACATTTTTGTGTGATTTTATTCTAGGAAGAAGTTTTATGCGCTTGCGATAAATTTTGGCTAAAAAGGGTGATTTTATATCACAATTAAAGTTGTCTATATGATCTTAGTAGAAGACATGAAGCAGAAAAATTCAGAAGTGGTTATTGGACAAGGCGTGATCACACCTTGTGACTACTCATCGGCTGCCTAGTGAGATTTAATGAGTTTTATATCCAGAAAGAAATACAAGATAGAGTTTTTTCCATAAAAAAACTCTATATTTTTGATGGATATTTCCTAGTATCTTTAAATTTTTAGTAATTAAGATTTATTTTGGATTAACTTGTATTGTATAAAGGGGCCCCATAGATATGCAGGAGATGCCAGCGGGCTTTTATTCTTTTGGACCCATTTTTTGCTTTTGATAACCTACCTCAAGTACATGACATAATTTTTGTTCTTTTGTTTCTTGACCACTTTTCACGAGAACAGTGGAGGCGGCAACAAAGAAAAAGAAGAAAAAACCCCTCCAGAAAATACACATGTTAAAGAAGAACAAGGAGGCACAAGATTTTCTCCACGACTCTAGTACTTTTCCTTTCTTTATTTATTTTTATGGAGATTGTAAACCGAGCCATGCTTAGCTAATTTTCTAGTCTAATTTCAGGGTTGATTTTACTGTTTAATTTATCATTCTGAAGTTTTTGTGCTTTAGTTTAATATTATTATTTTTTCCAAGTATTTTTTATTTATATTTAATTCTATGAAAGTTGCATATCGGTTAATCTAACAATTTAATTCGATATATAATTTTATATTGCTAACCATGAATTCAATGATCCGTAATTATCATGAATGATTGTACACGAGTAGCATAGATTAGATGTGTTGTGCTATCATAATATATTTAATCTAAATAAATCGATAATACTATATTTATCAATTGCGGCTATCTCGATTGTCAGATTTCAGGATTAACTGTTTTGACAAATCTAAAATTTATCATTAATTAATATGGAACACTATCGTGCCCAGTTGGTTATTGATAAGTTTTGACGGGATGCTGGGTTCGGTCAATTAATTTTGGAAAACACGAGAATTTTAGCGGCTATCCCTATAATTCTTAGGTTAATTGCTTGGAACAACTTGAATAAATTATTTGTTAGGCGATGAACAATGATATAATTAAATAGTAGAACTCCCTTGAATCAGAATTTTTTCGTATTAAATTCTTCATTTTATTCTAGTTGATTAATTATCATTTTAAATTATTGTTTTCCTTTCTTTGATCAATTTATTTTAATATTTTATTAAATTTAAATCACAAAATCCCCCCTTTTACTTATTTTTATTATCGAAAGAAATAAACATCTGGTTCCCTGTGGATTTGCCCCTGCTCACCATTACACTAATTTTATTTTAAGAGCAGAAATTTAAGTTTGATGGCACAACGACAGCACACCAAATTTTGGCGCCGTTGCCGGGGAACGGTGAATCATTACTTTCTTTTGAGTTTAGTTATTCTATTTTATTTTATGCCTCGTTCTTTTCGTACAGGTGAACTCGAATATAATCCAGAAATCGAGAAGACATCTAAAAGATTGAGAAAAGAAGCAAGGCTACGGGGCAAACAACCATCATCATCATCATCTCCTGGTTTAAACATAGCCTTGGAGTCAACAAAAACTGAAAGAGAATCTGATCTTGATCTCAGTTCTATCGACTCTGACGGATAGAATTTGAGAAGGTCAGTCGTCTGATGAGCAATTACAAAAATGGAGTCTGAGAGATGAAGCTAAGGTTCGGAAGTTGTATTTTAAGGAGGTTGGTATAGTTCGATATTGGCGATTCATTGCGAGAGGTTATTATGATGGAAGCTCACAATATGCCGTACTTCATCCATCCTGGAAGCACGAAGATGTACAAGGATCTACAATTGTTGTATTGGTGGCCGGCATGAAATGAGAATTTTGTGTTGTGTGTCTGAGTGTTTGACATGCCATAATTTAAGGCTGAGCATCAGATGCCAGCCGGAAAGCTTAAACCATTTCCTATTCCCGAGTGGAAATGGGAAATATTAGCATGGATTTTGTTGTGGGATTGCCAAGGACTATCAAGGGATTCAATGCCATATGGGTGATAGTTGACCGTCTTACAAAATTAGCGCATTTTCTACCTATTAAGACAACCTTCACCATGACACAGTATGCAGAGCTGTATATTCGAGAGATAGTCCGACTGCATGGGATTCCAATGTCCATTGTTTCTGACTGAGATCTGAGGTTCACAAAATCTTTTTGGAAAAGTCTACATGTAGAACCCGTAAATCAGACTACGTATATGTCATTCATAATTCTAGTATTTTAAATTAAAATGATTTTATGTCATGAGTATTTAAATTTAATTATTTTATGCAGCGGTTTAATTTTTATCATTTCAGTTATTTCAGTGAGGCCGGACGGGAGTTGGAGTTTTGAGATAGAATTTAAGATTCAGAAAACATTTCCAGGATTTATTTTTAGCTAGCAAGTAAGCTGATTTAAGTTAAAAAGGAGGTTTGGGGATTTATTTTAATTACTTGAGGTGAGTAGGAAATAAGATCATATAAGTTCCTTTAATTAAGGGATTAATTCACTAAATTATTTAAGAGATTAGTGAGGCTTTTAAGTGTTATAAATTTACTTGCTAGAAAACATTTCCCCTCCATTTATTAGTGAGATTTTCGGCCACCCTTATATCTAGACAACTTCTTTGCCAACTCATCATCTTTGACCTATTCTTTGTTTAGTTAGCATGCAAACCTTTTTAATTAGTGATCAACCTTAATTAATTAATTAATAAGACATATCCTAACCTATTCCTAGCCTTGAATAATCGGCCACCTCACCCCCTTCAAGCACCAACAAATTAATTGATAGCAACAAAAATTCAAATTTCAAAAGGTGGAGACTTGGTCTTGATTTATTCCCTATATCTTGCACCCACCTCCCTCACTCTCCTAACCATCTTTCCCCCTCTCCCTTGCTCGAAATCTGAGAGAATTTCAAAGCTAAAAACTGTGGGAATTCAGTAGGAAACAAGAGAGAATAATCGAGTGAAGAACAAGCTAGCAAGAGCGCTCCACTCCTCCACGCCGCGTCGTCGTCGTTTCGTTCGTTTTCTTTCAAAACGAAACCAGGCATGCATATGTTCTTCCTTGACTCTTCAATCAAGTCCTATTATCAATTATTTTCATTGCATGATCATGATTTCTATGGCCATAAACCTAAATCCATCAAGAATTTTCAGAAAAATAAAAGTGCAGAATTTCGGTTTTCATTTCAAGCTTCACGATTTCTTTTGTGTTGATGGTTACAGGTATTGGTTCGACTCAAGGCTCCCAATGCTGCATCTAGACATGTACTAGGACATGTTAGGATCATAATGGTCCATTCATTCAAGCCCCTCACCCACTGGAAACGAAAATTGACAGCAACTCCCCAAGCACAGCTCATGTGCACTCGATTTCTTGTGTCTTGCTGTCAAAAAGGGAAGCTTATGATCTTGGCTGCCCTAGGGGCCTATAGCCATAGTTAGATCACTTCCCTATCATGTTTAAGACGTGACTAAGTCGCCATTTTGGTGGCTTGGTCCATGGTTAATCGGTTTTTAAATAAAACTCTAAGCACAGCCCTGCACCCTTTCGCCCCTCTTCATTTTACAGCATGTATGGTTCGAATTCTTGTGGATGGTGTGGATCTTGGTTGGCCTATGGCCCTTAGCCACAGTTCATACCATTGCTCTAGATGTCTAGATCGTGACATGGTCAATCAAATGGCCACTGGAACGACACGAGACAACAATCGAAGCAAGACACCAAACACGCATGTATGAGTGTTCTCGGTTGAACTTTTCTGATGTTGTTGGAATATTTCGAATTTTGGCTGGCCTAGGGCCCTTAGCCATGGTTCAAATCATTCTTTGGGATGTTGTTAAGAGGTTTTGGTTGGTGGTTCGAGCCCTAATGGCCATTAGCCTCGCAAACGTATAAGCAACCCAAGCGCAGCTGATGGAATTTCTGGACAGCAGCGTGCTGCGTCGGTTCGGTGGCTCGTTCGAGTTCTCGGTTGGATTTTAGCCTATGGCCTTGGACTGGACAGTGTCTCATTGAGTTGGTAAGGTCATGTTTTTGACCGTTCATCATTCGGATCATTGTTGAGGTCGTACGAGAATTTACGGTGCGATGTGCCAAATTGACTCTCGAAAGAGCGTTCATGTTTTGGCCTCCATTCACCTAGATTTCGGCCCTCACCATTTTAGGAGCATTATTTTATCATTTTAGGCGTATTTTAATCATGACTACATGATGGTTCAGTGTTGGTTCGGGTTGGTTCGGAGTCATGATTAATTACGAAGTCGGTAGGCGTAATTATCACATTTTGTGAAGGTTATTGCATAGTTTGGTCCCATAAATCTATTGCATATTTTTCATGGCACATTTAGGTTGCAGGGAGCCTGAGAGCGATCCAATCCATTCAGTAAAATGAATACAGGATATTTAATTCAGTTATTTAATTATATTACGTGCAAAAATACAAATTTTGAGATTTATGCGATATGGCTTGTGGTCACTTTACTATCATGATTAACTCTGGTCGGCAGTTACCGGTCCGGTCGTCAGTTACCGGTTATGGGAGCATTATTAAATCCGGTCGCCAGTTACCGGTCAGTTCAGTTGTTTCACCCAGTATACTGTGGCAGTAGTCTGATCAGACGTACATTATTAAATCCGGTCGCCAGTTACCGGTCAGTTCAGTTCAGTTCAGGGGCCACTTGCGTAGACCATAATCTCAACAGAAAAATATTACATGCTTTTTCAGTACAGGGCTACAAGGAGCAAACATTTTCACTATGATTTTCAGTTCAGTTATGCACGTATTATAATTGCTCATGACAAGTTATTTTCACTTTATGCCTCATGACATGATATTTTAATCCCATGCAAATTTTACTATATTATTTACTCGTTATTTATGATATATGCATGTTGAGTCATTAGACTCACTAGACTTGATTGTTGTAGGTACTGATGATGTCGAGGCCGAGGACGGGGACCAGTGAGCTAGCTTGGGTCGGCAGTATTGGAACCCTAAGACCTCATTTTAGCATTTACCATTTTTATGCTCAAACAGTTTATCCGTTGTTGGATTATTCTTAAATTGTTCTTTTGCAAACAAATAATTTCTTCCGCTGCTATTTTTAACATATAAACTTTATTTAACGGTCTATTTTATGAATGAGGCATTTTACTTACTTTACAAAGAAATTTTTTTAATTTTTCCGCAAATATTCAAACACGAATTTTCAGGCCGTTATACTACATGCAGCGATGGGGGCCAAGTTGTTATTCAGTACAGCATTACATCCTCAAACCGATGATCAGTCTGAAAGAGTGATTCAAATTTTGGAAGATCTACTCCGAGCTTGTGTGATCGATTTCCAAGGAAGTTGGGAACCGAAGTTACCTCTAGTGGAGTTCACCTATAACAATAACTACCAGTCATCAATAGAAATGGCTCCCTATGAGACACTTTATGGAAGAAAGTGTAGATCACCTGTACATTGGGACGAGGTTGGCGAGAGAGAGGAGAATTTGGTCTGGACTTGATCAAGCAAAGAGCGGAGCTAGTAGTCAAAATCCGATATAGGATGAAGACTGCACAAAACCCGACAAAAGAGCTACGCCGACAAGCAACGAAGGAGCCATAGTTTGCCGTAGGCGACCACGCATTTGTAAAAATAGCAATTATTAAGGGTGTTATGGGATTTGGCAAGAAATGAAAACTTAGTCCGAGGTTCATAGGACCATTTGAGATTTTGGAGAAGATAGGAACATTAGCCTATAGAGTGGCGTTACCACCAATGCTAGCTGGAGTACATAATGTGTTCCATATCTTGATACTGTGAAAGTACATGTCGGACCCTTCACGTGTACTAAATAATGAACCCCTGTAATTGACTCCAAATATGTCATACAAGGAAAGACCTATACAAATTCTGGATAGGCAAGAAAGAAGAATATGAAACAAAGTTATTCAAATAGTCAAAGTCAAGTGACTAAATCATTAGGAGGAAGAAGCTACTTGAGAAACCGAGAGGGACATGAGGTGTCGCTACCCGGAGTTATTCAGTGAGTTATAATTCCGAGGACGAAATTTCATTTAATGGGGGAGGAATTGTAAGGTCCAAAATACGATAACGTAATCCAAGTGCATGCAAATCTAGGGAAAATGAAAAATGACTTATTAAATGGTTTTAATGGCATGAATTAAATATGGTGTTTATGTTTACATGTTTAAAATGCACTTTTCTACATGAATGCATAAAATTGTGTTTTAAAGCTTATTCAAGATGCGATCGAGAAACAGAGAACGTGGACAATATAAGAGAAAATATTTTTTTAAATAATTATTTTTAATTGTTTAATGTGTGGTGTATTTAAATGGAAATTTTGAATTTGGGGTGTTTTGAAGTGTTTTGATATGCCGAGTCGTATTTTCAACCAGTGTTTGATTTTCGACAAAAATATGAATCTTTCAAGAACGCGGCTAATATTTTCATGAACTTCTTTAAACAAAATATTCAAACAACTGTTATGCTTAAAAATTATTTTAAGATTAATGAATAAAATTTATAGGAATTTCTTCCTTTTTGTTTTCTTTATGTATATCTGTAAATTTCTTTCTTTTTATTTTCTTTATTTATTTTTGTTTAAATAAAAAATTATCAATAAATCTGTTATAATAGTAAATTATCAATATATTTGTTCTAAGATATAGAGGCACATGAAACTTATTCTAATTTTTCTATAAAATTTAAATCTTAAAAATATAAAATTTTATCCTAATTTGGCGGGCCAGCCCGCCCGTTTGGGCTCGACCCGTCTTGACCCGCAACCCAAACGGGCTCAACTTATTTGGCCCGCCTCCAAACGGGCTGCTATTTTATCAACCCAATCCATTCAATTTTTATAGCGGCGCGGGCCGGTCCGATGGGCCTAACCCAATTTGATAAGTCTACCCGGATCCGACACCGCAAATATGATGAAAACTAAAACGAATAAATTTAAAATTTTATTTATTCCTTTATATTCATGTCTTATTTTGTTTTAAAATAAAACTGACAGCATTTTGTCTAAAATACAGATATAGAAACCAAAATAAAATTCATAACAAAAAATCTAACACAGTGAAAACATAATTCTCAAAAAGTAAGCATGTTCCACACAATACAACACATTCATGGGGACACAACCCAACAAAATTAAATACATGTCCGAAAATAATTTTAAACATGCTTCTTATCAATAAAAGATAATCATGTTAACAAACATGATAAAATCCTAGGATCCGAACATCTCTCTTTCCCTATCCTCGAACTGCCCTTCAGTAGATCTGATCTCATGTTACCTTTTGTCGTGCCCATAGACAAAAGAAGATAACATTCGAAAAATCGGTGAGTACAAAACTCAGTATGGAGGACAATATAAAAGCACACATATAACATAAAAATATCTACTTAGTGAATATGTAATGCAACACAATGCATGATTTAAAATCTTGGTGATCAACGAAATCTGGATTAATCAATGTATATATGTAAATCATAGGGTTCCCAATCTTTGGGGAGGTACGTGCTCCAACACACGTCATCACCTGAAACGTCCATTACTTGTTTTTCTTTAAAAAAAGTACTAGAAGTTTTTTTCTTAAGTTTTCGTCAATGCATTCGGCCGAAAACATATATATACATATATAAATATTTTTCACCATTTAAAATAAACCAACCAACTAATTATTTGAAAATTCGAAAATATCATTCAAAACATGAAATCGTAAATGTCAACCAAACCTAAAACTAGTATTTTTCAAAACAAAGTGTAAACATCTTAAATCCTCTCAAAACCACTCAAAAGCATAAAGAGTCATAAAATCTTTTATAGAAATCTTAAATAATAAACAAAATGCGGAAAACTAGCAAAGGTCCTCCGGCTATGTGCATCCAGCATCATTAGTCCAGCTAATTCAACCATCAAGTTCTCCATCAACATTATGATCACCTGTATCAATCACACGTAGCGAGTCTAATGACTCAGCAAACCTTAATCATTAACAAATAGTACATATACAATCACATGCATCAATAAAATACTTTTACTAAAAATAGCTTTTCATGAATATGGATAAGCTTTAAACAATTTTCCTTTCATCATAAACTTTTTCCATTCATCATATACGTGTACGTTTTCATTTTTATTGAATTCAGATCATCAATTGTGGCTTCATTTTCAGTTGTAGGTTGATGGATCCATCTACGTATAACCATGGTACTTGACGGCGAGGATATTAGTGACACTATCATTCGTCAACTGAGCCTTGGTCTTACATATCATCATATCATTTGGATGGAAATATGATCGTCGGATTATCTCTGGGGCCTTCTCTGTACATGGGCTCCCTCTGAGCCTTTTCCCGCATTCGGGCTCCCTCTGGGGCCTTCTCCATAGTTAGGCTCCCTCTAGGGTATTTTCCTTCACGATATCCCCAATCATATCATTATATCACAATCAAGTTACTTCCTTCAACTTTTCATTATTCCATCACTTATAAAAATCCATATATATATCAATTTTCTTTTAAAACCAAGCATGCAACACATCTTTTAATATTAACGTTTCATCATAAAATTTTATAAACATTACAACATTCAGGGTACTGTCAGGACGGCTAACATTTTTCAGGTGTAAAATGACAGTTTTGCTCATGAAGTCTTGACTGTCCCAATTTATCCTTAGATCTTAAAACGACGACCCAAATTCATCCAAATTTAGCATAACACCTTAAAATACACCCATA
Source organism: Primulina eburnea (assembly GCF_022965805.1). Classification (NCBI taxonomy): domain Eukaryota; kingdom Viridiplantae; phylum Streptophyta; class Magnoliopsida; order Lamiales; family Gesneriaceae; genus Primulina; species Primulina eburnea. The sequence goes on along the minus strand of NC_133114.1, from coordinate 19,746,329 downwards.
AATATTTCTTAGACTTAAACTTAAACTTCTCGACTAATTTCTCATTTCGTTTTAAAATTTAAATGAAACGTCTAATAGTTTTAAAAATGCGAAAAATATATATATATTTTTTAAAAGCTCTCATTTTTTAAAAAAAATAAACGTTTAAATAAATCGCATGCATGCAATCCTACTTAAAAATAAACATCATTTAAAAATCATCATAAGAAATTTTGCAATAAAAATATAGTTGATTAAAAGAAATGAGTAAAATTCTAACATCCAACAATAAAATAAAACATAGTATAAAATACTAGTATCCTCTCATTAACATGAAATCATAAATGTGCGGAAAATTCATCAGGTCCTCGGGTCGTTTCGCCCACCAGGCCCGCTAACTCAGAGTCTAGCACCTCCAGTTTCCTTGACATTGAACTCACCTGCATCACACACGCTTAGTGAGTCTAAAGACTCAACACACATGTACCATTAATAAAAAATATCTATACATAGCACACAATAGTGAAAAATATCATATTCAACATATCTTTCATGAACATTAAAAGCTTAAGATAAACGTGTCATATACAATCGTGACATGTCAAAACAGCTCATCATTAATCATCTTTCATCATTTATCATTCATCATTCGGTTCATTAGAGGTGACTATCGTACATCATCATTTACGATGGATCCATCATACACAGAACCTCGATACTCGGCGCCTGTCGGACATGCTTGACAGGATTACGCATCCACTGTGCCTAGGCCTCATAATCAGCATTTACATATACGTATTAAACATTTACATATATTTCGATAGTCATAACTAATTCTCATCATTCAAATCATTATCATTTCCATCACTTATAAAAATCATGCACAAATGCAAATTTTCTTTAAATTCAAGCATGCAAAGTATATTTTCATAAAGTCTTAAAAATCGTGAATCATGATGCACAAACATTTAAATATCATAAATTTGTGCTCAGAGCACTGCCAAGACCACAATCTCAGCACGGGTGCAAAATGATCATTTTGCCCCTGGGAACCCAAAAATTATCGTTTCACCTTTGGACCTAAAAAATTGACCCGAAGCTTACAAAACTCCTTAAAATGTTCCAAAACATTTTTAAAAGCCTTCCTAGACGTAAAACTCGAGCCCAATTCATAACTTAAGCGATGTGTTTTAAAACTTGGACCGGGGTCCCCGTTTTAATCCGAATCGGCTCGAAACGTAACCAAATTTTTCCCAACTTTTTGTCATATCTTAAAAACACTATAATGGTCCTAAAATCTTATTCTCAAGACCTTAAACCTAAGGCTTATAGTCCAGAAAATGCAAAGTTCTCGGTCCTTCCAAAAATAACCACCAACCCTAATACTCACCCTTACAATTTGCGTCCTAGCCTTCCCCCAACGTATTCAGTCCTTAACCACTCACACCTAGGCTACCCTAGGACTTCCGTGAACCTACTATACCCATGCCAAACATCCCATGCAAGCCGCAGGCCCCTTCAAATCGCTAATCCTCCCAAAACTTATAAACCGAGCCAAGCCTCTACCTTCTCGATCCACAGCGCATGACATGGTTCCAGCATGAGCCGAGCCCCTCCAAGCCTTGTCTAAAACCCACCAAGGTCTGGTATAAGCCTCAGCGAGGTCCTGCAGTGCTAGTTGAACCCTACACGCTGAATCACCCAAGATCAAGCCACCCTCGAAGACCCTTCTCTTGCGCCTTCACCCGAACATCCAGCTACTTTTCTAAAATGCATGACAACACCTTTACACCACTAGCAGCCCCTAGACACTCAAGAACCGTAGCCCCTTGCACAAAAATACAGAAAAGTCACGACAACAATCGAAAAATGCAAGAGTAACAAAGAAAACCGAAAATTGTGTATGAATAGATCGAAACATTCGTGTATAGGAATTCACAACAACATTAATATTGACGTGAATGATGAAAAAAGAGAAGTAACAAGTGTGCCTTGATGATTTGATGAACAAAACCAGAAGAGGGAGACCCGGATGAATTTTTCCTTGCAAGAAAAGAGAGGAGACCGAAGCTTTCTTCATGAAAGGCTCTAAAAATCGAGAGAATATGTAGCTAGGGGAGGGTGTCGGCTGATAGGTTTTGTAGGTTTAGGTTAATGAGTGGTTAGGTGTTTAATTATAATAATTAGTTAATGGCCCACAAATTGCATTTTAAAAGTTTTAAAAGACTTTTAAGCCCAATAAGCTTAAAAGTAGGCCCATTAAATCCAAACGCACTCCCGAAAAACATTTCATGTTACAAAGATTTTGAAATTATTAGCCGATGAATTTAAAATATTTCGTGTTGGGAAGATTTTAAAATTTTTGTACCGTTAAAAATAAAATCTTTCGGGTAAAAATATTCAATAAAATCCCATTTTTGAAAATACCCTTAACAACACCTTATATTAATTAATAAAAATTAATTATGTGATAAAATAATTTTTCTAAAAATCTCCGGTCTTCGTTTCTCGTTCGAGCGTGAAATATGTCTAGAAACCCTAATGCATGAACTTTTTAAATTTCTCGAATTAAATCTTATCATGCATGAATTATGCATAAAATGCATAAAAATAATTAAACACATATTTTTAAAATAAAACCCTAAATTGCATGCATTCAGGTTACGTGAAATAAATTCCTGGACCTTACAACTATCCCCCCCTTCAATAAAATTTTGTCCTCGAAATTAGAACGTACCGAATAACTCCGGGTAGCGACTCCTCATCTCTTTCTCGGTCTCCCAAGTAGTCTCCTCCTCAGAGTGATTTAGCCACTTGACCTTGACCATCTGGATCACCTTGTTCCGGAGTTTCTTCTCCTGCCTGTCCAGTATGTGGGTGGGTTTCTCCTCGAATGAAAGATGCGGTGTCAGCTGAAGTGGCTCATAGTTAAGCACCTGCGAAGAATTCGACATGTAATTACACAGCATGGAGACGTGGAACACGTTATTAACTCCCGACAGATTCGGCGGTAAAGAAACTCTGTATGCGAGTTTCCCCACTCTCTCTAGGACCTCAAATGGTCCTATGAATCTAGGGCTGAGCTTGCCCTTCTTCCCGAACCTCATCACACCCTTCATCAGTGAGACCTTCACGAACACATGATCCCCTACTGCGAACTCAAGATCTCGCCGTCTCTGATCAGCATAACTCTTCTGACGGCTCTATGCAGTCTTCATTCTATCTCTAATCCTGGCCACTAAATCTGTTGTCTGTCTGACAATATCCGGACCCGACTCTGCCCACTCTCCCACCTCATCCTCAACAATCACCCAGATGGCATTGAATCCTCCAACAGTCCTCAGAAGCCCTGTCATGAAATCCATAGTAATGTTCTCCATTTCCACTCGGGAATAGGGAGTGGTCTCAGCTTCCCTGCAGGTCTCTGATGCTCTGCCTTAACATGCTGACAAGTCAAACACTTGGAGACGAATCGTAGAATAGCCCGCTTCATGCCCAGCCACCAATACAGAGTCTGTAGATCCTTATACTTCTTTGTATTCCCTAGATGGATGGAGTACAGGGTGCTGTGGGCCTCGCTCAAGATATATTCTTGAAGGGAATCACTGTCAGGAACCCATAGGCAGTCCCTATATCTGACTATGTCGTCCACAACTGTATACAGTCTCTTGCCCTTAGCCTCATCCCTCTGTTTCCACTTCTGTAACTGCTCATTAGAAGTCTGCCCCAGTCCAGATTCTGTCTCTCAGAGTCGGCTGTACTGTCAGAGTAGCAAAATTCGGGGCCTCACCCCTGGCATAAACTGCAAGCTCAAATCTCTGAATCTCAGCCTCTAGCGGTCTCTGCACTGACAGATGGGCAATCACTGCGTGGTTCCTGCTCAAAGCGTCTGCAACTACATTAGCTTTACCCGGATGATAGCTAATATCACAATCATAATCCTTCACCAGCTCGTGCCATCTTCTCTAACGCATATTCAGTTCCTTCTGTGTGAAGAAGTACTTCAGGCTCTTATGATATGTGAAAATCCTGCACTTCTCCCCATACAGATAGTGTCTCCAGATCTTCAGGGCAAATACCACTGCTGCTAGCTCAAGGTCATGAGTCGGGTAATTTTTCTCATGAACCTTCATCTGTCTGGATGCATAGGCTATCACTCTGTCCCGCTGCCTTAGAACCGCGCCCAAACCAAGCTTAGATGCATCTGTATATACCACAAACTCTCCCTGTCCTTATGGCATAGCTAGCACTGGTGCTGTGGTCAAGGCCTGCTTCAGTCTATCAAAACTCTCCTGACACTCAGATCCCTAGATAAACTTGGCATTCTTCTTCGTCAAGGCGATCATAGGTACCGCAACAGAAGAGAAGCCCTGGATAAACTTCCTGTAATAACCTGTCAATCCCAAGAAACTGCAAATCTCTTTCACGCTCTTAGGAACTGGCCAATCTCTGACTGCGTCTACTTTGCTGGGATCGACCTCTATGCCATCCTGAGATACAATGTGGCCCAAGAATGCCACTCTATTAAGCCAGAACTCACACTTGCTAAACTTGGCATACAGTCGTCTATCCTGTAGAGTCTGCAATACTATCCTCATATGATGACTGTGCTCCTCCATGCTCTTCGAATAGATCAGAATATCTTCAATGAAGACTATAACGAACTTATCTAAGTATGACTGAAACACGCGATTTATGAGATCCATGAAGATCGTTGGTGTGTTCGTCAAACCGAAGGGCATCACCAAGAACTCATAGTGCCCATAACGCGTCCGAAAAGTTGTCTTATGCACATCTGACTCTCTCACCTTCAGCTGATGGTATCTGGATCGAAGGTATATCTTGGAGAACACTGAGGCTCCCTGAAGCTGATCAAATAAGTCATCGATCCTAGGCAACAGATACTTATTCTTGACTGTGACCCTGTTCAGCTCTCTGTAATCAATTCACAGTCGCATGATGCCATCATTCTTCTTAACAAATAGCACTGGAGCGCCCCAAGGAGAAAAACTATGGCGAATGAAACCCTTATCCATAGGTCCTAAATCTGATCCATGAGCTCGTTCAACTCTGCAGGCGCTAAATGGTAGGGTGCCTTAGATATCGGCACTATCCCTGTCATGAGCTCAACAGAGAAGTCCACCTCTCTCTGTCTTGTGGAATGACTGAAACATCGTCAGAGAATACACTGGAGAACTCACTGTCCACATCCACATCTTCCAGCCTCTGAGTGACTAGCTGTGACACTGATACGATGCTGGCTAAGAACGCCTGGCAGCTTCCCTTGATAAAATTCCTCGCACACATGCAGGAAATGACATGCGGGAACTGCCGATGTCTAGTTGCCTAAAAAACAAACGACTTCCCATTGGGCGGTCTGACAGAAACTAACCTTTGTCGAAAATCTATGACTGCACCGTGATAAGAGAGCCAGTCGATACCAAAATGATGTCAAATTCCGGTAGTGGTAGCACTATCAAATCTGCGTGTACCGCATACTTCTGCGATCGGAACTCCAATCTCTTCACTATTTGAGAAGTGAACATCTGATCCCCGGATGTGATCGACACTCTGAAACCCAAATCCATCGCTACTGGTATGATTCCTAGTCACTTCATGAAAGATTCGGATATAAACGAATGTGTAACCCCTGAATCTAGCAATGCATGCGTGGCTACACCTCCAATTTATATCCTCTCTGTGACAAAACATAATCTAATACTGTTGAACTTAAGGAACTTCTTATTGGCCATTAACCCAAAAATCTTCCAAAATTCACTGAATTAGCCCAAATATCATTTCCCAGAATTCGACATTCATATTCAGAAAATTTGAAAATCTCAATTTCACCCCCTTAAAGTTCAAAATTTTCATTTTGGTCCTTAAATTATCTGTTATTACAATTAGGTCCCTATAATTCCTCGGATCAAACAATTAAATTCTCACTCCCAACCAAGTAGAACATGCATCCTAAATATTTCTAAGTTATAAATCCCACAATTAAGTCCTCGAACAAGCATAAAATCCATGTAATTTTACAGTAAATTAAAATCTTAAACCAAGGGTTACCAGTAATCAATGTCGAGTCTGGCTCTGCCTCAGCCTCCTCGACATGCATCACATATGCCCTGCCGGTAGTGGGGCCATTTCTCTTAGGGCAGTCCGCTGGTTTGTGGCCCTCCTGGACACAAACGAAATATCTGTAGGTCCCCCATAAGCACTTGCCGATATGGAATTTGTTGCACTGCGGGCAAGGCTGTCTGTCATCTGGCTTAGGCGCTCCTGGCACCTGAGGGGCTCTTTGCTGCTGCTGCTGTGGCCTCCTAAACTGCCCTTGGGGCTTCTGCTGCCCCTTCTGTCTCGACGGCCCAGTGAGCTGTTTCTTCTGCGGCTGGGAGCTGGAGGTCCTCTGCCCCCTCAAGGAATATCATCCTCTCTGTCCATCCTGGGCTCGCATCTGGGAGGCATATCTAAATACAGTCCAATTTAAAACGTAACCCATCATGCAATTAATCTAGGTTTGAAAATAATGAACTTCAAATCGTATAAGCATTTAAGCATAAGCCGTAAATCATTATAAAGAGTAAATCATGAAAACATGTTGGTCATAACAATATATCATTTAAAGCATTTAAATCGTAAAAGCTTACATACTTGAGGCGTTGAAGACTAAGCTGCAGAAGCTGGCGACGACACAACCCTATACAGGACCCTTGCTCTGATACCAACTGAAATGTCTACTCGTTTTAAAAGTACGGAAATATTGTTTTTTTTCAAAGCTCTCATTTTAAAAAAATAAACGTTTAAATAAATCACATGCATGCAATCCTAATTTTAAAAAAAACATCATTTAAAAATCATCATAAGCAATTTTCCAATAAAAATTTAGCGGGGTAAAAGAAATGAGTAAAATCCTAACATCCAACAATAAAATAAAACAGCATATAAAATATTGTATCCTCTCATTAACATGAAATCATAAATGTGCGGAAAATTCATCAGGTCTGAAGAGGTGCCAGCTGTACAACCTACCTTAATTTCAGTTGCTCAACCAACTGAAGAATCAGCTCAGCAACCAGCTCAAGAAACAGCTACTATTTCAGCTGATCAACCACCTAAAGAACCTTCAGACTCTACTGTTGTTCCGAATTCTTCTTCTTCTCCACAGCTTCAATAGGAAACTATACCAGAGGATAATTCAGAAATGGTCAATCTTGTAACTGGAACAACTGACATGGCACTGGTGATCTTCAATCAAGATAACAGGGAGCAGGAACCAGAAACCTCTAGAGCCATGTCTCCTGGTATATCAATAGAAACTGAATCTTTGTTTGAAGAAATTCAGGCTATTCAGACCAACATCGTCAGTGTAATGACTTCCATTTTTGATATGAAATCAACACAATTTTTGCACACTATGAGATTCGACTCTATAAAGGAAAATACCATGGGAAGACTACAGCAAATCCAAAAGGACATAAATTCATTATTTTTCCAAATGGAAGAACTTCAAAAAGACAGAGTGCCAACTGAAACTCACTTCCAAAATCAAGCCTTAGTTACAAGATGTCTTGATTTTTTGGAAAGCACAGTCTCCAAAATAATGGATTTACTGCAAGATATCATGATGAATGCAGTATCATACCTCCCCAAAGATGTGTGGATCTTATCCAAAAAGGTTGATGAGTTTGACAAAAAGAGGGAAGAATAAGAACAAAGAAAAGATCAGCCAGAGCAATCTTCAAAGTTGATCAAAAAGAAATAGAAGACTATTCGACAGATTTTTGAAGATTATTTCATTCGGTTTAGAATACTCTTTATTCTTTGTACGAATCTGTACATTGAAAGAGCTATTTTATCTACAATGAGTTCAGTTGATCGGTTTCAGTTCTTAATTTCTAAGTTTTGTCAAACACCTAAAAGGAGGAAATTGTTGAAAACTAAATTTCGGATGTTTGACAAACTGTGCGTTTAAAAGATTAAACTAACTGATATAAAATGTTCAAACTATCGGTTGCCAGTAACTGAATATTAATACACATATTTTCGAAGGCAACTGAATCAGCAACTGAACAAAGCAGACAACTGAATAATCAGTTGGAACTAATCAATTACTACAAACAGTTGTGAGCACATTCAATCAGCTGATCCCTCGGCTGTACACGTCATCAGTTAAGGAAAAAGACATTAACCGACAAAAGCTGACTGCAACAAGTAGTGGGATCGCTGCCTTTCAGAAAAGCTACAGTGTACGACTGTCAGAAGAATGTTGACGTGGCAAGCAACGGATAGAAATTTTAAAATTGTATTTAATATTACCGTTGGAGGGAAACCTATAAATAGCATAGAAGAGCAGCTGAAGAACAACTCTTTGATCTCTTGAATCTTTGAACTCTGAACAACTATCGATCTACTATTTAGTTACTCTGCTGAAATCCTTGCAAACATAAAAGCTCACACTTATTGTATACATTCATAGCTTTTAGGCTATACTTCGACCTTTGAAGCACAAACTGTAATTCTCGATCTTGAAGAGATCAGTTGTGTTAGATTATTTCAGTTCTATTGAGTACCGTAAACAAGTTTGTAGCTAAGAGTTTCAGTTTGACATTGTTAAGTCCAAGACTGAAGTGGGTTTGTACAACTGTTTGTATCGATCAAAGTCTTTTAGTGTATATCCTATGCTTGAGATAGAAGGGGTGACGTAGGAGTGATTGAAATCTCCGAACATCCATAAAATATTGTATAAATATAGGATCGGTTAAAGGTGGAAAAGTATTTAGAAATGAGGTTGAATAAATACTTACAATTTTCAAAACTTTTTTTGACTGATGAGTCAATTTAGCGATAAACTAACATTCGAGAATCTTGTAAGTCAATATCAATCTGTTAACAAATAGTGTGCAGAAACAAACTGACTGATAGATTATGACCCGTCCCGCCCCGGCTAGCGGCGGGTTGCGGGCCAGCCCGTCCCGCCAGCTCGTTTTGATATTTCTAGATCCCGGGACCCCTTTAATTAAAATTACTCTATTTACAGTTTAAACATGTTTATTAACCATCGTAATTGATTTCAAATTCCTACAAATAGAGTTATTTGAAATCATCCCGTTCAAATTTTCAATCCATTAAAGCCTTGATTTTAAAACAAGCGGGTCCTCATCTAGATTAACGTGGAGCCCAATGGCCCAAATGCTTGTGGATATGTGCGGTCGTTCAACGATAATTTTTATATTTCGAACCGATTGAATATTAGAGCCATGCGAGCATCAAACCCGTTTCATTATTAATTATTCATTTAGCCTTCGTGTGATTGGTCGAGTAAGGCCAAGATTGCTAGCTAATTCGAATATATCCCATGTTCGGCTGTTTATTTTTGAGAAATATTCACTAATTGGCTTAATGGACATATTATACCATGTTAATGGGCCTAAGCTTGCACAGAAGATTTAATTAACAAATAAAAAGCCCTAAACCCTACCCCAAAACCCTTAAACTCACGCACACCACACACAACACACACGAGAATTCTCCTAGCAACAATCAAGCACACACACGTATTGTTGAAGGGAAGGTAACGTTTTCAAGGGAAACATTCAGCAAGATCCTCCTTTCGTTGACGTTCTCCGCATCTCAACTTGTTTTTCGTTCGTAAAATACGTAAAGGCACATTTTAATCTCATTTTTCTCATCCATCACACCGTATTATATGGTCAAAGCATGTTTGCATGATGTCAATAACTCCAGTTTTTGTGGTCCAAAACCTATGATATTATTGCACAAAGAGGGTGCCACAATAGGGTAACTTAGAAGGACGATTTTCCAACATGTTAGGGGTCACATGATCAAGGCTAAGGGCTGGACAAGGGCTAGGGAAGTGTTGAACTAAAATTGCATCTTTTGTGAACTAAGGTTTCGGCTAGGAGGAAGCAAGGCGTGCGGCTCGACCAGGGCCTGAACAGGGCTCGAGCTAGTTGTTGTTAGGTGAAACGTCTGCTTATTCGTTTTCTTAAAAAGTTTATTTTTTTTAAAACTCTCAAACTTTCGGCCTATACATATACATATACATAAAATACTTTTGCACCATTTTAAAATAAACCATCCAACTAGTGCTTGAAAATCCAAAGGGAATAGTCAAAACAAGAAATCGTAAAACGTTTTACCAAAACTAAAAAGGAATAAATGTTGAAAAGTGTAGCCCATACTAAACCTCTCAAAATCTCTCAAAAGTGTGAATAAAGCGTCATAAAAATCTTTAACGTAAAATCATAAACATAAATGCGGAAAATAGAAGCGCTTGTCCTTGGGTTATGTGCACCGACAGTCCAGCAAGTCACCCATCAAGACCTCCAATATTATAGTTATTCTTTCATTATACACACCTAGTGAGTCTAAAGACTCAACACATCATATCCTTGATAACAAGTAATACGTAATACAGTTCACATACAACAGTGAAAAATACTTGTACTTAAATATATTTTCATAATAATGCATAAACTTTAAACTTAAACATTTTCATAAACATAATCATATAAACATATTCATATTCATATCCATATTCATGTTCATGTTCGTGTTTGTTGAATTCAGATCGTGATTGTGACTCGTATTCCTAATCGTATTGGGAGATGGATCCATCTAGAGAAAACCACAATACTGGGTGGCGAGGGACACCAGCGACACTCTCACCGGTCAACTGGGCCATGGCCTAACTTATTAACATATTCATATTCGTATTCATATCGGTATCCAAGCAAACACGATCGTCGGGCTCTCACTGGGACCATAACCCTAACGATATTTCCAACATATCACATATTTAGTCACAATCCCTTCAAGTCCTTCAACATGTCGTTTTTCCATCACTTAATAAAAACATGCATATAATATCATTTTATTTTGAAATCAAGCATGCAACATATCTTTTAAATGTCCAATTTAAACCTTAATAATTCATGAACATTTAAAAATCATATTTCATCGTATAAAATTTCATAAACACGTGAAATAGTCATATTAGCATATAAAACATGATTTAGACACTGTCATGATATTTACTAATTTTCTGGTGTAAAAAGACTGTTTTACCCCTGGACGTGACATTTTTCGTTTTTAGCCTAATCTTGATTTTTTTGACTCTAACGTGTCTCAAATAATTATTTAAGCTTAAATTGAAATTCCAATAATTTTATTTAACTTAAAAACTAAGCTTTTTAATTAATTCATAATTAGAAGTTTTGAAGACGTATTAATCCCGAAAAACCCCAAACTTTAATATAAAATTCCTAAATTCAAAACTTAGTCTTTTTTATATTATTTTAGCCCTCGTGAACCACGACTCGACCTCGTGTAGGGACCCGGGTTCTAACTCATCTTCTTCAATCATTGGGACTAATTGGATCAATTATGTATGCTAATTTGATAAAAAGAATTTTCTTATAATATCAAAGCATTACTAGTTAAACTTCATAAAAGCATACAACGAGTTAAGTTTTTTTATTATACAAGATCAAATGTAAAGTCTACAACACATGATCAACTTTATTCTCATTTACAAGTCACATAACTAGTGTTTGTTGTTCCTCACTACAAGTCTAGGAATAAACCACCACTTTCATATCTAGGCTCGGATCACCACGCTAATCATCACTCGTTCAAGATCTTCTCGGTACTGATCATGTCCCACATGTTGCCATGTAAACATACAAACACGACAACAGCCGGAAACTCCGGTGAGAATAAATCCCAGTATAAAACACGTATACATGCAATGCATAAACTAATATACAAAAAGCATAAACCATGTATCAAAGAACATTAATCGTAATTTATGAAACATTAGTGAATACAGATAAAACTCTTTGAAACGACTCACATCTAAGTCTAGGGATCTCGGTATGAGTAAGACGTAACAAATCTCCCACCTACTCTCCCAATCGCGGTGACGGTACGTCTTATTCCTAGACTTCGGTCCTCTCTGTATCGAATATGTACAATAAGAGTCCATCTTCTCCTACGCACATCGATACCACCGAACATCTAGTAAATTGGCACTTCTGCCAATGACTCATCTATCTCAAGTGCATTTCTATAACTAAATAGACAAAGTATAACATATCAAAGCTTAAACAATTTAGTATGTGGTTTAGGGAAAATTCAGTCCAATCTGACTCGAGTCGTATCTCCCGGTTCAACATTGATTTATACATTTCTTTTCTCGATGTTTGGTTGGATGGAATCAATCTCAATCTTCAAAACCTTAAATAAAAATATGAAATAACATGTTTGATACACACTATGTCAACGTACAACTCAAGTAAAATGTGTAAAGTTCAATACTAAATCTCGATATATATTTCGACGGTATAACGGCGTAGTCTCAATATACCCAGCAATACAATATCAGTTAGATATCAATCCCAACATCTCATAATCAACAACAACACAAATCTGATATCACCTCTCAATCAAATGAACTCTGAAAATCATAACAATTTTATACGATATTTGTTCTTCAATCCGTTTTCGATTATACGATGTTTAACAAGTCAAGGACATCACATATGAACCTTATTCGATTCTGGCAATATCATAATTTCAAATCATAACAAAACGAAGTAAAACTTACGTAGAGTTGAAGCCGGTGTCGATAGGAATACCTACTGAACTCGGATTCACAATCGGACGGACGGATTTCACAAAATCGCCAATCTAAAATATGGAAGCTTGAGAATTCTTAATGCTCTCGGTTCTTTCCTCTGGAAATCTGAATGAAGGAATTAAAAGTGTTGATATATATATCTTGCATGGTGAGGGGCAAGTGGCTCATTCTTGGTTCAGTACGTCTCGTGCATATGCGCGAGAAATACTGGTCTCGGCCCTCAGCTTCTCAGCAGCTCGCGCATATGCGCGCACTTTTTCCGTGCATATGCGCGAGGTTCTCTGGACTTACATTTATAAATACCCCTCCTTGTGCATATACGCGCCCTGTCTCGCGCATATGCGTGAGGTCTTCTGCCTGCCTCGCGCATATGCACGTATCAGTGTCGCGCATATGCGCTAGGGGTACTGTCCTCGCACATACAATGTCCCATGCAATCTTATTTCGTGTCTCGGTTGGCCCCATCATGATCATATCAAATCATAAGTCAATAATTACAGATTTACAGGGTATAACACTCGGGCCTTACACTTCGTGAGCCATTTTTCATTTATTTAAGTTTAGAAAACCCTAACTTGACACTAATTGTTTAATTAGCATCGAGCCATATTTCGATTTTCTAGAGCCGCCCTCAAACCATGTTGAACCAAACCCTGACCAACACCCTTAGACACCCTAATGGACCTTAGGATCCCACGCAAACCACCCTTAGCCCCATAACCGAACCACCCCAACTATCACATGAAGCGGCCGAGAAACCTATGAGGACAGGGACTCACGTTTGCCTCCTTGCACTCTAGCCAATGACTCGGCTCCCCTACCAGCCTCTCCAGCACTCCTCTTAGACCATTTGGATGCACCATGGCCCAGCCCTTGAACCCCAGGCCGAGCCCTTAACTCCTGCGCAAGCCTGCAACCTGCGCATCCTCCCTAGCAGCTCTCGGGTAGGAGTCTTTGTTAGCTAGGACTCCTCCCAGCCCACTAGCTCGAACCCTAGCATGGCTAGGGCCCCTCCTCAGAGCGCTCACAAGACTCTAGTCCGGTCATGGTCCAGCCTAACAAAGCCAAGACACCAGTTCAGGACCCCGATCACCCATGATGCATGTTTTCGAATTATGCTACCAGCTTCCGTGTTTTTCGTTTGCAGGGTATATGGTGATGAACTAGGACTCTAATATTCATGAAAAACAGTACTGGATTGGATCCTAATCATGGCAAATCCTTACACAATACATAAACATGATTTAGGTGATCAAAAACTCAAGTTTAGAACCCATATACATGCAATTTTGAAAACAATTCAAAGTTCTTCTTGATTTCCATACTTTTCATGTATAAAAATATAATATGGTGTGATGATGTTTTGAAGGAAAGAATAAGCGTGGCTTTGCATTTTAAACGCACGATTATTCGTTGACGATTGGCGAAGAACGGGGCAAGACCTTGGCTTGAATTCCCTTGAGCTTTCTCGATATTTTATTCACAAATTAGTGAAGGTGTCTGCCGTGTGTTTTAAGGGAATTGGGAGAGAATTTCAGACTTGAGGTGTGAGTTTATACGTAGGGTTTGGGGGTGATTAGCTTGTTATGTATTTATAAAATCCTTAGTTAAGCTTAGGCTTATTAAGCTCATAATTTAGGCCCATTAGTCTTAATTAGTATTTAATTTAAATTTTAATATAGTTTAGTCAAAATAATTTTGTGAATTCACTAACCAGGTCGTCAAAAATTTTGTATTTTTGTTGGAAAACCAACAACGATAAAATTTACGTCCTGACGTATAAAATCACCTCAAAGCCCCTTATTTTCAAAAATAAGAAAAACCCACAACCATATTTTAAATAATTAAAAACAATTATTTAATAAAAACATTTTACGTTTTTTCAGCCCTCGGTCTTCGTTCTTCGATCCCAACTTGAATAATCTTTAAAAATATAGTTTTATGCTTAATGACACTAAAATCCTATTTAACATTTAATCATGCATGACACATAATTAATTTAACAATTAAACCAATTAATTACTTATTTTTTGTAACGTACCGTACTTTTCATACTCAAAATTTGCGGAAAAATTTAAAATTTTCTTAAACATAAAATAACATTCAAAGTTTGCCATAAAATATCTCAACCAAGTCCCCCATAAGACATGGTTGTTCAAAATAACTACAATAAAATTTGCTCACAAAGGGTTTGCTCAAAGTATTTCCATCAAAATATGAAATCAGAGTAATTTAACTTTTGCATAAAACTTAAACATGGCGGTCCTCGGGTTTAGCCTCCCGCTCAGTCCAAGCCTGTTACTTGGTCCCCACCCCTCGTCTCAACATGATCATCCTCACCTGTATCGATCAAGTCTAGTGAGTCTAAAGACTCAACACGTATAAACTGGAAGTAACGAATAATACGTAATAAAACCACATGCAATTTCAAAATAGAGCGTACATACTTAAACTTGAACTTGCATAACGTAACTTGAACATACGTACATACATAGACGTGCCATAACTTGAAAGCTTTCATAAACATGCTTGCATAACTGAACGTACTTAAACATACATGACTTTATTTTGCGTAGAGGCATGTTTCAAAGCAAGTGACCCATAACATAATAAATGCCTGATCAGACAAACCACAGTACTGGGCTGACAGGGACGTATCCACTGCCACATACATGAGATCCCCGTTCATAATTTAACGGGCTGGTTGGTCCTCGTTCATAATTTAACGCTTTCCAACCTCGATCTAACCCGTTAATAATTTAAGCGGATTGGTCCTCGTTTATAATTTAACGCTTTCCAATCCTAACATAATTTGGTCACAAGACATTTAGCATACCTCCAAAGACTTAAAATATTTTCTTTGCACGTCATCATACTTACTTGGCGTTAATGGATTCGTTGGACTTCGACTGAGGCTGTTGCTGCACATACTACCATGAATTTAAAAACTTAACTTGCATGTCTTAGACGTAGGTACTCGAGCTCACCACCAAAGTGAATAAGTAGCTTATGATATTCTAGTTCGCTCCGGACTTGACCTCGTTTAATCATCGTACTAAACCATGACATGAAAACCCAAAACAAATCCTATATTTTTACATAAATAAATTTTAACCATCGTACTAAGCCATGATATAGAACCACGAAGAAAATCCTAAAAAAAAAATTTTTTTAATTTTTTTTTAAGAGGGGGTACACAGACCCCGTGTAGGAGTCCGTGTACTGGGTCCATGTAGACTCTGGAAATTCGTATTTTTGAAGGAAAAAGGACACGGACTTCGTGCCGAGGTCCGGGTACCCTCTGTCTTTGCAAATTCACGAAAATTCCCAAACTTAATCTTTCACCCATTCAATCCAAGCCTAAGGAACATGAACCAACACCTTGAGACTCATCCTAGGATGTTATTACATTGATTCAAACCCGTAAAAAAACGCCCCAAACGTCCCTAAGCATCAACAATTAATTCCAACACAACAATAACCCGTAATTAGGCATCGTTTCGCTTCCTACGACTTCTATTACATCCCAAGCCAATCCCGACCCAAACGAACTACCAAATAACACCTAAATACATCTCGTAACATATCTAAATGCAGTAGCACAAGCTCGGCGATGTCCAACGAAGCCTGCAACAAATAACTTCTAGAACACAATTTACATAAAAGTCGCAGCTTGAGCAGTCCCACGAACAACTCCATAACTCACTCGATTTTTGTCCAAAAATTTCGAATTTTATATCATACCGAAGGTATCGAAACGTTCTATGTTTTTCCCGCTGAAAGTTTTCTCAAAATCTTGACCTAAAATTCGCAGTAACTCAAAATAAGTGAAAAATGGGATTTCAGATCTAAAAACTCTTTCAAAACGCATCGATAAATTTCTTGCTCAAACTACTACACATCATACGTGGATTTTACGCATAAAAATAACGCAACACATACTATTACATGATCGACGCAGAAAATAGAGATTATACGTGCCTTTTGATATTCAAAATACCGTAGCGACGATATCGAAGCGGAGAAAGAAGCGAGGTTGATCCGGGACGATCACGGCGCTAAAATCTTGCAATAAAATTACCGAAAACCTACTGGAAGATCGAGTGGAAGGGGCGGCTGCTCTAGGGAAGGAGATCCTAGGTTTTCTATCCTCTCAAAAATTTTAACATCTGAAAAGACTTGTGTGTGTGTGTGTGTGTCGCTATTTAGTGTGTGTAAAAGTGTGTGTGTGTGTGATTAGTAATTTAGGGAAAAAATAGCTTAACTAAATAAAAAATAAAAATATTTAAAATACTAACACTCTTTAAACATTACTAAAATCCCTCAATTAAAATAATGCATACAAAAATGTTAATTTTAAAAGTTTTAAACTCTTAAATAACTAAACAGATAATAAGGCTTTAAAATGATAAACTAAATAAATTATTTAAAATGCCACATCCTAGCTTTTAAAAATAAAATACCGCATTTCAAATTGTCAAGAATCGTCCCCGGTCTTTTCCTCGATCCCGCCTCGAATAATCGCCTGAAACATGAAACTCGAAAAACATTTTAACGTGCATCGCATAAACATAATTAATTTAAAATAATGCATTTAAATAGATCATGCACTACTAAGACTCGTTCTAAAATTAAATAAGTGCTTTAATAATTAAATAAATGCATGGGTTATACGTGTACTGAATTCGGCCACTACAGTTCCTCCCCCACTTATAAAGATTTCGTCCTCGAAATTAAGTCTTACCGAACAACTCCGGGTAGCGAAGTCTCATATCTGCCTCTGACTCCCAAGTGGCCTCTTCCACTGATTGGTTCAGCCACCGAACTTTGACTAGCTTAGTCACTTTGTTCCGGAGCCTACGCTCCTCTCTGTCTAGGATTTGGACAGTCCTCTCCTCATAAGACAGGTCTGGAGCCAACTGTAACGGTTCATAGCTCAATACGTGCGAAGGATTTGCTAGGTACTTCCTCAGCATCGAGACATGGAACACATTGTGTACCCTGGCCAGATTCGGCGAAAGGGCTACACGATAAGCTAATGCCCAACTCTGTCCAAAATCTCGAACGGTCCAATAAACCTCGGACTCAGCTTGCCTCTCTTCCCAAATCTCATAACACCCTTCATGGGTGCAATCTTCACAGAAACGTGACCACCAACGGCAAACTCGAGATCCCTCCTCCTCTTATCAGCATAGCTCTTCTGACGGCTTTGGGCAGTTTTCATTCTGTCTCGAATCTTGACCACAACATCTGCTGTCTGCTGAACTATCTCAGGACCAAGATTTGCTTTCTCACCAACTTCATCCCAATGAACTGGTGATTTGCACTTCCGTCCATACAACGCCTCATAGGGAGCCATACCTATAGATGATTGGAAGCTGTTGTTGTAGGTAAACTCCACTAGAGGTAGTTTAGATTCCCAAGTCCCCTGGAAATCGATCATACACGCTCGCAATAGATCCTCCAAAATTTGAATCACTCGCTCACACTGTCCATCTGTTTGCGGGTGAAAAGCGGTACTGAAAGCAACTTCGTCCCCATGGCTGCATGTAGGCTCTTCCAAAAGGACGATGTAAATCTCGGGTCCCTATCAGACACGATAGAAACTGGGATTCCATGCAATCAAACAATCTCCCGGATATAAAGCTCCGTGTACTGCGTCATGGAGAAAGTCGTCTTCACTGGCAAAAAGTGCGCTGACTTAGTGAGTCGATCCACAATAACCCAAATGGCATTAAAGCCTCTGACTGATCTAGGCAATCTAACGACGAAGTCCATCGTGATGTTCTCCAATTTCCACTCTGGGATTGGGAGTGGCTTAACCAATCCTTCTGGCCTCTGATGCTCTGCCTTAACCTGCTGACAAGTGAGGCATTCAGACACAAATCTGCGGATGTCTCTCTTCATCCCTGGCCACCAATACAGAATCTGTAGGTCCTTATACATCTTGGTACCTCCTGGGTGAATAGAATACGGAGATGCGTGCGCCTCTGTCAGAATATCCTCTCTGATCGAATCAACACTAGGCACCCACATTCTATCTATGTACCTCACAATACCTCCTGACACGGTGTAGAGAACACTGCCCTTAGCTTCATCCTTCAGTCTCCATTTCTGTAATTGCTCATCTGAAGACTGACATGCACGAATGCGGTCTAGCAGAGAAGATTGGACTGTCAGATTATACAACCTCGGAGCTCTGCCCTTGCGGTAAACTTCTAAATCAAACCTCTGAATCTCAGACTGATGAGGTTTCTGTACTGGCAACTGTGCTACAACATCCACTTTCCTGCTCAAGGCTTCTGCGACAACATTAGCCTTTCCCGGATGGTAGCTAATCTCGCAGTCGTAGTCCTTTACCAACTCTAACCACCGTCTCTGTCTCATGTTCAGTTCTTTCTGTGTGAAGAAATACTTGAGGCTCTTGTGATCCGTGAATATCTGGCACTTCTCGCCGTACAAGTAGTGTCTCCAAATCTTCAATGCAAAGACGACGGCGTCTAATTCTATTTCATGCGTCGGATAGTTCTTCACATGCACCTTTAGCTGTCTGGAAGCATAAGCTATCACCCGACCCTGCTGCATCAACACTGCGCCTAATCCGAGCTTAGATGCATCGGTAAAAAGCACAAATTCTCCTTGCCCTGTCGGCATGTCTAGCGTTGGCGCTGAAATAAGAGCTTGCTTCAACGTATCAAAGCTCTTCTGACATTCATCACTCCAAACAAACTTAGCATTGGTCAGTGCCGTGAGTGGCACTGCTATCGATGAAAGTCCTTGGATGAACTTACGGTAGTAACCGGCTAAACCCAGAAAACTGGGGATTTCCGATGCATTCTTCAGTTCAACCCAATACTTAACTGCCGCTACCTTGGTTGGGTCCACCTCAATTCCACTGCTAGAAATAATATGACCCAAAAACGCTACCTTCCCCAACCAAAACTCGCACTTACTGAACTTCGCAAACAACTTGCGACCCTGCAAAACCTGCAACACTGTCCTCAAATCCTGGCTATGCTCCTCATGGCTCTTCGAGTAAATGAAAATATCGTCATTTAATACTATGACGAACTGATCAAGGTAAGGCTGAAATACTCGGTTCATTAGGTCCATGAAAATCGCTGGAGCATTCGTCAGTCCAAATGGCATCACTAAGAAATCGTAATGTCCTAATCTAGTTCTGAAGGCTGTCTTAGTTTTACTTTACTATGACCTCAAGTTCTGACTTTTCTCACAATTCCCAATATTAGAAATGGAGGTTCAAACTTATCTTATTTCACTTTCCTTATACTATACCCGTAATGTTCATCGATCTATTACCTTAGCATTTATGTAGTTCAACCTAAGAAATCTTAGCACCAAAAGTTACTGATCAACTTCTATCCTTAGTTCTACCCTCAAAAGTTAAACCTTATCTTAACCCAGTAATAACATTGAACTACGATCCTTGAATCGAATCTTTACCTTACGACACCAAATTTACGTAACTTAGCCATTTATAAGTACATCCCAAATAAAGATTGTTGCAAATCTTAAATTTCGAGTAACATTAATCCATAAAACCCCAAAATATACATTATCGATATTCTGCTTAGATAATAAAACCTTCGTAGCATCAAACACATGCTTAAACTATTTCTTTCCCAATTACATTATAGTTGAGGCCTAAGAAACTTAAACCCTCCTCATTGGAACGAATGTCACACTTTGACGTATCCTCAGTACTTAATTCATTCTAACGTATAAAGCTTAATAAGTTTCCCCATGTTAATGATGGACTAATTCTAATAAATCAACTTCGCTTATAACCCACAGAATTCTAGAATCCTCATATAAAGATTTTAAATTTCTTACTCGATAAAAATCTTAATATTCGACCATTGCTAACTTATGTTGAATACAACTAATTCCCTTTTGTTTTTATTTCATCAAATATCCCCGTATAATCACCTATTTCATAAACTTGAAATTAAAGCTTACACAACCAAAGTAGTCTTAGATAACCTAATTCCAGTACTCATATCAACTTAATCCTAAGTTTCTTAATGACTTACGAAGATTCCTCAAGACGAGGTGCCTGATAGGGCCTCTTGCCCTGCCAATCGACCTCAATGTCCCTCTAGTCCTGCTCTGTCGCCAAGATTCTCGACACGGCAACTGCATAAGTCATAGGACCAGCAACTCGAACATCACGGCGCAAGATTGGCCGCAACCCATCCATAAAATTACTCATCTTCTCCCGGGCATTATTTGCCATCAGGGGCACAAAGTGACACCCCTTCTCAAACTCCCTGACGAAGTCTGCCACGCTGCTGTCTCCCTGTCGCAGCGACATGAACTCCCTGGCCAGGCGAGAGCGTACTTCTTCAGTGAAGTACTCGGAGTAGAAAACCTCCTTGAACCCATTACACGTCAGTGTTTGTAAGTTCACTGAGATTGACGCGCTTTCCTACCAAAGCCTTGCGTCTCCAGTCGACAAGAAGGTGGCACATCTAGCTCTGTCAGCATCCTGTAGCTCCATAAATGAAAAGATTACCTCGATGGACTTTAATCCATCCTTCCGTTATCATCGGGTCAGTGGTCCCCGAAAAATCCTTCGGATTCATCCTCCTAAATATTTCATAGACTGCCAGCCTGGGCCTCGCCCCTGTGTCTACTGCAGTCTGGTTCCCCACAAATTTTACGAAGAACTGGGTCATCCCTGCAAGCATCTGAGCCTGCATATCTGGGGTGGATGAGGAGAAGTGACCCTCTCCCCATCCTGGGTTTTGCAATTCTCCTGCTTCACGCACTATCCCATGTCTGGGAGCATACTGTTCTAACATTTACCCAACACGTAAACCCAACATGCATGAACATAATATAGACAACATAAGATGCACGTACTTGAACTTCAAAATATGCACATGCCGAAATCAAAACTTAATGCTTACTACATAACATAAATTCAAAACTTTAAAACTTACAGACTTGAGGTGTGACTTCGTGAGCTTCTTGCGACTGACGGTAGGCATAACCCTTTACAAGAACACCGCTCTGATACCAACTGTAACGTACCGTACTTTTCATACTCAAAATTTGCGGAAAAATTTAAAATATCTTAAACATAAAATAACATTCAAAGTTTGTCATAAAATATCTCAACCAAGTCCCCCACAAGACATGGTTGTTCAAAATAACTACAATAAAATTTGCTCACAAAAGGTTTGCTCAAAGTATTTCCATCAAAATATGAAATCAGAGTAATTTAACTTTTGCATAAAACTTAAACATGGCGGTCCTCGAGTTTAGCCTCCCGCTCAGTCCAAGCCTGCTACTTGGTCCCCACCCCTCGTCTCAACATGATCATCCTCACCTGTATCAATCAAGTCTAGTGAGTCTAAAGACTCAACACGTATAAACTGGAAGTAACGAATAATACGTAATAAAACCACATGCAATTTCAAAATAGAGCGTACATACTTAAACTTGAACTTGCATAACGTAACTTGAACATACGTACATACATAGACGTGCCATAACTTGAAAGCTTTCATAAACATGCTTGCATAACTGAACGTACTTAAACATACATGACTTTATTTTGCGTAGAGGCATGTTTCAAAGCAAGTGACCCATAACATAATAAATGCCTGATCAGACAAACCACAGTACTGGGCTGACAGGGACGTATCCACTGCCACATACATGAGATCCCCGTTCATAATTTAACGGGCTGGTTGGTCCCCGTTCATAATTTAACGCTTTCCAACCTCGATCTAACCCGTTAATAATTTAAGCGGATTGGTCCTCGTTCATAATTTAACGCTTGCCAATCCTAACATAATTTGGTCACAAGACATTTAGCATACCTCCAAAGACTTAAAATATTTTCTTTGCACGTCATCATACTTACTTGGCGTTAATGGATTCGTTGAACTTCGACTGAGGCTGTTGCTGCACATACTACCATGAATTTAAATACTTAACTTGCATGTCTTAGACGTAGGTACTCGAGCTCACCACCAAAGTGAATAAGTAGCTTATGACATTCTAGTTCGCTCCGGACTTGACCTCGTTTAATCATCGTACTAAAACATGACATGAAAACCCAAAAAAAATCCTATATTTTTACATAAATAAATTTTAACCATCGTACTAAGCCATGATATAGAACTCCGAAGAAAATCTTAAAAAAAAAATTTTAATTTTTTTTTTTAAAGAGGCGGTACACGGACGGGTCCGGGTAGACTCTGGAAATTCGTATTTTTGAAGGAAAAAGGACACAGACTCCGTGCCGGGGTCCGGGTACCCTTTGTCTTTGCAAATTCACGAAAATTCGCTAACTTAATCTTTCACCCATTCAATCCAAGCCTAAGTACCATGAACCAACACCTCGAGACTCATCCTTGGATGTTATTACATTGATTCAAACCCGTAAAAAACGCCCCAAACATTCCTAAGCATTAACAATTAATTCCAACACAACAATAACCTGTAATTAGGCATCGTTTCGCTTCCTACGACTTCTATTACATCCCAAGCCAATCCCGACCCAAACGAACCACCAAATAACACCTAAATACATCTCGTAACATATCTAAATGCAGTAGCACAAGCCTGGCGATGTCCAACGATGCCTGCAACAAATAACTTCAAGAACACAATTTACATAAAAGTCGCAGCTTGAGCAGTCCCACGAAAAACTCCATAACTCACTCGATTTTTGTCCAAAAATTTTGAATTTTATATCATACCGAAGGTATCGAAACGTTCTACGTTTTTCCCGTTGAAAGGTTTCTCAAAATCTTGACATAAAATTCGCAGTAACTCAAAATACAGTGAAAAACGGGATTTCAGATCTAAAAACTCTTTCAAAACGCATCGATATTTCCTGCTCAAACTACTACACATCATACGTGGATTTTACGCATAAAAATAACGCAACACATACTATGACATGATCGAAGCAGAAAAGAGAGATTATACGTGCCTTTTGATATTCAAAATACCGTAGCGACGATACCGAAGCGGAGAAAGAAGCGAGGTTGATCCAGGACGATCGCGGCGCTAAAATCCTGCAATAAAATCAGCGAAAACCTACTGGAAGATCGAGTGGAAGGGGCGGCTGCTCTAGGGAAGGAGACCCTAGGTTTTCTATCCTCTCAAAAATTTTAACATCTGAAAAGACTTGTGTGTGTGTGTGTCGATATTTAGTGTGTGTAAAAGTGTGTGTGTGATTAGTAATTTAGGGAAAAAATTGCTTAACTAAATAAAAAATAAATCTATTTAAAATACTTACACTCTTTAAACATTACTAAAATCCCTCAATTAAAATAATGCACACAAAATGCTAATTTTAAAAGTTTTAAACTCTTAAATAACTAAACACATAAATAAGGCTTTAAAATGCTAAACTAAATAAATTATTTAAAATGCCCCTTCCTAGCTTTTAAAAATAAAATACCGCATTTCAAATTGTCAAGAATCGTCCCCGGTCTTTTCCTCGATCCCGCCTCGAATAATCGCTTGAAACATGAAACTCGAAAAACATTTTAACGTGCATCGCATAAACATAATTAATTTAAAATAATGCATTTAAATAGATCATGCACTACTAAGACTCGTTCTAAAATTAAATAAGTGCTTTAATAATTAAATAAATGCATGGGTTATATGTGTACTAAATTCGAGCACTACATTTTTCATATCTCCTAGATTTGCATGCAGTTGGGTTAGGTCGTCTTAATTTTGACCTTACATTAGGTGTGAGGAAGAGTCCTAGCCTCATGTGCGGCGGCCAGGGAAGAGTCCATGCGAGATAGGTTTCTTCCCATGCAACCCGAGGGGAGCAGCTATGCGGAGGGAGTCATGGCTTGGCCAAGGTGGTCTAGGCTAGGGCGAAGGGTGGTCCAGTAAGGGTCAAGAGGGTTTGGGCTCGGTGGTGGCTCGAGTATGAGATTCCTAGTCGAGTAGAAGTCCTTGGCGCTTAAGAGGGGAAACCGCGGCGCACGTGCAAGGAGCTGTTGCGTGGGCTAGGGCTGGTTAAGTGGGTCAGGGCTTGTTAGTAGGGTCCCTAGGTGGTCTGGTAAGGGGATGGTTCGAGGTGGCTCTGGTGTGGTTCGAGAAAAATGAGAGATGGCTCGGTAGAACAAGTTAGGGTTCGAAATAGTGAACTAAATGGAAAAGGGTTCGAACCATGGTCCACGGGGGTCAATTCATGGTTCACGAGGGTTGTTTAGGTATAAAAAGTCTTTGTTTAAAGTTTGGGAAGAAAATATTTAATTTCGAATTAATTCAGGATTAAAACACTTCATGAATTAGTAATTAAGAATTAAATAGAAATCCTTGAGATTACGTTAAATAAAAATGTTAGAAGTAAAAAATTAAGCTTAAATAATAATTTGGGGTAGTCTCGAATTAATAAAAGTGAGGAAAAAGTCAAAATCGAGAAATTCTAAGACCAAGGGTAAAACGATCATTTTACACCTAAAAAATGTTAGACGTCCTAGCATAAGGTTAAAACGTTTATTTCAAATGTTATGGAGTTTTTTATGATGAAATGTTAATGCTAAAAGATATGTTGCGTACTTGGTTTAAAAGAAAAATGATTTATATGTGCATGAATTTTTATAAGTGACGAAAATATGAAAAGGTGAAGGAGGTGAAGTGATTGTGACTAATATGATGATACAATAATTATGATGATACGATGAGATGCACGGCCAAGGCTGAGTTGACAGGTGAAACTGTCGCTGATGTCTCCACCGCCTAGTACAGTGATTACATGTAGATGGATCCATCGACCTTCAGCTGATACGAAAATCAAAATTAACGATGTGAATTCAATAAAAAGAAAACGTATACGTATATGACAAAATCAAATATGATATGATATGATTAAAGGAAACATGACATGTGTAGAGCCCAAAACGAGTACACGTAACACTCATGCATTATTTAATAGTTAAATAATTTATTTAAATTTAAAATGATTTTTCCTAGCGATACATGATTTATTTAATTGTATTATTTTTAATTATTTATGTTTATGTAATACACGTTAAATTTTTTCTCAAATGTCATGTTTCAGGCGATTATTCGATGCGGAATCGAAGAAAAGAAACCGGCGACGATTTTTGGCAATTTTAAAATGTGATATTTTATTTTAAGTTGGGTTTGGGGCATTTTAAAAGGTTATTTAATTTTTTATCATTTTAAAAGCCTAATTTAATTAATAGGTGATTTTATGACTTTAAACTTTTAAAAGATTTGTCAATTGTACACTTTATTTTAAATTAAAAGATTTTATTTAAAGTTAGAAGAATGTTAGTATTCTAATTCATTGTCAATTGTTGATTAAGCACCTAATTTCCCCTACTTACTACCTAAACTCACGCACACACCACTAACACACACACACACACACACACACACACACACACACTTACACGCTTAAACACACAACACACACATACACATTTTTATTTTCAAATTTTTATTGGAGAAATTAGGGTTCTTAGAACAAGAGTGCTGCCGCCCCCATCCTCTGATTAATTTCCAGCGAGTTTTGTTACTTTTCTTCAAATCGTTCCACGTTCGTCCCGCATCAATCCTCGCACCGTTTCCGCTTCGGCATCGTCGTTTCGGTATTTCAATTATCAAAAGGCATGTATATTCTGTTTTTCCTGCGTCGATCTAGTCATATTATGTGTGGTGATATTTTTATGCGTAAAATACATGTGTGATGTACAAGGTTTGAGCAGAAAATTGTTGGATCGATTTTTTTGCAACGTTTTTAGATCTCAGAAATTCGTTTTTACTGTATTTTCAAGTACTGCGATTTTTCGATCGATTTTCTGGAAAAAATGTTGAACATATAAATCGTAGAACGTTTTGATACCTTCGATTTGACAGTAAATTCGAAATATTTGGATAAGAAAAGAGTGATTCATGATCGTTTTTGTGGGACTGCTCAAACTGCATTTTTCCGAAAATGTGTTCTTGAAGAATTCTTTAAGTTTATTTTTGAACGCTTCGTTGGGAACCGTTGGTTGATCGCTGCTGCATTTAAGATTTGTGAGTATAATACTGGGATGAATTTTGGTGCTTCGTCTTGTGTCGATAGGCACTTGGTTGCATTAGAAGTCTTAGGAAACATGTTGGTGTCGAATTATCGTGTTCACAGTTTGAGTTCGTTGTATGGCTTGCATCATTGTTTTGGGGCATTTGTGTGAGTTTGAATCACTACTGTAGTGTCCTAGGATGGGTCTCGAAGTGTTGGTTCAAGTCGATAAGGCGTAGGTTAGAGTTTGCAACAAATTTGTGCTTTTGGGGTCGAGTTTGCGTAGGGTTAGAGCCGCAGCGCTCAATGGAGAGCGCCGTAGCGCCCGACTCTCGGAAGCCTGGCGCAGCGGCGCTGCCCTTGTGGCACTGCAGTGCTAAGGCTGCGGCATTGCCAGAGCCGCAGAGCTAGTGCTTGGCGCCTAGGCGCTCGGCAGCACTGCCATGCCCAGCGCCTAGGCGCTTGAACATGACTTTTTAAATCATTATTTAGGTTCATGTCTCCTATTTTTTGGGAAATGTTCTCGCATCATATTAAGATTTGTTCCGGGGGTGATGTCACAGTTTAGTACATTGATTAAACGAGGTCAAGTCACGAGCGATTTTAGAATTGTCATAAGAAATTTTCATTTGGTTGGTGAGCACAACGATTACGTCTAGGCTATGAAATTTTAAGTGCATGTACTCATGTTAGTATGTGCAGCACTGGCCCCAAGCGAGATCCAACGAATCCCTCAACGCCAAGTAAGTGTGTTCGACGTGCAAAAGAAAATACTTTTAAGTTTTTGGTGTATGCTAAATGTCTTGTGACCAATTATGAACGGGTTTGGAAGTCGGTGAACGTGGCCGAGGACCTCTCCACCCCGGTAAAGCATGACCGGGTTTAGATCAGGATTGGAAAGCGGTAAAGCATGACAAGGGCCCAATCCACCCGGTAAAGCATGACCGGGGATGTCATGTATGAGGTAGTGGATTTTCCCTGCCAGCCCTGTTCTGTAGTTTAGTTTGATCAGTCACATAAGTATACAATCAGAAACTAGCGCCGCGGCATTGAGTAAGTAGCGCCGCGGCGCCAGGCTTAGTGAATTATACAATCAGAAACCTAAGAACAAAAGCGCCGCGGCCCCTATTCCTCTCCATCACCAAAAAATCAACTTCCACCTTAAATCTCCCATAAATTCAACCTCTAAACACTACAATACACCTACTCATATCATCCTCACTCTAAATCCACCTAAAGTTGCTCACTCCTAACACCAGTTGGCTCAAGATTTCAACGAAAGTTCTTCGACAAAATCGACTCACGACAAAGTAGAACAAAATTTCAGCCCTTTTACAACAAGGTACTTTTTATTGGTATCATAATTCTCGATTTTCATGTTTGAGATTAGTGGAATTGAGTTCTTGGGTTGGTACACGTAAGGTGTTCGATCAATTGTCTCAGTGAGTTTGTTATTAGGAATTGTTTGATTCGGAGAATTGCTTGTTGGACGGAATCGTTAATTGATTGTTTGTGTTGATATTGGGGGTATTGAATTGTTGAGTACTGTTGTAAAGTGAGTTGATATTGAAAGGGGATTTGTTTTAGGTGTTCAAATGCGCAACGGAAGTTCAAAAATCTTTGAAAGGTAAGAAAACCTAAATTTTATAGAAAAATTTCGAACACCTTAGACTATGATGTGTAGCAAATACAATAACATCAAAATGTCATACATAGGGTGTTAAGAAATTATACTTATCAACCTCTTGAGGTTGATGATGGCTCCAACTAAGGTGTAAACTTCTTAGCTCTTGTATGGCAAGAACTTCTACAAGCTTCCAAAGAGCACTCCTTGCTCTAAAATAAAGCCCACCACCAAATAGGTAGATCCCCTCATATTTTGCACTAGAAAAATATGAGGATTTTTCAAAGAGAAGTGCAAGAATTCCTCAACAATTGAAGAACAAAATTTGGGAGGAAAAATAGAGAGAATTGAGTGTCAATTTTCGGCCAAGTGAGGGGAGAGTGAAGGAGTGAATGAGTTTTCTTGGTCTTGCAAAAAGCTAAAAGCAAAAGATGCATGTCAAGCCTTGGAGATTGAAAAAATAGTCTCCAACCCTTCACCTCCCATGCATGCAATATTATATGGTTTTTTAACAATTAAAAACCCATGGAGTTAATTTAATTATCTCAAACAAATTTGAGACTAATTAAACATTACTTGAATTTACCCAAGTCCCACTAATTAAATAATTTATTTAAATTGATCTCTACAAGACTCAATATGATTTAATTAATTCAACACTTGAATTAATTTAATTATTTGGACTCTACTAGGCCCACTAGTGTTTAATTAGTTCAACGCTTGAATTAATTTAATTTAGTCCATACTAATGTTTATGAAAATCACAATTTTCAAATACATTATTTATTTGGCCAACTTTTAATTTATGAACACATTCATAAATTAAAAAATTACATTTCTCTCATAGAAGTCATACTTCTATTTTCCTTACGCTTATAAACTCATTTATAAGCCGTTCAACACTTTTAACTATTTTACTTCTCAACGGGATCTAGAAAGCTAGTACTTGTGTGGCCCTCAATGGTTCATTGATAAAACTAGCCGTGGGTTCACATCTCCATGTGATTCGGACTAAACATGTCTTTATATAAGCATACCCCAATTGCTCCATTCTTACTTATCAACTCCTTGATAACAAGAACGTCAGAACTCAAGTCTGATATTATCCAACCAATAATGTTAAACGCCTAGCAGCATCGCTTACATGATTCCCTAGGTATCAAATGATAGTGCCTGCAAGAACCATTCAATTATGGTTAGCGTACAGTACGGTCCCTTCAACTCATATATCCTGACCGATTCGACAACCATTGGTTTATCGAGAGTTGTCAATGAATCGATACTATGTGTCATGTCGTAGTTGCATCGATGGTGTAATCTATGAAACCCCTTTCATAATTACCACCATACTCTGATCAGATATTTCGACCTACATACACATGAGAACACATAGGATATCCATACCCGAAGGTAAGCGGTGAATCCCCGACTACAATGGATCGACTCCTATATGTTTTGACATAACACCCAACCTTGCCACCTGATGACCCCATGAGAGTAGGTAAACAAGTCAAAGTTTAATTCTAGCACATAGAGTCTCAATGTTGTCTCGGGTCATAAGGACTAATGGTGTACAACCATAAACTAGGACTTTTCCACTCGATAAGTGAGAACCACTTGGAAAGTCTTTTATGGAGTGTTGTTCAGTGCACTCTACCAGAAGCACCTATCTGCATGCTCGGACATCACAATGTCCCCTACCAATGAAACATGGTACTCACATCGCAGATACTAGTCTCGAACTCGAGCGACCTATATCCTTCTTAGCGGCGGCTGAATCGACTAGGAACTGTTTAGAATATACAGTAGTATTCCAAATATGAGTTTCATGATACTCATCATATGAGCATCTCATATTTTTTCTACTATTTTTATATTCAAGGACTTTATTTATACAACTAGCATGAGTATACAGATAAAGATGTGCCAAAATAATAATTTGAAATATTATTAAAATAAAGATCGTTTATACATAGAGTTTCATTGTTAACACTCGGCCAACACTTGGCTCGACGGGCACCTACTCTAACAATCTCCCACTTGCACTAGAGCCAACTACCCATATGCTCCAAACCCATCGATTCGCGATGCTTCTCGAATAATGGTCCAGGTAAAGACTTAGTTAGTGGATCAGCAACATTATCTGTGGAGACGACTATGTCAAAAGAGACATCTCCTTTTTCCACAATCTCTCCAAGGATGTGGTATTTTCTCAATACGTGTTTGGACTTCTGATGAGACCTGGGCTCCTTTGCTTGAGCTATAGCTCCCGTGTTTTCACAAAAAACCGGGACAGGAGCAACTCCATTAGGAATGACGCCCAACTCTTGGACAAAATTCCTTATCC
Organism: Primulina eburnea; assembly: GCF_022965805.1. NCBI lineage: Eukaryota > Viridiplantae > Streptophyta > Magnoliopsida > Lamiales > Gesneriaceae > Primulina > Primulina eburnea. The sequence continues at coordinate 19,715,671 of NC_133114.1, read as the reverse complement.
AAACAGCCTCCTTTGCTGCATCTGATGCAGCAATGTATTCAGCCTCTGTGCTGGAATCCGCAGTACTGTCTTGCTTGGAACTCTTCCAAGAGACATCATCACCATTGAGCATGAATACAAACCAAGAGGTTGACTTCGAGTCATCGATATCGCTTTGGAAGCTAGAGTTGGTATAGACTTGCAATTTCAGTTCTCTACCCCCATAGACGAAGAAAAACTTATTGGTACTTCTCAAATACTTGAGGACGTCTTTCACAGCTTTCCAGTGTGGAAGACCAGGGTTTGATTGATATCTACTCACTACACTTAGTGCGAAAGCCACGTCAGGACGTGCAGATATCATCCCATACATGATGCTACCAATCGCAGATGCATAAGGAATGCTTGTCATCGCCGCTATCTCTGCATCATTCTTGGGAGACATAGACTTGGATAGGGACACGCCATGACACATTGGTAGATGTCCTCTCTTGGACTCATCCATCGAGAACCGCTTCACGATGGTATCAATGTATGTGGACTGGGTCAGACCAAGCAATCTTCTTGATCTATCTCTATAGATCTGTATTCCCAATAAAAAAGATGCTTCACCCAAGTCCTGCATCGAGAACTTACTCGCTAACTATATCTTAGTTGATTGCAACATCCCTACATCATTCATAATGAGTAGAATATCATCAACATAAAGCGCAAGGAATGTCACAGCACTCCCACTGACCTTCTTATACACACAGGGTTTTTCAGGATTCTTAGCAAAACCAAACTCTTTGATTGTACTATCGAATCTGAGGTTCCAACTCCTAGATGCCTGCTTTAGACCATAAATAAATCTTTGAAGTTTGCATACCATATGCTCACTTCCGATAGATGTAAACCCTTCAGGTTGAGACATGTAAATCTCTTCCTTAATATCCCCATTAAGAAAGGCTGTCTTAACATCCATCTACCATATCTCATAATCATACCATGCAGCTATGGCTAGCAAAATCCTTGTGTAAATGAACATTGCAACTGGAGAAATGGTTTCCTCAAAGTCAACTCCTTGTCTTTGAGTATATCCTTTTGCCACCAATCGTGCTTTGAAGGTCAATACCTTCCCATCCGCCCCAAGTTTCCTCTTGTAAATCCATTTACACCCTATGGGAATAATTTCCTCAGGTGGATCCACGAGATTCCACACTCGATTCGAATGCATGGAATTCATCTCAGATTCCATTGCTTCAAGCCACTTGGATGAATCGGCATCAGATAACTCTTCCTTGAAGGTCTTTGGATCACATCCATGGTTAGGATCATCATGGTCCTCTTCAAGAAGCAGACCATACCTCATAGGTGGTCTCGAGACTCTCTCGGATCTTCTAGGAGCTTGTATCTCCTCTCTTGGCTCTTCGGGTGTGGGTTCTATAATTGTGGGTGTCTCTCGAACCTTTTCGAGTTCTATCATCTCACCTTTTCTATCCAATAGAAATTCCCTTTCCAAAAAGGTTGCATTCCTAGAAACAAACACTTTTGTTTCTTAGGGATGATAGAAGTAGTATCAAACCGAATTCTTTGGATATCCCACAAAGTAACATAAAATGGATCGACTATCCAATTTATCTCCCACTGCCTGCTTCACATAAGCAGGGCACCCCCATATTCTAAGATAAGAATATTTGGGAGGCTTACCCATCCATATCTCATATGGTGTCTTATCAACTAGCTTTGAATGGACATTGTTCAACAACAATGCCGCTGTCTCAAGCGCATATCCCCAAAAGGATGGCGGCAACTCCGTGAACCCCATCATAGACCGAACCATGTCCATAAAAGTCCGGTTACGACGCTCCGAAACACCATTCAACTGTGGTGTAGCGGGTGGAGTCCACTGCGAGAGAATCTCATTCTCCCAAAGATACTCTTGGAACTCGGCACTCAAGTACTCACCACCTCGATCCGATCGAAGTGTCTTGACGCTTCGTCCCAACTGTTTTTCTACTTCACTTCTGAATTCTTTGAACCTTTCAAAGGATTCACACTTGTATTTCATCAAATACACATACCCATACCTCGAAAAGTCATCGGTAAAGGTGATGAAGTAGGCATGTCCATGCTTAGTGGTGATGCTAAGCGGACCGCACACATCGGTATGGATCAAATCCAATAACCCTTTGGCTCGCTCCACATGGCCCTTAAAGGGAATTTTGGTCATCTTTCCTTTCAGACAGGATTCACAAGTCGTGAGAGCTTTAATATCAAACATATCAAACATGCCCACTCCCACTAGCTTGTTCATCCTTCTTAGGGATATATGTTCTAATCGAGCATGCCATAAGTGTGCCGAATTTAGAGTATCTTGTTTTTCCCTTGTTTGTTGTTATTGATTGGACATTGTTCAGTGGAATATCTTTCAATTTTAAGTTATAGAGATCGTTTTCAAGTTCTCCAGTACCAATTAAACATTCATTCTTGTAAATGTTGCAAACACCTTTGCTAAATAAACAAGAATATCCACTTTTATCAAGCATAGAAATGGAAAGAATGTTTTTCACCTAATCAGGTACAAACAAAACATCTCATAAAATCAACATTAAAATCGTTGTCCAACAATAAGTAAACAATTCCCACGGCCTTGGCAGCAACTCTTGCTCCATTGACCATCCTCAAGAAGGTCTCACCTTCCCTAAGCCTCCTAATTCTTCCCATCCCGGTAACTCATTTCAGAGATGTGAGTCACAACCGATATCCAATATCCAAGAAGTAGAGTTAATTGAAATGTTTACTTCAATATAGAATATACCGTTTCCATAAGTCTTCTGGGCAAGATATTCCCTACAATTACGCCTCCAATGTCCAGGCTTTTTGCAGTGATGACAAATATCAACAGTCTTGTCAGCCTTCACTGGTATGGCTGCCACATTGGGACTCGGAGATTGCCTCTTCAAGGGCACTGTTCTACTTGGGACGCTGGAAAGAACGTTTCTTTCCCTTCCCAGGCGGACCAGTTTTCGTACCAGATGAAGAACCCACATAAAGAACCGACTTCTCATCTTTCATAGAAGCCTGCATATAACACTTGGCTTTCAAGTCATGGTCACACCATTCCTTGTAAGTCTGCAATTCCTCTGGAGTGCAGTCAGTCGGAGCCTCAACAGGGGACGACTTAGAGTGTATACACTATCCTTTCCGAATTCAAGACGATTTTTAGATTCCTTAGCTAATTGACGTAATTAGGTCCGGTTAATACGTGTTTGTCGAGTATTACAGATAGCGGATTGCGAATCAAAGAAATTGTCAAAAATTATTGAAAAGTAAAACAGATAAATGTTACTGACTATTTTAAAATATTTAGGAAGATATGAAGTATGTACTTTTACTTCATAAATTTTTACTCCCACTGTTTTGATATCTTTCACTACCCTCTAGTGAAAATGGGAAACTCCTTTCCTCAGTAGGTACGCATGGTCCAATTAGCGAATTATGATCCCGAATAATATCAGCCAATCACAATTCCTAAAAGGTAGTTTCCAATTGCATCTCCATGCAACCCTCTACGTAAACTTTTGTCTCACGTTTGATTAGGACTCAATAATATGACGTCGTTCATCTTTACGTGTCAAGCCTTACCCATCGATGTTGAACCTTAATGGACAGTCGCCATGAGTTCCCCCAATAATATGAGCCGAAATCATGGGAGCTCCATGTAGTTCACATCACCATGTCAATGGATGTCACAGCTTTCCAGCACCCAGAGCCCCCCCAATAATATGAGTCGAGCCCCAAGCACGGGTAGCGTTCATCATGAACCCATTGTCGATGGAAGACATGGAAATTATAAACAAATTTATAATTTCCCTTTCGGGTTTATATTAATTTTGAATCTTATTCAAAATGAGGGTTTTTAATCTTGAAAGGTCTCATCATTAATTTTATTTAAAAGCTCGTCATATTTGATCTTATGTTTGCCGGATTCATGCAACTTTGTTATTATCATAATAATAACGCGCATACTCATTATTTATAACATATCATGCATATATTATAAACAATAAACAAAAAAAGGATGATCAATCGCCCCAATACTAATGGCCCGTGTGAGCTAAACACGGGCCTATGTCCAATCCTAGGGAAATGTATGGGATGCAAATGCAACTATTATATTAGCTTCCAATATTTACATGTCTTCGATCTTCATAATCATCATGGCCACCATCTTCCTATCTTGATCATCCACTATACTAATATTTACAAATAAATATTCATGGCAAATAGAGATACATCTCATGGGGTGGGAACGAGCCATAAACCAAGCCCACTTTATAAATTGATAATTATTACAATCATTCAACACAAAATATCCTAACATACACATAGCAAATTGGGCTTGGGCTTTTGATCATACTTCATGCATAATATCACATATCATACACCATCAATTAATTATCACAATAATTAATTGATCCAATATTATATATCTTGATCAAATCACTAACCGCCACGATTATAAACTAAATTAACAAAGTATACAAACACCTTTGTCTACTTTCTAATTAATTTATTTATAATCGAATTTCTTACAAATCACAATTTACTATAAATAATTAAAGTTCAACTTCAATTATTTATTTCATGAGAAAATATTTGCAACTTTTGTAAATTTAAACTTAAGGGCCCAAAAAATCATTTTTCACCAAAAAACATTTTGACCCATTTAAATTTCACAAATATGTTAGCCATCCAATGGCCCAACAACTTCAAGGCCCATGACACTTTGATATTCCAAAACACTTTTGGAAACCCTAGTCGTCATCGTCGTTGCCGGAGCTCCGTTGCCGGATTCCGGCCAACCTACAAATTTTTTTTATATAAAATTCATGGGGCTGTTCGGGCAGCCCCTCGGGCAGCCCCAGCTGCCCGAAATGGGCAGCAACATGCTGCCCAAAAACACCCCATAAATCGGCCCTCGATTTGTTGTTTTGGTTGTCTCATGCGGTTAGAAAATGACCTCAACATAATATCATGTATATGCTACACAAAATAGTATCCTTAGCTCATGATACCACTTGAAAGGGGATCGGTTTTATGTGTTCAAATGCGCAACGGAAGTTCAAAAATCTTTGAATGGTAAGAAAACCGAAATTTTATAGAAAAATTTCGAACACCTTAGACTATGATGTGTAGCAAATACAATAACACCAAAATGTCATACATAGGGTGTTAAGAAATTATACCTATCAACCTCTTGAGGTTGATGATGGCTCCAACTAATGTGTAAACACCTTAGCTCTTGTATGGCAAGAACTTCTACAAGCTTCCAAAGAGCACTTCTTGCTCTAAAATAAAGCCCACCACCAACTAGGTAGATCCCCTCATATTTTGCACTAGAAAAATATGAGTATTTTTCAAAGAGAAGTGCAAGAATTCCTCAACAACTGAAGAACAAAATTTGGGAGGAAAAATGGAGAGAAATGAGTGTCAATTTTCGGCCAAGTGAGGGGAGAGTGAATGAGTTTTCTTGGTCTTGCAAAAAGCTAAAAGCAAAAGGTGCATGCCAAGCCTTGGAGATTGAAAAAGTAGTCTCTAACCCTTCCCCTCCCATGCATGGAATACTATATGGTTTTAACAATTAAAAACCCATGGACTTAATTTAATTATCTCAAAAAAATTTGAGACTAATTAAACATTACTTGAATTTACCCAAATCCCACTAGTTAAATAATTTATTTAAATTGAGCTCTGCAAGACTCAATATGATTTTATTAATTCAACACTTGAATTAATTTAATTATTTGGACTCTACTAGGCCCACTAGTGTTTAATTAATTCAACACTTGAATTAATTTAATTTAGTCCATACTAATATTTATGAAAATCACAATATTCAAATACATTATTTATTTGGCCTACTTTTAATTTAGGAACACCTTCATAAATTAAATTAAAAAAATTACATTTCTCTTATAGAAGTCGTACTTCTATTTTCTTCATTCTTATAAACTCATTTATAAGCCGTTCAACACATTGAACTATTTTACTTATCAACGGGATCTAGAAAGCTAGTACTTGTGTGGTCCTCAATGGTTCATTGATACAACTAGCCGTGGGTTCACATCTCCATGTGTTTCGGACTAAACATGTCCTTATATGAGCATACCCCAATTGCTCCATTCTTACATATCAACTCCTTGATAACAAGAATGTCAGAACTCAAGTCTGATAGTACCCAACCAATCATGTTAAACGCCTAGCAGCATCGCTTATATGATTCCCTAGGTATCAAATGATAGTGTCTATAAGAACCATTCAATTATGGTTAGCGTACAGTACGGTCCCTTCAACTCATATATCCCGACCGATTCGACAACCATTGGTTTATCAAGAGTTGTCAATGAATCGATACTATGTGTCATGTCGTAGTTGCATCGATAGTGTTATCTACGAAACCCCTTTCATAATTACCACCATACTCTGATCAGAGATTTCAACTTACATACACATGAGAACACATAGGATATACATACCCGAAGATAAGCGGTGAATCCCCGACTACAATGCATCTACTCCTATATGTTTCGACAGAACACCCAACCTTGCCACCTGATGACCCCATGAGAGTCGGTAAACAAGTCAAAGTGTAATTCTAGCACATAGAGTCTCAATGTTGTCCCGGGTCATAAGGACTAATGGTGTACAACCATAAATTAGGACTTTTCCACTCGATAAGTGAGAACCTGTAAGGCCCGAGAAATTAATCCTGTTAATCCGAAATGATTTCTTGATTAATTGATGTTTTATGGACAAAAGGAATTAGACCGGGAAAGACAAGAATAGACGCGAAATATGTGCGAAGGAGATGCCATATGCGCACATGCGCGAGTTGGTGCGCACAGATGCGCGGTTGTGGCAGAAGACTTCGCGCATGCGCGCGCGAGGTGTCCAGTAGCCTAGGGGAGTGCTCGGCGCATATGCGCGACGTGAACGGGCGCATATGCGCGAGCAGGGCAGAGAAGTTGGCGCACATGCACGGCGTGGGGGCGCGCATATGCGCGAGTTGCATTGCACGAGACAGTAGGTCTCGCGCATATACGCGGTGATGGGGCGCGCATATGCTCGAGCTTCCGTGACGAAGATGCGCCGAGGCTTTGTGTCTCGCGCATATGCGCCGCTATGGGTTGCGCATATGCACGGGACGTGCAGAACATGCAAGAAGCCACTTGCCTCTCATGCATCGTGTATATATATAAATATATATATACATATCAGTTTTTAGCAATAAAAAAGAAGGAAAAATCGAAAAGCTTCTGAGGATATTTTCTTCAATTTGAGAAATTGCAAGTTACAAAAGATCTGTCAGTCTGATTTAAAATCCGAGTATAGCACCGAGTTCCTAGCGACGACAGCTACAACTAGACGTAAGTTTTGTTACGTTTAGATACGATTTGGAATTATGATATTGTCAGAATTGAACATGAATCATATATGGTGTTTCTGATATAAAAGACATTGTATAGTCGAAACCAGAACGAAGAACGGACTGTGTATGTAATTGTTATGATTTTCGGAGTCGATTTGATTGAGATTTGATATCAGAATTGTACCGATATTGAGATTTTGAATTGTACTGATATTGATTATGGATTCTGGCATTATATCTGTGATGTTGAGATTGATGGGGTTACTGAGACTGTATTGTTATGCCGTCAAAACATCAGTAGACTGATATTAATCAGATTCAGTATTGATTGAGATTGTATCGTTGTATTGTGACATTGATCAGATTATATTTTAAATTGAGTATTGATCAGAGAGAGAGTATTGAATTGAATTGTATTTTGACACAGTATATTCGATATTGTCATTACAGATTTGATATGGACAGTTTTGACTTCGAGACTTCGACTTCGTCAGATCGGGAAGACAAAGGTATAAGTCAATGTGGTATTGGGAGATCGACTCAAGTAGGATATACTTGGGTTTCCTTAAATCACATACTTATTATTATGTTTTATCATTGTGTTTATTGATGTGATTAAATGCCTGTTATATGGATTTATAGGAGCATGCATTAGATGAATAATCTTGTGACAGAAGTACCTGATAGTGGAGGGATAGCCACGGGCACATTGCACGATGTCACAAGATAGTGTATTGGCGATAGGACCACAGTCTATGACGGATAGGTCAGGACACTGGATGTCTGGTTATATCGACGTGGATAGAACTGGAGTCTTTTCTATTACTGTTGGTCGATATAGGAATGCCAACATCTAGAAACCGGGATCCCTAGACTAGGATTGAGTCTAGTCTGAGTCGTGGAGTCACGAGCATTGTCGACAGTTTTATATTGATTAGGTTTCAGAATTTGATACATATTGCTGTTACCTGTTCATGCTTTTATGTTTAGCATATGATTGCATGTTTCGTTGATTTATACTGGGATATCTTTCTCACCGATATTATCCGGCTGTTGTCTTGTTTGTATGTGTACATGACAACAGGTGGGACAGGTTCAGGGTCGAGGAGATGAAGATAGATCGAGACTAGATTGGAGACTACCGGACCTGGATTAGAGATAGGGTATGGACACTTGACATTTAGCTGTTATACCTTAGTTGAATAAATGTATGCGGTACAGGACTTGTACTTTATTTTATACTGATATGTATAATACATGATTTCCATTACGTTCCGCATTTTAAAAAAATTAATTTAGACCCTGTTTTATAATTGATTAAATAGTCCCAATGATGATTGTGAACATGATTAGCATCTGGGTCACCACAACAGGTGGTATCAGAGCAATAGGTCCAGAACTGTAGGCTTTGAGATTGAGATAGAGGCTAGTGAGCGGGGTAGAAGGAATGTTCTTTCTTTGCATGTGATTGCTAGCATGTGATTTATTATAATGTTGAATTACATTATGTGTGCTAGCATGATATTATGTTTTACTGTTTTGTTTGAAGATAAATGTTACCTGAATATCTGATTTGATATGGTAATATGTATTATTTGAGGACGAATCAGAACCAATTTTTGATTAGAGGTAAGCTAATCAGAAAGGGACTGAGACGGATTTACCTCATGAGATTGCTAACTCTTGTGATTATCAGATATACCTCCGAGAAGAATTCGGGAATTGGGTAGTACTTCGAGTAATCAGATGGATGTGTCAGAAACTCCGATGGAAACAATGATGAAGAAGTTTCAGTCATTTCAACCGCCGATTTTAAAAGGTACTGAGACGCCAGTCGGCTGTGAGAATTGGCTAGAAGACATAGAAATGCTGTTTAAATTTCTTGGGTTCACCGATGATTGTAGAGTTAAACTAATCGGGCACCAGTTACGGGAAGTCGCAAGGAGTTGGTGGCTGGTAACCAAGGAAGCCTTAGAACAACATAGTTCAGTGATTACGTGGAAAATTTTTAAAGTTGAATTCTATCAAAGATTCTTCCCCTTATCATACAGACATGATAAAGATGCAGAGTTTGCAAGTCTGAGACAGGGTCAGTTGAATATTGATGAGTATTTGGCCCAGTTCTTTACCTTGCTACGTTTTGCCTCACACGTGGCTAGAAATGATGTATCTGTGTTTGATCAGTTCATCCAGGGGTTGAATCCGGAGATACGTACATTGGTAAATGTGAAACCACCAAATAATTTTGCTGATACTCATGAACAGAGCTAGAAGAGCCGAAACAGTGCTGATTGGACAAAAATAAGCTTTGTATGTTCTTCCAACACCGAGACCCCAACCACTGCCTCCCAGAATCGAGATTGGTAGTAGCAGTAGTGAAAAGAAAGAACCGTTGAAAGCTCGAAAGAAACGGTTCAAGAAGCTAGGGAGCGGTTCATCTAGCTCCAGTGGTTCTAGCCCGAGTTATACCAGAGTGTATTGTTGAGCCTGTGGAGGAAGACATCTTACGGAGTAATGCTAGGGAGTGACTGGTAGATGCAATATCTGTAGACAGCCGGGACATTTTGCATGAGTCTGTCCACAGAAAGGTTCCCGAAGATCTCAGGGAGCAGAAATCATCTGGTTATGGTAACCAAGGAACAGACCCAGGATGCACTTGATGATACAGTGACAGGTAACTGTTCTTTCGCGATTATGTTGCATATGTATTGATATATACTAATGAATTCCCTACAATTATCTTTGACTGAGTTGAATTGATATATGTTTTATATGTTGGGTCTGTAGTTACTGTAGTATTAATTCCTTGCCTTTTGGGGAGAGGGTTTGATATCAGTGAAATTCTGTGACATATTGTATACTGCAGTAAGATGAGAATGGAATTGAGTTAGACTATGTGGTACTTGTGCTGTCTGATTATGACTGCATGATTGATACTGATATATTGAACAAGTACAGAGTTGTTGTAGATTCTTGCCAGGAGATGGTAAGAATCGGACCTGAAATGGCCGAAGAATGAATAATGTACGGTAATGATTCTTGATTTGAATTCTTTTGATATCCGTATTATCTATGACTCGATGATAATCGAAAGGAATGGAGAGATTCCTTAAGTATTCAGTTGATTACTGAAAATGAGCGTATCATGGACTGATTTGACAGTAGCAGGAGAATTGCTAAAGACTTCCTAGAGGATATTTCAGGCTGCCTTATACCAAGGTGATTGAGTTCAGCCTTGAGGTGGTAACAGGTACTGTTCTTACTTTTAGAACTCTGTACAGGACAACCCAGATGGAATTGAATTATCAGTTAGAAGATTTACTGCCTGAGAGTTAGAATTACATCTGATTGAGTGTTTCTCTTTGAGATACTTCAGTTCTGATTATGGGTTGATAAATCCGGTGTTCAGAGGTATTTTGATGATTTTATGCCATTTATCTATGATATTTTGATATGCTCGTGGCATATGACTGACTGAATTGAGTACCTTGTATTGAATGACCTGAAAACTGAAATTTTTGTATACAGAAATTGTTCAGATGTGAGTTTTGACTGAAACATATTGTATTTGTGGTATGTAATATCCGATTATAGTATACTGATTGATCTTGACATAGTTATGGCCGTGATCAGTGACTGAGAACGATACCGATGGCAGAAAAGTCAGAAATTCATACTTGTCTGAGATTAGCAAATTATGATATGTGACTACTGTTGTGAAATTGCTTGAGAATTGTTAGTGTTCTAAAACAATATTAAGACAGATTATATTGTTTGAGGGACATTACATTCGAAGATGATATAGCAGTTGATCTAAACAACGTCAAAAATGTGATACAGATTATTGGGAACCGTTAAGAGTATATACAGTCAAGCCGAATCAGAGCTAAACTTACGAATTAAAGCAGTTCAGAAGTTTGATCAGAATGTTCAGAATTCGGTTTCAATCAGAACAGGGTGTCGATCAGAATATCAAGTAGGTGATACTGTATTGTATGTGAATGACTGATTTATTGTGCTGTATGTTTCGGAGTTGAAACGACAGGAATTGTCAGATGTGTACAACAATGGAATTAGTAGTCATTTCGAAGACAGAAATGTGTATACTAATTTGAAAAATACAGTTTTGATATAAACAAATGAGATCAAATGTGGCAGGGTCGGTACTGAAATGTATGAATTGCCAACAGAAGAAGACAGGTAAATAGAATCCAGGAGAGGGATTATATAAATTATTGATTCCTGAATAGAAATGGGAGTACATTTCTATGAATTTTGTGATGAAACTATCGCAATATTTTCACGATTGTGAGGTGATATGATTGTGATTGATAGATTGCTCGAATCTGGATATGTTATTTTGTACAGAATGACGTACAGATATGATTAGACGACTGAGAGGTATGTCAGAAAAAGGGTCAGATTGTATTGAATGCCAGAGTTGATTATATCACACCCTGATTTTTGGTTGATTTTGTACTTTTGGCAGAATGTATAGCATGATTTTTCATCTATGGTTTTTTGATGGAAGGATAGTCGGAGCGAACTATCTAGATACTAGAGGATATCCAGGAACTGTAGTGCTGGAATTTAGCACTAGTGTCCTGATGTCTTGTCACTTTATGAATTATTGTACAATAATAGCTATTAGATGAAGATCGAAATAGCTTTAGTTGAGGTATTGTACAGTGAGAACTGTGGATTTCCTTCGTATAGGGATGATATTGCGGTGATGCCTGAGATTGGATTTGATAAGATCATAGATTTGATAAAGAAAATGAAACTGATTCAGAAGCAAATGAAGATAGATCGGAAATTGATATGAAAAAATGCCAATGTCGGGCGATGACTATTGGTATTTGAGGCCGAAATTGAGTTGTTAGAAGCTATTGATTGGTATATACGGATGTTGTACAGCCAGTATTTGCGATTGATTTTATCAGAATGATCTTAAGTAGTATGATGATATTATACTTCTTGAATTCTTCTTCAGATTGAAATCAGAGATGCGTGAAAGAATGTAAATTCAGAATGAAGACTATGCTGCTGTTGGAAATATAATAAAATTGGCAAGGCATTGAATGAAACTACCTGAGAGACAAAATCTGATATGAGATTGAGATTTCAGAATGGTTTTATAGAATGAGTTTTCTGAATTAACCTCTATTATACATTTCTTCTTTATCTGATTATATCACCTGGGATTTCGGGGACGAAATCGTATCTTAGGGGAGAGAAATGTAAGGCCCGAGAAATTTATCCTATTAATCCGAAATAATTTCTTGATTAATTGATGTAATTATGGACGAAAGGAATAAAATAGACCGTTAAATAAAGTTTAAATGTTAAAAATAGCAGCGGAAAAAATTATTTGTTTGCAAAAGAACAATTTAAGAATAATCCAACAACGGATAAACTGTTTGAGCATAAAAATGGTAAATGCTAAAATGAGGTCCTCGAGTTCCACTACTGCCGACCCAAGCTAGCTCACTGGTCCCCGCCCTCGGCCCCGGCATCATCAGTACCTACAACAATCAAGTCTAGTGAGTCTAAAGACTCAACATGCATATATCGTAAATAACGAGTAAGTATAGCAAAAATTTCATGGGAGTAAAAATATCATGTCATGAGGCACAATGTGAAAATAACATATCATGAGCGATTATAATACGTGCATAACTGAACTGAAAGTCATAGTGAAAATGTTTTCTCCTTGGAGCCCTGTACTGAAATAGCCTGTAATAAATTTTCTGTTGAGATTATGGTCTACGCAAGTGGCCCCTGCACTAAAACTGACCGGTAACTGGCGACCGGATAATAAAATGCTCCCATGACCGGTAACTGGCGACCGGGTAAAATAATGAACGTCTGATCATACTATGCCACAGTGTACTGGGTGGTACAAACTGAACTGACCGGTAACTGGCGACCGGATTTAGCAATAATCCCATGGTAGTGAAATGGCCACAAGCAATATCACATAATCTCAAAAATGAACATTTTATATTTTTATGCACGTAATATAATTAAATGGCACAATTAAATATCCTGTAATAATTTACTGCTTGGATTGGATCGCTCCGAGGCTCGCTGCAACCTAAATATGCCATGAAAATATGAAATTGATTTTCTTGAGCAAACTATAAAATTAAATCCGAAAATACGACAATGACGCCCAACGACTTCGTATTTAATCATGACTCCGAACCAACCCGAACCAACACTGAACCATCATATAGTCATGATTAAAATACGCTTAAAATGATGAGTTAATGCTCCTAAAATGTTGAGGGCCGAAATTTAGGTGAATGGAGGCCAAAACATGAAACGCTCTTTCGAGAGTCAATTTGGCACATCGCACCGTAAATTCTCGTACGACCTCAAAAATGATCCGAATCACGAACGGCCAAAAACATGACCTTCCTAACTTGTTGAGGCACCGTCCAGTCCAAGGCCATAGGCTAAAAGCCAACTAAGAACTCAAACGACACCCAAGAACAACAGCACGCTTGCTGTCAAAATTACAGCAGCTGCACATTTGCTTTTCTTGTGTCGTTTCCGAGACTACCGGCCATTGAGGCTTGAACCACCGACAAGAGACTCTTACTAACATCCCAAGGAATTATTCGAACCATGTATGAGGGCCCTAGGCCAGCCACAATCCGAATCACACCAGCAGACAACCGAAAGCTCCAACCAAGAACACCCTTGCATACGTGTGGTGTCTTGCTTCGTTTGATATCTCGTGTTGTTCCAGTGGCCATTTGATTGACCATGGCACGATCTAGACATCCAGTGGTATGGTATGAACCCTGGCTAAGGGCCATAGGCCAACCAAGATCCACACCTTTCCCTAAAACCAAACGTTACACTTGCTGAAAAATGAGGAAGCCGAAAGGGGAAAGGGGCTGTTCTTGTTGTTTTATTTAAAAACCGATTCACCATGGACCAAGCCTCCAAAAGGGCGACTTAGTCACGTCTTAGACATGCTAGGGAAGTGATCTAACCATGGCTATAGGCCTTGAAGCAGACAAGATCAGATACTTTTCCCTTGACCACAAACTGAATTTTTCGAAACTCATATGGACACAAATGGGAGGTTGCTGTCATCTTCTTGATTACGGCTAGCATGGGACTAAAACAAACGGACAAATGTGATCCTAACATGTCCTAGCACATGCCAAGGAGCAGCCTTGGGAGCCTGGAACTGATTCAATACCTATAACCCACAAAACAAAAGAAACCGTGAAGTTTGAAATGGAGGGCCGAAAATCTGCAACATTGTTTTTCAAAATTCTTGATGTGTTTCGGTTTTTTCATGGAAATAATGATCATGTACTGTAAAAATTTGATAATAGGACTTGATTGAAGAGTCAAGGAAGAATATATGCATGCCTGGTTTCGTTTTGAAAGAAAAACGAAAGAATGAGACGATCCGGCACGAAGGATGTGGAGCGCTTTCTTATTTTGCTTCTTGCTCGATTTCTTTTCTCTCTTGTTTCTAGCTATGAGGGTCACGATTTTTATCACTGAATTTTACCTCTGAAAAGCTCTCAAGTTTCGGTGGAGAGGGGGGAGAAATTGTGGTTAGGGGAGTGAGGGAGATGGGTGCTCCCCTTTTTGAA
Organism: Primulina eburnea; assembly: GCF_022965805.1. NCBI lineage: Eukaryota > Viridiplantae > Streptophyta > Magnoliopsida > Lamiales > Gesneriaceae > Primulina > Primulina eburnea. Next base: position 19,700,653 of record NC_133114.1, on the reverse strand, counting down.
ATTTGAATTTGGTTTGCTAACAAATGATTATTGGATGAATCTAGAATGAGGTGACCGAATTTCCTTGCTAAACTAGACTAGGATAATGCTCATTAATTAAGGGTGACTAATAATAATAAAAAAAAGATTAGCATGCTAACATAACAAAGAATGGGTCAAAGGGTGAGTTGGCAAAGGAATAGTCTAGACACTAAGGGTGGCCGACTTTCATTAATTAAGTGGAGGGAAATGTTAATTATTTAGTAAATTTATAACCCTTAAAAGCATTACCTATCCTTTAAATAATTTAGTGAATTAATCCCTAAATTATTGAACCTAAGTGAATTTAATTTCTACTCACCTCAAGTTGCTTAAATAAATCCTCAAACCTCCTTTTAACTTAAATTAACTTATTAATTAGCTAAAATAAATTCTGGAAATGTTTTTCTGAATTTTAAATTTTATCTCTAAACTCCAACTCCAGTCCGGCCTTACTGAAATGATAAAAATTTTAAACTACTACGGAAAATAATTAAATTAAGGAAAAACATTTAAATACTCATGCAATAAAATCATTTTAATTTAAATACTAGAATTATGCATGGCTTATACGTAGACTGATTTACGGGTTCTACAATCCTTCCCCCCTTAAAAGAAATTTCGTCCCCGAAATTTAAAACTCACCGAATAACTCGGAGTAACGATCTCTCATCTCCGGCTCAGACTCCCATGTAGCTTCCTCCTCAGAATGGTTAAGCCATTTGACTTTGACTCGCTTAACCAGCTTGTTCCGAAGCTTCTTCTCCTGCCTGTCTAAGATCTGCACGGGTCTCTCCTCATAAGATAGGTTCGGAGTAAGCTGCAACGGCTCAAAGTTCAGGACATGCGAAGTGTTCGATCATGTACTTCCTCAGCATGGAGACATGGAACACATTGTGTACTACAGCCAGATTCGACGGAAGAGCCACACGATAAGCTAGCGTCCCAACTCTGTCGAAGATCTCAAACGGTCCAATGAATCTCGGACTGAGCTTCCCTTTCTTCCCAAATCTCATGACACCCTTCATAGGTGCCACCTTCACAAAAACATGGTCGCCGACAGCAAACTCTAAATCTCTCCTCCTCTGATCTACATAACTCTTTTGTCGACTCTGATCAGTCCTCATTCTATCACGAATCCGGGCTACTACGTCGACAGTCTGCTGAATAATCTCTGGACCCAACTCTGCTCTCTCTCTCCTACTTCATCCCAATGAACAGGAGATCTACACTTACGGCCATATAGTGCTTCATAAGGAGCCATACCTATAGACGACTGAAAGCTATTGTTATAGGTGAACTCAACCAATGGCAAGTTCGACTCCCAACTCCCAGAGAAATCAATGACGCAAGCGCGGAGAAGATCTCTAAAATCTGAATGACTCGCTCTAACTGCCCATCTGTCTGAGGATGGAAAGTTGTGCTAAACAATAACTTCGTCCCCATAGTCGAATGCAAACTCTTCCAAAATGAGGAAGTAAATCAGGGATCTCTGTCAGATACGATAGAAACTGGAATACCATGAAGTCGGACTATCTCCCGGATGTACAACTCTGCATACTGAATCATGGTGAAAGTCGTCTTAATAGGCAAGAAATGCGCTGATTTGGTAAGACGATCAACAATCACCAGATGGCATTCGATCCTCTGGCTGACCTCGGCAATCCGGTCAAAAAGTCCATGGTAACATTCTCCCACTTCCACTCGGTAATAGGGAGTGGCTTGAGCAAACCTACTGGTCTCTGATGCTCGGCCTTCACTAACTGACAAGTCAGACACTCAGATACAAATCGTCTGATATCCTTTTTCATCCCTGGCCACCAATACAATAGCTGCAGGTCCTTGTACATCTTCGTACTCCCTGGATGAATAGCGTACGGCGACGTATGGGCTTCTGATAAGATATCTGCTCGGATAGAATCACTGCTAGGAACCCATATCCTGTCTCGGTACCTCACAATACCATCACTGACTGAATACAAGACACTGCCCTTGGCCTCATCTCTCTGCTTCCACTTGGCCAACTCCTCATCTGCTGACTGACCACTGCGAATGCGGTCCAAAAGGGAAGACTGAATGGTCAAGGTAGATAGACGGGGAATTCTACCTTGAGGATAAGTCTCAAGATCAAACCTCTGCATCTCAAACTGAAGAGGTTTCGAAACTGTCAAATGGGCCATCGCTGCAACTTTCCTGCTCAATGCATCCGCAACTACATTAGCTTTACCCGTGTGGTAGCTAATTTAACAATCATAGTCCTTCACAAGCTCCAACCAACGCCTCTGACGCATATTCAGCTCCTTCTGCGTAAAGAAATACTTGAGGCTCTTGTGGTCGGTAAAGATCTGGCATTTTTCTCCATACAGGTAGTGCCTCCAAATCTTCAAGGCAAAAACTATTGCGGCCAACTCTAGATCATGGATAGGGTAATTCTTTTCATGAGTCTTCAACTGTCTAGAAGCATAAGCTATTACCTTCCCATGCTGCATCAATACGGAGCCAAGACCGAGCTTTGAAGCATCGGTATACAGTACAAACTCACCGGACCCTGACGGCACGGCCAAAACTGGTGCTGAGATAAGAGCTTGCTTCAAAGTATCGAAGCTATTCTGACACTCCTCGCTCCAAACAAATTTCACATTCTTCTTTGTCAGTGCTGTGAGTGGAACTGCAATCGAAGAGAATCCCTCGATGAACTTCCGATAATATCCTGCTAAGCCAAGAAAACTGCGGATCTCTGATGCATTCTGCGGCACAATCCCAATCTCTGACTGATGCAACTTTCGCTGGGTCTACCTCAATGCCACTGCTGGAAACAATGTGGCCTAAGAACGCCTCCTTTTCTAACCAGAATTCGCATTTACTAAACTTTGCGAATAATTTGTGCTTCTGAAATGTCTGCAACACTGTGGTCAGATGCCTGCTGTGATCCTCCCGATTCTTGGAGTAGACGAGAATGTCATCATGAACACTATCACAAACTGGTTGAGGTACGGCTGAAATACGCGATTCATGAGATCCATGAAGGTCGCTGGCGCATTAGTCAAACCGAACGGCATCACAAGGAACTGGTAGTGACCATAACGAGTCCTGGAAGCTGTCTTCGAAACATAGGCGTATCTCGCCCTCAACTGGTGATAACCTGAACGCAGATCTATCTTAGAGAAAATCGAAGCTCCCTGCAACTGGTCAAACAGATCCTCAATCCTTGGAAGTGGGTATTAATTCTTCACTGTAACCCTGTTCAACTCACGATAGTCAATACAAAGCCTCATCATGCCATCTTTCTTCTTAACAAACAAGACTGGCGCGCCCCAAGGTGAGAAACTAGGGCGAATGAACTCCTTGTCAAGAAGTTCCTGAATCTGCTTCTTAAGCTCTGCCATCTCTGTCGGTGCAAGTCGGTACGGTGCTTTTGAGATCGGAGCCGTACCTGGCATAAGCTCGATGGAAATCTCCACCTCTCTCTCAGATGGCATACCAGAGACGTCCTCAGGAAAAACGTCTAAGAAATCTCTAACAATCGGAACATCTGGGGCTGACTGACTGGGCGCCTCGGGGACAGATACAAAGGTTGCTAGAAACGCCCGACACCCTCTATGCATGAGCTTCCTTGCTTGGACATAAGGAATAATACGTGGTAGAGAAAAATACCTGTGTGGCTCGAATAAGTATTGCGTCATTCGAGGCGGTCGGACTAGAACAGATCTCCGCTGGAAGTCAATCAAAACTATGTTCCGGAGTAGCCAATCCATCCCTAGAATATTGTCAAACTCTGGCATCGGGAGTACGATAAGATCCACATAAACAAGGTTGCCATGGAGCTCAAGATCTATGTCTCAGATCACCTTGGTGGCTGCCATCTCCTCGCCAGACGACAATACTACGGAATAGGCTATATCTAGCCCAATGGTCTTAACTTTGAGGAAATTAGCAAAGACCTCTGAAATGAATGAGTGAGTGACCCCTGAATCTATCAAGGCCTTCGTAGCGGAACCGGATATAAAAATTCTCCCTGAAAGATCGGAACTCTAAGTTGAACCCAATAGTTACAAAGACTAAACTTATAGACATGCAAAGGTTGAAGTTCTTCTAACTTAAATTTCAAAAATATTACAAAGTAGAGCATGCAATCCTATCGCAATTCTATGTTCAAAATATTAACCCAAAACATTAAGTTCCAAATCCAGACTCAAAGCTTAAGGTACCTGTCATAAGCATCGTATCTGGGTTCGTCTTCGTGGCATGGAGAGCAAACACTCTGCCTTGGGTAGGCAGATTCCTCTGAGGGCACTGCAGAAATAAGTGGTCTGTACTACCACACCTATAACACTTTCCTGAGCCGTACATACATGCTCCAGGATGGCGACGTGAGCACTTAGGACAGACTGGGCGCTCAAGAGCCCTCGGGGTTGGGCGTCCCCGCTACTGCTGCTGCTGGCCTCTGTTTCTAGGCGGCCCATGAAAAGGCCTCTTGTTCTGCTGCTGAGGAGGAGGGCGGTGCGGTACCTGGGCTGGTCGCTTTCCCAAGCGATCTCTCTCGATATCACGCTGATCCTGCTTTGCGGCTAGAGATTTGGAGACAGCGACCTCATAAGAAGTAGGGTCAGACACCCTAACATCACGGCGCAAGATCACCCATAGACCCACCAGAAAATGCATCATCTTGGCTCTAGCATCATTTGTGATCAGGGGTACAAAATGACAACCCCTCTCGAACTTACGGATGAACTCTGCAACAATCATATCTCCTTGCCTCAAGCTCATAAACTCAGTGGTCAACCTGGTCTGCACTTCCTCAGCAAAGTATTTGGTGTAGAACACCTCCATGAAGCGCACCCAACTCAACGTAGCCACGTTCAAGGCTACCGATGCTCCTTCCCACCATAAGCGGGCATCTCCTCCGAATAAGTAGATGGCACATCGGACTCTATCTTCATCTCCAAGCTCCATGAACTCGAAGATAACCTCGAGGGACTTGATCCAGCCCTCAGCAATCATGGGGTCAGACGTCTCAGAAAACTCCTTCGGACGCATTTTTATGAATCTTTCGTAGTCAGCCTCGGGCCCTGACGGCCTGGTCGCCACAGCATGGTTCCCCGCAAACTGTGCGAAGAACTGCGTCATCCCAGCTAGCATCTGGGCATTCATGTCTGATGGAGGTGGAGGTGGTAAGTCTCTCTCCTGCCTCAACTCCTCCCTGTCCTCTCGGCGAGGTTCATCCTCAATAGGGCGCTCAAGGATGCGTCTAGGGGGCATACTGTTCCATACATAACCCATACGTAACTAACATGCATAATTCTATAATTTATTTAAATTTAAATACTGAACAAATAAAATGAATATGGACATAAAATGCTTCATGAAATCATGCCGTAAAAAAAAATAATTCATGCTTTAAATAAAATGCGTAAATGTAAACTTACAGACCGAAGACGTGACTTCATGAGCTTCTCGTGGTCAGTAGTAGTACAACCCTAAACAGAACCATTGCTCTGATACCAGTTATAACGGCCCAAAAATTCTTGTTTGAATATTTGCGGAAAAATTAAAAATTTTCTTTGTAAAGTAAGTAAAATGCCTCATTCATAAAATAGACCGTTAAATAAAGTTTAAATGTTAAAAATAACAGCGGAAAAAATTATTTGTTTGCAAAAGAACAATTTAAGAATAATCCAACAACGGATAAACAGTTTGAGCATAAAAATGGTAAATGCTAAAATGAGGTCCTCGGGTTCCACTACTGCCGACCCAAGCTAGCTCATTGGTCCCCGCCCTCGGCCCCGGCATCATCAATACCTACAACAATCAAGTCTAGTGAGTCTAAAGACTCAATATGCATATATCGTAAATAACGAGTAAATATAGTAAAAATTTCATGGGAGTAAAATATCATGTCATGAGGCACAATGTGAAAATAACATATCATGAGCGATTATAATACGTGCATAACTGAACTGAAAGTCATAGTGAAAATGTTTGCTCCTTGCAGCCCTGTACTGAAATAGCCTGTAATAAATTTTCTGTTGAGATTATAGTCTATGCAAGTGGCCCCTGCACTGAAACTGACCGGTAACTGGCGACCGGGTAAAATAATGAACGTCTGATCAGACTATGCCACAGTATACTGGGTGGTACAAACTGAACTGACCGGTAACTGGCGACCGGATTTAGCAATAATCTCATTGTAGTGAAATGGCCACAATCAATATCGCATAATCTCAAAAATGAACATTTTATATTTTTATGCACATAATATAATTAAATGGCACAATTAAATATCCTGTAATAATTTACTGCTTGGATTGGATCGCTCCCAGGCTCGCTGCAACCTAAATATGCCATGAAAATATGCAATTGATTTTCTTGAGCAAACTATGCAATTAAATCCGAAAATGCGACAATGATGCCCAACAACTTCGTATTTAATCATGACTCCGAACCAACCCGAACCAACACTGAACCATCGTATAGTCATGAGTAAAATACGCTTAAAATTATGATTTAATGCTCCTAAATTGGTGAGGGCCGAAATCTAGGTGAATGGAGGCCAAAACATGAAACGCTCTTTCGAGAGTCAATTTGGCACATCGCACCGTAAATTCTCGTACGACCCCAAAAATGATCCGAATCACGAACGGCCAAAAACATGACCTTCCTAACTTGATGATGCACCGTCCAGTGCAAGGACATATGCTAAAAGCCAACCAAGTACTCAAACGACGCCCGAGAACAACAGCACGCTTGCTGTCAAAATTACAGCAGCTGCACATTTGCTTTTCTTGTGTCGTTTTCGAGACTACCGGCCATTGGGGCTTGAACCACCGACCAGATACTCTTACTAACATCCCAAGGAATGATTCGAACCATGGATAAGGGCCCTAGGCCAGCCACAATCCGAATCACACCAGCAGACAACCGAAAGCTCCAACCGAGAACACCCTTGCATACGTGTGGTGTCTTGCTTCGTTTGATATCTCGTGTCATTCCAGTGGCCATTTGATTGACCATGGCACAATATAGACATACAGAGGTATGGTATGAACCGTGGCTAAGGGCCATAGGCCAACCAAGATCCACACCATTCCCTAAAACCAAACATTAAACTTGCTGAAAAATGAGGAATCCGAAAGGGGAAAGGGGTTGTTCTTGTTGTTTTATTTAAAAACCGATTCACCATGGACCAAGCCTCCAAAAGGACGACTTAGTCACGTCTTAGACATGCTAGGGAAGTGATCTAACCATGGATATAGGCCTTGGGGCAGCCAAGATCAGATACTTTTCCCTTGACCACAAACTGAATTTTTCGAAACTCATATGGACACAAATGGGAGGTTGCTGTCATCTTCTTGATTAGGGCTAGCATGGGACTCAAACCAACGGACAAATGTGATCCTAACATGTCCTAGCACATGCCTAGAATCAGCCTTGGGAGCCTGGAACTGATTCAATACCTAAAACCCACAAAACAAAAGAAACCGTGAAGCTTGAAATGGAGGGCCGAAAATCTGCAACATTTTTTTTCAAAATTCTTGATGTGTTTCGGTTTTTTCATGGAAATAATGATCATGTACTGTAAAAATTTGATAATAGGACTTGATTGGAGAGTCAAGGAAGAATATATGCATGCCTGGTTTCGTTTTGAAAGAAAAACAAAAGAATGAGACGATCCGGCGCGGAGGAGGTGGAGCGCTTTCTTATCTTGCTTCTTGCTCGATTTTTTTTCTCTCTTGTTTCTAGCTATGAGGGTCACGATTTTTATCACTGAATTTTACCTCTGAAAAGCTTTCAAGTTTCGGTGGAGAGGGGGGAGAAATTGTGGTTAGGGGAGTGAGGGAGATGGGTGCAATATAGGTGGGATACATGCAAGACCAAGTCTCCCCATTTTGAAATTTGAATTTGGTTTGCTAACAAATGATTATTGGATGAATCTAGAATGAGGTGACCGAATTTCCTTGCTAAACTAGACTAGGATAATGCTCATTAATTAAGGGTGACTAATAATAAAAAAAAAAGATTAGCATGTTAACATAACAAAGAATGGGTCAAAGGGTGAGTTGGCAAAGGAATAGTCTAGACAGTAAGGGTGGCCGAATTTCATTAATTAAGTGGAGGGAAATGTTAATTATTTAGTAAATTTATAACCCTTAAAAGAATTACCTATCCTTTAAATAATTTAGTGAATTAATCCCTAAATTATTGAACCTAAGTGAATTTAATTTCTACTTACCTCAAGTTGCTTAAATAAATCCTCAAACCTCCTTTTAACTTAAATTAACTTATTAATTAGCTAAAATAAATTCTGGAAATGTTTTTCTGAATTTTAAATTTTATCTCTAAACTCCAACTCCAGTCCGGCCTTACTGAAATGATAAAAATTTTAAACTACTACGGAAAATAATTAAATTAAGGAAAAGCATTTAAATACTCATGCAATAAAATCATTTTAATTTAAATACTAGAATTATGCATGGCTTATACGTAGACTGATTTACGGGTTCTACAGTACAGTACGGTGCTTTCAACTCATATATCCCGACCGATTCGACAACTATTGGTATATCGAGAGTTGTCAATGAATCGATGCTATATGTCATGTCGTAGTTGCATCGATGGTGTAATCTAAGAAACCCCTTTCTTAATTACAACCATACTCTGATCAGAGATTTCAAACTACATACACATGAGATCACATAAGATATCCATACCCGAAGGTAAGCGGTGAATCCCCAACTACAATGCGTCGACTCCTATATTTTTCGACAAAACACCCAACCTTGCCACCTGATGACCCCATGAGAGTCGGTAAACAAGTCAAAGTGTAATGCTAGCATATAGAGTCTCAATGTTGTCCCGGGTCATAAGGACTAATGGTGTACAACCATAAACTAGGACGTTTCCACTCGATAAGTGAGAACCACTTGGAAAGTCTTTTATGGAGGGTTGTTCAGTGCACTTTACCAGGAGCACCTATCTGCATGCTCGGACATCACAATGTCCCATACCAATGAAACATGGTACTCACATCGCAGATACTAGTCTCAAACTCGAGCGGCCTATATCGTTTTAACGGCGGCTGAATCAACTAGGAACTGTTTAGAATATACAGTATTGCAAATATGAGTTTCATGATACTCATCATATGAGCATCTCATATTATTTCTACTATTTTTATATTCAAAGACTTTATCTATACAACATACATGGGTAATACAGATAAATAAGTGCCAAAATAATAATTTCAAATATTATTAAAATAAAGACTGTTTATACATAGAGTTTCATTGTGAACACTCGGCCAACACTTGGCTAGACGTGCACCTACTCTAACAGTATGGGGCTATAGTTTAGTTGGCATAGGGTACGCAAAGGTCGTTGCTATGGCCTGAACACTCTCTATAGACGCACCATAGTCTTGGGATTGTGGAACACATCACCCCACCTTGAGCGGATGAGTCGGTGGACGTTGCTGGGGGTTCTATTCCCTTGGGTACCCTATGACCAGATGATTAACTTGATCTTGAGATTTATTGATAGCCCACAACTTCTGATCATGCATTGCATTATATTGCGTCTTTATGAATTTCATACGAACTATTTGTCAATTTTAATTTTCATATGTTATTGATTGTTTCATACTGGGTTTATAATCACCGGTACGTAGGCTACCTCTTGTTTTTCATGTACTTGACGGTATGTGAGGCGAGGCTTGGGATGCCAGAGTCCAGCTCCAGGCGAGGAGATACGATTTAGAGTGGGATTCTCGGGTCTTAGGAGCTATTTGATTAAGTTTGGATTACTTTGGTTCACTATTTTATTTCGGCATGTTAAAACTTATATTTCAAATATTTGAGACATTTAAATTAGTTTGACGTTGTTTATGTGGATTTGTAAACCACAAATTATGTATTTTACTCAATCATTTTGTTTGTTACAATTATAATTATTAGTATTAGATATCGGGCCCGGAACCCCACATAAGTCATGCATATAATGATTTGTATGATGTTTTAAAAGAGCTTAGAAAACGAGTCTTTGCGTTTATAACGCTCGAATAAACCATCGTTGGCGAGGGTGCGAAGTTGGACGACCGGATGACGAAGAACTCTTGTTTTTCTTTCCTTGATGAATCTCAAAAATTCTAATGTGTGTGCTATGTGTTTTTCGGATGAATCAAGTGTTTATGGGGTGAATAAACACTTGGTTTACTTATTTATAGATTTAATTGCATGCTAATGGGCTTTGGTTTTAGGCCTCCATGCATAGGAGCAATTGGGCTCAATAACTCTTATTTAGTTAAAACATAAAATTTTATAAAATTATTTTCCCAAAAATAATATTTTTGATCTTTTAAAAACTTCTCGTTTGCCCAAAACCGGCTTCCTGGGAAAAATCGAGCTCGACTTGTAAAATAATTTGAACTCTAACATTTTTAGAAAAATTAAATCATTTTTAATCATATTTGGAATCCTTGCAATTATTTAATGAAAAATAAATATTCTTGTCTTGGTCTTCTCCGAAGAAACTTGGTTTAACCTTCGAGTGCCTATTATCGAATATTCGGGTAAAAAAATCCTTCAATTTCATGAAATAATATCATATAATCATTTATTCATGAAGTCTTATCTATAATCATATAATAAATATCATGCAAGCATTTAAAATCAATTAGATAAATAAATTAAGAAATTTAAACAATTTTCTTGCATGTGGTTTACGCAGGTTTAGTTTCTCGGACGTTACATTTATAAAATTTCATATCCTTCAAAAATAGTAAAGTATGATTTTTCGAGAAGATCGTTTAGCCTCAGCATATTTCTTAAAAATATCAACTTTCATCATAAAAATTTTAAAATATGATTTAGCATGTATTATGATTCTTCGGGACATTGCCAGACCTCTCGGACTACCCGAGACGTAAAATTACCAATTTACCCCTAGACCCCGAACTTCCTAATTTTGACTTTTTGTCACTTTTCGACTCGAATACATTCCGAACAATCATATAAGCTTAATTTTGACTTTTAATATATTCTTACACGTAAATTCGAGCCTTGCGATTTAATAACTTAATAGCTAAATCGTGAAGCATTTTGATCCCGAATTAATTTAAAACTTAATATTTTACTGCCAAATTTAAACTAATACTTTTCATCCCTACACTACCCCCCATGAACCACGATCAACCCCTAGGGACCACGATTCGAGCCCCTTATTTTTCCTAGCCATTTTCGAACCTTTTTATCACAAATTTTTGCGCCCTTTCAAAACCCGAGCCAACTGTGGACCAGGCCATGCAAGACCCTTTCCTACCGTCTTGGACCCTCACCAACCAGCCCAAACCAGCGCACTAGCCCCACGCACCCTGCAGCCTAGGAAACCCTTGTGCTTTCGGCTGCGTTCTCTTAGAACCCATGAGTCCAGTCATTCTAGGACTCTTCCTATCCCTAGGACGCATCCATCACAGTGTCCTGACCGAGCCTGGTTGAGTACCTGGTCCATCCGCACCCCAAACCGATCTCTATAACCCAAAATCTTGCATGAAACCCTAGGTTCAAGCCTCACCCAAACACAGTTTGTTTCTAGCTTTTGTCCAGCCTTCATCATGCCCTTACACAAGACTTTTCCCGTCCCTTAAACCTCTCGTATTTTCAACGTGTCCGTTAGAACATCTAACACAATTCATATATGCATAGAGACGTCGAAACTTTGAGAAATTTACGTCTAAACGTTAAATAATTTTATCTAAACATTTTTCATGCTTAAAAACGTAAATCATGCATAATATGATTTGAATGGTGCAAAAAGAAAGTCGAGAAGAATGTCTTTGTCTTAAAACGCTGGAATATTTGATTGTTGGTACGTGATGGGAAGAGGAGCGAACGGGAAGCGAGTAGCCTTTGATTTTTGGTTGAAATTTTCAAAAATTTAAGTGTGTGTGTGTTGTGTGTGCAAGTTGGTTGCTGTTAGGAGTCTTAGAACCCTAGTTTAAGCTTTCAAGTTTTTGAAAATTCAGTTTTAAAAGTTTGGGTTTTAAGGTTTCTTGTTTAGGAATAATTTGACCCATTAATTCTAGCTGAATTAAGCCCATTAAATTATAAAATAAAATTTTATTAAAGAAACTTTTAAAATAAAACATTTGAGCCCTTTAAAGTTCTTTGTTTGACTAAATCGGCTTCTTAGATAAAATAAAGCCAACTCGTGAAATAATTTGGACTCCAGTATTTTTAGAAAATTTTAATCCTATTAAAACATATTATCGAGCCTTAAAAACTTTTATATAAAAATATTTTAATATTGGTCGTCCTCGATCTTCTTTCCCCGGCCTAATATCGAATATCCGGATAAAATCCTTAATTAATCATGAACTCATGTCAAATCATGCAATTAAACATTTAATCATATAAAATATATCATTTAAGCATTTAAAATTAAATAAATAAATAAGCAATCTAAATAATTTTCATGCATGCGTGTTACATGGACTGATTTTCGAGAGTTACATAAATATTTTTTTAACGAATATATAATTTTTTGTCCTACTCTTCTATTCATAGATTATTGGGATATAGACTATCTAGTCTACAAATGTGAGTTTTTTGTGTGATGTTCTGATATTAAGAGACATTGCGTTGAAATAATAAATCTCAGTCCTAAGTACTCTTTATGTTGTATACAAGGAAAAATACAACCTCCATTTTTTATGAAACCACCGAAACAATTGCACAATTTATTGTATGGAGTGAGTGATAAGAAGAACACTTTGTGAAAACATCTGATCCTACATTAACATGTTTTGCTTCATGTCGATGGGAGGAAGGATACATTAAAGTTTAAATCAAGATGGCTCTCCTCCAATTTTGAAACTTCATTCTCACAAAGCATTTTGCGAAAAAGTTTGTTGAAGTGACATCGATGGATTAGGATGGATACTTGGTCTATAAACTCAGAGATAATGCAAGAACAATGCTAAAAAATGGTGTTAATCTGGATAACAGGTTCGTCGTTCTTCATATTCGTTATTTAATAATTCGTTACGGAACTTATATGAATGTCAAATGGTGTAACCAATCTCGAGCGATCAAATATTTGTTAATGTATATAAATAAATGGCATAATCGTGTGACTGCATCATTTTATCAAAGCTCAAAGAATGAGAATTTGGGGAAAACTATTGTTGAAGTCATATGTACTATGACTGTAGATACATTTCCCTATGTGAGGCTGCATGCTGAATTTTTGGATTTGAGATTTAATACAGAGACCCACCTATTGTGAGTTTAAGCTTTCATCTTCTGAATGAACAAAATATTTTTTTTTCTAATATTGATGAAATCGATACTGTTCTTGAACGACTTACTATTAGTCAAAACATGTTTCTTGCTCTGATGAAAGCTAATAAGATATATGTTGACTTTCCAATGAAGTATGTTTGGAAAAGAGATACACGAGAATTTGTCCCTAGAAAACATCGATTTTCAATTGGACTCATTTTTTGTGTCCCTCATTTTCTACGTGTTCTGGATTACCAAATCACGAATTAAAATTAAAGGTAGGATGAAACATCTAATATTTTAAATACTGCTAGAATTTATTATTATTATTTTTTTTAAAACTAATTTTCGAAAATTACGTTTAAACGCATGCATGCCATTAAAAGTTGTAAATCACACATTTTAAAATAAAAGGATTCAACTACTGGTAAAAAAACTACAGTTTGAAAATATGACAAAACATCAAACCCTAGATTGTCCTTTAAAATGGTTCAATTGAGAAGAATTCAAAATCATGTCAACCCAACATCATAAAAAGAGAAAGTTCATAAAAATATACATGTTTACTCCTAACTCATAAACATAATGTGTGGAAAAAATATGGTACTCGGGTTAGCATGCGCACATCTGGCTCCACCTACTCAGTCTTCGACACCTTCCATCTCCTCGTAAATATTCTTACCTGCATCATTCACACCTAGTGAGTCTAAAGATTTAACACACCTTAATCATTATAATAAGTACATATACATAACATACAACAATGAAAAATAATGTAATTAACATACATTTCAAGATCTTAAAAACATGAAATTAAACATAGCGTGTCAAAGTATAACATGTCCATCACATGTCTCAACATATCAACATATAAGTGTTCATTTTCTTTATTAGAATTCAGATCATTAGTTGTGACTTTCGTACCATCTCTAATCAATGGATCCATCTACGTATAACCGTTGTACCCGGTGGTGGAGATATCAGCGACAGTTTTACCCATCCACTGAGCCTTGGTCTTACATGTTCGTGTTCGTATTTATATTAGTCACAACCAACTCCCATAATTCAAAAGATATCATCATATTTATCACTTATAAAAATTATGCATATACGTAAATTTTCTTAAAATCAAGCATGCAATATATTTTTAATATTTCCATAAAAATTCATATTCATGGTAATATATACATTTAAAACATGTAATTTAATGTTTAGGGCACTGTCAGGACTGCTAAATCGCCCCGGGTGCAAAATGATCATTTTGCCCTTAGAAACCCTAATTGACCATTTTACCCCTGGACCTCAAAAATTCGACCTGAAACCAACCAAACTCCTTTGAACACTTCAAACCATAATTATAATCGTTTCCTAATCATAACCTCGAACCCTTTTCATAACTCATACGATTCGTTTTAAAAATTAGACTGGGGTCCCGATTTTAACCAGAATTAACCTGAAACTTAACCAAACTTTCCAAAATTTTAACCACGACTTATTCACCAGCCCCTAAAAAACAAGATTTTAACCATTTTGAACCTTTTAAAGCCTGCTGCTACCTGCTGGAATTTTCGACACCTTGATTCCTAAAAACCCTAATGCACGAAGCCCTCAATATTTCGATCCTAGACCTAACCTGTAGAACCCGTAATTAGACTACGTATAAGCGATGCATAATTCTAGTATTTTAAATTAATTTGACTTCATTACATGAATATTTAAATTCTTTTCTTTAAAGTTAATTATTTTAGCCAGCAGTTTAAATTTTATTCTTTTCAGTTAATTCAGTGAGGCCGTACCGGAGTTGGAGTAAAGAGATAAAATTTACTGTTAAGAAAACATTTCCTGAAATTTATTTAAGATAAATAATAAGTAAATTTATTGTAAAATAAGGTTTAAAGAATTATTTAAATAAGTTGAGATAAGTAGTAAATAAAGTTCAATAATTAAATCCTTTAATCTCTAAAATATTTAATGAGTAGATAAAACACTAGAGATTTAAAATTCAATATTTAAGAAATATTTTTCCTTGTATTTCCTTAAGATTTCGGCCATTTAAATAAATTTAAAAATTTAGTAGTCAACTCACAATTTAATGGAATTCTTTCCTTATACATTTTCTTGAGAGATATTTATATCTCAATAAATCTTCTACATTAATTAATTAATTGAGATCCCGCCCCATTCTACTAACAAAAATCGGTCATCCCCCTAATTTGAAAGATTTAAATTAACTTAACAATTCATTCTTTATTTTCCTTCCCTTAAAATCATCTAGTAGATATCCTCCCAACTTTTAAACCTCTACCAAATAATTTAATTAAGCAATAATCTTCCTTGCATTCTAGAAGCTAATTTTGGCCCTCACATAGCTCCACAATCCCATAATTCTCGTACAGCTTGGAAGGAAAATAAATCATTTGATTTGCAATCCAACTCACTTCTTGCCTCTACCATCTATATACCTTCCTTGATTCCTTTATTTTTCCATGTATCATCCCCTTCATTCCTTAGTATCTTTCCCCTCCTCTCATTCGAAATCTGAGAACAAAACAGCAGCAAGAACCGTGTGAAAACCAGCAGCCAAATCGTGAACAACAAGAGAATTAAGTGAGAAAGAAAAACTCCGTCTCCGCCGCGCCGTGCCGTCGTATAGTTTGTGTCTTCCTTAAACGAATTTCCAGGAATGTTTATATTGTTCATTGCTCTTCAATCAAGTCCTATAGGTATTTTAAACATCTCATGTTCATGATTTTAACACCAAAACCGAATTATGACAGCATCATTTTACAAAAAATTCTGCACAGCTTTTTCTCCACTCTTATGCTTCACGGGTTACATGTTTTTGATGATTTCAGGGTTTGGTTCGATTCCAGGCTCCCAAGGCTGCTTATGTTCATGTTCTAGGGTGTGTTAGGGTCGAGTTTTATCAAGGGTTCAAGCCCCAAAACCGTGAGTTAGATGCTCCAAACAACAAGCAATAAACAAGTGTCATAGTTGGGTTTCATTTACTGTCATCGGCTTGTTTGGGTTAGAGTTCGAGTCATGGCTGGCCTAGGGCCAGAAGCCATGGCTAGGTCCCTTCCCTAGCAAGCATAGGACGTGGTCAAGTAGGCCCTAAGTGGCTTGAGCCATGTCCCAAGTCGTTTAGACAGAAACAACACAAGTGTCCCTCGGTTTCATTTTTCTGTTTTTCCTTCGTGTGAGTGGCTTCGGTTTTTATGAGGTTGGGTTGATCTTGGTTGGCCTCTGGCCCTTAGCCCTGGTTCACACCATACCCCTTGATGTCTAGATCGAACCTTGGTCAATCAAATGGCCATTGGAACGATGAAAAACAGCAAGCGAACCGATGCATCACAGTACAGATTTTGGTGCACTCGGGTGGGAGTTTCGGGTCTCTCATGGTGTGGTTCGAATTGTGGCTGGCCTAGAGCCCTTAGCCATGGTTCAAATCATTCCTTAGGATGTTGGTAAGAGGTTCTGGTCGGTGGTTCAAGCCCCAATGGCCGGTAGTCTCGAAAACGACGCAAGAAATGGAAGACACAGTTGATGTAATTTTTGACAGCAAGCGTGTCGCGGTTCAGAGGCGTGTTCCGGGTTCTCGGTTGGCTTTTAGCCTATGGCCTTGGACTGGACAGTGCCTCATCGAGTTAGAAAGGTCATGTTTTTGGCCGTTCGTGATTTGGATCAATTTTGAGGTCGTACGAGAATTTACGGTGCGATGTGCCAAATTGACTCTCGAAAGAGCGTTTCATGTTTTGGCCTCCATTCACCTAGATCTCGACCCTCACTATTTTAGTAGCATTAATTCATCATTTTTAGCGTATTTTAATCATGACTATATGTTGGTTCAGTGTTGGTTCGGGTGGGTTCGGAGTCATGATTAAATACGAAGTTGTTAGACGTAATTGTCGCATTTTCGAACTTAGTTGCATAGTTTGGTCAAGTAAAAGCTATTGCATATGTTTCATGGCATATTTAGGTCGCAGCGAGCCTGGGGACGATCCAATCCAGTTGGTAAAATAATAAAGGATATTTCTTTTTGTCATTTAATTTTATTACGTGCATAAAATAGAAAATACTTATTTTTGAGATTTATGCGATATTGTTTGTTGTCAATTCACTACATGGGAGTATTATTTTACACGGTCGCCAGTGACCGATCAGTTCAGTTTGGTACCACCCGGTCGCCAGTGACCGATCAGTTCAGATTGGTACCCCGGTCGCCAGTGATCGGACAATTCAGTTCAGTGCAGAGGCCACATGCGTAGACCATAATCTCAACAGAAAATTATTTCGTATTTTTTTCAGTACAGGGCTCCAAGGAGCAAGCATCTTTACTATGATTTTCAGTAAAGTTATGCACGTATTATAATTGCTCAGTACAAGTTATTTTCAGTATGCCTCGTGATATGATATTTTTATCCATGCAAACTATATTTTTCTCGTTACCTACGATATATGCATGCTGAGTCTTTAGGCTCACTAGACTTGATTGTTGTAGGTACCGATGAGGTCAGGGCCGAGGGCGGGGACCAGTGAGCCAGCTTGGGTCGGCAGTAGTGGCACCCGAGGACTTCATTTTCAGCACCTACCATTTTATGCAAACATTTTTATCCGTTGTTGAATATTTATAACTTGTTATTTTTGCAAACAAATATTTACTTCCGCTGCCATTTTGAATATCAAACTTTGGTTATCGGTTTAGTTACGAATGAGGCATTTTTATTATTTAAAAAGAAAATTTTAAATTTTCCGCAAATTTTCAAAGTAAGGATTTTTAGGCCTTCACAATTGGTATCAGAGCCTATGTTCTTGTAAAGGGTTACACTACTACTGACCACGAGAAGCTCACGAAGCCACGTCTTCGGTCTGTAAGTTTTACATTTCAGCATTTTATTTAAAGCATGAATTATTTTGATGGCATGCTTCCATGAAATAGTTTATGATCAGCTTTTTAGTATTTCAGTGTTTATTTCAAATAAATTATGTAATTATGCATGTTAGTTACGTATGGGTTATGTATGGAACAGTATGCCCCCTAGACGCCAGGTTGGACGCCCGAGAGGCAGTGGTGGGCGCCGTCATGAGATTGGGTTTGATCAGAGACGAGAGAGGCATGCACCTCCTCCTCCTCCCTCTCCTCCACCTCCACCTCCACCTGACATGAATGCCCAGATGCTAGCTGGGATGACGCAGTTCTTCGCACAGTTTGCGGGGGACAATGCCGCAGCCGCAGCCAGGCCGACAGGGCCCGAGGCTGTTTATGAGAGGTTTATGAATATGCGCCCGAAGGAGTTCTCTGGGACGTCTGACCCCATGATTGTCGAGGGATGGATCAAATCCATCGAGGTCATCTTCGAGTTTATGGAGCTGGGAGATGCCGACAGAGTCCGATGTGCCACCTATCTGTTCAGTGGAGATGCCCGCTTATGGTGGGAAGGAGCTGTCAGTAGCCCTGAACTTGGCTACACTGACATGGGCACGCTTCACGGAGGTTTTCTACTCCAAATATTTTGCTGAGGAAGTGCGCACCAGGTTGACCACTGAGTTCATGAGCTTGAAACAGGGAGATATGACGGTTACGGAGTTCATCCGTAAGTTCGAGAGGGGCTGTCATTTTGTGCCCCTGATCGCGAATGATGCCAAAGCCAAGTTGATGCATTTCTTGGTGGGTCTGCGGCCGATCTTGCGCCGGGATGTTAGGGTGTCTGACCCTGCTACTTATGAGATCGCTGTCTCCAAAGCCCTAGCCGCAGAGCAGGATCTGCGGGATATCGAGAGGGATCGCCAGGGCAAGCGCCCAGTCCAGGTACCACACCGCCCTCCTCCTCATCAGCATCAGCAGCAAAACAAGAGGCCATTTCATGAGCCGCCTAGGAACAGAGGCCAGCAGCCGCAGCAACAGCGGGGAAGCCCAGCCCCGAGGACTTTTGAGCACCCAGTCTATCCGAGGTGCTCACGCCGCCATCCTGGAGCATGTATGTCTGGCTCAGGGAAGTGTTTTAAGTGTGGCAGTCCCGACCACATGTTGCTACAGTACCCTCAAAGGAATCTGCCTACTCAAGGCAGAGTCTTTGCTCTCCATGCCGTGGAAACAAACCCGGAGACTACGTTGTTGACAGGTACCTTTAAGCTTTAAGTTATTATTAAATTTCTGTGTTTTGGGAATCGGGATTAAGATTTGAACTTAGAACCACGATAGGATTGCATGCTCTACCCAGAATTATTTTTGAGATTTAAGTTAGAAGAACTTTGGCCTTTGCATGTCTATAAGTTTAGTTCTTGTAACTATTGGGTTCAATTTAGAGTTCCGATCCTTTCAGGGAGAATGTTTATATCTGGTTCCGCTACCAAGGCCTTGATAGACTCAGGGGCCACTCACTCGTTTATTTCGGAGGTCTTTGCAAACTTCCTCAAGATCAAGACCATTGGACTAGATATAGCCTTTTCAGTAGTGTTGCCGTCAGGCGAAGAGATGGCAGCTACCAATGTTATCCGAGATATAGACCTTGAACTGCACGGTAATCTTGTTTATGCGGATCTGATTGTGCTACCGATGCCAGAATTTGACATCATCCTAGGGATGGACTGGCTATTGAGGAACAGAGTGTTGATAGACTTCCAGCGGAGATCTGTTCTTGTCCGATCGCCTGGAATGGAGCAGTTCTTATTTGAGCCAGACAGGTGCTTTCCTTTACCGCGCATTATTCCTTATGTTCAGGCCAGGAAGCTCATGCATAGAGGGTGTCGGGCATTTCTAGCGACTTTTTTATCCGTCCCCGAGGAACCCAGTCAGTCAGCTTCAGACGTTCCGATTGTTAGAGACTTCTTAGATGTTTTTCCTGAGGACGTCGCTGGTATGCCACCTGAGAGAGAGGTGGAGTTTTCCATCGAGCTTATGCCAGGTACGGCTCCGATCTCCATAGCGCCGTACCGACTTGCACCGACAGAGATGGCAGAGCTTAAGAAGCAGATACAGGAACTTCTGGACAAGGAATTCATTCGCCCTAGCTTCTCACCTTGGGGCGCGCCAGTCTTGTTTGTTAAGAAGAAGGATGGCTCTATAAGACTTTGTATTGACTATCGGGAGTTGAACAGGGTTACAGTGAAGAATAAATACCCACTTCCGAGGATTGAGGATCTGTTTGACCAGTTGCAGGGAGCTTCGATTTTCTCCAAGATTGATCTGCGTTCAGGTTATCTCCAGTTGAAGGTGAGAGATGCTGATGTTTCCAAGACTGCTTTCAGGACTCGTTATGGCCACTACGAGTTCCTTGTGATGACGTTCGGTCTGACGAATGCACCAGCGATCTTCATGGATCTCATGAATCGCGTTTCAGCCGTATCTTGACCAGTTTGTGATAGTGTTCATAGACGACATTCTCGTCTACTCCAAGAGTCAAGAGGATCACAGCAGGCATCTGACCACAGTGTTCCAGACATTGCAGAAGCACAAATTATTCGCAAAGTTCAGTAAATGCAAATTCGGGTTAGAGAAGGTGGCGTTCTTAGGCCACATTGTTTCCAGCAGTGGCATTGAGGTAGACCCCGCGAAAGTTGCAGCAGTCAGAGATTGGGTGGTGCCGCAGAATGCATCAGAGATTCGTAGTTTTCTTGGCTTAGCAGGATATTATCGGAAATTCATTAAGGGATTCTCCTCGATTGCAGTTCCACTCACAGCACTGACAAAGAAGGATGCTAAATATGTGTGGAGCGATGAGTGCCAGAAGAGCTTTGAGACTTTGAAGCAAGCTCTTATCTCAGCACCAGTTTTAGCCATGCCGTCAGGGCCCGGTGAGTTTGTCCTTTATACCGATGCTTCGAAGCTCGGTTTAGGTAACAGTTTTGATGGAGCATGGGAAAGTGATATCATATGCTTCTCGGCAGTTGAAAATCCACGAGAAAAATTATCCCACCCATGATCTAGAGTTGCCCGCAGTAGTTTTTGCCTTGAAGATTTGGAGGCATTATTTGTATGGAGAGAAGTGCCAGATCCTTACCGACCACAAGAGCCTCAAGTATTTCTTTACGCAGAAGGAGCTGAACATGCGTCAGAGGCGTTGGTTGGAGCTTGTGAAGGATTACGACTGTGACATTAGCTACCACCCGGGTAAGGCTAATGTAGTTGCAGATGCATTGAGCAGAAAAGTCGCAGTGATGGCTCATTTGGCAGTTTCGAGACCTCTTCAGCTTGAGCTGCAGAGGTTTGATCTTGAGACTTATCCTAGAGGTAGAGTTCCCCGTCTATCTACCTTGACCATTCAGTCTTCCCTTCTTGACCGTATTCGCAGTGGTCAGTCAGTATATGAGCAATTGGCATAGTGGAAGAAGAGAGATGAAGCCAAGGGCAGTGTCCTGTATACAGTCACCGACGATATTGTGAGATACCGAGACAGGATGTGGGTTCCTAGCAGTGGTTCTATCCGAGCAGATATTCTAACAGAGGCCCACATGTCCCTGTACTCTATTCACCCTGGGAATACGAAGATGTACAAAGATCTGCAGTTGTTGTATTGGTGGCCTGGTATGAAGAAAGACATCAGGCGATTCGTATCCGAGTGTCTGACTTGTCAGTTAGTGAAGGCCGAACATCAGAGACCAGCAGGTTTGCTCAAGCCTCTTCCTATTCTCGAGTGGAAGTGGGAGAACATTACCATGGATTTTGTGACCGGTTTTCCGAAGTCAGCCAGGGGATCGAATGCTATTTGGGTGATTGTAGATCGTCTTACCAAATCAGTGCACTTCTTGCCTATTAAGACGACTTTCACCATGGTTCAGTATGCAGAGTTATATAATCGGGAGATAGTCCGACTTCATGGTGTTCCAGTTTCGATCGTATCTGACAGAGATCCTAGATTCACTTCCTCCTTTTGGAAGAGTTTACATTCGACCATGGGTACGAAGGTGCTGTTTAGCACAGCTTTCCATCCGCAGACAGATGGGTAGTCAGAGCGAGTTATTCAGATCTTGGAGGATCTTCTCCGGGCTTGTGTGATTGACTTCTCAGGGAGTTGGGAGTCAAATTTGCCATTGGTAGAGTTCACCTATAACAACAGCTTCCAGTCTTCTATTGGTATGGCTCCGTATGAAGCACTGTATGGCCGCAAGCTCAGATCTCCTGTTCATTGGGATGAAGTAGGAGAGAGAGCAGAGTTGGGTCCAGAAATTGTTCAGCAGGCTGCAGATGTAGTAGTCAAGATCCGTGATAGGATGAGGACTGCTCAGAGTCGACAGAAGAGTTATGCCGATTAGCGGAGGAGAGAGTTAGAGTTTGCAGTGGGCGATCATGTTTTTGTGAAAGTGGCACCTATGAAGGGTGTCATGAGATTTGGTAAGAAGGGGAAGCTCAGTCCGAGATTCATTGGACCCTTTGAGATCCTTGACAGAGTTGGGACGCTAGCTTATCGTGTTGCTCTTCCGCCGAATCTGGCCGGAGTACACAATGTGTTCCACGTCTCCATGCTGAGAAAGTACATGGCGAGCCCTTCGCATGTGCTGAATTTTGAGGCGTTGCAACTTACTCCGAACCTGTCTTATGAGGAGAGACCAGTGCAGATCCTAGACCGGCAGGAGAAGAAATGATCGAGCAAAACTTGCACAGTAAAATCTCCAATAAAAATAAATAAAAATTCAGGCTCGAAATAATCGCAAGTGCACGATGTCAAGTTATAGTAAAACGTATAAGAGTACGAGTATCGATCCCACAGAGATTGATTAGACAAATTTACTTTAAATTAAATTCTTTAATTAATTAAAACGACAATTGAATTACTTATTAACTAAATTAATACTAAAACACTAAATTGAAACAAACACATTAAAAATAATATAAACTAAAATAATAAATAAGCG
Organism: Primulina eburnea; assembly: GCF_022965805.1. NCBI lineage: Eukaryota > Viridiplantae > Streptophyta > Magnoliopsida > Lamiales > Gesneriaceae > Primulina > Primulina eburnea. Next base: position 19,677,509 of record NC_133114.1, on the reverse strand, counting down.
AGTGTTAGGATCTCGGTTCACCTACCCGTCGTTAATTTAATTAATTAATATCGACACTGATTTACGCTTTTGACAGGATTTCCTAAGCAATTAACATACTCTCTCGAGCTATGCTAAACTAATTCTACACGAAAGAATAATAAAATCTCTTTTATTATTTACTAACGGTGAATTGCATGTCGATCTATGAAATCCCTTAGTTTTCGCTCTACTGGACTATGACTACCAACGTGTATCCAACTTCATATCTCTATGTAAATTGTAGATCCACGGATTATGCTACTTGTTCCTATCGCAAGTTATTCTCTCGAACTCACCCACAATATTAGATATTATTAAAGTTAGCTAGGCTTTAACAATTCAATGTAAAATAATAGCACAATCAAGAATGAATCAAAAGTCGAGAATTAAATAATCAAACAACGGTTCGGGGTCGGATCCCCTAAATCCTAACTACAATAAAAGAGTAAAGAGAAAACGCTGTTGAGTTCTTGTTCCGGTTCCGTTGAGCTATCGCCTGCTACAGTGCTCTCCCTTCCAAATCGCGGCGCCTCCTCTCGTGTATTAGGTTAGGTGGTTTTATAGAGTCCATAAAATTTGGAAACAAATCTTCTCGGATTTCGTCGCTCGCTAGGGCGGCCACTTTTGACCGCTGGGGCGAGTGGTTCTCGAATAAAAATCCTTGGCCGCGTCTTTGGTCTCGCTGGGGCGGTCACTTTTGACCGCCCTAGCGAGAGGTTCGCGCAAATACTCCTCGGCTGGATTAAAATGCTCGCTGGGGCGGTCACTTTTGACCGCCCTAGCGAGGCATTCTCGCTGCTCTGCATATAAAATCCCCCTTTTTGGTCCAATTCCTACAAAACAACCACAAAATACACGAGATCAGCCAAATGCTAAATAATGCTAAATGAATGCTAAATTAAACTAAAACAAACTAATATGATGCATGAATGCGACTCAAAACTAACACTAAAAACACGTAAAAACGAGTCCTATCAACCCCCTCATACTAACCTTTTGCTCGCCCTCGAGCAAAATAGGTGACAAGACACAACAAAAACTAAAAACAAAAACAAAAATCAAATAAATAAAATAAAATGAAAACTAATTCAATGATATGTAATGGCTCAACTCATGCATCAACAAATCTTAAGTATATTTTCCATTGATCAATGTACAACACAAGTCATCGCACACCCCTTGAAATTTCCACACTAATTTTTATGCGTTGAACGTGAACGTGTGTGAGTGCAATGTTGTTTCCAGTATCGTGTCTTTCAAGTAGATTCATTCCTGAAATTTGCAAGATAACTCGATTTACATGTTAAATGCAAGTTCACTTTCATGCTCCAGTCTCCACTCATTGCTAACCAGTAAGTACAACTAATTAGGACTTCATATTTGCACATTAGGATTCACTTATTATCAGAGTATAGTCAATTGATTAAAAGACGGTAATACACAGCTCATTTTCATTATGCACTTGTCAGATTTTTTTTTATCCGACATTCCTCGTCTCCTTACATCTCCAACTTTTTAGCCTAGGATTAGGATTTCATTCCTTTATTTGGCTCCCCCTCACCTTACATCTCCCCTTTTTTTTTTTTTTTTTTTTTCAATAGTTCCTTTTTACAAGAAACTTTTTTTTTTTTTTAAGTGCACAATTTTCACTATGTACTCCATATTCAAATCCATAAAAAAAATTGTCTAATTCATTATTGTGCCACTGGTTAGTAACTCATTTCATAGACATGCACTCAAGTTCAACTCACACCTCATGCTTCTCAAATTCCCCACAAAAATTCAAAATTGCACTACTATTCACAAAATTCACTAGTTACAACATGTGTTTAAAAATATTCAACATTCAAGCAAAAATTTCATGCTTCAACAACAGGGGTGTCTAAAACTTAATGAAGAAACAAGATCAATGAGCATGTTTATCATCAATTCGCATTCATCATTGGCCAAATTTCATCATCCAATTTTTTTTTTTATTTTTTTAATTTTTTTTTAAATGATACCAAATAACTAAAAGAAAATACCTACCCCACCCCCTTATACTAAAGTCGTGCAATGTCCCCATTGCACTAGACGACATAGAAAAATTAAATAGATAGATAAAACCAAACAACTAAATGCATGCATAAAAAAAAAATTTATTAATAATTAATAATTTAATAAAAATAAAATAAAAACTCCCCTGGTTGATTATATTGTAGTAGTTGTAGACATCAATCATCTCCTATTGTACGAGCTCCTAAGGCCATCAATCTCCCACGTCCTCCAGTATGCTCACCTGGCACAAAAGAAATTGAGCAAAATCAAATAACCACGAAACCGGGACTCAATGCAACAACTAAAATGAAAATAAATAACTAAAATATAAAACGCTTGGGTTGCCTCCCAAGTAGCGCCTGATTTCTAGTCGTCGGCTTGACCCTCCGAAGTCCTTATCAAAGAGCGGCTGATGCCCAAAGTAAGTGTCATATGACACCACATCTGGGTCTGGATTCCAAATGCCCTCAAGTCTGGCTAGATATAGGCACATTAAGCTCGTCACCTCAACAACACACAACTCTGAATAATCGGCATGAGATGAGAAAAATAGTGTCGGCACTCCTTTATCAGAAAATTCTTCAAAAATCTCTTCCGACTGAGGCTCATTTACCAGCGAAGGATCAAACAACTCTAGATTTTCAGTCTTATCCAACTCATTCTCACTATCTTGGTTGTTTGAGTCATCATCATCAAACCAAACCGGATCGATCACCGGTTGAGTATCTCGCTTCACTTCATGTTCTCGGCGACTCTGAAAGATGGATTTCTTGATATTCTCTATTTGCTCCTCAAGGTTGCGCAGAGAATTAATTTGATTTTCTATAGCTGCCTCAGTCAGTGCCACATACCTATCCACGGTATCTTCTAGTTGAGTCGTGATCAGTTCATGGCTATCTCTCTCATCATTTTGAAACTCAAATGGTTGGTCTATAAACTCTGGGTAATGATCTTGTGTGTATTGATGACTCCAACACTGTGGTGAAAGATCCCAATATCTATGGTAGTCAAAGTCCGCCATATCACCCAACAAAAGTATCATTTTCTCATCATCTCGGCAAAATAGTGGACTGCCTGTTGTTAGTGCTCCGTCGATCACCCATCTTCGTGTTAGTGCATCCAAACCATTAAGGAAAAATTTAAGAAGAGAATAGTTAGAAAAATCATGATACAGGAAATTGTTTGCTAAATAATCGAATCTCTCCCATGCTGCGTAAAAAGGCTCTCCGCGTTGTTGGGCAAATCTTGTGAATACTTTTCGATGAAACATCTCAAAGTATTGCACAAGAAAATTTCCTGCAAAAAGAAAATAGAAAACGGTAGATCACGCAGGAATAAAATAAAATAAATAACTAAAAAAAAATTAAATTAACTAAAGAAAATAACAAAAAGAAAAATTTGTCAATTTCAATCCCCGGCAACGGCGCCAAAAACTTGATCGAGCAAAACTTGCACAGTAAAATCTCCAATAAAAATAAATAAAAATTCAGGCTCGAAATAATCGCAAGTGCACGATGTCAAGTTATAGTAAAACGTATAAGAGTACGAGTATCGATCCCACAGAGATTGATTAGACAAATTTACTTTAAATTAAATTCTTTAATTAATTAAAACGACAATTGAATTACTTATTAACTAAATTAATACTAAAACACTAAATTGAAACAAACACATTAAAAATAATATAAACTAAAATAATAAATAAGCGAGTGTTAGGATCTCGGTTCACCTACCCGTCGTTAATTTAATTAATTAATATCGACACTGATTTACGCTTTTGACAGGATTTCCTAAGCAATTAACATACTCTCTCGAGCTATGCTAAACTAATTCTACACGAAAGAATAATAAAATCTCTTTTATTATTTACTAACGGTGAATTGCATGTCGATCTATGAAATCCCTTAGTTTTCGCTCTACTGGACTATGACTACCAACGTGTATCCAACTTCATATCTCTATGTAAATTGTAGATCCACGGATTATGCTACTTGTTCCTATCGCAAGTTATTCTCTCGAACTCACCCACAATATTAGATATTATTAAAGTTAGCTAGGCTTTAACAATTCAATGTAAAATAATAGCACAATCATGAATGAATCAAAAGTCGAGAATTAAATAATCAAACAACGGTTCGGGGTCGGATCCCCTAAATCCTAACTACAATAAAAGAGTAAAGAGAAAACGCTGTTGAGTTCTTGTTCCGGTTCCGTTGAGCTATCGCCTGCTACAGTGCTCTCCCTTCCAAATCGCGGCGCCTCCTCTCGTGTATTAGGTTAGGTGGTTTTATAGAGTCCATAAAATTTGGAAACAAATCTTCTCGGATTTCGTCGCTCGCTAGGGCGGCCACTTTTGACCGCTGGGGCGAGTGGTTCTCGAATAAAAATCCTTGGCCGCGTCTTTGGTCTCGCTGGGGCGGTCACTTTTGACCGCCCTAGCGAGAGGTTCGCGCAAATACTCCTCGGCTGGATTAAAATGCTCGCTGGGGCGGTCACTTTTGACCGCCCTAGCAAGGCATTCTCGCTGCTCTGCATATAAAATCCCCCTTTTTGGTCCAATTCCTACAAAACAACCACAAAATACACGAGATCAGCCAAATGCTAAATAATGCTAAATGAATGCTAAATTAAACTAAAACAAACTAATATGATGCATGAATGCGACTCAAAACTAACACTAAAAACACGTAAAAATGAGTCCTATCTAGAAACTTCGGAACAAGTTGGTTAAGCGAGTCAAAGTCAAATGGCTCAATCATTCAGAGGAGGAAGCTACATGGGAGTCTGAGTCAGAAATGAGGAGTCGGTACCCCGAGTTATTCGGTGAGTTCTAATTTCGAGGACGAAATTTCTTTTAAGGGGGGGAGAGTTGTAGAACCCGTAATTAGAATACGTATAAGCGATGCATAATGTAACGTCCCGAAAATCAGACTACATATAAGCCATGCATAATTGATACTATTTAAAATAAAAATGAATTTTTATAAATATATGAAGTGTTTGATTTATTTTAATAATTTTAAGCCATGATTATTTATTTTAAATGTAGATGTTTAGTTTTATCTTTTCAGGAAAAATACGCGAGGTCGGACCGGAGTTTGGAAATTAGAGATAAGATTAGCAATAAGAAAAATATTCCTAAATTTAATTTAAGCTAAGGAAGGATTTAATTTAAAGAAAAAGAATGTCTTTAGGATTTAATAAATTAATTAGAGCTAAGTTGGTAAATAAGTTCTTTAGGTTAATATTTAATTAAAGCTTAAATTAAAATATGTAAACATATGGGGATAAATTAATCTAGGTATAATATATTCAAGAAATTAATCCTAGCATTTGAATATTTAAATTTGAGGTCATGAATGCCATGCAATAATCTATCCTAAATTTAATGTGTAAATTCACTAAAATATATAATGAGGTGCTAAACTTTAAACAATTAAAATACAAGATTTAAACAATAAAATACCATGCAAATTAGTAATAATAATTTTGGGTCCAACATTTAAAATAATTCAAAGTTGGTAACTCTCCTTCAAACCACTCCTAATTGCACTTCATGGGGTATTCATTTCTCATTTTAAATTCTTTAATGGGTAGTAAATTTAAATGCAATATAACACCTCATTTCTACTCAACCTACTAGACTAAAAACCGTTGATAATGCAGCAAGAATGAGAGCAAGAATCGGCAGCTAAGGGGAGAAGAAACAATTCAAAAACCCATTCAACTCTTGCACTTGTAACTCTCAACTAAATGCAATTCAAGACTCATTTAACACCTCTTATATCATTCACCTTCAATACCTAGCATTCCATCATCCCCACCTTCGAAATTAGCAGAAGAGAACATCAGCTAATAATCGAAAACAGCAGCAACAAAACAAGAAGGATAAGCCAACTCCGACTCCGCCGCTCGTATTCGTCGTTTTGATTTGTTTTCTTCAAAAAAAATTCCAGGCATGTATATATTGTTTCTTTTCTCTTCAATCAAGTCCTATAGATATTTTAAAACATTATATGTTCAAGATTCATGAAGCAAAACGAAATTTGACAGCAACGATTTCAAAAAAAAATCTGCACAGGGGCTCTCCATTGGCTTATGTCTTCGTTAGAGATGTTTCTTGTGGTTTCAGGATGTAGTTCGTTTCCAGGCAACCAAGGCTGCTTCTAGGCATAAATTAGAATGTGTTAGAGTGTTTTTGGTTCATTTGTTTCAGTCCATACACTCAAAAACGAAGAAATGACGGCAAACTCTTCTTATGTGCATAAATGAGTCACAATTTTCTGTCCTTGAGTTGTTTGAGGGGTGTTCGAATCTTGGCTTTCCTAGGGGCTGTAGCCATGGTTAAAACCCTTCCTTATCATGTCTAGGACGTGACCAAATCATCTTTTCAAAGCTTGTTTCATAGGTACCTCAGATTTTTACAGAAACATAACAAGTGCTCTTCGGTTTTCAAAATCTGATTTTTGGTGTGAGTAAATTTCGGTTTTTCTGTGTTGTTTGGATTATGGTTGGCTTCTAGCCCATAAACAATGGTTCATACCACACTTCATCATGTCAAGATCGAGCCAAGGTTAATTATATAGCCACTGGAACGAAGATTTACAGCAAAACAATTCAATATATACACCACTGCACAGAATATGCATTCTCGGCTAGCATGTGCATTGTCCTATGTGTTGGCTCGGTTTGTGGTTGGATTTTAGCCCTTAGCCACGGTCCAAGCCATGCATTAGGATGTTGGTAAGAGTCTCTGGTTGGTGGTTCAAGCCCACGGCCATTTGTTTCAGAGTTTCACCCCGAAATAGCAACATAGCTGCTGCTGCAATTTCATTATTTGACAGCAACTGTGCGTCCGATTCAGAAGGCTTGTGTGAGTTCTTGGTGAGCTTTTACCCTATGGCCTTGGACTGGACACAACCTTAATGAGTTAGGAAAGTCATATTTTTGGCCGTTCACGATTTGGTCGAGTTTAGAGGTCGTAAGAGAAATTACGGTGAAAGGTGCCAAAATGACTCTCGAAAAAGTGTTTTATGTTTTTGTGTTCCATTCACCTATTTTCGTGTTTTACAGACCTTGTGCATATTTTTCAGTATGTTTGGGATATTTTTAATCATGGTTAAACGTCGGTTCAATGTTGGTTCAGGTTGGTACATGCCATGATTAAAAATCAAGTTGTTGGTCCGAATCGTCTCGTTTTTGGTTCAATTGTCAAGTTTTGGGCAAGTTAAGATTTATTGCATGTGTCACATATTAGAATTAAGTCGCAGCAAGCTTGGGAACGATCCAAATCATCCGGTAAAAAAATAAGGTTATAATTATATTACGTGCATAAAAATATAAAATATTTATTTTTGAGATATATGCTATATGTCTTGTGGCCACCTTATGCTTATGGGTTTGGAAGTCGGTAGGCGCAACCGAGGACCTCTCCGCCCGGTGACTTACGACCGGTTATGATTATGTATGGGTACGGACATCCAGTCCAAGGGCTGTGATTGATCTCTACCGCCCAGTATACTGTGGTTTAGTCTGATCAGGCGCTTACGCTATGTTATGGGCCACTTGCTTAGAAACATTATCTCTACCAGTAAAATTATGATATGTTATGACAGAGCTCTATTGAGCAAAGCTTTTACGTATGAATTTTCAGATATGCACGTAGTTATAATTATTCATGATACGATTTTCACCGTACGCTCTACGATACTTTATTTTTATGATGCAGGCGATTTTATGTTATATTTACTTGTTATTCACGATATATACATGTTGAGTCTTTAGACTCACTAGACTTGATTGTTGTAGGTATTGACGAGGTCGAGACCGCGGGCGGAGACCAGTGAGCGATCTTGGGACAGCAGTAGTAAACCCGAGGACCTTATGATTTAATTTATGCACCTTTTATTATTCAAACTCAGTTTTAATACGTTGGATTATTTTTAAGTTAATGTTTACGTTGGATTATTTTTAAATTGTTGGTTCAAAACAATATTTGCTTCCGCTGTTATTTTAAATTTAAAATTATTTACATGTTTATTTTAATTAAATAAGATAAGATAAATATTTATTTAGAAAATTTTTAATAATTCCGCAAAATTATGAATACGAAATACGGGCCTTTACAGTTGGTATCAGAGCCTATGATCTTGTAAAGGGTTGTACTACTACTGCTCTCGAGAAGCTCATGAAGTCACGTCTTCGGTCTGTAAGTTTTACGATTACGCATTTATTTTAAAGCTCGAAATATTTTTACATCATGATTGTATGAAAGATTTTATGTCAAGAGTACGATTATGTATTATTTATTTAAATTTAAAGAAATAGTGGAATTATGCATGTTGGGTACGTTTGGAATTGGACATGTCTAAGAATTCGAATATTGGGCTTTAGGAGAGGTTGAAAATGATTTGACTATATTAATTCTTAGGTCAGTAGTGTTGATGTCCTCCTTATTGGTTATAAGTTAATCTTGAAAATTATGAATGCTTTTGAGACTTGTAGAATTTCTAAGAAATTATTAATGGTTCTTGGTTGCTAGTCGAGTAAATTTTTGAGGCTTTCATATAAGCAATAGCGATTCGAAGACTACGACAATCTTTAGGATTATAAATGTACAATTTGAGGATTTTAAGTATTTATGGAAATGTAAGATTAATTATGAGAATTTATTTAGGATACATGCTCTACCTAGTTAGATTTAAGGATGCAATTGCATGAATTGAGAATTTTAGGGACCTAATTGTAATAACTAATAATTTGAGGACCTGAGTGCAAAAAAAAATATTCTAAGGGACTATTTTCGAATTTACCAAATTTTGGGGATTAAATTTCGAGCTCGAGAATCTAAAAGTTTAATGAGGTAAAGATGGAAAATTTTATGTGGACAATGATGAAAATTTCGAAGAGTTGTAGGGCCAAAATGTAAATTGGGAGAAATGTAAGGGTCAGGTTGCAATTTTCAAAATTTTAAGGATTAAATGCGAACTTTTGAGGAACACTTGGGATTTTAATTATTTATAGAAATGTAAGACGTGTTATGGGAATTAATTTTGGGTATAATAAACTTAAGACTATTGAACCTTATGATACGGGAAATCCATAAAATGAAATTGAGAATACTGAGGACTCGTGGGTAATTGTGGAATTTTCGAGATTTAGGAAAAAAAAAATTGGATGATATTCGAGGAAAGTAAGAATTAATTTTAAAATCTTAGGAAATTTGAGAACTTATCTAGTAGTAAGTGAGAATTGAACGGTTTAAATGGTAGGAATTTTCGGTTATTTAGACTCGAAGGAAATATAGAATATTTAGATATTTGAATTATAATGTTATAATGAATAGTAACCAAGGACATTGTAGGGTGAATCAATCTTAGGCATGAAAATTTAAGCGTTAGTGAAATCATGTTGTGGCAAATTAAGGATTTAAAGTGATGACGATTTAAGGTAAATTTGATCGGTTAGTTAAGTTATAAGAGTAAACATCGAGTTAGCGAATTTTTTTGGGAATTTAAATTTGATGTGTCGTAAGTTTTGACCAGGATCTTAACAGTTAGAATTATACCTTTGGGGGGAATTTGATTTTTCTAGAAAGTTGAGTATGATGGATGGTTAGGTTACTCGATAGACGCATGTAAAAATTGAATTAGACACCTTATCTTGAGGAATTTTGAAAGTCATTAAGAAATTTGGGACTAAGCGGATATGTGGGCTGGAGTTATACTATCTAATATTATTTGGGTTGCATAAGCTTGAATTTCAAGATTTATAAGATAGGTGTTCATACATAAAGTTTTGGGCGAAATAAAAACAAAAAGAGAATTAGAGACGTTCAACATAGAGTATCAATGAACTAACATTAAGATTTTAATTGAGTAAGAAATTCGAAATCTTTATATGAGAATTTTATAACTCTACGAGGGATATAAGCGAAGTTAAATTTTTAGAGTAAGTTTATCGCTAACATGAGATAATTTATTAAGTTTTATACACTAGACTTCATTAAGCATTGATGATACTTAAGAATGCGGCATTTAATTTCAATGAGGAAAATCCAGAGTCTTAGGCCTCAACTATATGGTAATTGGGAAGATAATAGTTTAAACATATAATTGGGACTTGAAGGGCTTTAAAATATTGGTAGAAGGTCGATCTTGTATAATTGAGTTTTATGAGTTAACGTTATTCGAGATTTAAGATTTGCAACAATTTTGTAATTGGGATGTACTTGTAAATAGTTAAATTACGTAAGGTTGGGTCGTAAGATAATGATTCGATTCAAGGATATTGGGCTAATGTTATTATGGAGTTAAGATAAGGTTTAACTTTTAAGTGTATTGCCAATGATAGAAGTTGATCAGTAACCTTTGGTGCTAAGAGTCTTTAAGTTGAACTGTGTATATACTAATGTAATATGTCGTTGAACATTACGGATATAGTATAAGGAAGGTAAGATATGATTAGTTTGAACCACCAATTCTAATATTGGGAACAATGAGAAAAGTCAGAATTCGAGGTCATAGTAAAGTAAAGCTAAGTTACCATAAGTCGTTTTAAAGTTGCGATTCGCAAACGAGATTTTTGATAGACAATCTAATTAGGATTGAAGAAACGTAAAGACAGCCTAGGACTTAATTTTTATCAGAGTAGCGCAACGGTAGCGTGGATTGATGGGATATAGAATAAGAATATAAACTTTTGATAGTCAAGGATAAGCGAATTTCGAGGACGAAATTCAATTTAAGGGGGGTAGATTGTAACGTCCCGAAAATCATACTACGTATAAGCCATGCATAATTGATACTATTTAAAATAAAAATGAATTTTTATAAATATATGAAGTGTTTGATTTATTTTAATAATTTTAAGTCATGATTATTTATTTTAAAAGTAGATGTTTAGTTTTATCTTTTCAGGAAAAATACGCGAGGTCGGACCGGAGTTTGGAGATTAGAGATAAGATTAGCAATAAGAAAAAAATTCCTAAATTTAATTTAAGCTAAGGAAGGATTTAATTTAAAGAAAAAGAATGTCTTTAGGATTTAATAAATTAATTAGAGCTAAGTTGATAAATAATTTCTTTAGGTTAATATTTAATTAAAGCTTAAATTAAAATATGTAAACATATGGGGATAAATTAATCTAGGTATAATATATTCAAGAAATTAATCCTAGCATTTGAATATTTAAATTTGAGGTCATGAATGCCATGTAATAATCTATCCTAAATTTAATGTGTAAATTCACTAAAATATATAATGAGGTTCTAAACTTTAAACAATTAAAATACAAGATTTAAACAATAAAATACCATGCAAATTAGTAATAATAATTTTGGGTCCAACATTTAAAATAATTCAAAGGTTGGTAACTCTCCTTCAAACCAATCCTAATTGCACTTCATGGGGTATTCATTTCTCATTTTAAATTCTTTAATGGGTAGTAAATTTAAATGCAATATAACACCTCATTTCTACTCAACCTACTAGACTAAAAACCGTCGATAATGCAGCAAGAATGAGAGCAAGAATCGGCAGCTTAGGGGAGAAGAAACAATTCAAAAACCCATTCAACTCTTGCACTTGTAACTCTCAACTAAATGCAATTCAAGACTCATTTAACACCTCTTATATCATTCACCTTCAATACCTAGCATTCCATCATCCCCACCTTCGAAATTAGCAGAAGAGAACAGCAGCTAATAATTGAAAACAGCAGCAACAAAACATGAAGGATAAGCCAACTCCGACTCCGCCGCTCGTATTCGTCGTTTTGATTTGTTTTCTTCAAAACAAATTCCAGGCATGCATATATTGTTTCTTTTCTCTTCAATCAAGTCCTATAGATATTTTAAAACATTATATGTTCAAGATTCATGAAGCAAAACGAAATTTGACAGCAACGATTTCAAAAAAAAAATCTGCACAAGTGCTCTCCATTGGCTTATGTCTTCGTTAGAGATGTTTCTTGTGGTTTCAGGATGTAGTTCGTTTCCAGGCAACCAAGGCTGATTCTAGGCATAAATTAGAATGTGTTAGAGTGTTTTTGGTTCATTTGTTTCATGTCCATACACTCAAAAACGAAGAAATGACAGCAAACTCTTCTTATGTGCAGAAATGAGTCACAATTTTCTGTCCTTGAGTTGTTTGAGGGGTGTTCGAATCTTGGCTTTCCTAGGGGCTGTAGCCATGTTTAAAACCCATCCTTATCATGTCTAGGACGTGACCAAATCATCTTTTCAAAGCTTGTTTCATAGGTACCTCAGATTTTTACAGAAACATAACAAGTGCTCTTCGGTTTTCAAAATCTGATTTTTGGTGTGAGTAAATTTCGGTTTTTCTGTGTTGTTTGGATTATGGTTGGCTTCTAGCCCATAAACCATGGTTCATACCACACTTCATCATGTCAAGATCGAGCCAAGGTTAATTATATAGCCACTGGAACGAAGATTTACAGCAAAACAATTCAATATATACACCACTGCACAGAATATGCATTCTCGGCTAGCATGTGCATTGTCCTATGTGTTGGCTCGGTTTGTGGTTGGCTTTTAGCCCTTAGACACGGTCCAAGCCATGCATTAGGATGTTGGTAAGAGTCTCTGGTTGGTGGTTCAAGCCCACGGCCATTTGTTTCAGAGTTTCACCCCGAAATAGCAACATAGCTGCTGCTGCAATTTCATTATTTGACAGCAACTGTGCGACCGATTCAGAAGGCTTGTGTGAGTTCTTTGTGAGCTTTTAGCCTATGGCCTTGGACTGGACACTACCTTAATGAGTTAGGAAAGTCATATTTTTGGCTGTTCACGATTTGGTCGAGTTTAGAGGTCGTAAGAGAAATTACGGTGAAAGGTGCCAAAATGACTCTCGAAAAAATGTTTTATGTTTTTGTGTTCCATTCACCTATTTTCGTGTTTTACAGACCTTGTGCATATTTTTCAGTATGTTTGGGGTATTTTTAATCATGGTTAAACGTCGGTTCAATGTTGGTTCAGGTTGGTACATGCCATGATTAAAAATCAAGTTGTTGGTCAGAATCGTCTCGTTTTTGGTTCAATTGTCAAGTTTTGGGCAAGTTAAGATTTATTGCATGTGTCACATATTAGAATTAAGTCGCAGCAAGCCTGGGAACGATCCAAATCATCCGGTAAAAAAATAAGGTTATAATTATATTACGTGCATAAAAATATAAAATGTTTATTTTTGAGATATATGATATATGTCTTGTGGCCACCTTATGCTTATGGGTTTGGAAGTCGGTAGGCGCAACCGAGGACCTCTCCGCCCGGTGACTTGCGACCGGTTATGATTATGTATGGGTACGGACATCCAGTCCATGGGATGTGATTGATCTCTACCGCCCAGTATACTGTGGTTTAGTCTGATCAGGCGCTTATGCTATGTTATGGGCCACTTGCTTAGAAACATTATCTCTACCAGTAAAATTATGATATGTTATGACAGAGCTCTATTGAGCAAAGCTTTTACGTATGAATTTTCAGATATGCACGTAGTTATAATTATTCATGATACGATTTTCACCGTACGCTCTACGATACTTTATTTTTATGATCCAGGCGATTTTATGTTATATTTACTTGTTATTCACGATATATACATGTTGAGTCTTTAGACTCACTAGACTTGATTGTTGTAGGTATTGACGAGGTCGAGACCGCGGGCGGAGACCAGTGAGCGATCTTGGGACAGCAGTAGTAAACCCGAGGACCTTATGATTTAATTTATGCACCTTTACTATTCAAACTCAGTTTTAATACGTTGGATTATTTTTAAGTTAATGTTTACGTTGGATTATTTTTAAATTGTTGGTTGAAAACAATATTTGCTTCCGCTGCTATTTTAAATTTAAAATTATTTACATGTTTATTTTAATTAAATAAGATAAGATAAATATTTATTTAGAAATTTTTTAATAATTCCGCAAAATTATGAATACGAAATACGGGTCTTTACACATAATTCTAGTATTTTAAATTAATTTGACTTCATTACATGAATATTTAAATTCTTTTCTTTAAAGTTAATTATTTTAACCAGCTGTTTAAATTTTATTCTTTTCAGTTAATTCAGTGAGGCCGTACCGGAGTTGGAGTAAAGAGATAAAATTTACTGTTAAGAAAACATTTCCTGAAATTTATTTAAGATAAATAATAAGTAAATTTATTGTAAAAGAAGGTTTAAAAAAATTATTTAAATAATTTGAGATAAGTAGTAAATGAAGTTCAATAATTAAATCCTTTAATCTCTAAAATATTTAATGAGTAGATAAAACACTAGAGATTTAAAATTCAATATTTAAGAAATATTTTCCCTTATATTTCCTTAAGATTTCGGCCATTTAAATAAATTTAAAAATTAGTAGTCAACTCACAATTTAATGGAATTCTTTCCTTATACATTTTCTTGAGAGATAATTATATCTCAATAAATCTTCTACATTAATTAATTAATTGAGATCCCACCCCATTCTACTAACAAAAATCGGTCATCCCCCTAATTTGAAAGATTTAAATTAACTTAACAATTCATTCTTTATTTTCCTTCCCTTAAAATCAACTAGTAGATATCCTCCCAACTTTTAAACCTCTACCAAATAATTTAATTAAGCAATAATCTTCCTTGCATTCTAGAAGCTAATTTCGGCCCTCACATAGCTCCACAATCCCATAATTCTCGTACAGCTTGGAAGGAAAATAAATCATTTGATTTGAAATCCAACTCACTTCTTGCCTCTACCATCTATGTACCCTCCTTGATTCCTTTATTTTTCCATGTATCATCCCCTTCATTCCTTAGTATCTTTCCCCTCCTCTCATTCGAAATATGAGAACAAAACAGCAGCAAGAACCGTGTGAAAACCAGCAGCCAAATCGTGAACAACAAGAGAATTAAGTGAGAAAGAAAAACTCCGTCTCCGCCGCGCCGTGCCGTCGTATAGTTTGTGTCTTCCTTAAACGAATTTCCAGGAATGTTTATATTGTTCATTGCTCTTCAATCAAGTCCTATAGGTATTTTTAAACATCTCATGTTCATGATTTTAACACCAAAACCGAATTATGACAGCATCATTTTACAAAAAATTCTGCACAGCTTTTTCTCCACTCTTATGCTTCACGGGTTACATGTTTTTGATGATTTCAGGGTTTGGTTAGATTCCAGGCTCCCAAGCCTGCTTATATTCATGTTCTAGGGTGTGTTAGGGTCGAGTTTTATCAAGGGTTCAAGCCCCAAAACCGTGAGTTAGATGCTCCAAACAACAAGCAAGAAACAAGTGTCATAGTTGGGTTTCATTTACTGTCATCGGCTTGTTTGGGTTAGAATTCGAGTCATGGCTGGCCTAGGGCCAGAAGCCATGGCTAGGACCCTTCCCTAGCAAGCATAGGACGTGGTCAAGTCGGCCCTAAGTGGCTTGAGCCATTTCCCAAGTCGTTTGGACAGAAACAACGCAAGTGTCCCTCGATTTCATTTTTCTGTTTTTCCTTCGTGTGAGTGGCTTCGGTTTTTATGAGGTTGGGTGGATCTTGGTTAGGCCTCTGGCCCTTAGCCCTGGTTCACACCATACCCCTTGATGTCTAGATCGAGCCTTGGTCAATCAAATGGCCATTGGAACGATGAAAGACAGCAAGCGAACCAATGCATCACAGTACAGATTTTGGTGCACTCGGGTGGGAGTTTTGGGTCTCTCATGGTGTGGTTCGAATTGTGGCTGGCCTAGAGCCCTTAGACATGGTTCAAATCATTCCTTAGGATGTTGGTAAGAGGTTCTGGTCGGTGGTTCAAGCCCCAATGGCCGGTAATCTCGAAAACGACGCAAGAAATGGAAGACACAGCTGCTGTAATATTTGACAGCAAGCGTGTCGCGGTTCAGAGGCGTGTTCCGGGTTCTCGGTTGGCTTTTAGCCTATGGCCTTGGACTGGACAGTGCCTCATCGAGTTAGGAAGGTCATGTTTTTGGCCGTTCGTGATTCGGATCATTTTTGAGGTCGTACGAGAATTTACGGTGCGATGTGCCAAATTGACTCTCGAAAGAGCGTTTCATGTTTTGGCCTCCATTCACCTAGATCTCGACCCTCACTATTTTAGTAGCATTAATTCATCATTTTTAGCGTATTTTAATCATGACTATACGTTGGTTCAGTGTTGGTTCGGGTGGGTTCGGAGTCATGATTAAATACGAAGTTGTTAGACGTAATTGTCGCATTTTCGAACTTAGTTGCATAGTTTGGTCAAGTAAAAGCTATTGCATATGTTTCATGGCATATTTGGGTCGCAGCGAGCCTGGGGACGATCCAATCCAGTGTGTAAAATAATAAAGGATATTTCTTTTTGCCATTTAATTTTATTACGTGCATAAAATAGAAAATACTTATTTTTGAGATTTATACGATATTGCTTGTGGTCAATTCACTATCATGGGAGTATTATTTTACATGGTCGCCAGTGACCGATCAGTTCAGTTTGTTACCACCCGGTCACCAGTGACCGATCAGTTCAGATTGGTACCCCGGTCGCCAGTGATCGGACAATTCAGTTCAGTGCAGAGGTCACATGCGTAGACCATAATCTCAACAGAAAATTATTTCGTATTTTTTTCAGTACAGGGCTCCAAGGAGCAAGCATCTTTACTATGATTTTCAGTAAAGTTATGCACGTATTATAATTGCTCAGTACAAGTTATTTTCAGTATGCCTCGTGATATGATATTTTTATCCATGCAAACTATATTTTTCTCGTTACCTACGATATATGCATGCTGAGTCTTTAGGCTCACTAGACTTGATTGTTGTAGGTACCGATGAGGTCAGGGCCGAGGGCGGGGACCAGTGAGCCAGCTTGGGTCGGCAGTAGTGGCACCCGAGGACTTCATTTTCAGCACCTACCATTTTATGCAAACATTTTTATCCGTTGTTGAATATTTATAACTTGTTATTTTTGCAAACAAATATTTACTTCCGCTGCCATTTTGAATATCAAACTTTGGTTATCGGTTTAGTTACGAATGAGGCATTTTTATTATTTAAAAAGAAAATTTTAAATTTTCCGCAAATTTTCAAAGTAAGGATTTTTAGGCCTTCACATAACCAACTCGAACCAGCCTTGAACCAACATCACCTAAGACCAAGATCAGCCCGTAGACACCCTACTGTACCAACCCTAAACATGCCTTCAGCTCCATGCATGTATTGTTTGATCTTGCCAAGGAGTGACTCGGCTAGCCTTGCTCCCTTCCTGACACCTTTACCCTCACGTCCAGCTACTCACAGCTCCTTCCTAGCCCAGTCGGAATCAAGTCATGCACGGCTGCACCAACCCTTTCTCCCGACCTAACCACAGAAACACTAGACTCTCAAAACAAAACCGATCGGTCCTCACACAAGCCGACCAAGTCTCAACTCCATCACCTTCACTCTCGACATATACAGCCACCTAGCATCTCAAATCGGCAGCCCCTTACAAAATAACAGCAAAAACGTGTGTTACATAAAAAGTGTAGGCATATTTCATGTCAAAGCTATGAAAAAACAATACCACATAATAGATCAAAGAATATCTTAAGCATAAACACACAAATCAGCATATAGTGAGGTGAATGATGAGAAAAACGAGATTTTTGGCATGCCTTTGCGTTATTACGCTCGAAAGCCTAGATATACTCGCATAGAACGTGCACCGAGGAGACGAGCAGGGATTTCTTTGAAAAACCTAAAGGATTTTCGAATTGGCTGCTGAAGTTATTCGAAAAGGCTGCTGGAAATGAGAGGAGGGGGGCGGCCGAGTGATGAAGTAGGTTTAGGGTTATTTTAGTATAGTATTTAAGTTATAATATAAGGTGCTAATGAGCCCTTGATTAAAAATAAAGGGCTAAAAAGTATATTAGGTTCATTAAGCAATAAAATAATTCCATTAAGTCCAAAAACACTCCCAAAAAAATATTTCGTTTAGGTACGTTTTTGAAAATATTGCTTGAACCCTTAAAAAGTCCTCTAACTCGCTAAAATTTGCTTACCGGTTTAAAATATGACCCGACGAGTAAAAATATCACACCAAGGCCCAACTTCGAAAATCTCACTTAATTACACCATATATTAAATAATTATTTAATAAAAATATTTTCCTTAATTATCAGCGGTCTCCTTTCTTCGTTCGAGCGCGAAAAACTATTAAAAGCTCTAATGCATGAAACTTTAATAAACAATGAAATAAACTACATGTTCATGCAATAATCATGAAATAAAATAATTAAACACATATTTTAGTAAAACCATAGATTACATGCAGTCAGATTACGTATATAGTTCGAATTTTCAAGACCTTACATAGGAACTCCAATTATGTTGCGGCTGAAAATTGATCTTTTTCTTGGAAATTAAATACAATGGAACTTGGCTCATTTTATCGAGGCTTACATATCATGCTTTGGAAGGAAAGATTTTGACCGGAAGTAAAGCGGGTCATAAAGTGATTATTCCAAGATTTTTATTTACATTTTCCGATCAAAGACTTATTTTTAAATTTCAGATAATACAATTTTCATTGATTGTATCATATGCAATGACAATAACAAAAGTTAATGTCAATCTTTATCTAATCTAAGTCTTCTTTTTTAAAATCCGTTTTTAGTGATAGTCAGCCGTATGTTTTTGTATCCAGAATTCCAAATCCTCAAAATCTAAAATTTTTAATATGTGATAGTGATAATAGAAAAAAAAAATCAACGATAAATGTAGTATTTAATAAAACTTTTCAAAATATGCGAAAAAATTGTTTTATAATTGTGTTATTTATAGTAATTTTTTTGCATTTAAAATACCTAAACAATTTTACATATTAAATATTTTTTAATAATATCATTTCGTGTCGCCGACCCGCGCGTGTGTGCATAAATTAGATACTAGTAAAACACAAATCACAGCTTACAAATAGATGCTGGGCTGTGTCATGGAGCGCCACGTAGTTGAACCGTATTTCCAAAAAACCGCCACGAAGCTCGCGATACTGGACCAGATACATCGGACGCATGCACAGCACACAGGGACACCTGTGACAACAATTCTTATTCCTCCCCTCTTTATCTGTCTCATCTTCCCGTTCCGCTTCCAGTTTTTTTCTTGGGTTTCGTCGAAAGAGTAAGGTAAAAAAATGAGTGGGAGTGGAAATAACTTGGAGACTAGGTCGTTGCTGGATGAGCTCAGGAGCTTCGACAAGGGAGGTTTCTTTGATCTTGGCCACCCTTTGCTCAATCGAATCGCTGAAAGCTTCGTCAAAGCTGCTGGGGTACGTTACTTATATATACTAGCGCGTTTGTGTATAACGTTAATTGTTTGGTTTGTATATACTTCTTTTTCTGATATATATTGAGTCTTCTTATAATTTTATGGCAGATTGGAGCAATACAAGCTGTGTCCCGGGAAGCTTATTTTACTGCTGTAGAAAGTGAGTTACCCTTATAATTTTAATTTGTTTTTTTAATTAGTGTAAGACAGATTAGCAGCAAACGAGCATTGACCTGCAGTTTGCTCAGGTTTTAAAACGTGCCCTATTTTTAATAGTTCTAGTTTTTATATTGATCAAGTATAATTGAACTTCCGTAATTTATCCCATTATTTCGATGAATGTTTTTAGAATTCGTGCAAAAAATGAAAGTTTGGAGAAACCCATCTTTGGACCAAATCTCAAGATAGAACAAGTAAAAAAAGAATTATTGTTTTTTTAAAAAATACGAGGTGCTCATATTTTGAAATTGGATTTGGTGAAAAATTATATTCCAAATCGTCCAGCAAATTGAGTGGGTTGCTGAGGGTGTTGCAAAATATAACCTACTGACATCGTGATGGAAAGATGTCAGGAGCTTAAATTATAGATATGTTTCAGCAAATTAATTTGATGGAAAAATATTAAAAGCCTCAAAAAAATTTATTTCCTAGAAACACAAAATATAATTGAAATTTTAGTATCCGTGTCCTTTTTGTCAATCTTTTGTAATTATATATTTACGATAAACAAGGTATATGTTGCAGAAAAGTTCATCAAGTTTTGATAAAGCATTTTTTTCAATAAATTTATTTATGTACAGAAGAAAATTAAAATATTTTATTTGATTAAGTAGGTGTGAATGGAGATGCAACCACAGGTAGCACTGAGATTGGTGCTCCAAAAAGACATCACCGTTTCCCGGATTTTCGAGGTTCGAAACGTCTAGTAATACTTGTTTTAATCTAAACCGTTTGTGCTGAATTAGTGTTATTTATTCCAGGAAAGACTCTCCTGTGAAATGGAACTTGTTTGGTTTTCTATTTTTTTGTGGTTGGGGATTAAATATTTGGGGAATGATCTTGGGAAAAATGTATGTTTGGCATTATCACCTAGAAATAAATTATGGGAAAATTGTTAAATTGTCCAGTAAGTTATGACCGGTGGTAAAATGTTGAGCTTACTGCAGTAAGATTGCGTTTTTTTTTTTTAGTTCTATTTCACTGGAGTGGTAACGTAGCGCTTTAAACCCAAATTACTAACATGTCTAGCTAAAAACCAAAAAATGCCATTGAACTAAGGCGTCCGCTTTGACGATTTAGAGAACGGAAAGCTTAAAATTTGGTAACTTCGAGGATTAAATTGGCTACTCTCCCCGGTAAAATTTTGATGTAATTACCAGTTTTCATCTATCGTTTAATCCTTTATATGACAATATAATATAATTTTATTTTTAAAATTGGAATAGTATAGTTTGTCCATGAAATGAAACAATAATGAATTACTTTAATAATTATGGAATGATAAGTAATAACTATGTTTGGAGGTCTTTGGCTAAAAAAAAAAATGAAAATGAGATCACCATGTTAGAATGAATCCAATCAAATCCATGGTTTTGTAACTCCGATTAGAGTAAAACAAAAAATCTAAAGCTTTTACACTTAATTACTTTTTCGTCATGTATAAATATATGTTTTCATATAAAATCATACAGGTATCCAGAGAGAATTTTTAGACGAAAATTTGTGAGATGGCGACTGCCCTTTATGGTTTTCTCTTCTTCATTGGTCGCATTTGGCTTCTAGATATTTACATGCATTGAACTTTAGAACACGAGCAAGTGCTCCCGGCAGATATTCATAGTGATGCATACTGTTAGTGACGGAATTAAAACGTACAATTTAAGATTGTTTGATTTTGTTTCCAGTGTTTCTGAATATTTGTTTTGAGGTATGAATGATTTTGTCGGGAAAGACAAAATTCATTGTAGCGGTCAAATGCTGTAATATTCTCTGTTACAAGAAGATTTACCCATCTATGTGGCAGGGTGACATAAGGTTTTAGTAGTTAGGCTAAATTTGTTTAGCATTCCTTTTGATTGGCAATATTTCTTACATAAAGTAGATAGAATTTCTTGAGCATGCAATCTTACCTTCATAGCATAGGTTGGATTTCTTGGCTTATGCTCACCCTATTTGGATTTCTTGACTTATGTTATCCATTTCATGTTTATATTGATCGTTCGCAGGAGAAAGTAACCGGAAGTCAGTTGAGGCCTTGGTAAGTTGAAGTAACTTGTATTTGTTACTATCTTTATATATTTGGATGCCTTAAGAGTAAAGGGCCGATGTTAACTATATTTCTAGGTCATCGTATATTATCGTCTGTTAATCGTCTGAAACATGAGTCTGTTAATCGTCTGAAACATGAGTCACGGGTAGCAAGAGTTGCTTGTTCAGATTAATAAAGTTCATTCTAAGTAACATCTCAGGCTGAATTTATCTTTTTTTTCTTTGTGATATAATGTTCGATATGGTGCTGGAATTGCAGGTGAAGAACACAGGCATAGAATCTATGCAATGGGGTAAGCCTGCTGATTTAGATCCTTTGATTTTATTGTCCTAACTGGCTATTTTGATGCTTCAATGAGATGCTATAAGTTTTCTCATACTCAAATGCTTTAAAGTGTTGTAATTCAAGTACATAGAATCGAATTTAGAACGTCTATAGCTGCAGAAGAATAGTTGTGGTTTGGATCCGAAATGATCTGTAAGATCCTACTATTGATCATGAATGTCTCATTTTCAAATTACATTTCACTCGGTTAATTACTACCATAACAACCACAGCATTCACATGCTTTAAACCCATGTAATTACTAGTGATTCTCCTATATGAACTTGGGTCCTCGGCTGTAGATGTGATAACGATGTACATGTCATCAAATGGTGCAGGTTTAGCAGCAGGGATGTATTCTGGTATCACTTATGGACTGAAAGAGGCTAGGGGAGTTCATGATTGGGTAATAATTTCAATCAGTTTGTTTCTCCAGTTTCCTTCCATAACAAGAATTATCTCTCCGGGCGGATAACAGATGGTTTTTATGGTGCAGAAGAACAGTTTGATGGCGGGGGCAGCTACAGGAGCGGTGTTGGCTCTAACCACAGGTGAGCAATCGCACGAGCAGGTGGTGCAGTGTGCCATAACAGGAGCTGCCATTTCAACGGCGGCGAATCTTCTTACAGGGATATTCTAGTTTCTGGTTGTAATAATACTTCTGCTGCTCTTTTGCTTACATTCTATGAACGAAGTATCAGTTGCTTTGACAACCAACTCGTGACATTGTCACCACTTACTCTAATTTCTGTATTTGGCTTTCTCTTGTTTTGCTGACTCAGGATTTGTTAGTTTGTGTACATTTTGCCAATGCAGAAATCACCGATAATTTATAGATAATAATAACAAGAATGGCTCTACCGAATTGTAATTTTTACAGTTTAGTTGTCCTTGAATTTTCATCATCCTTGAAAGCTAATATTCAACTTATAATAGTTTTCTTGTCTCTGGGAGTAGAGAGTATTGTCACATCTACTAATTTAAATGTTGTTATATATATATATATTTTTTGTAAAGCTCACATTTTGAAAATAGACACTTAAATATTTTCCATGCATCCAACTTTACTAAAAAAAATACGATAAAAAAATAATCGTAAACATTTGACAATTAAAAGAAATATTGTAGTTTAAAATGATCGAGCTCAGTCGAAGCATGAACATTTAAAATTACTAATCATCAGTATATCGAAACCGGTGTATATAATATACATGTCCTCTCATCGATCTGTCTTAAAATCGTGATGTGCGGAAAAGTGTGGTTCTCGGGTCGTGCGCACATTCAGGCCAACATACTCAGAGTTCGGCACCTCCAATCCCTTTAATAACATGCTCACATGCATCAATCACATTTATTGAGTCTAAAGATACAACACCTGTACCGTGGTAACATTGTTACTTAACAAGCAGCCGTGAAAAATATCGTAATCAACTTACATTTCAGCGATAAAATCGTATGGATAATCGTGATTTGTCAAAGCATGTTTATTATCATAGATCATCATAAAAACATATACGTGTTCATTTTCTTAATTTGAATTTCGTTTGTCAACTGTGACTTTCGTATTATCATGTTATTCGATTGATCCATCTACGTGTAATCGAGGTAGCCGGCGGCAGAGGCATCAACGACGGGATTACCCGTCCACTGAGCCCCAACCTTTCGTATCATCATGTCATCGTGTCATCTTATTAGTAATAACCAACTCTCATCCTTCAAAAACGTGTCATCATCTTCATCACTTAAATAAAAGCAAGCATATACATAATTTTTCTTCCAGACCAAGCATACAACGTATTTATCATAATTTCGTAAAAATGATAAACTTGATGCATAAACAGTTAAAAACATGATAATATTGTGCTCAGGGCGCTGTCAGGACTAAAACTCACACTGGTCTGCAAAATGACCATTTTACCCTTAGAAACCCAAAACGACTATTTTACTCTCCGACCTCAAAATTTCAACCCGAAGCATACCAAACTCCTTAAAACGTCCCAAAATATAATTAAAAGCATTCCTTAGACATAAAATGGACTAGAGCCCCGGTTTTATCCCGAAGAACCAAACTTAACCAACTTTTCTCCAAACTTTTACCACCCTGAAAACACCCCTTACCAGACCTAAAACCATACATTCCAGCCCACAACTTTCCCTGAAAACAACGTTCCATGAAAACGAGGCCACAAGCTTCTGGAGTTTCGGCAATCACCATCTCTACAAACCCTAGCGCAACCATTTGTGTTTCCTCAAATCTAGCCCCAAAACCGACGAGTTCAGCGCCTATCCTGCTACACTAGGACCATGGTCGAACCCAGGAGACCCTCCTGGACCGACCCTAGCTAATCCTACAGCCAAAGATACCAACGTTACTTCCCTCCCGACGCCAAGCCGCAACAAAGTATCGAACCAATCCTAACTCTAACTACTTCGATCACTCCCTACGTATGACCAGCTGCTCATGGATCTCTCCCAGCCCTGTCACAAACCCAAAAGGGTCGGCCCCTTGACTGGAAAAAGGTCATGCATGGCTGCCCTCGATCCTACCATCGATCTACCCCAAAAAAAGCACCACCCGCGAACCTCCTTGCCAAGGACCACTCCAACTCGACCAAGCCAAGACACTAACCCTTTGATCCTTTAGTTCTTGACTAGATCGGCCCCCTAACAACCAAAAACTGCAGCCCTTTGCACAACAATACAAATAAAAAACGTGAGTGGTGCACCAAACAAATGCATGTTCTTGACAAAACTTTCACAATATGATACTAGCTAAATGAAAAACCAATGAGATTTTCATACAAAATCCAAAAATGACAGCATATATCATGGTGTAAATGATGAGAAAAGGTGTACATAGCGTGCCTTGATGATAAGATACTCGAAAACTAGAAGAATCGCGCGAAGGGAAGTCACCGCAGAAGCGGAGGATGTCCTAGCATGAATGAAAACAAAAGGGGAGTGTTGGCTACTTTTTTTTTACACGTAAATGTGCTGCTGAAGGAGGAGTGGGCGGGTGTTTTGTACTCCGCCCATTCTTAATAAAAACCAATTTTATCTTCTCTGTTATTGGAAACACATCCTAAGATCTGCATCGTTTGTCACAAGTTCATCTTGCACACTTATGACAAACACCTAACCTTTTGGCCCTTCATTTTTCGCATAAGTGCTTTTTGCTAATCCAGGCATATATCAAATGAGAAATGACTATGGAACTTCTCCTCCTAATCGGACCTTAGTTTCTATTACAAGACGAATATCTTCTGGAATTCTTTTTGCATTAGAAATCTCATTCTTTCACACCTACCTTGATAAATTTTTCTTAGAACATTTTTAGAAAAGGAGGGAAAATATTTACAAATTTTTGAGAGAATTTCATCCATTTTGAAAAGAAAAGAAATGATTTTATTTTTATTTTTGTATCAGCAATTGTGGGAAACCGATTTAGATGACTATGAGAGTCATGGAGTACTGTTATCCGCCATTTAACCGGAAATATAAAAAGATTAAGGAAACCTCAAATAAAAACAAACAAAATTAAATGCAATAGAAAAACTAAAGGATCGGAAAGGGAAATAAAAAGTTCTTGAAAGATTTCATTTTCTAAAAATGGTTTAAGCCTTTTATAACATATGGGCATGTCCATCTTGATCGTAATTTTATGAGAATATATAAAGTCGAGAATTATAAAGCAAAACTTTTTTAGCAATCTCATATTATTTTCTAAGAATTGTTCTATCATGAAATGATTTGATTTTTGCTTTATAAATCTTTAAATTCTCATACGCGTCATTTCTAAGTTCATTAAGTTGTAATTTGCGCAATTTGGTTGCATCATTCATGCTTGATTTAAAAGTTTTGATTGCCCAATAAGCTTTATATTCCAATTCCACAAGCAAATGACAATGTTTTCCGTAAACCAACCTATAGGGAGACATATTCAATGATGTTTTAAAAGTTGTTCGATATGCCCAAAGTGCATCATTAAGTCGCAGAAACCAATCTTTTAAATTTTTCTATTAACATTTTTTTCCAAAATTTGTTTTATCTCCCTATTAGCTAATCAACTTGTTCATTTATTTGAGGATGATAAGGAGTAGTTACTTTGTGAGTAATACCATATTTTTTCATTAATGCAGAAAGTGGTTTATTAACAAAATGAGTTCCCCCATAAGTTGTATAAGGCTCGAGGAATTCCAAATCTACTAAAAATATTTTCTTTCAAAAATTTGATGACGATTTTATGAACATTTGTTCGACATGGAATTGTCACTATCCATTTGGAAACATAATCAACTGCAACTAAAATATACAAGTATCCAAACGACGATGTAAAAGGTCTCATAAAATCAATTCTCCAACAGTCAAAGATTTCAATTTTAATGATATGATTCAAAGGCGTAATGTTTTTTTTTTTTGAATTCGCATCCAATTTTTGACAATTTCACAGATCATGCAGATTTCGTGGGATCTTTAAATAAAGTGGGCCAATAAAATCCACACTACAAGATTTTTGCAGTCCGTTTTCTTTGAAGAAAAATGTCCTCCTAATGCTTCTTAATGAAAAATTTTAATGAAACTACTTAGCTCATTGTTGGTATGCAACGCCGGAAAATTTGATCTGGACAATACTTGAACATATACAGATCATTCCAATAAAAGTTTTTTACCTCATTCAAACATTTTCTTTTATATTGGGAACTACATTGCGGTGGCATTTTTCTTGTCACAAAAAAATTTACTATGTTAGCAAACCAATGTGTAGTAGTGACTGAAAATAGATATTCATCAGGAAAATTATCATCAATTGGTGTCATTTCACAAGATGATCTTGTTACTAGTATCGATAAATGATCAGCTACGACATTCTCGGTTCCTTTTTTTTATCTTTGATTACAGTGTCAAATTCTTGGAGCAACAAAATCCATTGTATCAGTCGTGGCTTTGCATCCTGTTTGATCAATAAATATTCAATAGCAGAATGATCAGTTAACATAATAGTAGTTGATCCAATCAAATAAAAACGAAATTTATCTATTGCATATATTACAGCAAGTAGTTTTTTTTCAGTTTTGGAATAATCATTTGACCATTGTTTAAAGTTCTACTTGTATAATATATCACGTAAGGCTTATCATTTGTTCTTTGACCCAGTACTGCACCGACTTCATAATCACTCGTGTTGCACATGATTTTCAAATGGTAAAGACCAATCAAGAGGTTGCATGATAGGAGCTGATGTTAAATGTCGAATAATTTTATCAAAAGCATTTTGAAATTCTTGAGTCCACTCAAATGCAATGTCTTTTTTTAAGAGGTTACATTTTAGTTTAGTGATTAAACTAAAGTCTTTTATAAACCTCCTTCTTCTGATTTTGATAACATCCTTCGATGACAGACAGGCCGACCGAAGGAAGACGCACCGGGATCCTACTTCTATCTCATCAGAAGCTGGCGCATAGGCTATTTTGCCTTGAAATCCCATTCTATCCATCTTATTCTTCTGTGTAAGTAAAAACTAGCAGTTCCAGCATGTCCAAAAAATGATCGAATTTCTTTAATGGTTTTTGGAGGGGGTAAATTGGCAATGACATCAACTTTTGCTTTATCAACTTCAATTCCATGAGATGACACAATATGTCCTAAAACTATCCCAGAAGTAATCATATAATGAAAGTTTTCCAATTTAAAATAAAACCTTTTTCCTCACATCTTTTTAAAACCTTTTTCAAATTTTCAAGAAAATTATCAAATGTATTCCCAAAAACTGTTAAATCATCTATGAAAATCTCCAAACAATTTTCAACCATGTCACTAAAAAATGCTTAGCATACATCTTTGAAATGTTGCTGGGGCATTGCATAAACCAAATGGAATCCTTTTGAATGCAGATTTTCCAAAAGGAGATGTGAATGTAGTTTTATCTTGATCTTCGAGTGAAATGATAATTTTATAATAGCTTGAACATCCATCAAGAAAACAGTAGTAGGGATGACCTACTACTCTTTCTAAAATTTGATCCAAAATGGTAATTAAAAATGATATTCTCTAGTGGCGTCATTTAATTTTCTATAATCAATACACATCCGCGAACTAGATGGGACTAGACTTGTTAACAATTTACCTTTTTTCATTTTTTATTACTGTGATGCCAGATTGTTTTGAAACTACTTGTTTTGGGCTTACCCACTTATAATCTGAAATAGGGTATATAATTCCAACATCGAGTAATTTGAGAACTTAAGTTTTCACAATATCTTTGATGTGTGGATTTAATCTTCTTTATGGTTGTTGAGATGTTTTAGCATTTTCTTCTAAATGAATTTTGTGTGCGCAAATTAGTGGATTAATGCCCTTGAGATCTTTTAGTGTCCAATCAATTGCATTGTTATGTCTTTTAAGCATATCAACTAATTTTCCTTCTTGATCACTTGCTAGTTTGGAAGAAATTACCACCGGATATGTTTCATCATCTCCAAAGAATGCATACTTGAATTCTTCTGGCAAGGGTTTTAAGTCCAATATTGGTGGTTCAATACCTGATCCTAGTAACGAGTGATACCTGATAAAATCATCAAGATCAATTTCAATATTTTCTTTAACAGTATCAAATGAAACAAATATCTAATTGGTCACGAGTACTCTCTTCTTGAATGTTTTCTTCCACAAGAGTTTCAATAAGATTTTCATCTTCACTTTCATCTCTTTTGTCATGTGGTTGCTTACAAAGATTAAAAACATTAAGCTCCAAAGACATGTTACCAAATGACAACTTCATTATTTCATTCATGCAATTTATTAGACCATTAGAAGTTGCTAAAAATGGACGATCCAAAATTATAGGAATTTCATTACAAGCTTCAATAAGTTGTGTATCTAAAACTATGAAATCTACAGGATATACAAAGTTATCAACTTGGACCAAAACGTCTTCTACCATACCTCTTGTAACTTTAACAGATCTATCGGCCAGTAAAAGTGTTACCGAAGTAGGTTTTAACTCGCCTAGATTGAGTTCTTGATAAACTGGATGTGGAAGTAAATACACACTAGCTCCAAGATCAAGGCTTTTTTAATCTTTCGTTCTCCAATAATACATGAAATAGGAGGACAACCAGGGTCTTTGTATTTCAAAGTATTATTATTTTAAATGATTGCACTTACTTGTTCGGCTAAAAATGTTTTTTTTTTTCACATTCAATTTTCTTTTCACAGTGGTTTTTCATTGGGATGATGATCATCCCATTTTTCTTTTTCACGTAACGGTGAATGATGATCATTGGGATTAGGCTGTGGTTGTGAAGGAAATTTACCTTTTTCATGAAAATTAAGTTCAGATTCAAATTTAGCAAGAGTACCTTTCAAATCTGTCATGATTTGGGCATTTTGATTATTGATAGACTCTTGCTTTACATTGAAAGAATTCAATGAATCTTCCAAATTCTTTATAGGTGGAGGAACATAAGGTCCATAATTTTGAAAATTTTATTGATTTTGAAAATGTGGTTGTGAAAACTGTGCAGCATTATCATTCCTCCAACTAAAATTTGGATGATTTCGCCTACCTGGATTGTAACTTTGATAAAATGGTTCAAAATTTGGCCATTTGAAATTGCTCAAAACATTAACTTGTTCGTGAAGACATTCTTTAAAAGAGGGAAAAGTGAGAGAATCTTTTGTAGAATAATCACCTGTATCACAAATACGACACACAATTTCTTGAACAGATTTTAATTGACCATTCTTTTTCAATTCAAGTGCCTCAACTTTTCTTGCCAAAGAGGTAAATTTGGCTTGGAGATCATGTTCATCATTGAGTGTGTACATATCTCCACCAGATGTGGGAGATAGAATCTTGTTTGATGGTTCGATTGTACCTATAGTTGTTAGAGTAGGTGCCCGTCGAGCCAAGTGTTGGCCGAGGGTTCATGTTCAAAGACAACGGTGAAAAACTGTTGTCATAGATGTCAAAGACGATGGAGAAATGCCGTTGTCGTAGGTCTTGTAAAACCGTTGTTAAATACCCAGTGGTTAAAAGGTACGCTCAAAGACAACGGTGAAGAACCCGTAAATACGTCTACGTATAAGCCATGCATAATTCTAGATTTTTAAAATTTAATTGACTTCATTGCATGATTATTTTAAAGGCATTTCTTTGAAGTTAATTATTTTATTATTTCATGCAGTAGTTTGATTTTTATCATTTCAGTTATTTCAGTGAGGCCGGACTGGAGTTGGAGTTTTGAGATAGAATTTAAGATTTGAGAAATATTTCCATAAGTTAATTTAGCTAGCAAGTAAGTTCATTTGAGTTAGAAAGGCGGTTTGAGAATTTAATTTAAGTTGCTTGAGGTGATTAAGAAATAAGCCCATTTAAGTTGCATAATTAATGGTTTTACTCACTAAATTAATTAAAAGATTAGTAAGGCTTTTAAGAGTTATTAAATTACTAGATAATCAATTTCTCCCCTAACTTTTTATCATGAATTTTCGGCCACACCCCCTAGAAGACCAAACAATTCCTTGCCAACTCACCCTTGACCAATTCTTTGCCACCTTTTAGCATGCTAATAATTCCAATTATCTATCAACCTCCATTTATTAATTAATTAGCAGGATCCTAGTCTAGATTAGCATGGAGAAAATCGGCCACTACATCACTAGCAAACACCAACAAATCATTTGATATCAAACTAGAATTCAAAATTCAAATTGAGAAGATTTGTTCAGGATTCTCCCATTTATTGTGCACCCTTCTCCTCACCTTCATAACCATCATTCCCCCCTCCATCATTTCGAAAATCAGACCCCCATTTCAGAGTGAGAAACGTGAGGCATAGCTAGAAAGAAAAGGGAGAAAAATCGAGAGCTTAGGAAGGAAGAAAAGCAAGCAACTCCGTCTCCTCCGCGCCGTCTCGTCTCTTCTTTTCGTTTTTCTTTCAAACGATAACCAGGCATGTCTAGATTCTTTCAAATCTCAACCAAGTCATATTATCATTTATTTTTCAGTACATGATCATGTTTATTCAAGCAAAAATCGAGATCCATGTCAAAACATTTTTGAAACAACACATGCAGAATTTTTGATATTCCTTGGCAAGCTTCACGTTTTTTTCTGAGTTTTGTGGTTTCAGGTGATTGGTTCGACTCCAGGCTCCCAAGGCGACATCTATACACGTAATAGGATGCATTAGGATCAGATTGGTCTGTTCGTTCAAGCCCCTTGTCGTTGGAAATTCAGAAGTGGACAGCAACTTCAGTTCTATCCATTTATGCTTTCGAAAATTCAGATTTGGATGTCAAGGAGGAAAGATCTGATCATGGCTGCCCAAGGGCCTATAGCCATGGTTGGGTCACTCCCCTAGCAAGTCTAAGACGTGACTAAGTCGCCCTTTTGGTGGCTTGGTCCATGGCTCATCGGTTTTTAATCAAAACATCAAGAACAGCCCCTTTCCCCCATTCGGCCCTTCGGTTGTACAGCATATGGTTTCGGTTTTGGTTGCTTGGTATGGATCTTGGTTGGCCTATGGCCCTTAGCCACGGTTCATACCATGCTCCTAGATGTCTAGATCGTGCCATGGTCAACCAAATGGCCACTGGAACGACGCAAGACATCGATCAAAGCAAAACACTACACACGTATGCACGTTGGTTCTTGGTTGGAGTTTCGGTTGAGTTATGGTGTGATGCGGATTGTGGCTGGCCTAGGGCCCTTAGCCATGGTTCGAATCATTCCTTGGAATGTTGGTGAGAGTTTATGGTCGGTGGTTCACGCCCCAATTGCCGGTAGTCTCGAAAACAACACAAGTTACGCGATGGTACATTTGCTGGAAATTACAGCAAGTTGCTGTGTCGGTTCGGTGGCTCGTTCGAGTTCTAGGTTGGCTTTTAGCCTATGGCCTTGGACTGGACAGTGCCCCATTGAGTTAGGAAGGTCATGTTTTCGACCGTTTGTGATTCGGATCATTTTTGAGGTCGTACGAGAATTTACGGTGCGATGTGCCAAATTGACTATCGAAAGAGCGTTTTACGTTTTGGCCTCCATTCACCTAGATTTCGACCCTCATCATTTTAGGAGCATAAGTTCATAATTTTAACCGTATTTTAATCATGACTATACGTCGGTTCAGTGTTGGTTCGGCTTGGTTCGGAGTCATGATTAAATACGAAGTCGTTAGACGTAATTGTCGCATTTTCAAACTTAATTGCATAGTTCGGTCAAGTATAAGCTATTGCATATTTTTCATGGCAGTTAGGTTGCAGTGAGCCTGGGGACGATCCAATCCAATCCAGTTGGTAAAATACACAGGATATTTTCATTATGCCAGTTAATTAGTTTACAGTGCATGAAAATAGAAAATACTTATTTTGAGATTTATGCGATATTGCTTGTGGTCAATTCACTATGATGGGAGCATTATTTTATTCGGTCGCCAGTGACCGATCAGTTCAGTTTGGTACCACCCGGTCGCCAGTGACCGGCCAGCTCAGTTCAGTTTTATACTCCCCGGTAGCCAGTTACCGACCAGTTCAGCTTAGTGCAGGGGCCACAGGCGTAGACCATAATCTCAACAGAAAATTTTACCAGTTATTTCAGTACAGGGCTCCAAGGAGCAAATATTTTTACTGTGATTTTCAGTTCAGTTATGCACGTATTATAATTGCTCAGTACAGATTATTTTCAGCATGCCTCATGACATGATATTTTATCCCATTCACATTTTACTTCAGTATTTACTCGTTACCTACGATATTTGCATGATGAGTCTTTAGGCTCACTATACTTGATTGTTGTAGGTACTGATGAGGCCAAGGCCGAGGGCGGGGACCAGTGAGCCAGCTTGGGTCGGCAGTAGTGGCACCCGAGGACCTCAGTGCAGCAGTTGTTATTTTATTCCGTAAACATTTTATCAGTCGTTGGATATTTTTAAATTGTGATTTTTGGCAAACTTTATTTTCTTCCGCTGCGATATTTAAACATTGAACTGGATTTATCAGTTGATTTTATGAAGGAGGCCATTTAAGTTCTTTTAAAAAGAAAATTTTTAATTTTCCGCAAATTTTCAAGCAAGAAGTTCTAGGCCCTTTACAATTGGTATCAGAGCGGTGGTTCTTTATAGGGTTACACTACTACTGACCACGAGAAGCTCACGAAGTCACGTCTTTCCGTCGCTAATGTTTTACGTAAAATTAAAAAAAATTGCTTTTATAATTTAATAAAAATTAAACTAATAATATTTATAAAAAATAATGTAAAACTAACAATTCAAATGGAAATGTAAAATAAAAAAAAATCATGAAACAGTTCAAAAATTAACAATATCTTTTATTATTTAATAACTTACAATTTTACTAAGCTAATAATAATTTTAATATTAACACTTAAAATGGAAACGAAAGTAAAATCATGGAAGAGTGACAACGGTTTTTCACCGTTGTCGTAGGTCAAATAAAACCGTTGTTAAAGCCCATGTGGTTAAAGGGTGTGTTCAAAGACAACGGTGAAAAAACCGTTGACGTAGACGACAAAGACGATGGAGAAATACCGTTGTCGTAGGTCTTGTAAAACCGTTGTTAAATACCCAGTTGTTAAAGGGTGTGCTCAAAGACAATGGTGAAAAACAGTTGTCGTAGACGTCTAAAGACGACGGTGAAAAACCGTAGTCGTAGCATTGAAAAATTATTGTCAAACTAAATATTGCGAAGGTTTTTCTAAAAAACCGTCGCTACTTTGCGACAATTTTTATATTATTTCCGTCGTCAATTAGCGATGGTTTACTCATTTCTGTCGCTATTTAGCGACGGTTGCTCATTTCTTTTTCCTCGCTAATTAGTGACGGTTGTTCACAAAATTTCCGTCGCTAATGTTTACGTAAAATAAAAAAAAATTGCTTTATAATTTAATAAAAATTAAACTAATAATATTTATAAAAATTTATGTAAAACTAACATTTCAAATGGAAATGTAACATAAAAAAAAAATCATGAAACAGTTAAAAAATTAACAATATCTTTTATTATATATTAACTTACAATTTTACTAAGCTAATAATAATTTTAATCTTAACACTTAAAATGGAAACGGAAGTAAAATCATAGAAGAGAGACAACAGTTTTCACCGTTGTCGTAGGTCAAATAAAACCGTTGTTAAAGCCCCTGTAGTTAAAGGTTGTGTTCAAAGACAACGGTGAAAAACCGTTGTCATAGACGCCAAAGACGATGGAGAAATACAGTCGTAGGTCTTGTAAAACCGTTGTTCTGTCGCTACTTAGCGACGGTTGTTCACTTCATTTTTCTCGCTAATTAGCGACAGTTGTTCACAAAATTTCCGTCGCTAATGTTTTACGTAAAATAATTTTTTTTATAATTTAATAAAAATTAAACTAATAATATTTATAAAAAAATTATGTAAAATTAACATTTGAAATGGCAACGTAAATATTTACGTAAAATAAACAAAATAATCATGAAACAATTCATGATCATGGGGAGTGGTGTGTCAATAGGAGTCTCGAGTAAATAGGAAGGCTTGTGCGCAGGTTTTGGATGTACTATCCGGGCGAGATTGAACGAGCTAGGGTCTGGTTCTTTGGGCTGGGATTGGTCAAGAGGGTGCCTAGGTGGGTTGGCTTGGGTTTGGCTTGAGGTGGCTCAGGCATGACTCGAGTATTTTGGGAGATGACTTGGCATGTTCGAATATGTGTCGAAAACAAAAATATATGAACTAAAATTGGAACCATGGGTCCTCGGGTGTGGTTCATGGCTCACAAGGGTATATTAGGTAATAAAAATGTTATATTTAAAATTTGGGAATAAAATATGGAGTTTTAAATTTATCCGGGATTCAATCGCCTCATGAAAAATTAATTAAAGTATTAATTGAAACGCCTAGTTTAAGCTTTATAAAATTATGGAAAACTATATTTAAGCTTAAATAATTATTTATAATAAGGCCATTTCATTAAAATTGGGAAAAATATAAATTCGAGAATTTTTACATCCAGGGGCAAAACGGTAATTTTACATTTAGGGAATACGTAAAAGTTTGGTATTTTTACATTTAGGAAAATAACGAAAATATATCATAACACATGTTAAATGATATTTTATGATTTAAAATGATGATTATGATGATAATATGTTATTTTATGATTTATTTTAAAGTTGTGGAATTTTTACTGTTCAAAATGATATTTTTGGAAAGCTGTATTATTTTATGATTTTTAAAGAACAAGAAAATATTTTGAGGGATTTGAATTGACTGTGACATATGATATATGATTTGTGGGGGATCCGTTTATGTGAGGACGATGAACTTACGATTTTTTGGGGATGTCGTGAGGGAAAAAGGCAACTAGAGGAAGCCCATTAACGGTAGAAGGCCCCAGAGAGAGCCCATTTTGGAAATAGGCCTTAGAGGAGCCCGTCAATGGGAGAAGGCCACCGAGGGAGCCCCGAAGATCATATTTTCATGGTGAAGCCTAGTGCACACCCCCCATGGGCCATGTAAAGCTGAAGACTAATCAGTCGACCGGAGGATAAAAGCTAGTCACTTTCAGAGATCAAACTTCACCAAAAATGATATATGATTGAAAGCTTTACGATTTTAATTATTTTATGATATAGAATTTATTGATGCTCAAAAGCTATTTTTAAATGATTTTTAAAGGATTTAGTTATGCTTAAAGTTATTTTTAAATGATTTTAAGATTTATGTTTTAATTATTCTTAAATGAATTTAAATGGTTTATTTATGTTTAAAAGCTATTTTAAATAAAATTGTGATTTTAAATGCTTGTGATTGCATATGTATTATTTGTTATCCATGTTTAGAACGTGATGAGTCATTAGACTCACTAAGTTTGTATGATGCAGAATTTGATTATATTATGGGAGGTGCTGACGCTTGAGTGGATCGAGTGCAGCAATACACACTCGAGGGCCTTTATGTTTCCGCACAAGCTAGATAGATTAATGATTTAAAAATTATGTTAATGATTTTATTAGATATATTTTTATGCTTTATTTTATGGTTAGTTGATCTTTTTAAAGCTCGATTTAGGATTTTTTGTAAGTTGATGATTTATGATTTATTTTATGCACTTGAGATTTCATATATTAATTTATTATTGATTGTTAGAAATGGCAAGTTATTTATTTTATAATTTTCGTGTTTATGATTTATCATTCTAAAAAAAAGGTCGAGGTCGTTTCACCTTGTAATAACAACGTCAGAACTCAAGTATGGTAGTATCCAACCAATCATGTTAAATGCCTAGCAACATCCGCTTACATGATTCTATAGGTATCAAATAATAGTGCCTGCAAGAACCATTCTATTATGGTTAGCGTACAATACGGTCGTTTCATCTCATATATGCCGATCGATTCGACAACTATTGGTATATCAAAAGTTGTCAAAGAATCGATACTATGTGTTATGTCGTAATTACATTGATGGTGTAATCTAAGAAACCCATTTCTTAATCACCACCAACAGTCGGATCAGAGATTTCAAACTACATATACATGAGATCACGTAGGATATCCATACCCGAAGGTAAGCGGTGAATCCTCGACTACAATGCATAAACTCCTATATGTTTCGACAGAACACCCAACCTTTCCACCTGATGAACCCATATGAGTCACTAAACAAGCCAAAGTGCAATGCTAGCATACAGAGTTAAAAGGTTGTCTCGGGTCATAAGGACTACTGCTGTACAACCATAAACTAGGTCGTTTCCAGTCGATAAGTGACAACCATTTGGAAAGTCCTTTATGGAGGGTTGTTCAGTGCACTCTATGAGGAGCACCTATCTGCATGCTCGGACATTACAATATCCTCTACCAACGAAACATGGTACTCACATCGCAGATACTAGTCTCAAACTCGAGCGACCTTTATCCTTCTTAACGGCGGCTGAATAGACTAGGAACTGTTTAGAATATACAATATTTCAAATATTCGTTTCATGATACTCATCATATGAGCATCTCATATTTTTCTACTATTTGTATATTCAAAGACTTTATCTATGCAACTAGCATGAGTATACAGATAAAGATGTGCCAAAACAATAATTTCAAATGTTATTAAAATAAAAAAAATTTATACATTGAGTTTAAACATGAACCATCGGCCAACACTTGGCTCGACGGGCACCTATTCTAACAACTATAGGTACAATCGAACCATCAAACAAGATTCTATCTCCCACATCTGGTGGAGATATGTACACCCTCAATGATGAACATGATCTCCAAGCCAAATTTACCTCTTTGGGAAGAAAAGTTGAGGCACTTGAATTGAAAAAGAATGGTCAATTAAAATCTGTTCAAGAAATTGTGTGTCGCATTTGTGATACAGGTGATTATTCTACAAAAGATTGTCTCACTTTTCCCTCTTTTAAAGAATGTCTTCACGAACAAGTTAATGTTTTGAGCAATTTCAAATGGCCAAATTTTGAACCATTTTATCAAAGTTACAATCCAGGTAGGCGAAATCATCCAAATTTTAGTTGGAGGAATGATAATGCTGCACAGTTTTCACAACCACATTTTCAAAATCAATAAAATTTTCAAAATTATGGACTTTATGTTCCTCCACCTATAAAAATTTGGAAGATACATTGAATTCTTTCAATGTAAAGCAAGAGTCTATCAATACTCAAAATGCCCAAATCATTACAGATTTGAAAGATACTCTTGCTAAATTTGCATCTAAACTTAATTTTCATGAAAAAGGTAAATTTCCTTCACAACCACAGCCTAATCCCAATGATCATCATTCACTGTTACGTGAAAAAGGTTTTTCACTGTTGTCTTTGAGCACACCCTTTAACAATTGGGGCTTTAACAACGGTTTTACAAGATCTAAGACAACGGTTTTTCACCGTCGTCTTTGACATCTACGACTACGGTTTTTCACCGTTGTCTTTGAACACACCCTTTAACACAAGGGCTTTAACAACGCTTTTATTTGACCTACGACAACGTGAAAGACCGTTCTCTCTACTATGATTTTACTTTCGTTTCCATTGTAAGTGTTAAGATTAAAATTATTATTAGCTTAGTAAAATTGTAAGTTATAATAAAAGATATTGTTAATTTTTGAACTGTTTCAAGATTTGTTTTATTTTACGTAAATATTTACATTTCCATTTGAATTGTTAGTTTTACATAATTTTTTATAAATATTATTAGTTTAAATTTTATTAAATTATAAAAGCAATTTTTTTAATTTTACGTAAAACCTTAGGGACGGAAATTATGGGAACAACCGTCACTAATTTAGCGACAAATATGAAGTGAACGTACGTCGCTATGTAGCGACAGAAATGAAGTAAACCGTCGCAAATTGACGACGGAAATAATATAAAAACAATCGCAAAGTAGCGACGGTTTTTTAGAAAAACCTTCGCAATATTTAGTTTGACAATAATTTTTCAATGCTACGACAACGGTTTTTAACCGTCGTCTTTAGACGTCTACGACAACGGTTTTTCACCGTTGTCTTTGAGCGCACCCTTTAACCACTGTGTATTTAACAACGGTTTTACAAGACCTACGACAACGGTATTTCTCCATCGTCTTTTAAAGTCTAGGACAACAGTTTGTCACTGTTGTCTTTGAACACACCTTTTAACCACAAGGACTTTAACAACGGTTTTATTTGACCTACGACAACGATGAAAAACAGTTGCCTCTCTTCTATGATTTTACTTTCGTTTCCATTTTAAGTGTTAAGATTAAAATTATTATTAGCTTAGTAAAATTGTAACTTATTAAATAATAAAAGATATTGTTAATTTTCGAACTGTTTCACGATATTTTTTTTATTTTACGTAAATATTTACGTTTCCATTTGAATTGTTAGTTTTACATAATTTTTTATAAATATTATTAGTTTAATTTTTATTAAATTATAAAAGCAATTTTTTTTAATTTTACGTTAAACATTAGCGACGGAAATTATGTAAACAACCGTCGTTAAGTACCGACTAAAATCAAGTGAACAACTGTCGCTACGACAAGTAGCGACAGAAATGACGTAAACCGTCGCTAATTGGAATTGGTGACGGAAATAATATAAAAACTGTCGCAATGTTGCGACGGTTTTTAAAAACTGTCGCAATATTTAGTTTGACAAAAAAATTTTAATGCTACGACAG
Organism: Primulina eburnea; assembly: GCF_022965805.1. Lineage (NCBI taxonomy): Eukaryota > Viridiplantae > Streptophyta > Magnoliopsida > Lamiales > Gesneriaceae > Primulina > Primulina eburnea. The sequence continues at coordinate 19,638,387 of NC_133114.1, read as the reverse complement.
CGGTTTTTCACTGTCGTCTTTAGACGTCTACGACAACGGTTTTTCACCGTTGTCTTTGAACACACCCTTTAACCACAGGGGCTTTAACAACGGTTTCATTTGACCTACGACAACGGTGAAAAACCGTTGTCTCTCTTCTATGATTTTACTTTCGTTTTCATTTTAAGTGTTAAGATTAAAATTATTATTAGCTTAGTAAAATTGAAAGTTATTAAATAATAAAATATATTGTTAATTTTTGAACTGTTTCATTATTTATTTTATTTTACGTAAATATTTACGTTTCCATTTGAATTGTTAGGTTTACATAATTTTTTATAAATATTATTAGTTTAATTTTATTAAATTATAAAAGCAATTTTTTTTAATTTTACGTTAAACATTAGCGACGGAAATTATGTGAACAATCGTCGTTAAGTAGCGACAAAAATCAAGTGAACAACCGTCTCTAAGTAGCGACAGAAATAATGTAAACCGTCGCCAATTCCCCAATTGGAATTGGCGATGGAAATAATATAATAATATAAAAAAACTTTCGCATTATTTAGTTTGACAACAATTTTTGTATGCTACGACAACGGTTTTTCGCCGTCGTCTTTAAACGTCTACGACCACGGTTTTTCACCGTTGTTTTTGACCACACCCTTTAACCATTGGATGTTTAACAACGGTTTTACAAGATCTACGACAACGGTTTTTCACCATTGTCTTTGACATCTACGACAACGATCACTTCTGATTTTAATGATACCTTCTGGCAGCTGATCCAAAGTCTTTTAGTGATACAAAGTCTTTTAGTGATACCTTCTGGCAGCTGATTATTCATGATGAATACCATGTTCATCTAAATAAAACTTAAGAATCTTGTTAGTAAACTCAGTACCCCGATCACTTCTGATTTTAATGATAGAAATTGATTTTTCATTTTGAATCCTTTTTCAGAAACTTGATCAGGAGGGTTTGATCTTTTCTAGCAAGAAATAATACCCAATTAAATCTAGAAAAGTCATCAATAATAACAAGAGTGTATTTCATTTCCCCTAAGCTCATGATAGGGATTGGACCAAATAAGTCCATATGCAATAATTCCAAACAGTCTTTTTAGATGTGCTCTCAATGGTTGTAGCAGGTAATGCTTGTGGAACAACTACAGCAGCAGCAGTAGCAGTAGCAGTAGTGGTAGCAGTAAGGGCCTTGGTAGGTAGATTTGATGAGGGCTCTTCTCCGCTTCTCACTTCCAGTTCAAACTTATAGGCTTTTAAGTCTGCAAACAAGTCATGCAGTTCTAACTTGTTCAGATCTTTAGATACTCTCATAGCCATAGTTTTTACATCCCATTCTCTAGGTAGAGCTCTCATTACTTTGAGTGCTATTTCTCTGTTGTCATATTCTTTCCCCAAAGCTTCTAACTCAATGACTAAACTAATGAAACGTTCATCAAACTCACTCAAAGTTTCTCCAGCTTTCATTTTGAGATTTTCAAATTTCTGCATTACTACAGACAATTTGTTCTCCTTCATCTGCTCATTTCCTTGAAAGATTTTGATAAGTTTTTCCCAATCTCTTTTGCAGTAGAACACATCTTGATCTTGCTGAAGGTATTTTGTTGAAGGTTTTGTAAAGAATTCCTTCGCAACATTATCAAGATTGACTTTCTTTTTATCTTCGCCAGTCCATTCACTTGGTTTTTCAAACATTTGTGGCGCACCATCAGTAACTGCAACAAATTTATTAGGCTTTAAGATTTTCATGGGACCATCTGTGATGACATACCACATGTCATCATCTTGAGCTGCAAGATGGGTTTGCATCCTAACCTTCCGATCGTCGAAGTATTAGTTTGAATACATGGGTACTTTGTTGAAGTGTGCCATATATGTTGTAAATTTTGAGAACAAGAAAAATCTGCTCTGATACCGCTTGTTGGGGATCGATATAGAGTTTAGAGGGGCGGTGAATAAACTCTTTCCTTTACTGATAGTTTTTGCAAAGAGTGCTAGAATCTTGTTATAGATTAGAGCTTATCTTGTTCAAATGTCAGTCCAACAGATCACAATAATAAGAGCGGAAACGATCCGATGGAGTAAGGTGAAAACAACAAAACAGCAGGCGGTAGAAAATGGTTGTTTATGGAAGTTCGAAGATGAAATCTTCTACGTCTCCCCTTCTTTTGTTTCCAGAAGGTATCACTAAAAGACTTTGGATTTTACAGTACACACTTGTAAACACCCACTTCAGCAGGGCTTATCCTTTGCCTACTGAAACTCTTAGTAGGAATGTCTGGTTCTGGATTTTGAGCATCTTTAACACTAGGTTCTGCACCATCTTCACTATGCAATTTCAAATGAATCGTGTTTAACATGTTACTTAAGTTTGAAACGTTAGAAATTCCAGGAGCACTGTTGTCTTCATCAAAGACAACATGAAGAGATTCTTCAACATTAAGAGTTCTATTGTTGAAAATTTTGAATGTTTTGCTCACTGCTGAATAACCAAGGAAGAGTCGAGCATCTGAATTTGAATCAAATATAGACAAATAATTTTTACCTTTATTGTGAACAAAAAATCTACAGCCAAATACATGAAAATAAGATACAAATCCCTTTCCATATCTCATATGAAGTCTCATTATGACTTTTATTGATCATTGTTATGTCCTGTATGTAGCATGCTGTGTTGATAGCTTCTGCCCAGAAGCGCTGAGAGATGTCTGCATCTGCTAGCATTGTTCTAGCAGCTTCTTTAAGAGTTCTGTTTCTCCTCTCAGCTACTAAGTTTTGTTGAGGCGTTATGACTGCTGATTATTCATGATGAATACAATGTTCATCTAAATAAAACTTAAGAATCTTGTTAGTAAACTCAGTACCCTGATCACTTCTGATTTTAATGATAGAAATTGATTTTTCATTTTGAATCCTTTTTCAGAAGCTTGATCAGGAGGCTACTGGTTTGATCTTTTCTAGCAAGAAATATTACCCAAGTAAATCTAGAAAAGTCATCAATAATAACAAGAGTGTATTTCATTCCCCCTAAGCTCATGATAGGGATTGGACCAAATAAGTCCATATGCAATAATTCCAAACACCTTGAAGTTGATTTACTACCTTTATTCTTGAAGTTAGATCTGACTTGTTCCCTAAGTTGACATGCAGAACATACATGATTCTTAACGAAATAAATATCAGGAAAACCATCAACTATATTCTGCTTTTTGAGATTATTGATTGACTTGAAATTCAGATGATTAAATCTCTTGTGCTAGAGCCAATGTTTATCACTAAGAGAGGCCACTAAACATGTAAGAAAATTAACATGATCTATATTCCATGATACTTTGTAGGTGTTGCCTTCTCTCTTTCAAGTTAATACAATAGAAACAACAACATTTTTAATTGTGCATGTGTGCTTTTGAAAAGCTACAGAGTAATAGTTATCACACAGTTGACTAATGCTGATAAAATTCTAACAAAGATTTTCAACCAAGAGTATATCATTTATAGATATATTACCATGGATAATCTTACCCTTACCCGTGGTTTTACCTTTTGAGTTGTCCCCAAAAGTTATATTTGGTCCAGTACAACTCATTACTTCTGAAAGTAGATTTTCTGTCCAGTCATGTGTCTTGAGCATCCACTGTCCAGATAACATGTGGAGCTGTTTATCTTGGTTTTCTTCTCCTATTCATCTCCAGATGTCGAGGTTGGTTCAATATCAATCATGAAACATTTGATCTCTTCTGCATCACTTTCGCTGCAATGACTTTCAGAGTCAGAAGACTTAGAACTATAATCCGCCCATTTTGATTTGCTTTATTCAAAAATCATCGCTTTGCGGTTTCTTCTGAATTTCTTGTCATTCCTCTTGTATTCCTTTCTCTTCTGATCATCCTTCTTTGTCTTTGGACAATCATCAATAAAGTGACCGATCTTTCCACAGTTAAAACACGCCATGTCACCGGGTGGTGAATCCTTCTTGAAGTTCCGGGGTTAGGGCCTTGATAAGCTCGGTGATTCTTCTTCATAAATCTGGAGAATTTCTTCACAAATAAAGACATAGCATCATTGCTGATCTTTTCAGCAGTCTTTTTAGATGTGTTCTCAATGGTGGTAGCTGGTAATGCTTGTAGAACAACTACAGCAGCAGCAGTAGCAGTAGTGGTAGCAGTAAGGGCCTTGGTAGGTAGATTTGATGAGGGATCTTCTCCGCTTCTCACTTCCAGTTCGAACTTATAGGCTTTTAAGTCTGCGAACAAGTCATGCAGTTCTAACTTGTTCAGATCTTTAGATACTCTCATAGCCATAGTTTTTACATCCCATTCTCTGGATAGAGCTCTCATTACTTTGAGTGATATTTCTCTGTTGTCATATTCTTTCCCCAAAGCTGCTAACTCAATGACTAAACTGCTGATACGTTCATCAAACTCACTCAAAGTTTCTCCAGCTTTCATTTTGAGATTTTCAAATTTCTGCATTGCTATAGACAATTTGTTCTCCTTCGTCTGCTCATTTCCTTCATAGATTTGGACAAGTTTTTCACAAATCTCTTTTGCAGTAGAACACATCTTGATCTTGCTGAAGGTATTTTTGTTTTGTAGAGAATGTCCTTCGCAACATTATCAAGATTGGCTTTCTTTTTATCTTCGCCAGTCCATTCACTTGGTTTTTCAAACATTTGTGGCGCACCATCAATAACAGAAACAGCTGTATTAGGCTTTAAGATTTTCAGGGGACCATCTGTGATGACATACCACATGTCATCATATTGAGCTGCAAGATGGGTTTGCATCCTAATCTTCCAGTCGTCGAAGTATTAGTTTGAAAACATGGGTACTTTGCTGAAGTGTGTCATATTTGTTGTAAATTTTCAGAACAAGATAAATTTGCTCTGATACCACTTGTTGGGGATCGATATAGAGTTTAGAGGGGTGGTGAATAAACTCTTTCCTTTACTGATAGTTTTTGCAAAGGGTGCAAGAATTTTGTTAGAGATTAGAGCTAATCTTGTTCAAATGTAAGTCCAACAGATCACAATAATAAGTGTGGAAACGATCCGATGGAGTAAGGTGAAAACAACAAAACAGTAGGCAGTAGACAATGGTTGTTTATGGAAGTTCGAAGATGAAATCTTCTACGTCTCCCCTTCTTCTGTTTCCAGAAGGTATCACTAAAAGACTTTGGATTTTACAGTACACACTTGTAAACACCCACTTCAGTAGGGCTTATCCTTTGCCTACTGAAACTTTTAGTATCTCAACACATTATAATTCAATACAACAAAGTTCTGGAAAACTATCTTTTCCAGATTACAAACTCTTCTCAAAGATATAGTAAAGTGTTTAGCTTGAAGTGGTGAAGAAAGAGCAGTACAAAGTGATCTCAGAAGATCAGATGTGTATTATGAAGCGTGTATTGCTTTTCTGTAAGTTGAGCTAGAAGATAACGATTGGTTCGTGGTTGCTCAAAATAACGTTGGGTAGATAATATGTTCCTTGAAAAATAATCAGTGTTGTTCTCTATATGGGTTTGATCCATATATATAGAAAACTTTAATCCAACGTCTATAATAAAAAAACGGCTCTTTTTACTTCTGATAGAAACAAATTTATTTCCGAAAAAGGATCCTACATAAATCTTTCGTAATAATCAGTATTTGCTTTGTACCAAAAATGGTAAGACGTATTAAATGACTTCGTACATGATTAATGGTGTATTTAATACTAGTACTAAGTAAAGTAACGATAACATTTAAGATTGAAACGATCAAGCAAAACCATTAAGTACTGATCTAGTGTAAGACAAGTTCTGTTTATAAAGCTAAGTTCTGCTTCTGTTTTTCTAAGCTGATAAGTACACGAAGACTACTGCTTTTGTTAACGCGTTACTAGAACTTCTGCTTTATGTAGACTTCTTGTTTTATCTATTGCGACCTACTGGTTTGACTCTCATCACCACAATCAAATAAGTCTAACAATGTTTCAATTCATGGGAACGATTTCTCTCATTGAGTTGGAATACTGATTTACAGGATTCAGACAGAGAAACGAACCAAATTAATCAAAAGATAGAAAATCCATTGAATCAAAATCTAGTTATTCTTAATATATATTTTTTTCCTTGATTTTTTTTTATAACATCATGGAATCAGACTAAGGTTATGCTCTTGACCACATATTTATCTAATTTGCACAATATATTTCTCTCTTTCTATTTTTTTTCTTTCTTTTTTTCTTTTTTTTTTTATGAGAGATAATTGAGTCATAGCATATAACTTAAATATTACATAGATCTTCAACAATTTTTTTTCTTTTTTTCAGGAAATATATATTTTTTTCTTTAAAATAAAAACAAGATCATAAATGCTTGAAAGCTGTGTTTCGATCCTCTCCACTGATAAACAATAAACAATATTGATCATGGATAGAATCTCTCATGATCAATAAATGCTTGAAAGCTGTGTTTCGATCCTCTCCACTGATAAACATAAAAATTGTACATTAAATAATGTTTTATAATAAAAATTTCGAAAGCTGTTTTTCGATCCTCTCCACTGATAAACATAAAAATTGTACATTAAATAATGTTTTATATAATAAAAATTTATAGTTTTTGTTTTATTAAAAGTTTAAATATTATATGTTTTATAATAAAGTGTATAAAAAATAAGTTGTTGTGTAATTATATGTTTTTACTAGTTTTACAAATTTTATAAAACAAGAATAACCTTGGCGTTGCAAATGAGATTAAGATGATTCTTGGACCTGTATAAAGTCGATAATATCTACAATATTGGTGACAAGCATGAGATAAAAATCTTCTCACTATTGAGATCAAATTAAGCAACAAATAAAGTTACCAAAGGAGTGACAGTTTTACCATGCTCTAGCATTTTGATCATATCTCTCAAATTATTTGATCAAATGGTGAAAACAATTACCACAATTCAAACTACTCAATTATCTACATGTTTTGTTTTATGCGGAAAAGAAAATTCGGATGGGAAGATTTTCAAAAGTGATGTGTTTGTTGACATAATTTCTTAGAACACCAATGAAGACTTATGTGTAAAAAATAATATTTTATTTTTGGTTGTCTCTCCAAATTTGGCTATGAATAGGGGTGTATTGTAATGTATTGAAATATCCCTCATTTTATGAACAAAACTTGGAGTTCATAATATTTCTATATTTGTTTTTCATTTATTTCTTCATTTAAATATAATTAGCACGTTAATTTAATAACCAAAGTTTTACATTTTGAATAATGAGTAACTAACTTCCCAAAGTTGAGAAGAAAAGGTGAAACTCTTGGTATGATAATAAGGTTATTAAAAGATAAGATTCTATGTTTTATATTATTTAATCATTATTTATTGTTTATGTTATATTTATTTATTTAAGCATTCACTACAAGAATAACGCCCAACGACAACGCATCTACGACAACGGTTTTTTAAAAAAACTGTTGTCATATAGTTTTTAACAACGGTTTTAGTCAAAACCGTTGTCGAAGGTGCGTTTTGACAACGGTTTTCTATTTAAAATAGAAAACCATCGTCATTTAGGGGTCAAAGACAACGGTTTTAGGACAAAAAACAACGGTTTATGAACTGTTGTCTTTTGGCATGTTTTTTTTGACAATCGACAACGGTTTTTGAAAACCGTTGTCTTTTAAGGTGTCAACGACAACGATTTTCTAAAAACCGTTGTCTGTCAGCGCTTTTTTAGGGCAAAAGACAACGGTTTTATGAACTGTTGTCTTTTCGTGTGTTTTTTTAGACAATCGACAACGGTTTTAGCGTTTTTTTAAAAACAACAACAGTTTTTAAAAACCGTTGTCTATTACCGTGTTTTTTTGGACAAACGACAACGGTTTTTAAAAACAAACTTTGCCACATTTAGCGACGGCTTTTCTAAAACCGTCGCTAAATATAGCGACGGTTTTCATAACCCGTCGCTAATTTCAAATTAGCGACGGTTTTTAAACAACTGTCGCTACATACTGCGAAAGTTTATCTAGTGATAGCGACGATTTTCAGTACATTCGTCGCATGTTTAAAATTAGCGACATTTTTAAAACATCTGTCGCTCAATATAGCGAAGGTTTGATATTAACCGTTGCTACATTTAGCTACCGTTGCTGCAGTCCGTCGTTAATTTGAAATTAGCGACGGTTTAACTAAATACCGCGCAAACTCTCTATAAATATCTCCATTTTCTTTTCATAATCCCCCACAACACTTAAAATTTTATCTCTCTTACACTGTTTTATCACTTCACACAACACTTAAATTTTTTTCACTATTTCATAATATTTAAAATTTTTCTCTCTTACACAATTTTATCACTTTACACAACACTTGAAATTTTCTCACTACTTCATAACACATAAAATTTTTCTCTCTTACACAATTTTTATCACTTTACACAACACATAAAATTTTTCTCACTACTTCATAACACATAAAATTTTTCTCACTTCTTCATAACACTTAAAATTTATCTCTCTTACACGATTTTAGTTTCGATTGTTAGTTTCTTTTAGATTTATTAAATTATTAAACGAATTTTTTTATTTTTCGAAACAATTTAGCGACGGTAATAATGATAGAATACCGTCGCTAATATTAGCGACGGTTATCATACAAAGACCGTCGTTACATTAGCGTCAGTTGACTGAACCGTCGCTAATTAGCGCCGGTTGACTTAATCGTCGCTAATTAACGACGGTTCAAAATAACACCGTCACTAAAATTATTAGGGACGATGTTGAAAAACTGTCTCAAATTCTACCTACCACAACGGGTAAAAACTGTTGTCGTTGAACGGACTTTCAACAACACCCTCAGTTACAACAGTTTTAAAAAGGCTACGACAATGGATTTTATCCGTTGTCGTATTCCGTTTTTCTTGTAGTGATTATTATACCCTACTTGTAAGTGGGAGTTTTGATTTATTGTTGTTATATGTTACACTAAATTTTTGGAACCATTTAAATGTTAGTTTGGTATTACCAACCATTTAAGGTGGATGTCTTGATTTATTATATATGAATATATCATAATATTAATTCTTTGGTACCATTTAAATGTTTGTTTGGTTTTACCAACCATTTAAAATAGATGCCTTGATATATTATATATCAATATAACATATATTAATTTCTTGGTACTATTTAAATGTTAGTTTGGTTTTACCAACTATTTAAAGTGGGAACCTTGATTTATTGTTTACTAATATATATAGCACCATAAATACTTGACAACATTTATAAGTTTTGGTATATATACTTATAAGATAATAATATATAACATAATATAAATATGATTATTTAATATATTAGAACCATTTCATTAAGTGGATTTCAATAATATTCATTAATGTAAACTTTACTAAAACACCAATAGTGGATCCTTTGATCTCAACTACTTAAATTAAAATTTGAACAATTAGAAATTACCAATTAAAGATTCAAACAATAAGAAGAAGAAAAAAGAAACAAAACAAAAAGACATTGTAGTGGACTTGTAATTACCTTAGCTTTCATGTGGATATGATATTCGGACTCACCGAATCATACTACTTGTGGACAACCAGCTCTTGGGAGTGCAACAATAAAATTAGCATCAAGTTTTCGGCGTCTTTGTCGGGGAAGTATTATTTAATTTCAATTCTATTTAATTTCTCTTATAGTTTGTTTTTCTTTCTTTAAATTTTAATTGTTTTTGTGTGTTTTTCTTCTGAATTTGCATGAGTATTTGGTCACGTACATTTAGTGGTCGACTCATTCGAAATAACCCTTTATTTTCACAAAACATGGCGAAAGAGCCAATCCAAGAAAATGAAGATGAAATTCAATCTCAACATGATCATGATAGACGAAGAACACTTAGAGATCACATGAATCCTACACATACTAGTGCACCTTCATGCCTAGTTTTTCCACCTGATGCATCTCATTTCAATTTTATGCCTGGTATTATCCAACTTTACCCAACTTTCATGGTTTAGTTCTGAAAATCAATACATGCATTTACAAGAGTTTGAAGAAGTGTGCAACACATATAATGATCTAAATTGTAGCATGAACACCATTCGGCTTATGCTTTTTCCTTTTTCTTTAAAAGATAAAGCTAAAGCTAGGCTACAAAATCTTAGATCGGGATCCATCGAACTTGTGATGAATTGCAACAACAATTTTTTAAAAAGTTTTTCCATCTCATAGAAAAAATTCTTTCAAAAGGCAAATAACCACTTTTACTCAAAAACAAGGAGAAACATTTTACCAGTGTTGGGATAGATACAAAGAATTGCTTAATCTTTGTCCACATCATTGTTTTGAAATTTGGAGAGTTGTTTCTCAATTTTATGAAGGTTTAACACCTAAAGAAAGGCAAATAGTTGAATTTATGTGTAATGGAACCTTTGAAGATAAAGATCCAAACTAGGCAATTGAGTATCTCGATTCATTAGCTGAAAATGCTCAAAATTGGGACACTATAGGTACAATTTGAACCATCAAACAAGATTCAAAATCTCCCACATCTGGTGGAAGTATGTACACTCTCAAGATGAACATGATCTTCAAGCTAGATTTACCTTTTTGGCAAGAAAAGTTGAGGCACTTGAATTGAAAAAGAATGGTCAATTAAAATTTGTTCAAAAAATTGCGTGTCACATCTGTGATACAAGTGATCATTCTACAAAAGATTGTCTCACTTTGCCCTCTTTTAAAGAATGTCTCCATGAAAAAGCCAATATTTTGAACAATTTCAAAAGACCAAGTTTTGAGCCATTTTCTCAAAGTTACAATCCAGGTTGCGAAATCATCCAAATTTTCTTTTGAGGAATGATATTGTTGCACAATTTTCAAACCACTTTCCAAAAATCCACAAAATTTTCAAAATTATGCACCTTATGTTCTCCACCTAAAAGAAATTTGGAAGATACATTGAATTCTTTCATTGCAAAGCAATAGTCTATCAATACTCAAACTGCTCAAACCATGACAGATTTGAAAGATACTCTTGCTAAATTTGAATATGCACTTAATGTTCATGAAAAAGGTAAATTTTTTTCACAACCATAGTCTAATCCCAAGGATCATCATTCACAAACTGGAACTTCTGGAACTCAACCGATGGATCAAGTAAAATTTGTTATTACCCTTCGAAGTGGTAAGGTTGTGGAAAAATCCATTCTTGAACCTTGTGAAGATGATGATAAATCAACTCCAAAGGGTAATGATGTGGAACCCGTAACTTGCAAAGTGGAGGATCAGCAGACAGTGTCACCACCATTCCCTCATGCATTGAAAAATACAAAAAAATCAAATTTGAATTCTGATATATATGATATATTTAAACAAGTAAAAGTTAACATTCCTTTATTAGATGCAATAAAGCAGGTGCCATCATATAGTAAATTTTGAAAGACTTGTGCACTGTGAAAATAAAATTGAATGTGAAAAAAAAGTGTGAATTTACTTTCATATTCATTTTATCAAGAACTCAATCTAGGCGAATTAAAACCTACTTCGGTAACTCAATCTATGCGAGTTAAAGTGTCCAAGGTGTGGTAGAAGAAGTGTTGGTCCAAGTTGATAACTTTGTTTATTCTGTAGATTTCTTAGTTTTTGATACACAACCTATTGAAGCTTGTAATGCAATTCCTGTAATTTTGGGTCGTCCTTTTTTAGCAACTTCTAATGCTCTAATAAATTGCAGGAATAGAATAATGAAGTTGTCATTTGGTAAAGTCCTTTATAAACCTCCTATAATATCCAGCATGTCCCAAAAATGAGGGAATTTCTTTAATGATTTTTGGAGGGGGTAAATTGTCACTGACATCATATTTTGCTTTATCAACTTCAATTCCATGAGATGACACGACATGTACCAAAACAATCCCAGAAGTAATCGTGTAATGACATTTTTTCCAATTTAAAATAGGATCTTTTACCTGATATCTTTTAAAAAAAAATTCCAAATTTTCAAGACAATCAAATGTATTCCCAAAAACAGTTAAATCATCCATGAAAACTTCCAAACAATTTTCAACCATGTTGCTAAAAATGCTTAGCATACATCTTTGAAATGTTGTTGGGGCTTTGCATAAACCAAATGACATCCTTCTGAATTCAAATGTTCCAAAAAGACATGTGAATATAGTTTTATTGTGAGGCCCATTTACTCTAATGATAATATATTATCAAGAAATAATTATTTGATTTAAATATGCAGCGGAAAAAGTGTTTAAATGCTTTAAAATGGACCTCAGGGCCTAGAAAAATTTCGGAATGACCTCCCCGTAAGTAGGACATCCCGAAAACCTCAAGCAGCAGTTTATATCAAAATATACTCCAACTAGAGTCATCAAAACAAGAACCGAAGTTAAACAACCTGTAGCCGAACTGGTCAGGAATAAGCAAAAATTAAAGCTTACCAAATACTCACCAGATCATAAAAATCATAGAGTCGACTCAGAACATCACAAGAACAACCAAATATCAACACAGATACACGAGGCATCTCCCCGTCAAATAAACTACCACACAAGACTAAAACAAACTCAAGATATACGTATTGACTAACTAGGAGACTCCACTGAACAGAACGAAGCAATCCAACCTCAGTCCCGAGCTCTACTGGCTGAACCTTGGCCTGATGCTGCAAAATGACTCGGGAGATCTATCATAGTGCCCAATAGCAACCACAGCAGCCCCTTAGAAAACAATTGGGGTTAGGATTCTGGTATGAAACAGTTTAACAATAACAACAATAAACATAAATCAGGCATAATCATATAATAAAATGTAATATGAAATGAATGAAAGGCTCAACGAATAATTGGGATAACAGGAGCCAACAAACGGTACGATAACAACTGGAATAATGCTCGAGCAACAACACAGGGGAGCTACATCGTCATGAAGCTAAACCACCCTGCCGAGTATGTGAGGTATGCCAAATTGTGCTGAACAACACCCCTGACTCGGCCTCCATACATATGATACGATATAACAGGATAGCACAATAGAACGAACTAGATGACACAATCCCATCGCTCATCTCAAAAGGCTGCACTAACCACGAGATTGTTCAATCACATTTGGTCTCATGTGTATAAGCCTATCAGCCACACTATGATCACGAGATAAACAACAGTGTCAGATAACAACGGATATAAACAATGGGCTAACAAGAACGATAGGGCTCAACATGAATGTCATAACAGTATGCCCTATGCTAAATGCCAATAATATGTCACAATATAAACATATATCACGACAAAGGCATTTAACAAATTATAACATTCAACAAGTTATAAACACGATCAATGTAACACAGAATGGCAATTAAACATAATTTATTTTTACCTTCGTATGTTACCGAGATGTAACATACCTATACCAACTTGAAAATCCAATATCAACTTCACTTCAAGAATCTCGGCCTAAACAAAACCACAATAAGCTGATCAAGAAAACTACATTCCATATCAATATCCGATTTGGCACGAAAGAGAATAAAATTCATATATCGCTCAACATTAACTCAAATCAATATCCGCCAATTGGAAATGAAAGATAATCAAATATCTAAATTTTTCTAGGAGAAACCATCTTCCAAATCTCAGTAGATTAATATCAGAATTATCAAGATCACCCTGCCACTCAACAAATTATCGGACAGAAATCCCCTACTGAGCAGTTTCAAAAAGACCACCATAACTTGCACAATTCTTAGTGAAATTTAACGATTCTTATATGATTACGAAGACAACACTTAGCTTTACAACTTTCGTAGAATAATGAGTTCCGAATCCGAACGCATATATGCCACAATCCCGAATTATAATAGGTGTTATACACAACACAATTTCATAATTTGATTTTGGCACATTTTTGTAGAAAAATCATAATAAATCTGTTTCTAATCAAAAACACATTTTCCCAATGGCTATAATAAACTAACATAAAGCACTACGAAGTTTGTTTAGGTCATTTCTACAAATTAAAGCTATAAAAATCGCAGCAACACAAAAACTCACACCCAAAAACTGGAAGAATTCGAGCAGAAAATAGCACTGGAACAGCATCTTCGATCTACCCATATCCTTGCTCAAAATTTGCGATTTTTGGCTTGAGTCGAAGGTTAGGATGTTAGGAAGACAACTCTTCAGACTAATCGAGATTTCGACGTCGGACGGAGGAGATATAGCTATTTTCTCGCAGTTGCTCCAAGGTTTGTGGGAATTTGGGTTTCTCTTCTTTCTTTTCTTTTTCCTTCCCTCCTTCCTAATAAAGTTGTGTGTATGTATATGTATATTTAGTTACTAAAAAAAAGTAGTAACACATGCCCAATAATCCCGGATTTGTATTTATTTTGCTCTCGTGTGTTATTTAAACTATATATGTATCTTATATCGTTAAATTCTCCGATATTTTAAAATACATATTTTTTACACACTTCTTGAATTTATTTGACATAAATAAATATTTTAATTTAAAACTCAATAATTATTCTAATTATGCTAAATTATCGGATAATTAATTATAAGGCCTTACATTTATCTTGATCTTCGAGTGCAATGAGAATTTGATAATAGCCTAAATATCCATCAAGAAAACAGTAGTAGGGATGACCTGCCACTTTTTCTAAAATTTGATCCAAAAATGGTAATGGAAAATGATCTTTTCTATTGGTGTCATTTAATTTTCTATAATCAATACACATCTGCCAACTAGATGGGACTCGACTTGTTAACAATTCACCTTTCATTTTTTTTCACTGTGATGCCAGATTTTTTGGAACTACTTGTGTTGGGCTTATCCACTTACTATCAGAAATAGGGTTGATAATTCCAACATCAAGTAGTTTGAGAACTTCAGTTTTCACAACATCTTTCATGTGTGAATTTAATCTCGTTTGTGGTTGTTGAGAAGTTTTAACATTTTCTACTAAGTGAATTTTGTGAGTGCAAATTATTGGATTAATGCCCTTGAGATCTTTTAGTGTCCAACCAATTGAATTTTTATGTCTTTTAAGCATATCACTAATTTACCTTCTTGATATGAAACGTCTGCTATTCATTTTCTTAAAAGGTACTAGAAAAAAAAAAATCTTCTCACATTCGGCCGAACACAACATATAATATTTTGACACCATTTTAAATTAAAAAAACCAACTAGTATTGGAAAATCCAAAGAAATATTTCAAAACGTAAAATCGTCAAACATTTACCAAACATAAAAACATTATTTGAAAAATCTAACTCATACCATAACCTCTCAAAAAACCCTCATAAACATAAATAGAATGTCATCAAATATCTTTAACATAATATTAAAATCATAAATCGTAACTAGTGCAGAAAACTAGAGTCGGTCCTCGGGTTATGTGCACCTTCAGTCCAGCAAAGTCAACCATCAAGATCTCCATTAACATTATTATCATAAACACCTGCATCAATCACACCTAGTGAGTTTAAAGACTCAACACACCATAATCTTGATAACAAGTATTGCATATACAGATCACATACAACAATGAAAATACTTGTACTTAAAATATCGTTTTCATGGAGATGCATTAACTTTAAGCATAAATATTTTCATGATACATAAACTTTAAATAAAATTATTTTCATAATGGTGCGTCAACTTTAAACATAAACATTTTCATAAACATTTTCATATCATCGTCAACATATTCATATACATATTATCATCAACATATACGTATTCATTTTTCCTTTCGTTGAATTCAGATTGTTAATTGTGACTTTCGTGTTCATCTATGTCTACGTGTTGGGCGATGGATCCATCTACGTGTAACTATAATATTGGGAGGCTCTTATCGGTCAACTGAGCCTTGGCCTTACGTATTAACATATCATCGTATACATATTCGTACCCACGGAAACACGATCGTTGGGCTCCCACTAGGACTATAACCCTCACGTTATTTCGAACATATCATCGTATTAGTGACAATTACTTCACTTCCTTCAACGTTTCAAATTCTCATCACTTTATAAAAATTTAAACATGCATATAACGTTTTTATTTTAAACCAAGCATGCGACATATCTTTTAACATTATCGTTTCATCGTAAAAATCCATAATCGCTTAAATAAACATTTTAGCATATTAAAAATCCATAAACATTTAAAATAACAT
Organism: Primulina eburnea; assembly: GCF_022965805.1. Classification (NCBI taxonomy): domain Eukaryota; kingdom Viridiplantae; phylum Streptophyta; class Magnoliopsida; order Lamiales; family Gesneriaceae; genus Primulina; species Primulina eburnea. The sequence goes on along the minus strand of NC_133114.1, from coordinate 19,622,205 downwards.
TTTAACACCATAAACATTTAATAACATTTTGACATATTAGATCATAAACATTTAAAATCAATATTTTAACATCATAAAAATTCATAAACATTTGAAATAACAATATTAGCATATAAAACAGCATTCAGGACACTACCATGACGTTTACTAATTTTCGGGTGTAAAATTACCGTTTTACCCCTAGACGTAAAATTTCACGTTTTGACTTTTTCTTACTTTCATTGACTCTAATATGTCCCAAATAATTATTTAAGCCTACATGAATTTTCTAGTATTTTTATTTAGCTTAATTCGTCGACTTTCAAATTAATCTTTATATACAACGTATTAATGCGTTTTAATCCCGAATTAAAGCAACTTTCATATAACATTCACAAATTAAAAAATTATACTTTTAATAATTATTTGAGCTTAAATCTAATTTTTCATAATTTTATAAAGCCTAAAACTAGGCTTTTCAATTAATTCTTTAATTAACGTTTCGTTACGCATTTAAATCTCGGATACATCCAAAACTCCATATTTTAATCCCAAATTTTAAACATAACATTTTTATTATTTAATATACCTCTCAAAATCATGAGCCACACTTGTGGACCCATGGTTTCAATTTTAGTTCTTTAATTCTCGTTTTTGACACATTATCGAATACACCGAGCCATCTCCTAATTTACTCGAGCCACGCCCGAGCCACCTTGAGCCAAACCCGAGCCAACCCATCTATAAACCCTCATGACCAAGCCCAGCCCATAAAACCTGCCTTGTCCCGATCAAAACACTTCTTCCCCTCAACCCAATTGCATGCATGTGGTTCGTGTGGGCCTTCAAATTTTCGGGACGTTACATGATTATTTGCTAGTTTGGAAGAAATTACCACTGAATATGTTTCATCTTCTCCAAGGAATGCATACTTTTATTCTTCTGGAAAGGGTTTCAACTCCAATATGAGTGGTTCATCTTTGTTCTCATATTTCGCCACAATTATTTCTCTGATCCTAGTAACGAGTGATACCTGATAAAATCATCAATATTAATTTCAATATTTTATTTAACAATATTAATTAAACAAATATATAATTTGTCACGAGTACTCTCTTCTTGAATGTTTTCTCCACAAGAGTTTCAATAAGATTTCCATCTTCACTTTCATCTCCTTTATCCCTTCTTGAATGTTTTCTTCCACAAGAGTTTCAATACGATTTTCATCTTCACTTTCATCTTTTGTCATGTGGTTGCTTACAAAGATTAAAAACATTAATTTCCAAGGTCATGTCACCAAATGACAACTTCATTATTCCATTCCTACAATTTATTATAGCATTAAAAGTTGCTAAAAATGGACGACCCAAAATTATAGGAATTGCATTACAAGCTTCAATAGGTTGTGTATCTAAAACTATGAAATCAACAGGATGTACAAAGTTATCAACTTGGACCAGCACGTCTTCTATCATACCTCTTGTAACTTTAACAGATCTATCGACAAGTAAAAGTGTTACCGAAGTAGGTTTTAACTCGTCTAGATTGACTTATACATAAAATGAATATGGAAGTAAATTCACGCTAGCTCGAAGATCAAGAAAGGCTTTCTAAATATTTTTTTCTCCAATAATACATGAAATAGTGGGAAAACCAGGGTCTTTGTATTTCAAAGTATTATTATTTTGAATGATTTCTGTTGCGACTTTGATTGTTGCACTCCCAAGAGCAGGTTGTCCACAAGTAGTATAATTCGATGAGTCCGAATATCGTATCCACAGAGAAGCTAAGGTAATTACAAGTCCACTATAATGTCTTTTTGTTTTTGTTTTTGTTTTTTTTTTCTTTTAATGGTTTGAATCTTTAATTGGTAATTTTTAATTGTTCAAATTTTAATTTAAGTAGTTGAGATTAAAGGATCCACTCTTGGTATTTTAATAAAGTTAACATTAATGAACATTATTGAAATATACTTAATAAAATGGTTCCAATATATATTAAATAACCATATTTTTATTATGTTATATATTATTATCTTATAAGTATATAATATATACCAAAACTTGTAAATGTTGTCAAGTATTTATTGTGCTATATATATATTTGTAAACACTAAATCAAGGTTACCACTTTAAATGGTTGGTAGAACCAAACAAACATTTAAATGGTACCAAGAAATGAATATTATGATATTAATATATAATAAATCAAGGCATCCACTTTAAATTGTTGGTAATACCAAACAAACATTTAAATGGTACCAAGAAATCAATATTATGATATATTCATATATAATAAATCAAGGCATCCACTTTAAATGGTTGGTAATATCAAACTAACATTTAAATGGTTCCAAGAATTTAGTGTAACATATAGCAACAATAAATCAAAACTCCCACTTATAAGTAGGGTATAATAATACTTAAAGAAATAAATATAATATAAATAATAAATAATGATTAAATAATATAAAACATAGATTCTTACCTTTTAATAACCTTATTATCATGCCAAGAGTTTCACCTTTTCATCTCAACTTTGGGAAGTTAGCTACTCATTATTCAAAGTGTAAAACTTTGAATATGAATTTAACATGCTAATTATATTTAAATGAAGAAATAAAGGAAAAACAAAGAGAGTAATATTACGAACTCAAAGGTTTGTTCATAAAATGAGGGATATCTCAATTCATTACAATGCACTCCTATTTATAACCAAATTTGGCGAGACAACCACAAATAAAATATTATTTTTTACACATAAGTCTTCTTCGGTGTTCCAAGAAATTATATTTTAATGCACATCACTTTTGAAAATCTTCCCATCCGAATTTTCTTTTCCACATAAAATAAAACATGTAGATATCTAAGTTTTTGAGTTGTTGTATTTTTTTCACACCATTTGACCAAGTGATTTGAGAGATATGGTCAAAATATAGTATGGTAAAACTGACACTCTTTTGATAACTTTATTTGTTGCTTAATTTGATCCCAATTGTGAGGATTTTTATCTCACGCTTGTCAACAATATTATAGATATTATAATCAACTTTCTATAGGTCCAAAAATTATCTTAATCCCATTTCCAACGCCAAGGTTATTCTTGTTTTATTGAACCTGTAAAAAATAGTAAAAATTTATAATTACACAACAACTTATATTTTATACAATTAATTATAAAACATATAATATTTAAACATTTAATAAAACAAAAACTATATATTTATATTATAAAACATTTAATTAATATACAATTTTTTATCTTTATCACACTCCCCAACCAGCTTATTGCTAGTCCCTAGCAATTTAAGCGTTAATAGCAACACAAAACATATTGATTAATTTAAATAGAAATGTAATCAGAACTATCCAAGTGTTTAAATTAAATTTGAAAACTGTCAAAGTTATATCAAGATCATTATAATTATAATTTATTAAATAATCTGAACTTATCTATTCAAATCTTATTTTCAGGTAGTTAAATGTACATGGCCTTCAGAAATTCCTAATAAGAGTCTCAACTCCATATTCTCACATGTTAATAAGTGTTTCAATTTATGGGAATGATTTCTCTCATGGAGTTGAAATACAGATAAATGCTCAAGAAAATGGTTTACAGAATGCAGACAGACAAACGAGCCAAACTAATCAAAAGATAAGAAATCCATTGATTTAAAATCCAGTTGTTCTTATTATATATTTTTTTCCTGATTTTTTTTTACATCATGGAATCAGACTAAGTTTATGCTTCTTGACCACATATTTATTTAATTTGTACAATGTATTTCTCTCTTTCTTTTTTTTTTCTATTTTTTTTATTTTTATGAGAGATAAATGGGTCGCAGCATGTAACTTAAAAATTACATAGATCTTCAACATTTTTTTCAGGAAATATCAATTTTTTTTTCAAAATAAGAACACAATATCTAAACAATAGATAGCCTCTCTGATGATGAATAAAGGCTCGCAAGCTGTTTTCTCAATCATGTCCGCTCACTCACAAAATATGTGTGAGTTTAAAAATTTTAGGCACTATTATCAGGTATATCTTGGGCCATATACTTTAATAAATGATTTTATCACAATGGTTAATCATTCAAAAAGATTTCATAAATCATATTTTTATAGTGATCAAAATATTAAAATTGACTTTTTTTTTTAAATAAAAATTTAAACATCCTAAGATAGATTATTATAATTTCTAATCTAAACCTTTCAAACATGTAATGCATGATATTTTTGCAACAATTACTAAGATACAAACGATAAACATGTTTTTATTTTAAAATAATAATTTTTTTAATTTTTTTAAAAATTTTTAAGTTTGTTCTCCCCCCAATCAGAATATGACATTGTCCCTAATGTCAAAATAACTATTAATAAAGAGTACATAATGAAAGAGATATCACTTGGAATTTATTGAAGATAACAAACTGAAACAAATGCAAACCAATCCACGATTTTTGAATCAATGATCCATTTTCCTTTTCTTACTGCTTGATTGCGACCAATTGATATTTTTTATCATCGGATCAAGCTTATGAACAAAAGCTTCCAAATTATCAATTAATTGGTCAACAGTCGTAGCACAAATGAGATCTGTCTTGAATTTTTTGAAATGAAATTCTGTTCCACAGCTTTATCAAGAAACGTCAACAAACTATCATAATAATTATTGATATTCAACAAGCCCACATGTTTATTATGGATATTAAGTTGTGCCCAAGAAACAGTGTGAAAAATTTCTTCTAATGTACCAAAACCACCTGGTAGTGCGATAAAAACATCAGAATTTTCAATTATTTTGGTAATTCTTTCATACATAGAAGAAACTTTTAATTCCTTCCCAATCGTAACACCTGTAATATTTCCTTCAGCTAAAGCTGTAGGAATAATACCTAAAACCTGACTACCTCCAAAATGAGCAAATGTTGAAACAGATCCCATTAATCCAATATTACCTCCCCCATATACCAAGTGAATTTTTCTCTAAGCCAATATCTTTCCAAGTTTATTCGCTGCTTCTACAAATACTTCATTTTTTCAGAACTCGACCCACAAAATACACAAATATTTTTCAATGTTTGTGCAGAGGATCCAACCATGTTTTTACTTTCTTTTTTATCTACGAAAATAGAGAGAAAGATGAGAGATTTTATAGGGGTAATATGTTATCATGACAAAACTAAGGGTCATAGCTGTAAGCAGAATAAACAGTAAAAATAATAATGACACACATGCATATAAATAGTATTGTGATTGTGGCTCACAATTTTCCTCTGGTTTTACGTCCAAAAACGGCTTCAATACCTTCTATGAGTCGAGGATATGCTTCCCATCCAATTTTCTTATAAATTGGCAAACAGGGTCTTTTTTAGTCGGATTCCCAAGACTATAACGCTCATCTGGAAATTGTTTCCATAAATGGAGAAGTTCAATATGCACATGTCCTCTAGAATGCGTCTCAAGAGTCAATAAGATGTTATTTAAAAACTCATTACTCAGCCCATTCTTAATGAAACCAATTTTATCTTCTCTGTTATCGGAAACACATCCCAAAGATCTGCATCGTTTGTCACAAGTCCATCTTGCACACTTATGACAAACCCCTAACCTTTTGGCCCTTTGTTTTTTCGCATAAGTGCTTTTTCCTAATCAGGCAAATACCGAATGAGCAATGAGTGTGGAACTTCTCCTCCTAATCGGACCTTAGCTTCTATTACAAGACGAATATCTTTTGGAATTCCTTTTTGCATTAACAATCTCAATCTTTCACACCTACCTGCATAAATTTTTCTTGGAACATTTTCAGAAACATAAGGAAAATATTTACAAATTTTTGAGAGATTTTCATCCATTTTGAAAAGAAAAGAAATGATTTTTTTTATTTTTGTATCAGCAATTTTGGGAAACTGATTAAACCGACCCTGAGAGTCACGAAGTACCGTTATCCGCCATTTAATTGGGAAAATAAAAAGATTAAGGAAACCTGAAATAAAAAAAACAAAATTAAATGCAACATAAAAATTTAAGGATCAGAAAGGGAAATAAACTCTTCTTGAACTATTTCATTTTCCAAAAATGGTTTAAACCTTTGTCCATTCACTTTAAAAGCATCACCCTTTTTAGGATTTTCAATAACCACAGCTCCATAAGGATACACATGCTTTACAACATATGGGCATGTCCATCTTGATCGTAATTTTTCTGGGAATATGTGAAGTCGAGAATTATATTCAATGATGTTTTAAAAGCTGTTCGATATGCCCAAAGTGCATCATTAAGTCGCAGAGACCAATCTTTTCTATTTGAGTTAACAGTTTTTTCCAAAATTTTCTTTATCTCCCTATTAGCTAATTCAACTTGTCTATTTAATTGAGGATGATAAAGAGTAGTTACTTTGTGAGTAATACCATATTTTTTCATTAAAGCAAATGGTTTATTAACAAAGTGAGTTCCCCCATCACTTATCATGGCTCGAGGAATTCCAAATCTACTAAAAATATTTTCTTTCAAAAATTTGATGACGATTTTATGATCATTTGTTCGACGAGGAATTGCCTCTATCCATTTGAAAACATAATCAACTGCAACTAAAATATACAAGTATCCAAAAGACGGTGAAAAAGGTCCCATAAAATCAATTCTCCAACAGTCAAAGATTTCAATTTCAATGATAGGATTCAAAGACATCATGTTTCTTTTTGAAATCGCACCCAATTTTTGACAATGTTCACAGATCTTGCTGATTTCGTGGGTGTCTTTAAACAAATTGGGCCAATAAAATCCACACTGCAAAATTTTTACAGCCGTTTTCTTTGAAGAAAAATGTCCTCCGCATGCTTCTGAATGACAAAATTTAATGACACTACTTACCTTATTGTCGGGTATGCAACGTCGAAAATTTTGATCTGGACAATACTTGAACATATACGGATCATCCCAATAAAAGTTTTTACCTCATTCAAAAATTTTATTTTATCTTGGGAACTTCATTGCGGTGGCATTTTTCCTGTCACAAGAAAATTTACTATGTTAGCAAACTAAGGTGTAGTAGTAACTGAAAATATATGTTCATCAGGAAAATTATCGTTAATTTGTGTCATTTCACAAGATGATCCTGTTACTAATCTCGATAAATGATCGGCTACGATATTCTCGGTTCCTTTTTTATCTTTGATCACAATGTCAAATTCTTGGAGCAACAAAATCCATCATATCAGTCGTGGCTTTGCATCCTGTTTGGTCAACAAATATCTAATAGCAGAATGATCAGTAAACACAATAGTCGTTGATCCAATCAAATAAGAACGAAATTTATCTAATGCAAATATTACAGCAAGTAGTTCTTTTTCAGTTGTGGAGTAATTCATTTGAGCATTGTTTAAAGTTCTACTTTCATAATTTATCACGTAAGGCTTACCGTTTTTTCTTTGACCCAGTACTGTACCGCCTGCATAATCACTCGCATCGCACATGATTCAAATGGTAAAGACCAATCAGGAGGTTGCATGATAGGAGCTGATGTTAAATGTCGAATGATTTTATCAAAAGCATTTTGACATTCTTTTGTCCACTCAAATGCAGTGTCTTTTGTTAAGAGGTAACAAATGGGTTTAGAGATTGAACTAAAGTCCTTTATAAACCTCCTATAAAATCCACCATGTCCCAAAAATGAGAGAATTTCTTTAATGCTTTTTGGAGATAGTAAATTGGCAATGACATCAACTTTGGCTTTATCAACTTCAATTCAATGAGATGACACGACATGTCCCAGAACAATCCCATAAGTAATCATGTAATGAGATTTTTCCCAATTTAAAATAAGACCTTTTTCCTCGCATCTTTTTAAAACTTTTTCCAAATTTTCAAGACAATTATCAAATGTATTCCCAAAAACAGTTAAATCATCCATGAAAATCTCCAAACAATTTTAAATCATGTCGCTAAAAATGCTTAGCATACATCTTTGAAATGTTGCTGGGGCATTGCATAAACCAAATGGCATCCTTCTGAATGCAAATGTACCAAAAGGACATGTGATGTAGTTTTTTCTTGATCTTCGAGTGCAATGGGAATTTGATAATAACCTGAATATCCATCAAGAAAACAGTAGTATGGATGACATGCTACTCTTTCTAAAATTTGATCCAAAAATGTTAATGGAAAATGATCTTTTCTAGTGGCTTCATTTAATTTTCTATAATCAATACACATCCGCCAACTAGATGGGACTCGACTTGTTAACAATTCACTTTTTTCATTTTTTATCACTGTGATGCCAGATTTTTTTGGAACTACTTGTGTTGGGCTTACCCACTTACTATCAAAAATAGGGTAGATAATCCCAACATCAAGTAGTTTGAGAACTTCAATTTTCCGAACATCTTTCATGTGTGGATTTAATCTCCTTTGTGGTTGTTGAGATGTTTTTGCATTTTCTTCTAAGTGAATTTTGTGAGTGCAAATTAGTGAATTAATGTCCTTGAGATCTTTTAGTGTCCAACCAATTGCATTTTTATGTCTTTTAAGCATATCAACTAATTTACCTTCTTGATCACTTGCTATTTTGGAAAAAAATACCACCGAATATGTTTCATCTTCTCCAAGAAATGCATACTTCAATTCTTCTGGCAAGGGTTTTAACTCCAATATGGGTGGTTCGTCTTTGTTCTCATATTTTACCTCAAATTCTTTCTCTGATCCTGGTAAGGAGTGGTCTCTGATAAAATCATCAAGATCAATTTCAATATTTTCTCTAACAGTTTCAATTGAACAAATATCTAATTGATCACGAGTACTCCCTTCTTGAATGTTTTCTTCCACAAGAGTTTCAATAAGATTTTCATTTTCACTTTCATCTCCTATGTCATGTGGTTGCTTACAAAGATTAAAAACATTGAGCTCCAAGGTCATGTTACCAAATGACAACTTCAATATTCCATTCCTGCAATTTATAAGAGCATTAGAAGTTGCTAAAAATGGAAGACCCAGAATTTGCATTACAAGCTTCGATAGGTTGTGCATCTAAAACTATGAAATCGACAGGATATACAAAGTTATCAACTTGGACCAACACGTCTTCTACCATATCTCTTGGCACTTTAACAGATCTATCGGCAAGTAAAAGTGTTACCGAAGTAGATTTTAACTCGCCTAGATTGAGTTCTTGATAAACTGGATATGGAAGTAAATTCACACTAGCTCCAAGATCAAGCAAGGCTTTTTTAATCTTTCGTTCTCCAATAATACATGAAATAGTAGGACAACCAGGGTCTTTGTATTTCAAAGTATTATTATTTTGAATGATTGCACTTACTTGTTCGGCTAAAAATGCTTTCTTTTTCATATTCAATTTTCTTTTCACAGTGCACAAGTCTTTCAAAAATTTGGCATATGATAGTACCTGTTTTATTGCATCTAATAAAGGAATATTAACTTTTACTTGTTTAAAAATATCATATATATCAGAATTCAAATTTGATTTTTTTGTATTTTTCAATGCATGAGGGAATGGTGGTGACACTGTCTGTTGAACCTCCTCTTCGCAAGTTATGGGTTCCACATCCTTACCTTTTGGAGTTGATTTATCATCATCTTCACAAGGTTCAGGAATGGATTTTTCCACAACCTTACCACTTCGAAGGGTAATAACAGATTTTACCTGATCCATCGGTTGAGTTCCAGAAGTTCCAGTTTGTGAATGATGATCCTTGGGATTAGGCTGTGGTTGTGAAGGAAATTTACCATTTTCATGAACATTAAGTGCATATGCAAATTTAGCAAGAGTATCTTTCAAATCTGTCATGGTTTGAGCAGTTTGAGTATTGAAAGACTCTTGCTTTGCAATGAAAGAATTCAATAAATCTTCCAAATTCATTTTTGGTGGAGGAACATAAGGTGCATAATTTTGAAAATTTTGTTGATTTTGAAAATGTGGTTGCGGAAATTGTGCAGCATTATCATTCCTCCAACTAAAATTTGGATGATTTCGCCAACCTGGATTGTAATATTGAGAAAATGGTTCAAAATTTGGCCTTTTGAAATTTTTCAAAACATTGACTTGTTCATGGAGACATTCTTTAAAAGAGGGCAAAGTGGGACAATCTTTTGTAGAATGATCACTTGTATCACAGATGTGACACGCAATTTCTTGAATAGCTTTTAATTGACCATTTTTTTTCTATTCAAGTGCCTCAACTTTTCTTGCCAAAGAGCTAAATCTAGCTTGGATATCATGTTCATCTTTGAGGGTGTACATACCTCCACCAGATGTGGGAGATTGAATCTTGTTTGATGGTTCGATTGTACCTATAGTGTCCCAATTTTGAGCATTTTCAGCTAATGAATCGAGATACTCAATTGCCTCATTTGGATCTTTATCTTCAAATGTTCCATTACACATAAATTCAACCATTTGCCTATCTTTAGGTGTTAAGCCTTCATAAAATTGAGAAAAAACTCTCTAAATTTCAAAACCATGATGTGGACAAAATTTAAGCAATTCTTTGTATCTATCCCGACACTGATAAAAAGTTTCTACTTGTTTTTGAGTGAAAGTGATGATTTGTCTTTTGAAAGAATTTGTTCTATGAGATGGAAAAAGCTTTTTCAAAAATTGTTGTTGCAATTCATCCCAAGTTCGAATAGATCACGATCTAAGATTTTGTAGCCAAGTTTTAGCTTTATCTTTTAAAGAAAAAAGTAAAAAGCTTAAGTCATGGTGTTCATGCTACAATTTAGATCATTTTATGTGTGGCACACTTCTTCAAACTCTCGTAAATGAATGTATGGGTTTTCAGAATCTAAGCCATGAAAATTGGGTAAAAGTTGGATAATACCAGGCTTAAAATTGAAATGAGATGCATCAGGGGGGGAAAAACTAGACATGAAGGTGCACTAGTACGTGTAGGATTCATGTGATCTCTAAGTGTTGTTCGTCTATCATGATCATGTTGAGATTGAATTTCATCTTCATTTTCTTGGATGGGTTCTTCCGCCATGTTTTGTAAAAATAAAGGGTTATTTCGAATGAGTCGACCACTAAGTGTACGTGACCAAATACTCATGCAAATGCAAATGCAAAAGAATAAAAACACACAAAAGCAATAAAAAATTCAAATGAAGAAAAATAAACTATAAACGAAATTAAATAAACTTGAAATTAAATTATACTTCCCCAGCAATGGCGCCAAAAACTTGTTGCGACTTTGATTGTTGCACTCCCAAGAGCAGGTTGTCCACAAGTAGTATAATTCGGTGAGCCCGAATATCGTATCCACAGGGAAGCTAAGGTAATTGCAAGTCCACTACAATGCCTTTTTGTTTTTGTTTTTGTTTTTGTTTTTTTTTTTCCCTTTTAGTGGTTTGAATATTTAATTGGTAATTTTTAATTGTTCAAATTTTAATTTAAGTAGTTGAGATTAAAGGATCCACTTTGGTATTTTAATAAAGTTAACATTAATGAACATTATTGAAATCCACTTAATAAAATGGTTCCAATATATATTAAATAATCATATTTTTATTATGTTATATATTATTATCTTATAAGTATATAATATATACCAAAACTTGTAAATGTTGTCAAGTATTTATTATGCTATATATATTTGTAAACACTAAATCAAGGTTACCACTTTAAATGGTTGGCCAAACAAACATTTAAATGGTACCAAAAAATTAATATTATGATATTAATATATAATAAATCAAGGCATCCACTTTAAATGGTTGGTAATACGAAAAAAACGTTTGAATGTTACCAAAAAATTAATATTATGATATATTCATATATAATAAATCAAGGCATCCACTTTAAATGGTTGGTAATACGAAAAAAACGTTTGAATGTTACCAAAAAATTAATATTATGATATATTCATATATAATAAATCAAGGCATCCACTTTAAATGGTTGGTAATACGACACTAACATTTAAATTGTTCCAAAAAATTAATATTATGATATAATCATATAATAAATCAAGGCATCCACTTTAAATGATTGGTAATACCAAACTAACATTTAAATGGCTCCAAGAATTTAGTGTAACATATAGCAACAATAAATCAAAACTCCCACTTATAAGTAGGGTATAATAATACTTAAAGAAATAAATATGACATAAACAATAAATAATGATTAAATAATATAAAACATAGATTCTTACCTTCTAATAACCTTATTATCATGCCAAGAGTTTCACCTTTTCATCTCAATTTTCGGAAGTTAGCTTTTCATTATTCAAAGTGTAAAACTTTGAATATGAATTTAACATGCTAATTATATTTAAATGAAGAAATAAAGGAAAAACAAAGAGAGAAATATTATGAACTCAAAATTTTGTTCATAAAATGAGGGATATCTCAAAAAATTACAATGCACCCTTATTTATAGCCAAATTTGGGGAGACAAACACAAATAAAATATTATTTTTTACACATAAGTCTTCATTGGTGTTCCAAAATTTTCTTCTCCACATAAAAACAAACATGTAGATATATGAGTTGTTTGAATTGTGGTATTTTTTTAACCATTTGACCAAGTAATTTGAGAGATATGGTCAAAATACTAGAGCATGGTAAAACTACACTTTCTTTGGTAACTTTTATTGTTACTTAATTTGATCCCACTTGTGAGAAGATTTTTATCTCATGCTTGCCACCAATATTGTAGATATTAACATCAACTTTCTACAGGTCCAAGAATCATCTTAATCCCATTTGCAACGCCAAGTTTATTCTTGTTTTATCGAACCTATAAAAAAATAGTAAAAACTTATAATTACACAACAACTTATATTTTATACAATTTATTATAAAACATAAAATATTTAAACATTTAACAAAACAAAAACTATATATTTATATTATAAAACATTTAATTAATATACAATTTTTATCTTTATCAGCAAGCCAAGGTTCACAGTGAATAGATTCAACAGTTGCTTAGTTTGCAAGGTAGAGGCCAAGGAAGAGACCAATTGGTTCAAGCAGTTGGGACTGATGGGATCTTTATTGCTTTTAAGAGGATGGATCCGCCTGAGTTGCAGGAAGCACTAAACCATTGGTGGCTATACAGTGGATTAAAGCACTTGAGGCAATATTTGATCATCTCAAGTATGAAGACAAGGACAAAGTTGGTTGTGCAGTATTCATGCTAGTCAAAACAGCACGTATTTGGTGGAATGCTACCAAGGTAAGTGTTGATGTTCCGGCATTAAAGTGGCAAGATTTCAACGATCTTTTCTATGACAAGTATTTCTCATATGCACTTCGAGCTCGGAAGGTGACTGAGTTTTTGGAGCTTCGACAGGGAAGTATGAATGTTGACGAGTACATCTTGAATTTTGAGGAGGGCTGTATTTTTGCCCCATATATTGCCTCAAATGACAAAGACAAGAGTGCTCATTTTATTAGATGAATTCGAGCAGAGATCAGGAGGGACGTCAATATGTCTAAGGCGGTGACATTCAAAGAGATCGTGGCTAAAGCATTGTTAGCCGAGCAAGATGAGAATGATATTGCTAGAGAAAGACAGACGAGGCAGCAGGCTATTGCTCAAAGAGGTCAAGGTTCGAGCCAAAGAGGAAAAGGCAGTTACAAGGGGAAAGGAAAGATAGAGCCGAGTTCTAAAGTACCGACAGCCTCATTTGATCCAGAAAAGCCGTTGTGTCCCAAGTGCAGTAGGCACCATAGGGGAGAGTGTAGATTTGGTACTCACACGTGTTACCGATGTGATGTTACAGGCCATATCGCCAAGGACTATCCGAGAGGATCGAGTAAAGAGAAGGTGCAGGGTCGCATTTTCACCATGACTAAGGAAGGTATAAACCCTGATTCTTCCGTTATCTCTAACACTATCTTAATTTCAGGCAGAGTAGCTACGACATTTTGATACAGGTGCTACTCATTCTTTTATGTCTGAACTATTTTTGAGATCTTTGGGTTTAGTTCCTTCTGTTCTTCCCCTCCAGTTTAATGTTGTATTGCCTTCTGGGGATGCGTTATGCCCGACGTCTATTATGTATGCGTGTTCTCTTCAAATAGATGAGCGAGTGGTTTATGCCGATTTGATTGTTATTACGATGGTTGCGTTTGATATTATATTTGGCATGGATTGGCTATCAACTTACCGTGCAGTGATTGATTGCGTTGCCAAAACGGTGAAATTTGCAGATGATGAAAATAAGTAAGGTTTGCTCGCCAGTGCAAGTACTTCGCTGGTCCTTCCTTTTATTTCGTGTCTTGAGGCTAAGAAGTTGTTGTTTAAAGGTTGTGATGGATTTTTGGCTTCGATTGTTGATACAGATAGAATTGTAAAGTTGAATATTGATGATACTAATGTTGTGAGAGAGTTCCCTGATGTATTTGAGGATGATGTGCCGGGTTTACCGCCGGACAGAGATGTAGAGTTTGTGATTGATCTAGTTCCGGGGACGGTTCCTATTTCCAAAGCTCCGTACAGAATGGCCCCTATAGAGATGAAAGAATTGAAGATGCAGTTGCAGGATTTATTAGATAAAGGTTTTATACGGTCGTGTTCTTTGCCTTGGGGAGCTTCGGTTCTTTTCGTCGAGAAGAAAGATGGGTCTTTACGGCTGTGTATTGGTTACAGAGAAATCAACAAACTGACGATCAAGAATAAATATCCGTTTCCACGGATAGACGACCTTTTTGACCAACTGCAGGGGGCTACATTGTTTTCGAAGATTGATCTGCGATCTGGCTATTACCAGTTGAAAGTTAGGGAGTCTGATATCCCTAAGACGCCATTTCGGACCAGGTATGGTCATTACGAATTTCTTGTTATGTCGTTCGGTCTGACTAATGCTCCTTCAGTCTTCATGGATCTTATGAACCGGGTGTTCAAGCCGTATTTGGATAGCTTTGTCATTGTTTTCATCGATGATATATTGATTTATTCCAAGACCAGAGAGCTTCATGCAGAGCACCTCATAGTTGTTCTTCAGTTGTTGAGAGAGAAAAGGCTGTATGCTAAGTTGAAGAAATGTGAGTTCTAGTTGGGGCAGATTTCTTTCTTAGGCCATGTTGTCTCGAAGGATGGTTTAGCTGTTGATCCAAAAAAAATCGAGGGGATACAGAAGTAGCCTATCCCTACCACTGTATCAGAGGTACGCAGTTTTCTTGGTTTCACGGGTTATTATCGTCGTTTTATTTCAGACTTTTCCAAAATTGCCCTGCCGTTGACCAATTTGACAAGAAAGACTATGAAGTTTGAGTGGTCCAATGAATGCCAAAGTGGATTCCAAGAGTTGAAAGATAGATTGACGACAGCTCCGGTACTTGCAATACCTAGTGGTACTGAATATTTTGTTGTTTATACCAATGCGTCGAAGAAGGGCCTTGGTGCAGTGCTGATGCAACGTGGAAAGGTTATAGCCTATGCTTCTCGTCAGTTGAAAGACTACGAGAAAAATTATCCTACGCATGATCTGGAACTGGCAGCTGTGCTATTCGCCCTGAAAATCTTTTCATGGACCACAAGAGTTTAAGGTATTTGTTTTCCCAGAAAGAACTCAATATGCGACAGAGACGGTGGTTAGAACTTGTAAAAGATTATGATGTAATGATTAGTTACCACCCTGGGAAGGCGAATGTTGTAGCGGATGCATTGAGCCGTAAGTCAAGTTCCTCTTTGCGTTCTATGATCCAGAAGCCGTTGTTGTTAGACTTGCAACGAGAAGAGATAGCTTTGGTAGTACCTGGAACCATCGTTCTTTTTTCAGCGTTGATCATTCGGGCTACATTGACGGATAGGATCTGTAGAGAGCAGGCCAATTATGCATAGTTGATAGAGATGAGAGCCAGAGCAGAAGAGAGAGGTAATTCAGAGTTTAGGATGAATAGAGATGGTTTGATGACATTCAGAGGCCGTATATGCATTCCTACTGGTGATGATATTCGGTGAGACGTTTTTACAGAGGCACATACCGCACCATACTCGATACATCCAGGTAGTACCAATATGTATCAGGATCTTCGAAGACTCTTTTGGTGGCCAGATATGAAGAAGGATATTGCCATGTTTATTTCTCAGTGTCTAACTTGTCAGCAGGTGAAAATCGAACACCACAAACCTGCTGGGACATTGCTGTCATTGCCGATTCCTCAATGGAAATGGGAGCACATTACAATGGACTTTGTGATTGGTCTTCCTAGAACGCAGAAAGGCTATAACTCTATTTGGGTTATCGTTGATCGGTTGACCAAGTCAGCGCATTTTCTCCCAGTTAAGACGACGTATCCATGAACCAGTATGCCGAAGAGTACATAGCAGAGATTGTTATACTACATGGTGTTCCTGTGTCGATCGTGTCTGATCGTGACCCTAGATTTACCTCAGAGTTTTGGAAGAGTTTACACAGAGCCTTGGGTACACGGTTAGCATTCAGTACAGCATATCATCCTCAGAGTGACGGTCAATCAGAGAGAGTTATTCAGATTTTGGAGGATATGCTCAGAGCTTGTACTATCTACTATCCTGCTAGCTGGGATTCCAAATTGCCTCTTGTTGAATTCACGTACAATAATAGCTACTAAGAGACGATTGGCATGACACCGTATGAAGCACTTTATGACAGAAAATGTAGATCCCCCTTATATTGGGACGAGATTGGTGAGAGGAAGATGTTGGGTCCAGAGTTGGTCTAACAGACAGCTGATGTTGTTGCTGTTATTCAAGAAAGGATGAAAACAGCACAGTCAAGACAGAAGAGTTATGCTGATGTAAGACGAAGGCCGTTGCAGTTTGAGGTTGGCGATCACGTGTTCTTGAAGATTGCACCTCTTAAAGGTGTGATGCGGTTTGGCAAAAAGAGAAAGTTGAGTCCCAGATTCATTGGTACATTTGAGATCTTGGATAGAGTCGGTGATCGAGCTTACAGGTTAGCCTTACAGCCAGATCTTGATAGAGTTCATAATGTTTTTCATGTCTCCATGCTCAGTAAATATATTGCGAATCCTTCCCATGTTCTTCGCCACGAGCCATTGGATTTGACGCCGAATTTGACGTATCAAGAGATTCCTGTACAGATTCTGGATTGCAAAGTTAAAGTATTGAGAAACAAAGAGATCGGCATTGTTAAAGTCCTTTGGAGGAATCAATTGATTGAAGAATCCACGTGGGAACCAGAGATTGAGATGAAAGAAATGTATCCTGAGTTGTTTGCGTAGTGACGTCAATTTCGGGGAAGAAATTTCTTTAAGGAGGGGAGATTGTAATATCCAATCTTGGTGAATGGTACGGTTTTAAGATTATTTGTGTTTATTGACTACTTGGTTAAGTTAAGTTTAGTTTTGATGTTAAGAGTTGCGATTTATGGTTTATAGTATTGTTTATTATAGATGATGTGTAGTAATATTGTAGCGTCATTACAATTAAATTCATGATAATTGTATGTTGAGCCAATTGGTATGAGGCCAATTAGAGTGGTTATATAAGACATAGAGGTGTAACTTTCTTGTTGAGAGTGTTGCCAAAATATGAGGAGAAGCGACGTTGCGATTCGATTTTAGCTTGCAAAGTGTGTTGTTGGCTTCAGAGGACACCGCACCTGCGCCAGGAAAGCTACCGCACCTGCGGTGATAGGATAGTAGGGATTCTGCACCCGCGCTAGAAAAGACACCGCACCCGCGGTGGTTGGACAGAAGCGATACCGCAACCGCGGTCCAAGGGCTAGCGCACCCGCGGTCGATGAACAGTGAAGTCGTGTTTTGAAGTTTAAGTGATTAAATACAAGAGTTTGCCCTCATTTTCCTCATTCTCCTCCATACTTCTCGATTCTTCATCTCAAGGGAAAGCTAGGGTTCTTATTTCCTTCTTTTATTCCTTTGATTCAAGCTTCTAGTTGGGTTATTGAAGTGAGAGGAAGATCATTTTGGATTTAAGGAGCTAAGGTAATCTTGTGGTTTTAGTTATTTTTGGATTGTGGTGTTGGGGGAAATTATGGAATGTATGATTATGTTGGTTTTATGGGTTTTATGGTATGATTATTGGATTATTAGGTTTTTGATGGTTCAATTCATGGTTTATTGTTGTAGGATTTCTACCAAGAGATTAGAATCAAGCTTTCTATTGGTTATAAGTGGAATTCATTTCTTGTGCTCACATGAAAGTATATGTATTGTATTTCAATGGTTTTACTATGATATTCCCTTCCATTTGATTCATGTTATGTATAAATATACTTCGTTGTATATTAGAGGCTTTTATATGTCTCAATTATATAAAAGGGAATAAAAAAGAGAAGAGTATTCAAAGTGTTTGTTTTAATGTCAAAGAGAGAATTCAAATGATTTATTGGATTGATAAATAGATAGTCAGATATTGCATGCAATTAGTTGATCAACGACCATAGGCTTATATACCGACAGAGTAATCGATTTATATCGATGGGATATAGGTACGGAGATAGAGATACTATTTAGATATCAATCCACGAGAGAAAAGAGAAATACCATCATTATAGTCATGTATACTATATTATTCCATGTTTCAAGAGTTAGATGGTATTTAATGATTTCAAGGTCGTGTTTTACAGAGTATGATATATATGTAAATTGCTATGTAAGAGTTTGTTTGCTGAGTTTTATACTCATTCCAGTTATTTCATGTGATGCAGATAACAGTGACAAGCCGGGACGTTGATTGGAGCCGAAGTCATATGTACAAGAGATGGAAGGAAGAAGATATTTTGTTTACATTTTGGCATGATCAAAAATGATATTTTTTACTTTGATACAACACTATATAGATCATGTATATACTTTTGTTTGTATATATTGAAAATGTATTTATGTCAAGAAATTTTTAAATCCTTCTTTCTTTAAGAAAAATATTTTAAATTTCCGCTGTTATTTTATGAAATCGGTAGAGGGCGTTACAACAATAATTCCAATCTTGTTGGACTGGCGAAGCACGCGTGATGGTGAGACCATAGTATACGAGCTAAAGTATTATATGCTCGTTTCTATATCAAATGAACTGTAGAGACATTTGAGAAAATAATGAATGCTGCTGACATTTGAATGCACACACATGAGTTGTATGATGTTTAAACTTATACAGTTATCCACACTACTTTCAAGGAGCTCATGACTACGCATATGCAAGATAAGGCCCTAACGCCCGAAAAATAGTACACGTAAACCGCATGCACGCAAATTTATATTGCGAATTTATTTTATTTTATTTATTTTAAATGCTTAAATGATATATTTTACACGCTTAAATGTTTAAAGTGCATTATTTCATGAAATTGAAGGATTCTATCCAAATATTTGATAATATGCTGGAGAAAAGAGACCGGGGACGATCAAGATAAAATATTTTTCGATAAATATTTTTTAGGCTTAAAAATATAATTAAATATGATTAAAATCTTCTAAAAATGTTGGAGTCCAAATTGTTTTGCGAGACGAACTCGACTTTATCCGAGAAGCCGGTTTTACATGAATGAGGGACCTTTAAAAGCCAAAAAATTATTATTTCTGAAAATAAGTTTTGTAAATTTTTATTTTAAAATTAAATAGGTCCCACTGGGCCTAATTTATCTAATATTAGAAGGTCCAATTATCCCTAAACAAAAAGTCGAAAACCCCAACCCATTAACATGCTAATTTTCGAAATACATAAAATAAAATTCCTAGGTTTTTGTATATCATTCAGCCATCCATCACACACACAACACACACAATAGTTTCAAAATTTTGGAGATGAAAAATCAAGGAGTTTTTGTCGCCCGCTCCTCTTCCTTCGCAAGGCACGCCAACGGTCTCATATTCGAGCGTTCTAAAACACAAGACAGCTTCTAAACTCTTTTGATGCACCATTAAAATTATAATATGAATCTTTTACGTATTTTAGCAAGAAAAATATTTGAATAAAAATTGCTTAAAGTTTTGATGATTATTTTCAAATTTCTGATGATTTTACGCTTGTTTGAAAAATGTTATGATCCCTAAGGACACACTGCCAATAGGATGTGTTTGAGGGACAGGAAAAGAGTCGTTAGGGGACAATATGCATGCTGGAATCGATCTTGGAAAGGAAGGAAACAGCCTAGGGTTTCCAAGGAGTGGTTGGGCTTCAAGGGGTCGGCTAGGGGAGAGGCTCACGTGCGGCTCAGCTAGGGCTTGCGCAGGTGCCGTGCTGGACGTGGTTCGGTGCTAGGAAGAGTCCTATTGCTAGGACTCATGGACAGCAGGTATGGAAGAGTCAACAAGTTCAAGGACTCAACCCATGCACGCGCCTTGGATGGATTCTGAAGGAGTGTTGCACGGCTCAGTTAGGGAGGTCTAGTCTGGTCCAGTAGGGTCTAGGGAAGATGGCTTGGGGCCGCGACTATGGAATCTAAGGAGAGAAGTGCACGGTTGGTCTTGTGTCCAGGGGCTGGTGCACTAGTCTAGACTAGGTCTGGAAGGGTCCATGAGGGCCGGGGGTAGGCCAAGATGGCTCGTGATGGCTAGAGGTAATCGAGCCATGGATTTACATACACAGGCTAAGTTCCATTTTGAGGCTAGGAAGATAAGCGGTTCGAACCATGGTCCTCGGGGGTGGATTCATGGTTCACAAGGGTATTTTAGGTATGAAAATTCTATGTTTAATGTTTGGAAATAAAATA
The DNA here is from genome assembly GCF_022965805.1 of Primulina eburnea. Taxonomy (NCBI): domain Eukaryota; kingdom Viridiplantae; phylum Streptophyta; class Magnoliopsida; order Lamiales; family Gesneriaceae; genus Primulina; species Primulina eburnea. The sequence goes on along the minus strand of NC_133114.1, from coordinate 19,601,579 downwards.
TTAAGTTTTGAATCAATTCGGGATTTAAACGTTTCACGGTTTAGTAATTAAGTAATTAAATCAAAAAGCCTGAGTTTACGTTAAATAAAAATATTAGAAGTCAAATTTAAGCTTATATATTTATTTGGGATATGCTCGAATCAATAAAAGTGAGAAAAAGTCAAAATCAAGAATTTTAGTGTCTAAGGGCAAAATGGTCATTTTGTGTGTCGGGTAGTACGAAAGATCTGGATGTGTCCCAAAGAATCATAATGCATGCTAAATGAGATTTTTAAAATGTTTATGATGAAAATATGATATCTTATTATTTATGATTAAGCTGTACAATTTTTACTGTTAAAATGCTATTTTACGGATTTGGAAAGGACATGATATTTTATAAATAAAAAGAAAAGAAAAATATTTTGAAGGATGTGAATTGACTGTGACAAATATGATATGACATATGATGATTGGGAATATCGTGAGGGAGAAGGCCCGAGAGGGAGCCCGTTTATGGGAGAAGGCCCAGAGGGAGCCCAACAATCGTATTTCCATTTACGACGGTGGCTAGTGCTCGTTCCCATGCGCAATGGTGAGCTAAGACTGATCAGTCGATCACATGATACATCTAGTCACTTTCAAGGATCAAAGTTCACCCAAAATGATAAATGATGGAAAGCTTTATGATTTAACGATTTATGATTAAATTATGCTTACAAATTTGTGTTATCTTATTTTTAATAAAAGTATGATTTTAATACATATGTTTTTATATATATTATTTCTTACTCATGTTTAGAATGTGCTGAGTCGTTAGACTCACTAGGTTTGAATGTTTCAGGTGAGGATGAGATTGAAGGAGGCGCTGACGCTTGAATCGATTGAGTCTGGCAGTACACTCCCGAGGGACTTTATTTTCCGCATTAGCTTGATAGTAATATTTTGAAATGAAGATTTTGTTAAAGAGTATTTAGAGATTTTTTTATGTTTTACTTTGAAGTTAGTGTTGATCATGTTAATGGCTAACGTTGGATTTTTGTTAATTGACGAGTTAGGGATTTTTATGTACTTGAGATTTTAAATGTTAAATAAATTTTGGATTTTGGAAATATTGAGTTGTGCAAGTTTCGATAAAAGCATTTTAAAGTTTAAAAGTAGTATATGTTTTAGTAGTGTACATATGATTAGGCTTATTAAGAGGTATTGGGCCTGTAATTGATGATTCCCAACGAGTCAAGTGATACGTCTTGTTGTCACTCCCTTCCTTATTTGACAAGTTTATGGTAAACTACAATATGAATAAGTAGAGGCTATCCCTGAAGAGCTAGTCAATACGATTACGACTTACGAGGTCACCATAGAAATTAAAATATTGTATTCTTAGAAGGATCCTCATCGGGGACGAAAAGAGGTCCCACAAGGTAAGGGAAATAAGCCTTCTTCCCCTCGCAAGGAAAAAACCCAAATCAAAGCAAGCTCCGAATAACACTTAAAGGGCCCACAAAGACCAACAAGTTAGAAGATGTTTGTTACATCTGCAAGAAACATGAACAATGGAAAGTATATAGGACATAAATATTCTGCTAGATTTCAAAGAATATGGTGATATTTTATTAAAATGTCCAAACAATTTCAACAAAAAAAAAACAAGATAATCTAAATAAGGCACACTTGTGGCACGCTAGGCTAGGACATATTTCTCAAAGAAGAATGTACAAGTTAGTGGGATATAGCATGTTTGACATGTCAAACAGGATATGGGCTTTGGCCAACTTTTCATTCAGACAAGTCTCACATGTTTCAAGAGAGTTTATGTTTGACATGTGAGACTTGTCTGAATGAAAAGTTGACCATGTCAAACATAAACTCTCTTGAAACATGTGAGACTTGTCTGAAAGAAAAGTTGACCAAAGCTCATTTCCTAGGGAAAGTAGGACGTACACATGATCTATTTGATTTGATCCATACAAATGTATGGCCTACTAAGTGTTAGAACAAAATATGGACAATTTTACTTCATTAACTTTACCGATTACTTATCAAGATTCGAATATGCGTATTTAATGAAATACAAGTTTGGATCTTTTGAAAAGTTCAAAGAATTCAGAGTTAAAGTAGAGAAATAATTAAGAAAGAATATTAAAAGAGTTTGATCTGATTGACGTAAAGAATACTTAAGTACTGAATATCGAGACTACCTTATGTTGGAATTTATAAGTTTCAGAATGTAACAAAAAAAAACCCGTAAAAGAACTGAAAAACAAAACTGAATTGACTTAACTGAAAGGTCGTAACAAAAAAGAGACTTACTAGAAATAGATTGAAGATCAGAATTGAAGACTTTTCAAAACTATACTGAAATGGCCTATATCAACAGAAGTATTCAAACTGAGAAGACATCAATTAGAACTGATGTAGTCCAGTTGAACTGGTCAGTCGACCAATTTGACTCCTGATCAGTTGGCCACGTCATCAGCTGTATTTTGAAATACTCAGCAGACAAACTGACAGTCCGTGCCAAAGCAGAACAGTCTGATAGATCGTACATCTGTCAAAATAAAGTCATCTACATGGACTGAAAGACGATTCAACGGATATTAACCATTGAATGCATTCAATTTAACCATTAGAATCGCAGAATATTTACAGTTGATAAGTTCAGTTGAAGAAAGGTTACGAGACAAAAACGAAACTATTAGTTATCTGTGATTTAATCTCAAGATTATGCAGTTTACAAATCACATATTTTAGCTCTTAATTCATTGTTATATTCGTAGTATTCAAGCTACTTACTAGAGCTATTTAGTTATCAAACTAATAAAAAAAGAAGTTAAGCTAAGAGTTTCAGTTTGGCATTATATAAGTCCAGCTGAAGTGGGTTATTACAGTGTTTTAGTAAAATCATATCCTTGAGATAGAAGGGTGACGTATGGGCATTTGAGGACTTTGAACATCCATAAAATTCTTTGTTCATCATTTTATTCGCTCTGTTTTTCAACATTTTATCCAAAAATATTCAATCTATCTTTCAGTTTATTTTCGCACTACAATCATTTGTTAACTGATAGATATCGACACATAAGATTTCTGAATAAGTTTCTTAATGTGTTTAGAAGGGGGGAATTGAATAAACACTTTAGTTTTATCCAAACATATTCAATCTATCTTTCAGTTTATTTTCGCACTACAATCATTAGTTAACTGATAGGTATTGACACATAAGATTTCTGAATCAGTTTTTTAAAGAACTGATTTATATCCAAAATAGTTTACAAAAACTAAAGTGTTTATTCAATTTCCCCCCCCCCCCCCCCCCCTCTTCTAAACACATCACAATCCTTAACTGATCCTAACAAGTGATATCAGATCAGTTAAAATCTTGTCTTGGATATTCCATATTCTCAAACTGATAACCATGTCTTCATTCAACAAAATTAAAGACCAGAATTGAAGACTTCGCAAAACTGGACTAAAATGACCTATCTCATCTGAAGTACTCAAACTGAGAAAACATCAGCTAGAACTGATGTAGTCCAGCTGAACTGATCAGTCGACCAGTTTTACTACTAATAGTTGGCCACGTCATAAGCTGTATTTTGAAATATCAGCAGACAAACTGACAGTCTGTGCCAAAGCAGAACAGATGAAACAGAACAGTCTGATACATCGTACCTCTGCCAGAATAAAGTCATCTACATTGACTAGAAGTTGATTCAATGTATATTAACCATTGAATGCATTCAATTTGACCGTTAGAATATAAGACTATTTATAGTTGATAAGTTCAGTTGAAAAAGGTTACGAGACAAAAACGAAATATCAGTTATATGCGATTTACTCTCAAGATTATGGATTTGACAAATCGCATATTTTAGTTCTTACTTCATTGTTGTATTATTAATATTCAGGCTACTTACTATAGCTATTTAGTTATCAAATTGATAAGAAACGAAGTTAAGCTAAGAGTTTCAGTTTGACATTGTATGAGTCCAGCTGAATTGTGTTATTACAAAATCGTTGTAATCAATCAAATTCTTTTAGTGAAATCATATCCTTGAGATAGAAGGGGTGACGTAGGAGCATTTGAAGACTTTGAACATCCATAAACTTCTTTGCGTTCATCATTCTATTTGCTTTGTTTCTGTAACGAACCGTATTTTCATACTTAAAATTTGCGGAAAAATTAAAAATTTTCTTTAATAGAAACATCCATACGGTCGTCACTCATCATTCATAAAGTATCTTTAAAATCAACCATCACAATTAAAATTTGCTAAAAGAAAAAGCTGTCTCAAAATGTATCACAATCCTCTCATAAAATCAGAGTATAAATGTTTTCATGCTTAAAATCTTAAAATAACGTAGGCGGTCCTCGGGTCTAGCCTCCCACTCAGTCCAAGCCCGCCCCTTGGTCGCCACCTCCCGTCTCCTCATCAAAATAGTCACCTGCATCGATCAAGTCTAGTGAGTCTAAAGACTCAACACGTATAAACTGGGATAACGAGTATTACATAATAAAATCACATGCATCTTAAAAATAGAACGCACATAACTTGAAACTTGAGCTTGCATAATAACTTGAACTTGCATACATATATAGACGTGTCATAACGTGAAACTTTCATAATCATAACTGCATACTTGAGCATACTAAAACATACATGACTTCATCATTTTTCGTAGAGGATGTTTCAAAGCAAGTGACACATACATAATAAACGCCTGATCAGACACACCACAATACTGGGCTGACAGGGACGTATCCACTGCCGCATACATGAGATCCCCGTTCATAATTTAACGGGCTGGTTGGTCCCCGTTAATAATTTAACGCTTTCCAACCACGATCTAACCCGTTCATAATTTAACGGGGCGGAGAGGTCCTCGGCCACGTTCACCGACTTCCAAACCCATTCATAATTTGGTCACACGACATTTAGCATACCTCAAAAACTTAAAATATTTCCTTTGCACGTCATACATACTTACCTGGCGTTGAGGGATTCGTTGGACTTCAACTGGGGCCGTTGCTGCACATACTAGCATGAATTTGCATACTTAACTTGCATAACTTAGCGTAGAAATCATACTTACTCTCGAGTTCAATCATTACTTAGGACATTCTAAAATTTCCCATGACACGACCTTGATAATCCTTGCACTAAACCATGACGTCTAACCTCAAATCATACTAAATTATTTTTCCCAAAAAAAAAAGGACACAGACCCCGTACCTACATCCGTGTAGGGGTCCGTGTTGGCTCTAGGAAATAGACACCGAAGGAAAGCAAAGGCACGGACCCCGTGTCAGGGTCCGGGTAAGGGTCCGTGTAGGTACTGCCTGGTGTGTGTGTCGAAAAAGAAGGGCACGGACCCCGTCTATAGGTCCGGGTCAGGGTCCGTGTACCTACTGTGAATGGAGTACTCAGAAAGGGGATGGGCACGGACCACGTGCTAGGGTCCGTGTCCAGGTCCGTGTACCTACTGTGGTCGCGAACTTACGAAATTTCTGTACATGCTTTGCTTAACATCCTAGACTCGATTACACGGACTATGAAACGATACCCCGAGACCCACCTTAGCATGCCATAACATCAACCAAATTCGTACAAACACCCAAAGCAATGAGTTCACCTTACAACACATACAATTCAAAGCATAGCAATTGACACCAATTCGTTTCCCACGACTCTTAACGCATTCGAGTGCCTATCGACACTATACGACGTATCAAATAACATCCCAACATCATACTAATCATATCTAGACGCAGCAACGATCACCCGTCGATCCCCAACGAAGCCTGCAACAAAAACTTCAAGAACACAATTTTCGTAAAAGTCGCAGTTTTGAGCAGTCCCACGAAAAACATCATAACTCACTCAATTTTCATCCAAAAATCTCGAATTTTATATCAAATCAAAGGTATCGAAAAGTTATACAATTTTCTAGTTGAAAGTATTCTCAAAATCCCGACAGAAAAATCGCAGTTTTCATCAGAAAAGTAAGTTACGAGATTTCAGATCTAAAAAGTATTTCAAACGCATTCAAACCATTTTCCGCTCAAACCACGAACGTCACACATGGATTTTCACGCATAAAATAACACGACGGCGATACCGAAGCGGAGATGGCGCGAGGATTGATCCGGGACGAACGTGGCACGCTTTTCTTGGAATAAAAACCGATCAAAACTTGCTGGAAATTAAAGGGAAGGGGGCGGCTGCTGACCTACTCAAGAACCCTAGGTTTTCTTCTTAAAAATGAAAGGGAGAGAGTAAAAAGAATTGTGTTTGTGTGTGTTGTGTTTTACGTTACTAGTGTGTGTGTGTGCGTGTGTTATGGGTTAATTAGGAGACTAATTTGCTAAATTAATAATTACAAGTTAATTTGAAATATTAACTCCATTAACAAGTCAATAAAATTGTGCACCACTAAACATCCTAATAAAATCTCCTAATCTAGATAAAATGCACAACTACCCACTTTAAGAGTTTTGAAACTCCAAAAATCCATAAATTAATAATTTAGGCTTTAACATACTAAATCTAAATAAATTATTAAAATGCCCCAAGCTCAACTAAAAAATAAAATACCACATTTAAAAATTGCCAAAAATCGTCACCGGGTCTTTTCCTCGATCCCGCCTCGAATAATCGCCTGAAACGTGAAACTTGAAAAAGACATTTTAACGTGCATCACAGAAACATGAATAATTTAAAATAATGCATTTTCATAAATTATGCATGGCTAAAACTCATTTAAAAATAATTAAATGGTCTAATAATTAAATGAATACATGGGTCATACGTGTACTGAATTTGGGCACTACAGTTCCTCCCCCACTTATAAAAAATTTCGTCCTCGAAATTAAGTCTTACCGAACAACTCCGGGTAGCGAAGTCTCATATCTGTCTCTGAATCCCATGTGGCCTCTTCCACTGATTGGTTTAGCCACCGAACTTTGACTAGCTTAGTCACTTTGTTCCGAAGCCTACGCTCTTGCCTGTCTAGGATTTGGACTGGTCTCTCCTCATAAGATAGGTCTGGAGCAAGCTGCAACGGCTCATAACTCAGAATATGCGAAGGATTCGCCAGGTATTTCCTCAGCATCGAGACATGGAACACATTGTGCACCCCGGCCAGATTCGACGGAAGGGCAACACGATAGGCTAGTGTCCCAACTCTGTCCAAAATCTCGAACGACCCAATGAACCTCGGACTCAGTTTGCCTCTCTTTCCAAATCTTATAACACCCTTCATAGGTGCTATTTTGATAAAAACGTGATCTCCTACGGCAAACTCGAGATCTCTTCTCCTTTTATCGGCATAGCTCTTTTGACTGCTTTGGGCAGTCTTCATCCTCTCACGAATCTTGACCACTACGTCTGCAGTCTGTTGAACTATCTCTGGACCAAGTTCTGTCCTCTCACCAACTTCATCCCAATGAACTGGTGATCTGCACTTCCTCCCGTACAACGCCTCATATGGAGCCATACCAATAGATGCTTGGAAGCTGTTGTTGTACGTGAACTCCACTAGAGGTAGTCTAGACTCCCAAGTCCCTTGAAAATCAATCATGCACGCTCTCAGCAAATCCTCTAAAATCTGAATCACTCGCTCAGACTGGCCATCTGTCTGCGGGTGAAAAGCTGTAATGAAAAGCAACTTCGTCCCCATGGCCGCATGTAAGGTCTTCCAGAAGGACGACGTAAACCTTGGGTCCCTGTCGGACACAATTGAAACTGGAAATCCATGTAAACGAACTATCTCCCTGAGATAAAGCTCCGCATACTGCGTCATGGAGAAAGTCGTATTCACTGGTAGGAAATGCGCTGATTTAGTGAGTCGGTCCACTATAACCCAAATAGAATTCGATCCTCTGGAATGGGGAGTGACTTAACCAACCTTGCTGGTCTCTGATGTTCAGCTTTTACTTGCTGACAAGTGAGACATTCTGATACGAATCTACGGATGTCTCACTTCATTCCTAGCCACCAATACAATAACTGTAGATTTTTGTACATCTTGGTACCTCCTGGGTGAATGGAATACGGAGATGCGTGTGCCTCTGTCAAAATATCATGTCTGATCGAACCAACACTAGGCACCCACATCCTACCTCTGTATCTCACAATGCCGTCTGAAACTGTGTACAGCACACTGCCCTTGGCTTCGTCTTTCAGTCTCCATTTCTGTAACTACTCATCTGAAGACGGACCTGCCCGGATGCGATCTAGCAAATCAGACTTGACTATCAGATTAGACAGCCTAGGAGCCTTGCCATCACGATAAATCTCTAGACCAAACTTCTGAATCTCCGACTGAAGCGGTCTCTGAGCTGACAACTGAGCGACAACTGCCACTTTTCTACTCAAAGCGTCTGCGACAACATTAGCCTTTCTCGGATGGTAGCTAATTTCGCAGTCGTAATCTTTCACAAGTTCTAACCACCGTCTCTGTCTCATGTTCAACTCTTTCTGCGTGAAGAAATATTTGAAACTCTTGTGGTCGGTGAAAATTTGACATTTTTCGCCGTATAGGTAGTGTCTCCAAATTTTCAGTGCGAAGACGACGACGGCTAACTCAAGATCGTGCGTCGGGTAATTCTTCTCGTGCACCTTTAACTGTCTGGAAGCATAAGCTATCACCCGACCTTGCTGCATTAACACTGCGCCTAATCCGAGCTTAGATGCATCGGTACAAAGCACAAACTCGCCTTGCCCTGTCGGCATGGTTAGCACTAGCGCTGAAATAAGAGCTTGCTTCAAGGTGTCGAAGCTCTTCTGGCATCCCTCACTCCACACAAACTTAGCATTTTTCTTGGTTAGTGATATGAGTGGCACTGCTATGGACGAAAATCCCTTAATGAACTTACGGTAGTAACCGGCTAAACCCAAAAAGCTGCGGATTTCTGATGCGTTCTTTGGCTCAACCCAATTCTTAACGGCTGCTACCTTCGCTGGATCCACCTCAATGCCACTGCTAGATACTATATGCCCCAAAAATGCAACTTTCTGCAGCCAAAATTCACACTTACTAAACTTTGCAAACAACTTACGGCTCTGTAAGGTCTGTAAAACTGTCCTCAAATGCTGGTTATGCTCCGCATGGCTCTTCGCATATATGAGAATGTCGTCAATAAACACTATGACGAACTGATCAAGGTAGGGCTGAAATACTCGATTCATGAGGTCCATGAAAATTGCTGGAGCATTCGTTAGACCGAATGGCATTACTAAGAACTCGAAATGCCCATACCTGGTCCTGAAGGCCGTCTTGTGAATGTCTGCATCCTTAACCTTCAGCTGGTGATACCCTGAGCGAAGATCTATCTTAGAGAAAACTGTAGCTCCCTGCAACTGATCGAACAAGTCTTCGATTCTAGGCAACGGGTACTTATTCTTGTTCGTTACTTTGTTCAGCTCTCGGTAATCGATGCACAGTCTCATGCTCCCATCCTTCTTCTTCACAAAAAGCACTGGTGCGCCCCATGGTGAGAAACTAGGGCGGATAAATCCTTTGTCGAGGAGCTCCTGAATCTGCTGCTTGAGGTCTAACATCTCAGCTGGAGCTAATCTGTATAGTGCCTTAGAGATTGGCGCTGTGCCTGGCACGAGATCGATTGCAAACTCCACATCTCTCTCTGGTGGAAGGCCTGTGACGTCATCAGGAAAGGCGTCTGGGAAGTCTCTGACTACTGGCACCTCTGATAAAGATGGAGTGGGCACGTCAGACGCTGAAATAATACTGGCCAAGAAGGCCTGACACCCCTTGGAAATCAACCTCCTCTCCTGCATGCACGAGATCATGCGAGGGAAGCTTCTCCATCTGGCTGGTTCAAAAATAAACTGCTCCATGCCTGGCGGTCTAAGCAAACTGACCTCTTCTGAAAATCTATTAAGACTCTGTTCCTTGTCAGCCAGTCCATTCCCAGAATGATATCAAACTCTGGCATTGGTAAGACGATCAAGTCGGCATACACTAGGTGGCCGTGCAGTTCTAGATCGATTTCTCTGACCACACTGGTAGCTAACAGCTCTTCCCCTGATGGGACTGTCACCGAAAAGTTCACGTCTAGGCCAATGGACTTGAGGTCCAAACGATTAGCAAACGTCTATGATATGAAGGAGTGAGTGGCTCCTGAGTCTATCAGTGCAGTTGTGGATAATCTCTTAATAAAAATGTTTCCTGAGATGCGTTAGTACAACACCACTTATTTTCCCAAAATTTCTAACATAAACCTTAAGCACAATAGAATTCAATAACCCTAGGCAAACAAAATATTACTAGCACGCTAATAATCCCAACTAAAAATTCCACATGCGAGGCAAAATAATACTGAGCTTAGGTAGAAAAGTTTACCAGTCAGTAAGGTGGTGTCTGGATCCGCCTCCTGTGCATGCATGGCAAATACCCTGCCCTGGGTTGGCTGCTTCCACTGTGGGCATTCCTTAAGCATGTGATCCGTAGCTCCACATTTAAAACATTTGCCTGACCCATATAAGCACTGTCCTGGATGCTGGCGGTTGCACTTAGGACACCTTGGGAAAATACCGGGCCTCTGTGGCGCCCCCTGCTGCTGAACGGGACCCTTGCCCTTCGGCGATCCCTGAAAAAGTTTCTTTCCTGGCGGCCCCTGATACGGTTTCTTAAAGTGGGGTCGCTGATTCTGCTGCTATTGGTATGGCTGCGGTGGAGCCTGATAGGGCCTCTTGCCCTGCCTGTCCGCCTCAATATCCCGCTGGTCTTGCTCTGCAGCCAGAGCTCTAGAAACAGCAACTGCATAAGAAGTAGGGCCAGCTACCCTCACGTCACGGCGCAGGATCGGCCGCAAACCATTTAAGAAGTGCCTCAACTTCGCCTGGACATCATTATCAATGAGGGGCACGAAGTGACATCCCCTCTCAAACTTCCTAACAAATTCTGCCACGCTACTGTCCCCCTGTCGCAGCGTCATAAATTCGTTGGTGAGTCTGGTTCGTACTTCCTCATTGAAGTACTTGGAGTAGAAAACCTCCTTAAAACCATTCCAAGGCAGCACCTGTAAATTGACTGCCACTGACGCACTCTCCCACCATAGCCTAGTGTCTCCAGTTAATAAGAAGGTGGCACAACGGACTCTGTCAGCATCCGTCAGCTCCATAAAGTTGAAAATTACTTCGATGGACTTGATCCATCCCTCGGCTATCATCGGGTCAGTGGTACCGAAAACTCCTTCGGACTCATCCTCCGGAACCTCTCATATACTGCCTCTGGTTGGGGCCTCGCCCCTGCACCCATTGCTGCTGCCTGGTTCCCCGCAAACTGTACGAAGAACTGCGTCATACCAGCAAGCATATGAGCCTGCATATCTGGTGGTGGAGGTGGTGGAGGATTGGCCCTCTCCTCATCTCGATGTTCCTGTCCTCAACTCGATGCTCTCTGTCCCCATCCCTTGTTTCTCGGTCAACCAAACGTCTAGGAGGCATACTGTTTTAATAATTCACCCAACACGTAAACCCAATATGCATGAACATATATCAATATTTTATGATGCACGTAAATCAAACGTAAAACATGCACATACTGAAATCATAACTTGATGCTTACTACATAACATAATGCAAAACTTTAAACTTACAGACTTGAGGTGTGACTTCGTGAGCTTCTTGCGACTGGCAGTAGGCGTGACCCTTTACAAGAACACCGCTCTGATACCAACTGTAACGAACCGTATTTTCATACTTAAAATTTGCGGAAAAATTAAAAATTTTCTTTAATAGAAACATCCATACGGTCGTCACTCATCATTCATAAAGTATCTTTGAAATCAACCATCACAATTAAAATTTGCTAAAAGAAAAAGCTGTCTCAAAATGTATCACAATCCACTCATAAAATCAGAGTATAAATGTTTTCATGCTTAAAATCTTAAAATAACGTAGGCAGTCCTCGGGTCTAGCCTCCCACTCAGTCCAAGCCAGCCCCTTGTTCGCCACCTCCCGTCTCCTCATCAACATAGTCACCTGCATCGATCAAGTCTAGTGAGTCTAAAGACTCAACACGTATAAAGTGGGATAACGAGTATTACATAATAAAATCGCATGCATCTTAAAAATAGAACGCACATAACTTGAAACTTGAGCTTGCATAATAACTTGAACTTGCATACATATATAGACGTTCCATAACGTGAAACTTTCATAATCATAACTGCATACTTGAGCATACTAAGACATACATGACTTCATCATTTTTCGTAGAGGATGTTTCAAAGCAAGTGACCCATACATAATAAACGCTTGATCAGACAAACCACAGTACTGGGCTGACAGGGACGTATCCACTGCCGCATACATGAGATCCCCGTTCATAATTTAACGGGCTGGTTGGTCCCCGTTCATAATTTAACGCTTTCCAACCACAATTTAACCCGTTCATAATTTAACGGGGCGGAGAGGTCCTCGGCCACGTTCACCGACTTCCAAACCCATTCATAATTTGGTCACAAGACATTTAGCATACCTCAAAAACTTAAAATATTTCCTTTGCACGTCATACATACTTACCTGGAGTTGAGGGATTCGTTGGACTTCAACTGGGGCCGTTGCTGCACATACTAGCATGAATTTGCATACTTAACTTGCATAACTTAGCGTAGAAATCATACTTACTCTCGAGTTCAATCATTACTTAAGGCATTCTAAAATTTCCCATGACACGACCTTGATAATCCTTACACTAAACCATGACGTCTAACCTCAAAGCATACTAAATTATTTTTCCCAAAAAAAAGGACACGGACCCCGTACCTACATCCGTGTAGGGGTCCGTGTAGGCTCTGGAAATAGACACCGAAGGAAAGCAAAGGCACGGACCCCGTGTCATGGTCCGGGTAAGGGTCCGTGTAGGTACTGCCTGGTGTGTGTGTGTGTCGAAAAAGAAGGGCACGGACCCCGTCTATATGTCCGGGTCAGGGTCCGTGTACCTACTGTGAAGGGAGTACTCGGAAAGGGGAGGGGCACGGACCCCGTGCCAGGGTCCGTGTCCAGGTCCGTGTACCTACTGTGGTCGCGAACTTACGAAATTTCTGTACATGCTTTGCTTAACATCCTAGACTCGATTACACGGACTACGAAACGACACCCCGAGACCCACCTTAGCATGCCATAACATCAACCAAATTCGTACAAACACCCAAAGCAATGAGTTCACCTTACAACACATACAATTCAAAGCATAGCAATTGACACCAATTCGTTTCCCACGACTCCTAACGCATTCGAGTGTCTATCGACACTATACGACGTATCAAATAACATCCCAAAATCATATTAATCATACCTAGACGCAGCAACGAACACCCGTCGATCCCCAACGAAGCCTGCAACAAAAACTTCAAGAACACAATTTTCGTAAAAGTCGCAGTTTGAGCAGTCCCACGAAAAACATCATAACTCACTCAATTTTCATCCAAAAATCTCGAATTTATATCAAATCGAAGGTAACAAAAAGTTCTACAATTTTCTAGTTGAAAGTATTCTCAAAATCCCGACAGAAAAATCGCAGTTTTCATCAGAACAGTAAGTTACGAGATTTCAGATCTAAAAAGTATTTCAAACGCATTCACACCATTTTCCGCTCAAACGACGAACGTCACACATGGATTTTCACGCATAAAATAACACGACGCATACTATGACAAGATCGATGCAGAAAGAACAGATTATACGTGCCTTTTGATATCAAACGTTAACGAGACGGCGATACCGAAGCGGAGATGGCGCGAGGATTGATCCGGGACGAACGTGGCACGCTTTTCTTGGAATAAAAACCGATCAAAACTTGCTGGAAATTAAAGGGAAGGGGGCGGCTGCTGACCTACTCAAGAACCCTAGGTTTTCTTCTTAAAAATGAAAGGGAGAGAGTAAAAAGAATTGTGTTTGTGTGTGTTGTGTTTTACGTTACTAGTGTGTGTGTGTGCGTGTGTTATGGGTTAATTAGGAGACTAATTTGCTAAATTAATAATTACAAGTTAATTTGAAATATTAACTCCATTAACAAGTCAATAAAATTGTGCACCACTAAACATCCTAATAAAATCTCCTAATCTAGATAAAATGCACAACTACCCACTTTAAGAGTTTTGAAACTCCAAAAATCCATAAACTAATAATTTAGGCTTTAACATACTAAATCTAAATAAATTATTAAAATGCCCCAAGCTCAACTAAAAAATAAAATACCACATTTAAAAATTGCCAAAAATCGTCACCGGGTCTTTTCCTCGATCCCGCCTCGAATAATCGCCTGAAACGTGAAACTTGAAAAAGACATTTAACGTGCATCACAGAAACATGAATAATTTAAAATAATGCATTTTCATAAATTATGCATGGCTAAAACTCATTTAAAAATAATTAAATGGTCTAATAATTAAATGAATGCATGGGTCATACGTGTACTGAATTTGGGCACTACAGTTTCAATGCTTTATCCAAACTTATTCATTCTATCTTTCAGTTTATTTCCACACTACAATAATTAGTTAACTGATAGATATCGACAAATAAGATTTCTGAATCAGTTTCTTAAAGAATTTATTTATATCCAAAATAGTTTACAAAAACTGAAGTGTTTATTCAGTCCTCCCTTTTAAACACATCAAAATCCTTAACCGATCCTAACAAGTGATATCACAGTTAAAATCTTGTCTTGGATATTCTATACTCTCAAACTGATTACCATGTCTTTGTTAGAGTAGGTGCACGTCGAGCCAAGTGTTGGCCGACTGTTCACGATGAAACTCTTTGTATAAACGATCTTTATTTTTAATAATATTTGAACTTATTAATTTGGCGCATCTTTATCTTTATACCCATGCGAGTTGCATAGATAAAGTCCTTGAATATACAAATAGTAGAAAGAATATGAGATGCTCATATGATGAGTATCATGAAACTCATATTTGTAATACTGTATATTCTAAACTGTTCCTAGTCGATTCAGCCGCCACTAAGCAGGATATAGGCCGCTCGAGTTAGAGACTAGTATCTGCGATGTGAGTACCATGTTTCATTGGTAGGGGACAGTGTGATGTCCGAGCATGCAGATAGGTGCCCCTGGTAGAGTGCACTGAACAACCCTCTATAAAGGACTTTCCAAGTGGTTCTCACTTATCGAGTGGAAAAGTCCTAGTTTATGGTTGTACACCATTAGTCCTTATGACCCGGGACAACATTGAGACTCTATGTTCTAGCGTTTCACTTTGACTTGTTTACCGACTCTTATGGGGTCATCAGGTGGCAAGGTTGGGTGTTACGGCGAAACACATAGGAGTCGATGCATTGTAGCCGGGGATTCACCGCTTACCTACGGGTATGGATATCCTATGTGTTTTTCATGTATGTGTGGATTGAAATCTCTGATCAGAGTATGGTGGTAATTATGAAAGGGGTTTCATAGATTACAGCATCGATGCAACCACAACATGACACATAGTATCGATTCATTGACAACTCTCGATAAACCAATAGTTGTCGAATCGGTCGGGATATATGAGTTGAAGGGACCGTACTGTACGCTAACCATAATTGAATGGTTCTTGCAGGCACTATCATATGATACCTAGGGAATCACGTAAGCGATGCTGCTAGGCGTTTAACGTGATTGGTTGGGTACTATCAGACTTGAGTTCTGACGTTCTTACTATCAAGGAGTTGATAAGTAAGAATGGAGCACTTGGGGTATGCTCGAATAAGGACATGTTTAGTCCGAATCACATAGAGATGTGAACCCACGGCTAGTTGTATCAATGAACCATTGAGGGCCACACAAGTACTAGCTTTGTAAATCCCGATGAGAAGTAAAATAGTTCAATGTGTTGAACGGCTTATAAATGTGTTTATAAGCGTAAAGAAAAATAGAAGTATGACTTCTATGAGAGAAATATAAATTTTAATTTAAGAAAGTGTTCCTAGATTAAAATTTGGCCAAGTAAATAATGTAGTTGAAAATTGTGATTTTCATAAACATTATTGGGGACTAAATTAAATTAATTCAAGTGTTGAATTAATTAAACACTAGTGGACCTAGTAGAGTCCAAATAATTAAAATAATTCAAGTGTTGAATTAATTAAATAATATTGAGTCTTGTAGAGCTCAATTAAATAATTATTTAACTAGTGGGACTTGAATAAATTCAAGTAGTATTTAACTAATTTCAAATGTGTTTGAGATAATTAAAATTTAGTCCATGGTTTTTAAATGTGTTAAAAACCATATTATATATGCATGACATGCTAGGGTTTGCATGCTTGGGAGGTGAAGAGGTGTGGAATACTTTTTATTAAAAAATTCAAAAGCATGCAACTTTTGTCTCCTAACTTTTCCCACACCCAAGACTAGATTTCACTCCCTCATTCCTACTCTCACTTGGCCGAAACTTCAAGGGAATTCTCTCCAATATTTTTCTTCATTGTGTTCTTCATTTTGGAGAATAAAAATCTTCTCTTTGAAAAATCCTTAAGTTTTTCTAGTGCAAAACTTGAGGAGATTTGCCTTGCTAGTGGTGGGCCTTATTTCTTGAAGAAAAGAAGGAGGAGCTTGTAGATTTGCCTACCAAAGAAGAGCTTTGTTGTTTACAACAAAGTTGGTGCCATTCATCAACCTTGTGAGGTTGATAGGTAAATTCTAAAACACCCTATGTATGTTTTATGGTGTTTTGAAATGCAAATATTGCACTTAAACA
Source organism: Primulina eburnea (assembly GCF_022965805.1). NCBI lineage: Eukaryota > Viridiplantae > Streptophyta > Magnoliopsida > Lamiales > Gesneriaceae > Primulina > Primulina eburnea. Next base: position 19,584,865 of record NC_133114.1, on the reverse strand, counting down.
TGGTGGCCGAAAATCCTAGCTTAAAAATTAAATTTTTTGACTTCCGTTGCGCTTCCGGCCACCGTAACCGGTCCGCTTTCAGTCTTCATTCAACAAAATACCTATGTTCTCCAGAGTGGAGTTTGATTATTGGAAAATCAGAATGCATGTTCATTTAGCTGCACAGGACGATAATATGTGGTACGTCATAAATGAGGAACCCATGAATTTTATGAAAGGAAAGACAGTTGTTGCTTTAACTGACGGAACACCTCCTCGTATCGAAAAACCACGCGATGAGTGGACCACAGAAGATAAAAAAAAGGCAAACTTGGAAAATGTTGCCAAGAACATTTTGTACAAGATGCTGGATAAAAACCTTTCAATAAGATTAAAATGTGTAAATCAGCTCAATAAATTTGGGAGAAGTTGATTCAGTCGTGTGAAGGAAATTAACAGATTAAAGAAAGCAAACTTTCAATTGTTGTTCAGAAGTTTGATAATATCAAGATGAAAACCGGAGAATCAGTGAATGAATTCGATGAAAGAGTGAGCTGCATTGTAAACAAACTGAATGCACTAGGAAGGGTGCACTCAAACAAAGCGATTGCTTTAAAAGTGATGCGTGGCCTTCCCAAAGAATGGGATGTCAAAACTATGGCCATGAAAGAATAAAAAGACCCGAACAAGGTAGAACTACATGACTTGTTTGTAAATTTAAAAGCTTATTAATTCGATATGCAAACCAGGGAGGGCGAACCAATAGTCCTATCTGTTACAATTGCCCTAAGCGCACTGAAATTGGAGCCAACAATTTCAGTTGAGAAGTCAGCTGAACAAGTGAGCAATGATGCAATGTCATTATTCGTAAAAAAATTGTAAAATTAATGAGAAAAAATCAAGGTTCTTTCCAAAGAAACTATCACAGGAATGAATAAAAAGATGAGCCAAATGCATGCTTTATGTGGGGACCCGGACGCTAATCAAGTTCTTAATCATAATTAGGACTAATTAATCAATTAAAAACAGGGTCTAAATTTTTTTTTTGAAATGCGGAACGTAGTGACATACAACATATATACATATCAGTATATAAAATACAAATCCTGTATTTCAACATTTATTCAAACTAGGGTTTAAAACTAAAGTCAAGTGTTTAACCCTACATCTAGTCCAAGTCCGGTGTCACCACTCTAATCACGATCTAGCTCTTCATCTCTTCGACCCTGGACCTGTCCCACCTGTTGTCAAGTACACATACAGACAAGACAACAGCCGGATATACCGGTGAGAATATAATCCTCAGTATAAATCAATGAAACATGCAATCATATAAACAATATAAAGCATGTAATCAGGTAACATGAATATGTATCAAAATCTGAAACATAAACAATATCAAATCAAACTGTCGACATCAATCATAATTCAGACTAGACTCAATCCTAGTCTAGGGATCCCGGTTTCCAGATGTGGTATTCCTATATCGAATTCCGTAAAGGATGGAACCATAATCTCTATTACTCGATATAACCAGTGCCCTGGTATTCCTATATCGAATTCCGTAATAGAAGAATTCCAATACCCTTTACTCGATATAACCAAATATGGTGTTCCTATATCAAATTCCGTAATAGATTCCATTACTCGATATAACCAAACATCCAGTGTCCTGACCTAACCGTCAAGGACTGTAGTTCTATCGCTAGCATCCTATCTTGTGACATCGTGCAATGTGCCGTGGCGATACCACCACTATCCGGCACTTCTGTCACAAGATAACTCGTCTAATACCTGTCATCTAACTTCAAGAGAACAAGTACATTAATCAATGTAATGCAAATATCCATGCAATAAAATAAAGTATGTGATTTAGGGAAACCCAAGTCTAAACCGACTCAAGTCCATCTCCCAATACCACATTGACTTATACCTTTCTTTCGTCGGTTTCTGGCTCAGTCGAATCCTGAACTCACAGCCTGTCTGGCAATGACAATATCAATAATCTCATATCAATATACCGTCCAAATCAATAACAATCTGATCAATCTGGACTTAATTCAAAATCAACGGTATAACGGTACAATCTCCATATTCCCGTCAATACCATATCACCAGATAATAGTTACAATCCATAACCCATATCCAGTACAAGCCATAATTCAAATCTGTCCGGTATAACTTAATATACCTTAAAAAAATTCATAACAATTTCATAATCAGTCTGTTTCTTAATCTGACTTCGATTCTACGATGTCTAATATGTCAAGAACATCATATATGAATTCCATTCAATTCTGACAATATCATAATTCTAAAACATGTCAAAACGTAGTAAAACTTACGTCCAGTTGTAGCCTACGTTGCCAGGAACTCAATATCGAAGTCGGATTCAAAATCAGACGGACGGATTTCTCAGAAAAGGCGTAAGGATTTTCTCCTTTCTTCTTCAGACCCTTTTTCAGATTTCTCTCTCTGAAAACCGACTTGCATGCTTATATATATAGTCGTGCATGCATAAGGCGAAGTGGCTCCTTTTCCGCGCAACACGCAGCACCGCGGGTGCGGTCCTGCACCGCGGGCGCGGTGCTGTTACTTACCGCGGGTGCGGTATTACTTCGGCAGTTTTCTCCATTTTCCAGTAGCACCACCGCGGGTGCAGTCCAACCCTTACCGCGGGTGCGGTCTTGCATGCTCATATTTTCATAATTTCGTTTCTGAATACATTCCTCGGTGTCCCGATTAATCCCGTCATAATCACCTGAAATGATAAATCAATCATCGATAATTACAGTGATTAATTCTTGGGCATTACACTTTAACTGTAGAAAAACTGGTCACCAATACTTATTTTTATTTGTCTGTACAAGATAAACATTGTTCACCAAATGTGGCTGCTGTTGTGAAGGGTGAAAAATTCAATTTCGATCCATGCTAGAAAAATGACATTGAAAATGAACAAATGAAAAACATTCATGATGTTTTTGCTGTTGGAAGCTTGATGTATGCTCAAGTTTGCACTAGACTTGAAATAAAATATATAGTTGGAATGCTGGAGCTATATAAAAGTAATCCATGAATGTACCACTAGAATGTTGCAAAGAAAGTGATAAGATACCTTCAAAGGACCAAAGACTACATGCTTATGTTCTTATGAACTGAGATTTTAAAAGTGATTTGACTATTCTTATTCAAAATACATGGTTGTGTTGATTCAAGAATATACATTTCTGGATATATTTTCTTGCTATTTGGTGGAGATAGCTCTTGGAGAAGTGCAAAGCAAACTTTGACTGCTATTTTTACAATGGCCGCTGAATTCATGTCCTATTTTGAGAGCACCTCACATGGTTTTTGGATGAAGAGTTTCATTTTGGTCCGTAGAATCTTGGATTCTATTTCTAGGCCTTAAGTTTGTTTTTTGACAGTTAAGCTACTATTTTTATAGCTAAGAATAACAAAAATAGAATTCAAAGCAAGAACATTGACATCAAGTATTTAGCCATAAGAAAACGTGTTAAAGATAAGACAGTTGTTATCGAACACATGAGCAGTGAATTGATGATTGCTGATCATTTGACCTAAAGGCATGCTGCCACATAAAATTAATGATCATGTAGAAATTATCGTACCTAATTCTTCTATGAAATTTTTTCATAAGAACATATTTAATTATGATATTTTTCTCTTATTTTTTATTTGTGTACACAGTCATTAATTTGAGATTATAACTAAAGTTGGACCTTGAATAAACATAAAGTTAATTCCTTAAGTTATAGGTTAGAGAAGCATGATATATCATCATACATGAAAAATATTACTCGCTTTTAGGAAACCTATAACCAAGTGGAAGAATGTTGGAAAGATTTACTTAGATGTCAACACTTATGCTATCAAGTGGCCCATACGATATCTATTAAAATATTTAATTATGTATAAACTTTATTTTATCTAGTGGCCATAAATTTGTGAAGATTTAGATGTGAAAATTCATATCTTCATAAGCTTATCATCTTTTTGAAATGCAAAGGATCTCATCATGATCAGACCCAACCAATTTAAATTTATCAATGATAGTACGAGTTGTCTATAAATAGTGACGTTTGGGTCCCTTAGCGCACACACATAAAATTTATACAACATCATCTATAGTGAGATTTTGAGTGCTTGGAAGACTTTCAAACAATTACAATATATTTAAGGAGGTGTTCAAGGAATTCTTCAAACTCAATGGCTCAAGGTAACATTTAATCCATCTTCTGCTATCAATGTTCGTGTAATTAATTTATGTTCATGTTATTAAATTTTATATACAATTCAAATTAAGTATATAATTCATTGACTGAAATTTGGTCGTCACATATTTAATGCAATGGAAATCGTGATAAATTGTAGCATTTCTTCAAATTTCCTATTTATCATTGAGCTCTTGACCGCTCAACTCACTCTATCGTTTCAGTGAATTTGAGATTCTCAAAATCGACTGCTATATCTTGAATGTGGCATCTGATTAATTTCTTAACATTTAGATTGCGCTCGAATTGATGGACCTGATATGGATGAAATAATTTTATTTTAGAAGGGATTTGAGTAATGAATTTCAAATTATATGTATTCATCTTGGGTGTATGTAAAATCTATAGTAATTATTATTAAAATTTCGTAACTTGATATAAATTGAATTTAAATTCAATGGAATTTGTCCATATGAACACGACAAAGATCTTGAAATCAATTTATTATTGCTCATGGTCCAATTTCATAATATACAATCGGGTTGAACCCGAACCCAAACCAGACCCGCCCCGTGGTTGACAGACCGATTAAATGGGTCCACTAGTTTGGACTAGAATCGTGACTGTAACCAACTCAAAGCGGTCAGTTAAGGTTTTAGGTTTTAAAAACTTGAGACCCGGGTTACTTGGATTTATTTAATAATTATTATTTTTTAAAAATGTACGACCATGATCAACAAATCAAGATCATGATCTTGGCCGTTTATAACCTGGCGGGTTGACCCGATGGGTTTGAACCGTCGAGTTTACCGTTATTTGTAAGGAACGGCAACAATTTTGTACTCGTTGATAACCAAAGGTCACAGTAACATGACAATTGTGGAATTTTCGACTCATCGGGTCGACCGTTGATTTTTTTTTTCCCGAATTAAATCCCATAAATGCATCCACCCATTGCATTTTTTTCCACACAATTCACTCTCAAATCTCAATCTCTAATTTTAAATTCAAATTTTATTTCTCCATTCTCAAAATGTCAATTGTCTATTTTTTTCAATTATTTATTAATTTTTTAATTATTTCAATTTTATTTTTATACAAATGGACGAATCAAATTATATGGGTAAGGGAAAAAGCATCATGCTCGAGTTTGAGCATGACGATTTTCTTTCATTCAATGTCGATGGTTATAAGCTTGATTTTGTCCTATGAGAAGCAACATCAAGAAAAAGAGGCCCAAAAAACACATCTTCATCCAAGTCAATAAAATATGAGCAATCTGACGGCGCCTAGAAATTGAGCGGTGCCTCGCCACACATTTAATATCATAGTCAAATATTTTGAAAGGTGGCGCTTTCCTCCGGTTATTTGATCGTTCTCAAACTCAACTGTCGGCATTCTCGTCTCATACGGGTAAGGATTCTCAACTATTTTAATATTTCAAATCTCAATTTAGAGAAGTAATGGCTAGATATTATGCGATTAAACAACTTTCTTTTAATTTTGGTGAAAAATTATATTTTGAAATTTGATTTTCAATAAGTGAAAATCCTTTAATTAAATATATTTCATGAAATACACTCAAACGGACACTTAAAAAATTAGTTGTTGGACAAAAAAAGAATTAATTACATAATTTACTAGTTAAATATTAAAGTTCTTTTTTGTTCGGATATTTGGAGTGATCATTGACAAAATTGTTCATATAGGTATTTTTCATGTCATTTGATTGATAGTTCTAGGAAAATTAAAAAATGATCCCTTGCATTGCATATAGAAGTTCTAACGAATTACATACAAAATATATATATATTTTTCAATATATTTGTTATTATAGAAGAATTTGTCAAGTTCTTTCAATTTATTTTGATAATATTAGCGCAAATAATTCTAGTGTTAGTGATTTTATTAAAATATATAAACCATATATCACTAGGAGGTAAATTTTTTCATATTAGGGGAGAACATGTCATATTTTAAATTTATGTGTTCAATATGAGTTAAACATTCTAGAATCATGTACTAAACAAATCAAGACCACAATTTATTATCTGTGGACACATCCCCAAATTATGGAACAATGGGGCAAATTTTGCAAAATAATGGTATGAGGACTAAACAGTTTGCATGGAATGTTTCAACAGGTTGTAATTCAATATATAAATTTTTATTATCTTCTTTTGAACATAAAGCTTTATTATGTATTTTTTTCGTCAACATATTTAAGCTCGTGATTTATTTATTGAACATATTAAATTTATTATACTACTTCTCATTTAGTTTTAACACATTTTTTAACATTGCATGTATTTTTAATGAACATATCTATTGATTATTCTTTATTTCAATATATTTATGTCATGAAAGATAAATGAGAAAAAAAATTAGAAATTCTGAAATATTTTTATATGCTTTTATTTTAGATCCTACAATTAAATTAGATAGTTTACAAGAAATTATAATATTAGATTATGATTCTTTAAACACTACTATGGAAACGGTTTCATCTAACTCATTGATTTTGTTTATGCCAACCCATTTATATGATATTTATAATTAATATAACACCAAATATGGTAGAAATTGTTCAACATGAAGCACACACAGTCCACTACCGCTAGTTATATAACTTTTAAACTTACTAAACCATAACTTTTATTAAGTGAACACATAAAATGTCTCTGGGGATCCTCAAGTTCCAGTCGAAAACTTACGGATTATTTTACAAATAATTTTGATTTTAGTGATGTATATTACGAAAATTTCGACATGTTGTGATGGTAGTCACAAAATAACAAGTATATCACATTTTTGTCTAAAATGCCTGGTAGGTTTTGTTTTTGCATGTTTTTATTTTGTTTTTATTAGTAAATTATTTCATGATTTTAATGTGTTAGGTACGCATTTCATTCATTTTGTTTTTAATTTATGCAAATAAGTCGTTTCGTATTGATACCCTATGGATGGGCCCACTACCCCTGGCCCATCCCTAGCTTAAATGGAAGGCAAGCCCAACAAAGGCCCAGGTATTTTCCTATAAATACCAGGTTTAAATGTTCAGTTAAAAAATTCACTATATTGTTTTCAGCAGCACCCTTAGCTGCTCCCCCCATATATCCTCAATCACTGACTTGAGCATCGGAGGGGTTACGATAGGACACCCTCCTGGCTCCTTTTTAACGGTCTTCTTCGTGATTTAAAGCTCGGGAATATTCCAAAACCCTGCGTCTGTACTAGTGATACTTGTTAGGAGCGGACCCTAAATTTCCCGTAAATATCACTTGGCACCGTCTGTGGAAACTTTGAGTTGAGACGTAGAGATGGTAGGCAAGAGAGGGAGTAGAAGAGCTACCTGAGCATCATCGCGTCCTGTAGTGACCCGTTCCAGAATCACCTACTAATCAAGAACTAAGCATGCAACTTAACTTAATTAATAACAATCAGAGATAATAGCGGAAAAGGTCAACAAATGATAGTTATACAACCCCATCGAAAATCCATAACAACTCAGAATGAAAAGAAAGTATACGGTACAACCATATCGAATCAAAGAGTACTGAATAAATAACTCCACCGGCTACTCAACGTCCTCCTCCTCCTCCTGAGCCATCCTGAGGCCTGCCCCGTGGAAATGGGGTGTCCAAGATAAACAAAACCGAGGACGTGAGCGATAAGAACGCCCAGTACAAAAGCATGAGTATACAAACCTATATGAAATGCACATGCTATGATATGATACCAGGGTAGTCAAGAAACAGGAATCACAAAAGATCTCAAAATGCTCAGTCTAGAGGCGCCAAGTGGATAGTGCCGCGCGGTCCTACCTCTGGGTCACTGCATCCACTGCAAGAACAGACGTGGACTTAAAATGTCCCGGATCACCGAAGCCCTCCGGACCCGTCGGCCACTGTGTACTCTCGGTGTCCATGCGTCCACAAGACAAGACAGGGCTGAGCGGCCCCACAAGATATATAGCTTATCTCGAAAGAGATACAGCTCAACAGTAAAGGCTATCTCGAAGGAGATACGGCTCAACATGAAATGCAACATGCAGTAATAAACGTGACATAATAGCATGCATCATATGACATATATCAATGCACCACATAATCATGCAACACATATAAGAATGTATACTCGACCAGGATATCTCGGATAGTACTTCCGTACCTCTATCACAGCAATCCTAATCCACTGGAATAACCAGACAACAGGTCTAGTCCAAGCCTATTCATCAAGTGAGAACCATCACTAAAACTTATTTACCAGACTTAACTAGATAATCCTGAGATAATACTGATACAATTCCAAACCTTCGTCCGTCGCTAGCCCACTGATGCCGCTAGCTCCCAACTAGAGCACAGCTCCGCTACAAGACCAGCAGCTCCCCGCTAGTGCCCGAACCTCGGAAAAAGACTAGAATCTCACAGAAACGCTTGAAATGCTATGGAACTCTCTGAATTGGCGAGTCACAAATGAAGCCTCGCGCCTCTATTTATAGCTAATGTTCGGACGATCCGAACCATTTCGGAAGCTCCGATCCGGCACACTTCGGACGGTCCGAACTCTGATCGGACGATCCGATCCTTGCATGACTTCCACGAGTACAGCCACCTGTCTCGGACGATCCGAACCCCAATCGGATGATCCGAACCTTACCACGTGTCCAGAACCCTTCCACGTGTCCAGCCACCTGTCTCGGACGGTCCAACACTGGCTCGGACGATCCGAACTCATCGGACGATCCGAACTCATCGGACGATCCAAACTTGTTCGGTCCTTCCGATCCCACCGAAAATATAATTAATCCGATAATTAACTCAAATTAGGAATCGGGTTACTACATTCTCCCCCCCTTAAAAGATTTCGTCCTCGAAATCAAGTTTATAGGATGAACAAAACTGAAATAACAACATTGTTATTACATCTCAATTGTTGCCAAACACAACTGATAATTGGATTACAACGGAAAACATGCTTACATCCATAGTACAACTACAGTACAACTCAAAAGAGCTCTGGATGCTCCGAACGCATACGACTCTCTAGCTCCCAAGTGGCTTCTTCAGTGCCTCTACGCTGCCACTGAACTAAGACAAGAGGAATGATCTTATTCCGCAACACCTTATCTTTGCGATCGAGAATCTGAACTGGTCGCTCCACGTAAGACAAATCCGATTCAAGTTGAACTTTAGATGGATGTAAAATATGTGATTCATCTGCCACATATCGTCGCAAAAGGGATACGTGAAACACGTCATGAATCCCAGACAGATACGGAGGTAATGCTAACCTGTAAGCCAAATCTCCCACACATTCCAGAATCTCAAAAGGACCAATAAATCTCGGAGATAGCTTACCCTTGAGACCAAATCTCAAAATCCTGCGAAAAGGCGAAACTCGAAGAAACACTTTCTCACCTGGTTGAAAATAAAGAGGTCGCCGCTTGGTGTTCGCATAACTAGCCTGTCGATCCTGAGCGATCTTAATCCGTTTCTTGATTACTGCAACTTTATCAATAGCCTGCTGGACTAACTCCGGTCCCTCAACATGTCGTTCCCCAACTTCGTCCCAGAATAATGGAGTACGACAACGTCGCCCATACAACGCCTCAAATGGTGCCATACCAATACTACGATGATAGCTGTTGTTGTACGCGAACTCAATCAAAGGCAAATGATCCTGCCAAGCGGGTCCGAAATCCAAAACACAAGCTCGCAACATATCCTCAAGTGTACGGATAGTCCTCTCTGTTTGACCGTCGGTCTCTGGATGATAAGCCGTACTCAAACTTAGTGAAGTGCCTAATGCTGACTGGAAACTACCCCAAAATCGTGAGGTAAAACGAGGATCCCTGTCACTAACAATACTGACTGGCACTCCATGCAAACGTACAATCTCTTGAATGTACAAGCGAGCCATCCGATCGAAAGTGAAGTCACGGTTATAAGGCAGAAAATGAGCAGACTTGGTGAGTCGATCCACCACTACCCAAATAGCATCACTATTCCTCGAAGACAATGGCAAGTGAGTAATGAAATCCATCGTGATATGCTCCCACTTCCATTCAGGAATAGGTAGATTCAACAATAATCCTCCAGGTCGACGGTGCTCTGCCTTAACCTGCTGACAAACAAGACACTTGGAAACAAACTGATAAACACTGCGCTTCATCCCTTTCCACCAAAATCGTGTCCTCAAGTCTTTATACATCTTATTGCTTCCTGGATGGACACTCAACTTGCTTCGATGAGCCTGAGACAAGATCTTTTCCCTCAAATTATCATCCTCTGGTACTACAACCCGATTAGACAAACATAGAAGACCATTAGACTGATAATGGAAACCGCTATCTCCACCCGCTAACCGAGCTAATCTCTGAGTCTTCAGATCAGACATCTGAGCATCTCGAATCCGAGCGAACAAAGCTGGCTCAGATAAAATGGTAGCAACACGAATGCTCTCCATACCTTTCCGATGTTTGAAGTTAAATCCCAACGAACAACAATCCTGAATAGTACTAATCATAGCACTGGTCTGAAGTGCAGAGGCTCTCACCTTACGACTAAGAGCATCGGCTGTGAGATTCGCAGAGCCTGGATGGTACTTGATCTCGCAGTCATAATCTTTCAGTAGATCCATCCAACGACGTTGTCTCATGTTCAACTCAGCCTGAGTGAACAGATACTTCAGACTCTTGTGATCAGTAAAGATTTCAAACTTAACCCCGTACAAGTAATGACGCCAGATCTTCAGTGCGAACACTATAGCTGCCAACTCTAGATCATGAATAGGGTACTTTTCCTCGTGAGATTTCAGCTGCCTGGAAGCGTAAGCGATCACATGACCATTCTGTGTCAACACACACCCTAAGCCTTGGAAAGAGGCATCGGTGTAAACACTGAAACCATCAGATCCTGACGGTAACGCCAAAACAGGTGCAGAAGTCAGAAGTCGACGAAGCTCTCTGAAACTATCTTCGCACTCAGATGACCACACAAATGGAACATCCTTCCGAGTAAGTTGCGTCAAAGGTCTAGCTACCTGGGAGAAATTCACGATGAAGCGACGATAATACCCGGCCAGACCTAGAAAACTACGGATCTCGGCCACCGTCGTAGGACGTGACCAATTCAGCACTGCTTCAATCTTGTTGGGATCCACAGAAATTCCTTCCTTGGAAATCACATGACCAAGGAATACTACACGATCAATCCAGAACTCGCACTTACTCAGCTTAGCATACAATTGTTTCTCGCGAAGAATCTGCAACACAATCCTCAAGTGCTGGACATGCTCCTCCACACTGTGAGAATAAATCAAGATATCGTCGATGAAAACCACAACGAACTGATCTAGAAAATCACGAAAGACTCGGTTCATCAGATCCATGAACACCGCTGGCGCATTCGTCAATCCGAATGGCATAACTAGAAACTCGTAATGCCCGTAACGAGTACGAAATGCAGTCTTGGAAATATCATCATCTCTGACTCTCATCTGATGATAACCCGATCGCAAGTCAATCTTGGAGTAAACAGAGGTACCCTGAAGCTGATCGAACAAGTCATCGATACGAGGTAATGGATACTTGTTTTTGATCATCACACGATTCAGCTGGCGATAATCAATACACAATCGCATCGATCCATCCTTCTTCTTGACAAACAAAACTGGAGCTCCCCAAGGTGAAACACTCGGACGAATATAACCTTTATCAAGAAGATCCTGTAATTGCTGCTTCAATTCTCTCATCTCTGACGGAGCAAGACGATAGGGGGCACGAGAAATCGGTGCAGTCCCTGGCATTAACTCAATGCCAAATTCCACCTCTCTAACCGGAGGAAAACCAGGAATCTCATCTGGAAAAACATCAGGAAATTCACAAACCACTGGAATATCCTTTATACCAACACTACCTGTGGATGTATCAATCGCATAGATGAGGTAGCCTTCCCCGCCCGCCTCTAAAGCACGACAGGCTTTCAGAGCAGATACCACTGGCATCGGAGGTCGCGCTCCCTCACCATAGAAAAACCAACTAGAGCTCTCAGTCGTCCGGAACTGAACAAGCTTCTGGTAACAATCCACAGTAGCTCGGTAGGTAGTCAAAATGTCTATACCCAAAATACAATCAAAGTCTTCCATCTCCAGAATCATAAGATTCGCAGTCAATTTGTTACCCTCGAAATCTAAAGGACAACCCATCACTAGACGCTTGGCTAAAACCGAATGACCCATCGGGGTAGAAACAGAAAGAATAACGTCTAGAGAAACATACGGTAACTTATGACGCTTAACAAATCGTGCAGAAATGAATGAATGAGATGCTCCGGTATCTATAAGAACAAAAGCAGGAATACCGCATAAACAAAAAGTACCTGCTATGACTCTCTCGGTCTCATCTGCAGCCTGATCCTGGTTCAGCGCAAACACCTGACCTTGGGCACGAGGTCGAAGATTCGAACTACCCACTGCCTGACCCTGCCTCCTCTGCTGAACAGTCGTCTGAGATCCAGAACTGGATCCTGCTCCACCTCGCAACTGAGGACAATTCTTCTTAATATGCCCCATCTCTCCGCACTGATAACAAGCTCCTGCGGCTGCTCGGCATTGCTCCGATGGATGGTTCTTCCCACAATGCGCACAAGATTCCTTCTTCTTACCAAAACGGAAAACACCGCTAGATCGAGATCCAGATCCAGAAGAAGACGAACCAGATTTCTTGAACGACTGAGATCGAGGCCTCAAAGTACTCGGAGGTCTAGAAGAAAGAATAGCCCTACCACGCTGGAGACTGATCTCTGCCTGGCGACACCGGTTCACTAACCCATCATAAGAAGTAGGATTATCACAGACAGTGACTCGGTCAAAGATCTCCTGGTTAAGACCCTGGAGAAAATGGTCATACTTGGCCTCAGAACTGCCACTGATATGAGGAGCGAAGGGTAACAATTCGAAGAATTTCTGCTGATACTCATCAACAGACATACTCCCGTGCTTAAGATTCAGGAGCTCAATCGTCTTCGCCTGGCGAAGGGCTGGAGGAAAATACAGCTGCATGAAAGATGCACGGAAATCGGCCCAAGTCACCCTACCCTGGGACTGGACTATCGGCGCAGAAGTCGATCGCCACCACTTGCGCGCACGGCCCTCGAGAAGAAAGCTAAGGGTCTCTATCTTCTGCTCCTCGGTGCACTGAAATGCACGGAAACAACTCTCCATGCGCTCTAACCAGTCCTCAGCATCATCGGGAGTCTCTCCACCGACTAGAGGCTTAGGCCCCATCTGAATAAAACGATGCAAATCAAAACGCCTAGGACCATCCCGACGATGACGATGCTCACGATGACGCCTATGATCATCCTGGTCGCCCCAACGACCTACACTCCCCTGACTACTCTCATCACCAAAGTGGTCAGCCATCGCTACAAGATAGAATGGGAAAAAAATGGTAAAATGGTCAACGAAAATCCCAAAACAGAATCTATATCCCAAAATCGTAAGCATGCTCTGATACCATAAATGTAGTGACCCGTTCCAGAATCACCTACTAATCAAGAACTAAGCATGCAACTTAACTTAATTAATAACAATCAGAGATAATAGCGGAAAAGGTCAACAAATGATAGTTATACAACCCCATCGAAAATCCATAACAACTCAGAATGAAAAGAAAGTATACGGTACAACCATATCGAATCAAAGAGTACTGAATAAATAACTCCACCGGCTACTCAACGTCCTCCTCCTCCTCCTGAGCCATCCTGAGGCCTGCCCCGTGGAAATGGGGTGTCCAAGATAAACAAAACCGAGGACGTGAGCGATAAGAACGCCCAGTACAAAAGCATGAGTATACAAACCTATATGAAATGCACATGCTATGATATGATACCAGGGTAGTCAAGAAACAGGAATCACAAAAGATCTCAAAATGCTCAGTCTAGAGGCGCCAAGTGGATAGTGCCGCGCGGTCCTACCTCTGGGTCACTGCATCCACTGCAAGAACAGACGTGGACTTAAAATGTCCCGGATCACCGAAGCCCTCCGGACCCGTCGGCCACTGTGTACTCTCGGTGTCCATGCGTCCACAAGACAAGACAGGGCTGAGCGGCCCCACAAGATATATAGCTTATCTCGAAAGAGATACAGCTCAACAGTAAAGGCTATCTCGAAGGAGATACGGCTCAACATGAAATGCAACATGCAGTAATAAACGTGACATAATAGCATGCATCATATGACATATATCAATGCACCACATAATCATGCAACACATATAAGAATGTATACTCGACCAGGATATCTCGGATAGTACTTCCGTACCTCTATCACAGCAATCCTAATCCACTGGAATAACCAGACAACAGGTCTAGTCCAAGCCTATTCATCAAGTGAGAACCATCACTAAAACTTATTTACCAGACTTAACTAGATAATCCTGAGATAATACTGATACAATTCCAAACCTTCGTCCGTCGCTAGCCCACTGATGCCGCTAGCTCCCAACTAGAGCACAGCTCCGCTACAAGACCAGCAGCTCCCCGCTAGTGCCCGAACCTCGGAAAAAGACTAGAATCTCACAGAAACGCTTGAAATGCTATGGAACTCTCTGAATTGGCGAGTCACAAATGAAGCCTCGCGCCTCTATTTATAGCTAATGTTCGGACGATCCGAACCATTTCGGAAGCTCCGATCCGGCACACTTCGGACGGTCCGAACTCTGATCGGACGATCCGATCCTTGCATGACTTCCACGAGTACAGCCACCTGTCTCGGACGATCCGAACCCCAATCGGATGATCCGAACCTTACCACGTGTCCAGAACCCTTCCACGTGTCCAGCCACCTGTCTCGGACGGTCCGACACTGGCTCGGACGATCCGAACTCATCGGACGATCCGAACTCATCGGACGATCCAAACTTGTTCGGTCCTTCCGATCCCACCGAAAATATAATTAATCCGATAATTAACTCAAATTAGGAATCGGGTTACTACATTCTCCCCCCCTTAAAAGATTTCGTCCTCGAAATCAAGTTTATAGGATGAACAAAACTGAAATAACAACATTGTTCTCCCCCCCTTAAAAGATTTCGTCCTCGAAATCCATAGTACAACTACAGTACAGCCCCTTAACGAGACACGGGTCGAGCAACCTCGTCCCAATGAGAATATGGGGAACTTGACCCTAGAGCAGTTGGGCCAATTTATCACACGGACAATGGATGAGGCTATGAAGAGAAACCAAGAATCTATGTTTGCTGAAGAGTAGGCCTGTAACGACCCGAAAATCAGACTACGTATAAGCCATGCATAATTATTACTATTTAAATTTAAAAATGATTTATATATATATATATATATATATATATATATATATATATATATGAAGGGTCTAATTCATTTTGATATTTGACACATCATAACTATTTATTTTAAATGCAAAAGTTTAGTTTTATCTTTTCAGTTAAATACGCGAGGACGGACTGGAGTTTAGAAATTAGAAATAAGATTAATAATAAGAAAAAATATTTTTAAATTTAATCTAAGTCAAAGAATAATTTAATTTAAAGAAAAAGAATGTTTTAGGATTTATTAAATTAATTGGAATCAAGTTAGTAAATAAATCCTATTAGGTTCAATATTTAATTAAAGCTTAAATTAAAATATGTAAACAAGTGGGGATAAATTAATCTAGGTATAATATAGTCAAGAAGTTAAACATAGCATTTAAATACTTAAATTTTAAACCATGCAATGCCATGCAAGATTTCATTCTAATTTAATTTGTTAATTCACTAAAACATAAAATGGTTATTTAAAACACTAAGAATTTAAAATACAAGACTTAATCAACATTATACCATGCAATATTAGTAGAAATTTAATCAACTCCTTAAGCAAATTCAAATGCTTAGTAAACCCCATTCAAGCCACCCTTAAATAGCATTTAAGGTGAATACAATTCCTCACCTTTAACCCATTAGTTATTAGTGAATTTAAATGCAATAACACACCTCAATTCTACTCAACATATTAGTCTAAAAATGGTTGAACATGCAGCAATAAAATGAGGAAACTATCGGCAGCTAGGGGAGAAGAAACAATACAAACCCATTCAAATTCTTTACTTGTAGCTCCCAAACTAAATACCTATTATAGCACCTTTAACACCTCCTATATCATTCACCTTCATCCCTAACAATTCCTACACTCATATGCTCGAAAAACATCAGAACAACCAGCAACTTAGGATCGAACAGCAGCAGCAGAAATAAGGAAGAAGTTCCAACTCCGACTCCGCCGCACGTATTTGTCGTAGTGATTTGTTTTGTTCAAAACAAATTCAAGGCATGTATATGTTGCTTCTTTGCTCTTCAATCAAGTCCTATAGATATTTTTAAACCATTATATAATCATGATTCAAGCAACAAAACGAAATGTTGACAGCAACTTTGCAAGAAATTCTGCACAGGTCACTCACGGCTCTTGTTCTTGCCTTCACGATTTTTGCTGATCTTTGTTGCTTACAGGGAGTTGCTCGATTTCCAGGCACTCAAGGCTGCTCCTAGGAATGTTTTAGAGTGTGTTAGGGAGTTGTTGGTTAATTGGTTTGACTCCAAACCTTTCAAACAAAAGCATGACAGCAAATGTTCCACACAAGTTACAAAAATGGGTTCACGATTTTCACAATTTTCTGTCCTTGAGTTGTTTGAGGAGTGTTCGAATCTTGGCTGTCCTAGGGGATGTAGCCATGGTTAAAACCCTTCCTTATCATGTCTAGGACGTGACCAAATCATCTTTTCAAAGCTTGTGTCATAGGTCCCTCAGATTTTTACAGAAACATGACAAGTACCCTTCAGTTTTCAAAATCTGATTTTCTGTGGGAGTATAATTTCGGTTTTGGGGTGTGTTTTGGATTGTGGTTGGCTTTTAGCCCTTAGCCATGGTCCAAGCCATGCCTTAGGATGTTGGTAAGAGTCCTTGGGAGGTGGTTCAAGCCATTGGTCAATAAATTTCAGAGTTTACACCACAAACACACAAGTTGCCACTGCTGGTTTTTTTGACAGCAACTTTCATCTTTGGTTTTGAGGTTGGTTTGAGTTCTTGGTTGGCTTTTAGCCCATGGCCTTGGACTGGACAATACCTTAATGTGTTAGGAAAGTCGTGTTTTTGGCCGTTCGTGATTTGGTCGAGTTTAGAGGTCGTACGAGAATTTACGGTGAAAGGTGCCAAATGACTCTCGAAAGAGTGTTTTATGTTTTTGGATTCCTTTCACCTATTTTCGTGTTTTATAGTTATAATGCATATTTTTCAGTATGTTTGGGGTATTTTTAATCATGGTTAAACGTCGGTTTAATGTTGGTTCGGGTTGGTACGAAGCCATGGTTAAAAATCAAGTTATTGGTTCTAATCGTCTCTTTTTTTTTGGTTCTATTGTTAAGTTTTTGTCAAGTTAAGATTTATTACATGTGTCACATATTAGAAGTAAGTCGCAGCAAGCCTGGGAGCGATCCAACTCATCCGGTAAAAATAAGGTTATAATTATATTACGTGCATAAAAATATAAAATGTTTATTTTTGAGATATATGCTATATGTCTTGTGGCCACCTTATGCTTATGGTTTGGAAGTCGATAGGAACAACCGAGGACCTCTCCGCCCGGTGACTTACGATCGGTTTATGATTATGTATGGGTACGGACATCCAGTCCAAGGGCTGTGATTGATCTCTACCGCCCAGTATACTGTGATTTAGTCTGATCAAGCGCTTACGCTATGTTATGGGCCACTTGCTTAGAAACATTATCTCTACTAGAAAAATTATGATATGTTATGACAGAGCTCTATTGAGCAAAGCTTTTACGTATGAATTTTCAGATATGCAGGTAGTTATAATTATTCATGATACGATTTTCACCATACGCTCTACGATACTTTATTTTTATGACGCATGCGATTTTATGATATATTTACTTGTTATTCACGATATATACATGTTGAGTCTTTAGACTCACTAGACTTGATTGTTGTAGGTATTGACGAGGTCGAGACCGCGGGTGGAGACCAGTGAGCGATCTTGGGACAGCAGTAGTAAACCCGAGGACCTCATGATTTAATTTATACACCTTTTATGATTCAAACTCAGTTTTAATACGTTGGACTATTTTTAAGTCGATGTTTACGTTGGGTTATTTTTAAATTGTTGGTTGAAAACAATATTTGCTTCCGCTGTTATTTTAAAGTTAAAATTATTTACATTTTTATTTTAATTAAATAAGATAAGATAATTATTTATTTAGAAAAATTTTAATAATTCCGCAAAATTATGAATGCGAAATACGGGCCTTTACAAGGCCACTCGCCAGGAGGGAGAGGAAAATGCTGAGGGCCAGCAGAGCAGGGTTGAAGAGACACAGCCCCACCAAAGTGGGGAGATTAGTGAGATGGGAGAAATGTGGAAGGAAATACAGGTGTTGAGGCAGCAGTTGGGAAGCAGAGCGCCGGCACCCAACAAAGGAAGTCCTTTTTCACTAGACATTTTAGAAGAAGGACTTCCTCCAAAATTTTGACAGTCGAATGTGGGAGAGTACGATGGACATACTGACCCCGAGGAACACTTGGGGAGATTTGAGAATGCGGCCCTGTTACATCAATATTCAGATGGGGTCAGGTGCATGGTGTTTTTGGGCACGTTGGTGAGGTCATCCCAACAATGGTTTAACACCTTGCAGCCCAACTCCATACGATCTTTCGAGGATTTTTCTGTTGCTTTCTTGCACAGATTCGCTAGTAGCAAAAAACACCAAAAAAGACTATTTGAGCATGTTCATTGTGAAACAACAAGAAGCTGAAACTTTTGCGAGAGTTTGTCCAGCGTTTCAACAACGCAGCGCTGGAGATACCAGCGGCCACTCATGACATCATGATAAGTGCCTTTACCCAGGGACTTAGAGGAGAAGAGTTCTTTAAATCATTAGTGAAAAAACCTCCATCAAGTTATGATGATCTGTTATCTCGGGCGGAAAAAATATGTAAATCTTGAAGATGCCCAGCGGCATAAAAGGATTGAGAACCGGCCTGGGAGAAGCAGAATTGAGGGTGCAGAAACAGGAGGTAGGAATAGAGGCGCGGGCGAGAGGGAGGATGATAAGGCTAGGGTTAGAGGACAATTCTCATCCCATGTTCTTCTTGATGGGAGTCGTGATAAGGTGATGGAAATGAGGGAGACCGAGGGGAGGTGGGAGAAGTCACAAAGGGTTGAGTGCCATGCTAGATTGCTTTCGCGGGATTGACGAGAAGGATCCTCATCCAGGAGTCGACAGAGGTCTCGCTCGTCCCCTAAGCATGGTCAAGGCCCTCCATGGATAAATCAGAGGTGGGGAGGAGAAAAATTTTATTTCTCTGCTAAGGCATCGCCTAGCAGAGGAACATAATGGAAGAGGAGAATTAAATTTTCCTTCTAAGGCATCGCCTAGCAGAGGAGCAGAGTTTGGGAGAAGTTAAATTTTTCCTGCTAAGGCGTCATCTAGCAGAGGTGCAGAGTTGAGGATGAGAAAAATTAAATTTTCTTGCTCAAGCATCACCTAGCAGAGGAGCAGAGTTTGGGAGAAGTTAAATTTTCCTGCTAAGACATCGTTTAGCAGAGGAGCAGAGTGGAGGAGGAGAATTAAATTTTATTTTTCCTACAAAGGCATAGCCTAGTAGAGGAGCAGAGTAGAGGAGAAAAATTTTATTTTCCTATTAAGGCATCGCCTAGTTTAAGAACAGAGTTAGGGAGAAACTAAGGCATCGTCTAATAGAGGAGCAGAGTTGGGAAGGAGAGGAGAAAAATTAAATTTTTCTACTAATGCATCGCCTAGTAGAGGAGAATAGTTGGGAAGGAGAAAATTGATTTTTCCTGCTAAGGCATCGCCTAGCATAGGAGCAGAGTTTGGGAGAAATTAAATTTTTCCTGCTAAGTTGTCGTCTAGCAGAAGAGCAGAGTTGAGGAGGAGAAAAATTAAATTTTTCCTGCTAAGATATCGCCTAGCAGAGGAGCAGAGTGGAGGAGGAGAATTAAATTTTATTTTTCCTACTAAGGCATCGCCTATAGAGGAGCAGAGTATAGGAGAAATTTTTATTTTCCTACTAAGGCATCGCCTTGTAGAGGAGCAGAGTTGGGGAGAAACTAAGACATCATCCAGTAGAGGAGCAGAGTTGGGAAGGAGAGGAGAAAAATTTTATTTTCCTACTAAGGCATCGCCTAGTAGAGGAGAAGAGTTGGGAAGGAGAAAAATAAAATTTTCCTACTAAGACGTCGCCTAGTAGAGGAGCAGAGTGGAGGAGAAAATTTAAATTTACCTACTTGGGCTGAGGAGTCAGGGGTGAGGAGGCGAAACCTTTATTTTCCTGCTACGGCATCACCTAACAGAGGAGACTGGGATGAGGAGGTGAAACCTTTATTTTCCTGCTAAGTCATCACCTAGCAGAGGAGTCAGAAGGTGATGAGGTGGAAATTAAATTTTATTTTCCTGCTGAGGTATTACCTAGTAGGGGAGTCACAGGGTGAGGAGGTGGAAGTTTTATTTCCTGCTGAGCCGTCGCTTAGTAGAGGAGTCAGAGGGTGAAAAGTTAGAAGTTTTCTTTTCCTGTGCAGGCATCGCCTAGCAGAGGAGTCAGAGGGTGAGTAGGTTGAAGTTTGATTTTTCCTGCTAAGGCCCGGCTTAGCAGAGGAATTACGAAATGATGAGATGATAGTTTTATTTTCTTGCTGAGGCATTGCCTAGCAGTGGAGTTAGATGGTGAGGAGGTTGACGTTTTATTTTTCTTGCTAAGGACTATTTTAAATTATTTTCCTTAGAAGCTTAGTAGAGGACCTTGAAGATAGGGGCGACGAGGTCAAACCGTGTTAGAAAAATATATTTGGTTTGTCGATAACGAACGACGTTTGCTGCTGTGAAAATTACGGGGATCGATGGGTGAGAGCTTGACGTTTGCAATAAAATTCTCCAAGCGATGGGCGAGCGTCACGGCGGTGGCTAGGCGAGCACGAGGGTGTGATGGGCGAGCGCTCGAGTGGCTTGGGCGAGCACGAGATTTTTCTTGGGCGAGCTGGTAGGGGCGAGCACGAGAGCTGTTCTTGGGCGAGCACGGGATTGTTCTTGGGCGAGCACGAGATTGTTCTTCGGCGAGCTGGTAGGGGCGAGCACGTGGGTGTGATGGGCTAGCGCTCGAGTGGCTTGGGCGAGCACGAGATTGTTCTTGGGCGAGCTGGTATGGGCGAGCACGAGAGCTGGTAGGGGCGAGTGCATGGTGAGGCAAGAGCTGGTAGGGGCGAGTGTGTGTTGGCGAGGCGAGGGTGGGGCTGGTGTTGGGCTGGCGAGGCGAGGGTGGGGCTGGTGTGGGCGAGTGTGTGCAGTCCTGCAGGGCGAGGCAAGGGTGGGACTGTGCTGCGCGAGGGGTGTGCATGGCGAGGGGCAGTCAGGGCGAGGGACGAGGTTGGCAGGCGGGGGCAGGCGAGGTGCTGCACAAGGAGTGCATACGGGCGAGAGGCATGGGAGGCGAAGGCGAGGTGGCGAGGGATTGCGGCTGTTGGTAAGATGGTGTATGGGCGAGGTGAAGAGGCAAGGGTTTGGCAGGGAGGTGCAGGCTAGTGATGTGTAGGCGTGGGCGAGACGGTGTGGAGCTGAGGATGAATGGGAGAAATGAGAATGAAGCTAGAAGAGGACCTTATTTTCAAAGGAGGCCCATATCATGTCTAGCTCTTCAGAGGAGGAATTTTATTTAAGTTGTTTCCAAATCCTTGGAGACTAAAAACAACAGGGAGAAAATGCACAACTCACATGTTGCATACTGAGGACAACACAATTAATCGAACTTTGAACCTACGATTCAGTTCGACTCGGGAGAGGGAGACTGGTGATACCCCATGGATGGGCCCACTACCCCTGGCGCATCCCTAGCCCAAATGAAAGACAAGCCCAACAAAAGCACATGTATTCTCCTATAAATACCAGGTTTGAGTGTTCAGTTAAAAAATTCAATATATTGTTTTCAGCAGCACCCTTAGCTTCTCCCCCCATATATCCTCAGTCACTGACTTGAGCGTCGGAATGGCTACACCTAGGACACCCTCCTGGCCCATTTTTAACGGTCTTTTTCGTGATTTCAGGCTCGGGAATAATCCAAAACCCTGCGTCTGTACTAGTGACACTTGTTGGGAGGGGACCCTAAATTTCTCGTGAGTATCACTTATGAATGTTGGTTGGTGTATTTGTAGGGAAAATGGCGAAGAATATGGAATTTATGTTTGCTCGTTAGTAAATATTGGAGTAGTGGTGTATGAGAGAGACACCTGCACCAACATGTAGATTGAGTTATCTTGCAAATTTTGAGAATGAATCTATTTGAGGTGCATGCTACTAAAAACAACATAGAACACAAAGAAGTTCAACACAAGATGTAGTGTGTAAAATTAAAGGATTGTGCGACGACTTGTGTTGTACCTTGATCGATGGGAAGTATGTCAGAGATTCGTTGAGGCATGAATGTATGCCATGAGATCACCAATGAAATAGTTTTTTTTTCTTTTTATGTTGTTTCTTTTAACCTTTTTTACTCGAGGGAATCCAAAATGTTAGTATGAGGAGGTTCATAGGTGTTGTTTTTGCATGTTCTTATTTTGTTGTTTTAATTCAATTATTGCATGAGTTTATTGTGTCAGGCCTGCATTTGATTCATTTGGTATTTAATTTATGAATATTATTCGCCACTCACTAAAGTTGGTGTATTTGTAGGGAAAATGGCCAAAAAGATGGAATTTAGGTGAAAAGCTGATGCACGAATAGAAGAAGGCACGCTAGGGCGATTTTTTTGTGAACACCCCAATGTGCAAAGATGAAGAGCACAAAGCTTAGATAGAGATACTCATGTTAAGACACTTATTTTCTACTGCCCCAACGCTCTCGGAAGAAATGTTGAAAAACGAGGCAAAACAGTTCACGCTAGGACGGTATTTTCTAGCCTGCCCAACGTGACTTGATATGGAAAGATTTGTTGCATGATTTTTTTCCTATTTTTCTTGACTCTTGGTTGCACCTTTATATGATGGTAGCCTAACACAAGA
This sequence comes from Primulina eburnea, assembly GCF_022965805.1. Lineage (NCBI taxonomy): Eukaryota > Viridiplantae > Streptophyta > Magnoliopsida > Lamiales > Gesneriaceae > Primulina > Primulina eburnea. Next base: position 19,561,542 of record NC_133114.1, on the reverse strand, counting down.
GAATCATAATTAGATATATACACCATACGCAGCCACAAGAGGGAGAGAGCTAAAGAAAGAGTGCTAGTCGCACAACAAAAGAAAACAACGTATTCTCCTTTTCTCTATTCTTTTAGTTAGAATTTAAGAGATCCTATCCCCAAAACATATATGTTTTGATCTCTTTTTTAACATATATTTTATTCTTAAGAATCCTTGATAATGTTATTGTGTTTATAATATCATTAGAGCATGATCAATTTCAAAGTGATTTTATTTGTTATACTTGAGAGCGAGATAACATGATATGTTTATATATTCCATAGATCTACAACTTGCATAGACATCTGAAGTTTGGTATATGTTGATAGCTATAGATCAAAAATCGAAAGTTAGAGGATTACACGGTTCGTTAATACGGTTGCACTTGTTGAATAACACAAGGAAATTTTGTTACTATATTTTGTTAATTAGATTAATATAACTCGACAGAGTATATTGATAAATTAGGGCTTAATACTTAAAATTCTATCAATATAGAAGATTAAGTTGTAGGTGAACCGAAATCATTACAACTGTTTGTTTATTTAATATTTGATTAAATTTATTTATATTATATTGGTTACATTATTTTAATTTTAATATAATTTAATAATTTTCATTTTTTCCATTTAGTTCACTATTAATTGTGTTTGAGATAAATTTGTCTAATGAATCTTAATGGGAACAATAACCGTACTTTGTTACATTATATTAAAACTTGACCCGTACATTGGTGGTAATATCGAGCAAATTGGAGAAATTTAATTGTTTCAATTATTGTGTCAAAAAATCTTGATTAAAGTTTTGGCGTTGCTGTTGGGGATTGAAATTGGCAAATTTATTTGTTCGTTATTTTCTTTAGTTACTTGTTATTATAATTCATTCCCACGTGATCTAATATTTTATTCTATATTTTTGCACGAATATTTATTGGAAAATACTTCAATATGCTCCATCAACAAATATTCACATATTTTTCGTAAAAACATATATAGCCATCCTGCTCAGCGTAGGATAGATTCATAATTTAGCAACCATATTCCAGTAACATGATTTTTCTAAATATTTTCTTAACCTATTTTTCTTTAAAGTTTTGGATGTATTGACCAAAAGGTGTGTAATCAATGGAGCTCTGACAACTGGTAGTCTTATATTTAGACTAGATGATGATTAGATGATGCACTTGTTCAATGATATGGAGGAATTTGACTACCATCAGTATTGATTTCTTTCACTGTAGAGTTGGAGCCATCAATACCCCACAAAATTAGTTTCCCATATTTTATGAACCAACAGTTTGATTATCAATATTGGGATGAATATAATTTTGAATTAATTATGGATCGACTCAAGGTTATGGTTTAAAAATATGTGGCATCAACTCAGGAAGAAATGGAAAAGATGGTCACTTCTAGGTGTTGTGCAGAAGAGCGCATAACATCAATTTTCAAGGGTAGAAAAGTATGTGAAGTGAATCTGATAGGATCAATTGAAGTGTTTAGAAGGGAGGGTTGAATAAACACTGCCTAAAATTTCTTTGTTAAAAAATAATTCAGTCTGGTTAGAAATTTATCTTGATATTCTCAATTGACAATGTTAGTTTGTTAACAAAATATGCGCGGAAAGAAGCCAAACTTACATATTAAAAAAATTGAAATAATGGATTGAATATGTAAACTGAATGGTGAACTGAAAGTAAAATGTACACAATTTTTGTTTCTGGATGTTCGGAGAAATCAAACACCTACGTCATCCTTTCTTCTTTTTGAGAAAGCTCACATTAAAAGGCTTAGATCTTTACAAGAAATTTGAAAAATCCAGTTCAGTTTGAACTTAACACTGCCAAAACTGAAATTCACAATCTACTCAATTGAACGAAGAAAAAATATATGGCTGTTATCGAATACAATGAATTACAAAGAATTATTGGCACCTAATGATCATCGATTATCAGATACAATAATTTGTAAAGATAGCCTTAGTGATTGAGAGGTTTTTCTTGAACTGAAAGCTTGGAACTTGGCTATTGTTATAACTTTTGTTCTTGTAACTTGGAAACCTAGTAACTTAGTTACTTGGTAAACTTTCTCAACTGATCTGCAACTCTATTTATAGATTCCGAACTGCAACAGTCACAAATTTCAAAAAATATATGTTCCAAATAATGTAGGCATTGTTGGGTATTTTGTCCAGGTCATCATTATTGACATCCGTACAAAATGTAATATGTTTGATTGTAGCTGTTTAGCATGATACGAAAAAACTTGTCCAATAATATCTTTAGCCCTCTGATGTAAACTGATGTCCTTGATATTTAATGACGATAATTGATAGATTGATAAGAATGTTGAGATATATTTCAGTTTTGGTCAGAGTCAGTTCTGCTTGACTAGTCAAGTTTATGTAAATTGTAAGGTATAGAAAATTCGAGCTACGTAACCTGACTGCATGTAATCTAGAGTTTTACTAAAATATGTTTTTAATTAATTTAAAGCATTAAATGCATAATTATTGCATGGATATGAGTTTCATTTCATGATTTATTAAGATTTTATGTATTGGGCTTTTAATAGTATTTCGCACTCGAACGAGGAACGGAGACAGAGAATAGTTAGGGAAAATTATTTCTATTAAATAATTATTTTTAATTATTTATTATATGGTGTAAATAAGATTATTTTTGAAAATGGGCCTTGTGTTACGATCGAATAGATGAGTGAAATTGTTTAGAAGAGGGGGATTGAATGAACATTTTAAGACTTTCAAATCTTTTTTGATGGGATGAATTAGTTTAGTGATAAATTAAATTCAAAAATCTTGTTGTCGATGTCAATCAGTTAACTAAAATAGTGCGGAAATAAACTGACCGACAGATTGAATACTCAAATAATGAGCACGGAGATTTTATGGATGTTCGGAGATTTCAAATGTTCTTACATCACTCCTTCTATCACAAGGATAGGATTTCACTAAAAGACTTTAATTAATTACATAACTGTAATAACCCACTTCAGTTTGAACTTAAACACTGTCAAACCGAAACTCTTAGTATCTTTACAACTTTATCATTATACAATTGATATTCTTTTCTAAGCACAACTAATCTTAAAAGATCGAATGTAACAAGAGATGTGCTAGTGGTTTTGCTCGAAAGATAACCTGAAAGCTATGAATATGTCTGTTCAGTGTGAGCATTTCATAACTGATCCTGTAAGCTTGAATTCAAAAATTCACTCAGAATGAATGTGCGCAAATTTCTTTTCTCAGCTGAACTATATGACTATTTATAGGCTTTGCTTCCAACGGTAATACTGAATGCATTCAAATGATTTATATCAGTTGATTTTCCTTTCTAAACGTGTCAGCATTCTTCTGACAATAGTACACTATATCGTTCTGATATGCGGCGCTCCCAGTACAAGTTACAGTCTGCTTTGTACAGATTGTCGGTTCTTGGCTATGCTTCAGCTGATGATGTGTCCAACAGACTATTAGTTGAGTATATAGCCGATTACTTGAGCTGAATGTATAACCGAGCTCTCTTGACTGATAGTTCAGCTATCTTCACAGATTCAGTTAGCTTCGATCATTTCGATTGTCTTTGGTTATTTAGCACATTAATTTTCATTTCGGACAACTTCAGTTTAAGTGATTTCAGTTCGACTAACTTCAGTTGAGCCGATCAGTTATGCAATATTCAATTGCGTAATTTGTCAAACTCCGAAATTTTGATTCCAATACCTTGGTAGGGATTTTTACTCATCGGGTAATATTTTAAACTTGTACGAAACTTTTAGAAAGTCGAGAGACTTTATGAGGGTTCGGGTAATATTTTCAAAAACATACATAAATGAAATATTTTATGGGAGTGTTTTGGGCTTATTGAGATTATTTTATTGCATAATGGGCCTAAAATCATTTCAATCTCATTAATTTTAATTAATGGCCCAATATACTAATTTTTATTATACTAAACCTTTTCTTCCAAAAGTTGTAAAATAGCATTTTCAGGAAAAATCGTACAACCATATATCATAAAATTTCACATTTTTATAAACATTTAAAATATCATCTAGCATGTATTATGATTCTTCGGGACACTGCCAAACATTTCGAACTACCCGGGACGTAAAATGACCATTTTACCCCTGGACCTCGAACTTCCCAATTGTGATTTTTTCTTAGTTTTCTTGACTCGAGTCAATCCAAACCATCATATAAGCTTAAATTTGACTTCTAATATTTGTCTTAGATGTAAAACCGAGCCTTTCAATTTAATGACTTTAAGTTAAACCATGAAGTGTTTTAAACCCGAATTAATTCCAAACTTAATATTTTCTTCCTAAATTTTAAACATAAGTTTTTTATCACTAAAAAACCCTCGTGAGCCACGAACCAACCCCATTGAAGCATGGTTCGAGCCTTGGATCTTTCCCTGGCCCCTATTCGAAACATTATCCCTTCTTATGCCACATTTTCCCACAAAACCCGAGCCATCCTCGAGCCACCTTAGACCAGACCTTGGCCAGACCCTACCCTACACTCCTGGACCCTCACCGACTGAATTGGCCAGCTACAGCAAGACTCACACCCCACGCACACGACCTTCACGCATCCGCGCTCTAAGCCCTTCCTACGACCGCGGTTCCTCTTCCTTCGCGTAACAGTGAGTCCAGCCATACTAGGACTCATAATAGACGTATGAGGCAGCCCTCACAGGGTCATGATCAGGCCTGATCGGGCCCTTGTCCAGCCGCACCCCTAGTCGATCGCTACAACCCAAAGGAAACCCTAGAAAACTTTTGTTTTATCATCCCAAACACACTCTCGTTTCTAGCCTCTGTCCAGCCTTCATCATACCCTTTCCCGACATTTTTCACATCCCTTAAACATCTTACAACGGCAGTGTGCTCGTTAGAACTCATAACACGACTTATAGGATCATAGAAACGTCAAAAGTTTTGAGAAATAACCTATACACGCTTTGTACTTTATCTAAATAATTTTTCATATTTAAAAACATAAATCATGCATAATATGATTTGAATGGTGCAAAAAAAAAGTTTAGAAGCGTGTCTTTGAGTTTATAACGCTCGAATATCCGATCGTTGGTGTGGATTGCGAGAAAGAACGAACGGGCGACGAATAACCTTAGATTTTTGCTCTCGAGTATTTTGAAAATTTAGTGTGTGTTGTGTGTGTTTTTTTGGCTAACTAGGAGTCTAGAACCCTAGGTTTTTTATTTTACAATTTTTGAATTCTAGTGTTTTTGGTTTGGAAAAAATTAGACCCATCAATCATAGGTAAAATAGGCCCATTAAGGCCCAATTAATTATAAAATAAAATTTTACAAATATTTTTTCAAAAATACTAGCTTCCGGGTCCATAAAGTCATTTGTTTGACTAAAACTGGCTTCCCGGATAAAATAAGGCTCGACTCATGAAATAATTTAGAATTCAGCATTTTTAGATCATTTTAATCCTATTTAATCATATTATTGAGCCTTAAAAATATTTATCAACAAATATTTTCATCTTGGTAGCTCCCGGTCTTCTTTTTCCGGCCTAATATCGAATATCCGGACAAAATTCTTAATTTCATGAAATCATGCAATTTAAATATTTAATCATATAAAATATATCATTTAAGCATTAACCAAAATAAATAAGAAATTTAAATAATTTTCATGCATGTGGTTTACATGGATTGATTTTCGGGCGTTACAACAATTTGCCTTGTGGCCAAATTATGTTACGGGTTTGGAAATCGAAGAACGTGTCCGGGGATCTCTCCAACCTCTTCCGGGTAAATTATCTTATGTAAGGGATTGGACATCCAATCCAAGGATTGTGGTGATCTCTGTTGGCCCAGTACTATGGTTAGTTTGATCAAACGATTTATGTTATAGGCCATCTGTATTGAACAGAACTCTATGCGAAATGATTTATGATTACGATTACTATGAAGAGCGTAAAAATATGATTTTATGAAAATATTTATGCAAGAAAGTCGCGTTATACATATTTATGCTTATATTATGATATTTAGGGGCTATGTTACATTGCACGAATTTTTATTACGTGGTATTTTCTATTCACGGTTTATGCATATTGAGTCATTAGACTCACTAGATTTGATCGATGCATATGAAGTTGTTGAGGAGACATAGGTGGTGATCAGTGAGTAGGCTCGGACTAGTGACAGCACAAACTCGGGGATCTTGTAATTCACTATACTTTATTATTAACGTTTTAAAATTATTTACTTTGAGTGTGCATTTGGGTTAACGACAAGTTTGTTGAAACTTATTACGTTATTTTTTATTTTTTTTTCAAATTAGGATGTTTGTTTTGACTTGGAGTTTTATGGTTTTGATATTCAAACATTGAAGTTTTATTATTCTTTATTTTTAGTATGAGTGATGACTGTTATTTTATTTTATGAGCTATGCTTTTAATAAATAATTAAATAAGAAAATTTTTAAATTTTTCCGTAAATATTAAAGTAGTACTATTTTAAGTAGCGGGTCGTCACACAAGCTGCAGGGAATCCCAGTTTCTATAGTGTTTGATAAAGATACGAGATTTACTTCATCTTTATGGAAGATACTGTATTTTCTATGGGAACTAAGCTACTGTTTAGTACAACATTTCATCATCAGGCAGATGGTTAGTCAGAGAGGATGATATAGATTTTAGATGATTTACTCCGAGCTTGTGTGATCGAAATCCAGAGAATTTGGGAGCCGGAGCTACCTCTAATAGAGTTCACCTATAAGAACAATTTCTAGTCATCTATAAGAATGGCTCCATATGAGGCACTCTACGGAAAAAATGCAGATCGCTCATTCACTAGGACGAGGTAGGAGAGAGATCTGTTATAGGACCAGAAATTGTTCAGGATAAAGCAGATTTAGTAGTCAGAATTCGGGACAAGATGAAGACAGCACAGAGTCGATGGAAAAGTTATGCTGACAAAAGAAGAAGGGATCTTGAGTTTGCAGATGGAGACCATGTATTTGTGAAAATAGCACCTATGAAGGGTGTTATGAGATTTGGAAAAAAAGACAAGCTCAGTCCAAGATTCATTGGAGTACCATTCGTGATCTTAGACAGAGTGGGAGCATCAGCTTATCGAGTGTCGTTGCCACCTAATCTTGCTGGAGTTCACAATGTTTTCCATGCATCTATGCTTCGCAAGTGCATGTCAAATCCTTCACATGTTGTAAATTTTGAGCCACTGTAGCTCACACCGAACCTGTCTTATGAGGAGAAGCCTACTCAAATTTTAAGTAGACAACATAGAAGGCTACAAAATAAGGTGATTAAGATGGTCAAATTCAAGTGGCTGAATCACTCGGAGGAAGAAGTTACTTGAGAGACTGAGACTGATATGAGGAGTCGCTATCTGGAGTTGTTCGATGAGTCATAATGTCGAGGATGAAATTTAATTTAAGAGGGGATGAGTTGTAACGTCTAAAAATCTGGTTATGTAAACAGCATACATGAATATTATTAAATAGCTAGATTGATTTAATTAAATAATTTTGGATGCATGAATGATATATTTTGAGTGACATGACTAATTGTATAATTTTGCTTGATTTCACAATTTAAAGATTTTCAAACAAATATCGGTGGTTGGCCGGGACGGAGAACCGAAGACGATTAAGGAATTAAATGTTTAAAAGCTAAATTTTTATTTTTAGTAAAGAATATATTTATTCTAAATAATTTAAGAATTTTATCATTTTTAAGGTCAAATTTAAATGAATTAGTTAGAGCAAAGAATTTTATGTAATTTATATGAGATTTTTGGAAATAAATATTTTCAAATCTTTTAATTTGAGATGTAAATATTTTCAAATCTTTTAATTTAAGCCTAAACCCTAAACACCTACACACACCGAAACACACATATACAATTTACGTGAGGAAGAAGACGGCCGAAACATAGGACTCTCGGCAAGGGAGTTTTGAAAAAAAATTCTCCATCGTTCTTCGATTTTATTCCTCATTCTTCCTTTCAGCAATGATCAATCGAATTTATTGCATCCTAAGGTGGGTTTTCAGTGGGTTTTTTTTCAAGAAAAAGGGCAGAAATCGTCCTCCATTTGCCACTGACGTTTCACCGCACCGATAATCGTATTTCGAGCGTTCTAAATGCAAATGCACGTTCTAAACCTTTATTTTTCCATCATTCAAACCATATTATGCATTTTGATGATATTTCCAACGAAAAACATGATGGTCAAGTTTTATTAACGTTTGAAAGATTTATTTTTAAAAGTTTTGAATTTTTTAATGCACGTTTAGAAGGTAGATGATGTTTAGGGACTCCCTGTCATTAAGGGGAAGGTAGATGATGTTTAGAAGACCTAAAGGGAGTCCCATGTATGTTAGAAAAGGGCTGGAGCAGGAGGGGAAAGCGTCAAGCCTTAGTTAGGGTGTATTTCATGTGTTGGGTTCAGTTTTGGGGAACAAAAAGGTTAAAGACGGTGCATGGCGGGATGTGCACGGGAGCTGGTGCGTGAGCGGTCTAGTAGGTGTTAGAGTAGGTGCACGTCGAGCCAAGTATTGGCTGGGTGTTCACAATGAAACTCTATGTATAAACAGTCTTTATTTTAATAATATTTGAAATTATTATTTTGGCACATCTTTATCTGTATACCCATGCTAGTTGCATAGATAAAGCCCTTGAATATACAAATAGTAGAAAGAATATGAGATGCTCATATGATGAGTATCATGAAACTTAGATTTGGAATACTGTATATTCTAAACAGTTCCTAGTCGATTCAGCCGCTGCTAAGAAGGATATAGGCCGCTCCAGTTCGAAACTAGTATATGCGATGTGAGTACCATGTTTCATTGGTAGGGGACATTGTGATGTCCGAGCATGCAGATAGGTGCTCCTGGTAGAGTACATTGAACAACCCTCCATAAAGGACTTTCCAAGTGGTTCTCACTTATCGAGTGGAAACGTCTTAGTTTATGGTTGTACACCATTAGTCCTTATGACCCGGGACAACATTGAGACTCTATGTGCTAGCATTACACTTTGACTTGTTTACCAACTCTCAAGGGGTCATCAGGTGGCAAGGTTGGGTGTTTTGTCGAAACATATAGGAGTCGATGCATTGTAGTCGGGGATTCACCGCTTACCTTCGGGTATGGATATCCTATGTGTATGTAGGTTGAAATCTCTGATCAGAGTATGGTGGTAATTATGAAAGGGGTTTCATAGATTACACCATCGATGCAACTACGACATGACACATAGTATCGATTCATTGACAACTCTCGATAAACCAATGGTTGTCGAATCGGTCGGGATATATGAGTTGAAGGGACCGTACTGTACGCTAACCATAATTGAATGGTTCTTGCAGGCACTATCATTTGATACCTAGAGAATCATGTAAGCGATGATGCTAGGCGTTTAACATGATTGGTTGGGTACTATCAGACTTGAGTTCTGACGTTCTTGTTATCAAGAAGTTGATAAGTAAGAATGGGGCAATTGGGGTATGCTCGTATAAGGACATGTTTAGTCCGAATCACAGGGAGATGTGAACTCACGGCTAGTTGTATCAATGAACCATTGTGGGCCACACAAGTGCAAGCTTTCTAGATGTTGAGAAGTAAAATAGTTCAATGTGTTGAACGACTTATAAATGAGTTTATAAGCATGAAGAAAATAGAAGTAAGACTTCTATGAGAGAAATGTAATTTTTTAATTTAATTTATGAATGTGTTCCAAAATTAAAAGTAGGCCAAGTGAATAATGTATTTGAAAATTGTGATTTTCATAAACATTATTATGGACTAAATTAAATTAATTCAAGTGTTGAATTAATTAAACACTAGTGGGCCTAGTAGAGTTCAAATAATTAAATTAATTCAATTGTTGAATTAATTAAATAACATTGAGCCTTGTAGAGCTCAATTGGAAATAATTATTTAACTAGTGGGCTTGAGTAAAATCAAGTAAAGTCTAATTGGGCTCAAATATGTTTGAGACAATTAAAAGGTCCATGGGCCCTTTGTAATTGTTACAAGCCCACTAGGTTTTGCATGCTTGGGAGGTGAAGGGGTGTGTATTACTTTTGATTAAAATATTGCATGGCATGCAAGACAACTTTTCACTTTTCCCACAACCTTGACAACACACTTCACTCTCCCAATTCACCCCCTTGGCCAAAATTTCTTGTGGCTATTCTCTCAAAAATTTTGTTCTTCAATTGTTGGAGAAACAATAATCTTTTCAAAGAAAAATCCTCATATTTTTCTAGTGCAAAATTTGAGGGGATCTACCTAGTTGGTGGTGGGCCTAATTTTGAAGGTAGCAGGAAGCTTGTAGATTTTTTTGCCATACAAGAGCTAAAGCGTTTACACTTTAGTTGGAGCCATCATAAACCTTAAGAGGTTGATAGGTAACGATTTCTAAACACCATATGTATGACAAAGGTGTTTTTGTATATGTTGCACACTAGTACAAGGTGGCCGAAAATTTTTCTCCTAAAAATTTCGTTTTTCATGTTTTGAAAACAATTTTGAACTTCCGTTGCGCTTTCGGTCACCTAAAATCGATCCCTTTCAAGTGGTATCATGAGCTAAGGGTACTAGTTTTTGTGTAGCATATACATAATATTATATTGAGGTCGATTTCTAACCGCATGAGATGAAAATTTGCAACAAAAATCAAGGCATTGTTCGGGAAAATTCGGGCAGCTTGTTGCTGCCCAACTCGGGCAGCTCGGGCTGCCCGAGGGGCTGCCCGAACAGCCCCTATATTTAAATAAATAAATAAAAATTTGTTGCCGGAATCCGGCGACGGAGCTTCGGCGACGACGATGACGACTAGGGTTTCCAAAAGTGTTTTGGATTATCAAAGTAGCATGGGCCTTGAGTTGTTGGGCCATTGAATGGCTAACATATTTGTGAATTTTAAATGGACCAAAATGTTTTTGGTGAAAAATGAGTTTTTGGGCCCTTAAATTTAAAATTACAAAAGTTGCAAATATTTTCTCATAACTTTAATTATTTATAGTAAATTGTGATTTACAAGAAATTTGGTTATAAATAAATTAATTGAAAAGTAGACAAAGATGTTTGTATACTTTGTTAATTTAGTTTATAATCGTGGCGGTTAGTGATTGGATCAAGATATATAATATTGGATCAATTAATTATTGTGATAATCAATTGATGGTGTATGATATGTGATGTTATGCATGAAGGATGATCAAAAGCCCAAGCCCAATTTGCTAGGTGTATGCTAGGATATTTTGTGTTGAATGATTGTAATAATTATCAAATTTAAAGTGGGCTTGGTTTATGGCCCGTTCCCACCCCCCATGAGATGTATCCCTATTTGCCATGGATATTTATTTGTAAATATTAGTATAATGGAAGATCAAGATTGGAAGATGGTGGCCATGATGATTATGAAGATCGAAAACATGTAAATATTGGAAGCTAATTTAATGGTTGCATTTGCATCCCTTGCATTTCCCTAGGATTGGACCTAGGCCCGTGTTTAGCTCACACGGGCCATTAGTATTGGGGCGATTGATCATCTTTGTTTTGTTTACTGTTTATAGTATATGCATGATATGTTATAAATAATGAGTATGTGCGTTATTATTATGATAATAACAAAGTTGCATGAATCCGGCAAACATACGATCAAACATGACGAGCTTTTAAAATAAAATTAATGAAGAGACCTTTCAAAATTAAAAACCATCATTTTGAATAAGATTCAAAATTAATATCAAGCCCGAAAAGGGGAATTATAAATTTGTTTATAATTTTCATGTCTTCCATCGACAATGGGTGCATGATGAACGCTACCCGTGCTCGGGGCTCGGCTCATATTATTGGGGGGCCCTGGGTGCCGGAAAGCTGTGACATCCATTGACATGATGATGTAAACTACGTGGAACTCCCATGATTTTGGCTCATATTATTGGGGGAACTCATAGCGACCGTCCATTAAGGTTCAACATCGATGGGTAAGGCTTGACACGTAAAGATGAACGACGTCATATTATTGGGTCCTAATCAAGCGTGAGACAAAAGTTTACGTAGATGGTTGCATGGTGATGCAATTGGAAACTACCTTTTAGGAATTGTGATTGGCTGATATTATTCGGGATCATAATTCGCTAATTGGACCTTGCATATCTAATGAGGAAAGGAGTTTTCCATTTTCACTAGAGGGTAGTGAAAGATGTCAAAACAGTGGGAGTAAAAATTTATGAAGTAAAAGTCCATACTTCATATCTTACTAAATATTTTAAAATAGTCATTAACATTTATCTGTTTACTTTTCAATACTTTTTGACAATGTCTTCGATTCGCAGTTCGCTATATGTAATACTCGACAAACACGTATTAATCGGACCTAATTACCTCAATTGGCTAAGAAATTTGAAAATCGTCTTGAATTCGGAAAGGATAGAGTATACACTTAACTAAGTCGTCCCCTATTGAGGCTCCGACTTACTGCCACTCCTGAGGAATTACAGACTTAAATGGAATGGTGTGACCATGACTTGAAAGCCAAGTGTTATATGCAGGCTTCTATAAAAGATGAGAAGTCGGTTCTTTATGTGGGCTCTTCATCTGGTACGAAGACTGGTCCACCTGAGACGGGCAAGAAACGTTCTTTCTAACGTCCCAAGAAGAACGTGCTCTTGAAGAGGCAATCTCTGAGTCCCGCTGTGGCAGTCATGCCAGTAACGGCTGACAAGACTGTTGACATATGTCATCACTGAAAGAAACCTGGTCATTGGAGGCGTAATTGCAGTGAATATCTTGCCCAGAAGAGTTCTGGAAACGATATGTTCTATATTGAAGTAAATATTTCAATTAACTATACTTCTTGGGTATTGGATACCGGTTGTGACTCACATCTCTGTAATGAGTTACAGGGGATGGGAAGAAGTAGGAGGCTTAGGGAAGGTGAGACCTTCTCGAGGATGGGCAATGGAGCAAGAGTTGCTGCCAAGGCTGTAGGAGATGTTTACTTATTTTGAACAATGATTTTAAGTTGATTTTAAGAGATGTTTTGTTTGTACCTGATTTGGTGAAAAACATTGTTTCCATTTTTATGCTTGATAAAAATGGATATTCTTGTTTATTTAGCAAAGGTGTTTGCAACATTTACAAGAAAGAATGTTTAATTGGTACTGGAGAACTTGAAAACGATCTCTATAACTTAAATGGAAAGATATTCCACTAAACAATGTCCAAGCAATAACAACAATAAACAAGCAAAAGCAAGATACTCTTAATACGGAACAATTATGGCATGCTCGATTAGGACATTTTTCCATAAAAAAAATGAACAAGCTAGTGGGAGTAGGCATGTTTGATATGTCTGATATTAATTCTTTCACGATTTGTGAATCCTGTCTGAAAGGAAAGATGACCAAAATTCCCTTTAAGGGCCATGTGAAGCGATTCAAAGGGTTATTGGATTTGATCCATACCGATGTGTGCGGTCTGCTTAGTATCACCACTAAGCATGGACATGCCTACTTCATCACCTTTACCGTTGACTTTTCGAGGTATGGGTATGTGTATTTGATGAAATAAGTCTGAAGCCTTTGAAAGGTTCAAAGAATTCAGAAGTGAAGTAGAGGAACAGTTGGGACGAAGCATCAAGACACTTCGATTGGATCGAGGTGGTGAGTACTTGAGTGCCGAGTTCCAAGAGTATCTTAGGGAGAATGAGATTCTCTCGCAGTGGACTCCGTCCGCTACACCACAGTTGAATGATGTTTCGGAGCATCGTAACCGGACTTTGATGGACATGGTTCGGTCTATGATGGGGTTCACGAAGTTGCCGCCATCCTTTTGGAGATATGCGCTTGAGACAGCGGCACTGTTGTTGAACAATGTCCATTCAAAGGCAGTTGACAAGACACCATATGAGATATGGATGGGTAAGTCTCCCAAATATTCTTATCTTAGAATATGGGGGTGCCCTGCTTATGTGAAGCAGGTAGTGGGAGATAAATTGGATAGTCGATCCATTTTATGTTACTTTGTGGGATATCCAAAGAATTCGGTTGGATACTACTTCTATCATCCCCAAGAAACAAAAGTGTTTGTTTCTAGGAATGCAACCTTTTTGGAAAATGAATTTCTATTAGATAGAAAAGACGAGATGATAGAACTCGAAGAGGTTCGAGAGACACCCACAATTATAGAACCCACACCCGAAGAGCCAAGAGAGGAGATACAAGCTCCTAGAAGATCCGAGAGAGTCTCGAGACCACCTATGAGGTATGGTGTGCTTCTTGAAGAGGGCCATGATGAGCCTAACCATGGATGTGATCCAAGGACCTTCAAGGATGCGTTATCTGATGCCGATTCATCCAAGTGGCTTGAAGCGATGGAATCTGAGATGAATTCCATGCATTCGAACCAAGTGTAGAATCTCGTGGATCCACATGAGGGAATTGTTCCCATAGGGTGTAAATGGATTTACAAGAGGACACTTGGGCGGATAGGAAGGTATTGACCTTCAAGGCACGATTGGTAGTAAAAGGATATACTCAAAGACAATGAGTTGACTTTGAGGAAATCTTTTCTCCAGTTGCAATGTTCAAGTCGATAAGGATATTGCTAGCCATAGCTGCATGGTATGACTATGAGATATGGAAGATGGATGTCAAGACAGCCTTTCTTAATGGAGATATTAAGGAAGAGATTTACATGTCTCAACCCGAAAGGTTTACATCTGTCGGAAGTGAGCATATGGTATGCAAACTTCAGAGATCTATTTATGATCTGAAGCAGGCATCTAGGGGTTGGAACCTTTGATTCGATAGTACAATCAAAGAGTTTGATTTTACTAAGAATCCTGAGGAACCCTATGTGTGTAAGAAGGTCAGTGGAAGTGATGTGACATTCCTGGTGCTGTATGTTGATGACATTCTACTCATTAAGAATGATGTAGGAATGTTGCAATCAACTAAGATATGGTTAACGAGTAAGTTCTCGATGCAGGAATTGGGTGAAGCATCTTTTGTATGGGGAATACAGATCTATAGAGATAGATCAAAAGGATTGCTTGGTCTCACCCAGTCCACATACATTGATATCATCGTGAAGCGGTTCTCGATGGATGAGTCCAAGAGAGGACATCTTCCAATGTGTCATGGCGTGTCCCTATCCAAGTCTATGTCTTCCAAGATTGATGCAGAGATAGCGGCGATGACAAGCATTCCTTATGCATCTGCAATTGGTAGCATCATGTATGACATGATATCTACACGTCCTGATGTGACTTTCGCACTAAGTGTAGTGAGTAGATATCAATCGAACCCTGGTCTTCCACACTGGATAGCTGTGAAAGACATCCTCAAGTATTTGAGAAGGACCAATAAGTTGTTCTTGGTCTATGGGGTAGAGAACTGAAATTGGAAGGCTATACCGACTCTAGCTTCCAAAGAGATATCGATGACTCGAAGTCAACCTCTGGGTTTGTATTCATGCTCAATGGTGTTGCTGTCTCTTGGAAGGGTTCGAAGCAAGACAGTACTGCGGATTCCACCACTGAGGCAGAATATATTGCTGCATCAGCTGCAGCAAAGGAGGCTGTTTGGATAAGGAATTTCGTCCAAGAGTTGGGCGTCATTCCTAATGGAGTTGCTTCTGTCCCGGTGTTGTGTGACAACACGGGAGCTATAGCTCAAGCAAAGGAGCCAAGGTCTCATCGGAAATTCAAACATGTATTGAGAAAGTACCACATCCTCTGAGAGATTGTGGAAAGATGAGATGTCTCGATTGACAAAGTCGGCCCCACAGATAATGTTGTTGATCCGCTAACTAAGTCTTTACCTGGACCATTATTCGAGAAGCATCGCGAATCGATGGGTTTGAAGCATATGGGTAGTCGGCTCTAGTGCAAGTGGGAGATTGTTAGAGTAGGTGCCCGTCGAGCCAAGTGTTGGCCGAGGGATTCATGTTTAAACTCTATGTATGAACAGTATATTTTAATAATATTTGAATTTATTAATTTTGGCACTTCTTTATCTGTATACCCATGCTAGTTGCATAGATAAAGTCCTTGAATATACAAATGAGTACCATGTTTCATTGGTAGGGGACATTATGATGTCCGAGCATGCAGATAGGTGCTCCTGGTAGAGTGCATTGAACAACCCTCCATAAAGGACTTTCCAAGTGGTTCTCACTTATCGAGTGGAAACGTCCTAGTTTATGGTTGTACACCATTAGTCCTTATGACCCGGGACAACATTAAGACTCTATGTGCTAGCATTACACTTTGACTTGTTTACCGACTCTCAAGGGGTCATCAGGTGGCTAGGTTGGGTGTTTTGTCGAAACATATAGGAGTCGATGCATTGTAGTCGGGGATTCACAGCTTACCTTCGGGTATGGATATCCTATGTGTATGTAGGTTGAAATCTCTGATCAGAGTATGGTGGTAATTATGAAAGGGGTTTCATAGATTACACCATCGATGCAACTACGACATGACACATAGTATCGATTCATTGACAACTCTCGATAAACCAATGGTTGTCGAATCGGTCGGGATATATGAGTTGAAGGAATCGTACTGTACGTTAACCATAATTGAATGGTTCTTGCAGGCACTATCATTTGATACCTAGGGAATCATGTAAGCGATGCTGCTAGGCGTTTAACATGATTGGTTGGGTACTACCAGACTTGAGTTCTGACGTTCTTGTTATCAAGGAGTTGATAAGTAAGAATGGAGCAATTGAGGTATGCTCGTATAAGGACATGTTTAGTCCGAATCACATGGAGATGTGAACCCACGACTAGTTGTATTAATGAACCATTGAGGGCCACACAAGTGCTAGCTTTCTAGACCCCGTTGAGAAGTAAAATAATTTAATGTGTTGAACGGCTTATAAATGAGTTTATAAGCATGAAGAAAATAGAAGTATGACTTCTATGAGAGAAATGTAATTTTTTAATTTAATTTATGAATGTGTTCCTAAATTAAAAGTAGGCCAAGTGAATAATGTATTTGAAAATTGTGATTTTCATAAACATTATTATGGACTAAATTAAATTAATTCAAGTGTTGAATTAATTAAAACTAGTGGGCATAGGAAAGTTTAAATAATTAAATTAATTCAAGTGTTGAATTAATTAAATAACATTGGGCCTTGTAGAGCCCAATTGGAAATAATTATTTAACTAGTGGGCTTGAGTAAAATCAAGTAAAGTCTAATTGGGCTCAAATATGTTTGAGACAATTAAAAATTCCATGGGCCCTTTGTAATTGTTACAAGCGCACTAGGTTTTGCATGCTTGGGAGGTGAAGGGGTGTGGATTACTTTTGATTAAAATATTGCATGGCATGCAAGACAACTTTTCACTTTTCCCACAACCTAGACATCACACTTCACTCTCCCAATTCACCCCCTTGGCCGAAATTTCTTGTGGCTAGTCTCTCAAAAATTTTGTTCTTCAATTGTTGGAGAAACAATAATCTTTTCAAAGAAAAATCCTCATATTTTTTTAGTGCAAAATTTGAGGGGATCTACCTAGTTGGTGGTGGGCCTAATTTTGAAGGTAGGAGGAAGCTTGTAGATTTTTCTTGCCATACAAGAGCTAAAGTGTTTACACTTTAGTTGGAGCCATCATCAACCTCAAGAGGTTTATAGATAACGATTTCTAAACACCCTATGTATGACAAAGGTGTTTTTTATATGTTGCACACTAGTACAAAGTTTTTCATGTTTTGAAAACAATTTTGAACTTCCGTTGCGCTTTCGGTCACCTAAAATCGATCCCTTTCAGTAGGGTCCTAGGAGGGTGGTTAAGGCCTGGAGTTGGTCTAGCTAGTGGTTGGTCGAAGGTGGCTCATGAGAAAAGAGGGCAGCGACGCGTGATTATGTGGAAACCGTGCGGTTTGGACTAAGGTCTAGTAAGTCGTGGTTCGAGTTTGAGAAAAAGTTATTAAGTTTCGAGTCAATTCGGGCTATAAACGTGACTATGGTTTAATGGTTAAGGTGATTTGTGAAGCTGAATCTAGGGGCTCGAGTTTACATTTAAGAAAATTAGTAGAAGTAAAAAATAAGGTTATATGATGGTTTAGGATAGGCTCGAGTCAAGAAACGTAGGAAAGAGTCAAAACGAGAATTTCGGTGTCCAGGGGTAAAATGGTCATTTTACGTCCCGGGTAGTTCGAATGTCTTAGTTGTGTCTCGAGAGGTCATAATAAATGTAAATGATTTTTAAAATGATTATGGTGAATTTATGATATTTTTACGATAAATGCTACAGTTAAGCGGTTTTCCCGAAAATGCTTATTTTACGATTTTCGGATGATATAATATGTTATAAATAAAATGAAAGGAAAAATATTTTGAAGAATGTGAATTGACTGTTACTCCCGCTGTCAGGTAACATGGTTTATAGATTGATCAATCGAACAAAGGATAAATGATAAAGGATAGTCACTTTCAAGGATCAAACTTCACTAAAATGAGTTACGATGAAGAAATTATTCATGATATTATGTGCTTAAATGAGTTACGAAAATGTTTATATGTTTACGAGTTTTTATGTTAGCTTATTTTATTAAAAGTATTATTTTAAGGATGCATGTGTCAGCATATGTATTACTCATTACATATAGTTTGGATGTGCTCAGTCGTTAGATTCACTATGTTTGAATGGTCGTAGGTGAGAATATTTTGAGGGAGGTTCGGACACTTGACTGGATCAGATATGGTACAACTCCAGAAGACCTTACGTTTTCCGCAATATTATGATAATTAAAGTTTAGATTAAGATTTTGAGGATAATTTTAAAGAGAGATTTATGTTTCGTTTTTAAAAGTTTAGATGTTGGATTTCGTAAGATTGACGTATGCTTTTATGATTGACGATTTATGCATTTTTATCACAAATTCCGATATTTTTTTAAATATGGATTCATGTTTTAGTATGGTTCTGTAGAGCCCAACTTAATACACGTAAAACCCATGCATTTATTTAATTAGTAAATCCATTAATTAATTTTAAATGAGTTTTAGCTATGCATGATTTATGAAAATTCATTATTTTAAATTATTTATGTTTATGTGATGCACGTTAAAATGTTTTTTTTCGAGTTTCATATTTCAGGCGTTCATTCGAAGCGGGATTGAGGAAAAGACCCGGTGACGATTTCTGGCAATTTAAAAATGTGGTATTTTATTTTAAGTTATGGATGGGCATTTTAAATAAATTTATTTAGCTTAGCATTTTAAAGCCTGTTTTATGTATGTAGTGATTTAAGAGATTAAAACTTTTAAAATTAGCGTTTTGATGTGTGTTATTTTAAATTAAGAGTTTGTTTAAAATTTAGTGTGTTTTGTTCCAATTAGGGGATTATATTCAAAAAGGGTGTAGATATAGTATTCTATGTAACTTGTTAATTGAGTAACATTTTAACTAGCATTTAAATTAGCATTTTTTTTAGTATGTTAATTATTTGATTAAGCCAAATTTTAATCCCCTAATCTAGCCAAACACACACAAACGTTTTCTACCTCACACACACTTACACACTTTTACACACACCAGTACACGACTAAACACACACACTCACTTCACGTTTCAGAATTTTATTATTTTAATAGAGAGAAAACTAGGGTTCTCCTTCCCAACAGCAGCCGCCCCATCCCCTTCACCATTCCATCAATTTTCGAGAGTTTTTATCGCAAGATTTTAGCGCCACGTTCGTCCCGGATCAACCTCGCTTCTATCTCCGCTTTAGTGACGTCATTTCGGTAATGTTTGATATCAAAATGCACGTATATTCTGTTCTTGATGCATCGATCACGTCATATTATGCGTGCGTTGTTATTTATGCTTAAAACCATGTCTACGATGTGTAGAAGTTTGAGCAATTGTGTTGAGATCACTTTCGAAACCACTTTAGGGATCAAAAATCACGTTTTTACTGTTCTGGTTGAAACTGCGAATATTCAGTCGAGATTTTGAGAAAACTTTCAACAAGAAAATTGTATACTTTTCGATGCCTTCGATTTGATATAAAATTCGAGATTTTTGGACGAAAATTGAGTGAGTTATGATGTTTTTCGTGAAACTGCTCAAACTGCGACTTTTACGAAAATTGTGTTCTTGAAGTTTTTGTGTTGCAGGCTTTGTTGGAAATCGACGAGTGATCGCTGCTGCGTATAGGTACTTTGTTTAACGTGTGGGTTCGCGTCGTTAGGCACCAAGTTGAATTAAGCGTCGTAGGAAGAAAGTTGGTGTCGAAATCCGAATTGTGTTGTTGGTTGTGGATTGTTACTCTTGGGGTTATTTTTAATGTTCACTTGGGTTTGACATAATGCCTTAGTGTTCTAAGAAGTGTCTCGTTGTGTCTATTCGTATTCCGTACGATTGAGTTTAGGTGTTAAGCATATCAGGTTCAGAATTTTCACGTGTTGGCACGTCCCGCAGGTACATGGACCTGGGGACGGACCCTGGCACGAGGTCCGTGCCTTTGATTCTTTTCGGTGTCTTTTTACAGAGTCTAGACGGACTCTCAGACGGACCCTGACACGGGGTCCGTGTCCACCTTTCCTTTCGAGTCTTCTCACCCGAGTCTATACGGACCCCTACACGGAGGTAGGCACGGGGTCCATGTCCTTCACAATTTTGGGAAAAATCTTATACTATGCTTGGAGGTTCGATGTCTTGGTTTAGTACAATGGTTTACAAGGTCGAGTCATGGGAATTTTAGAACGTCCTAAAGGATTAAATGAGCTCGTAAGTAAGTTTGATTAATACGTCTAAGCTATTCAAGTTAAGTTTGTAAATTTAAGTTAGTATGTGCAGCAGCGACGGCCCCGATCGAAGTCCAACGAATCCCTCAAACGCCAAGTAAGTACGTCGACGTGCAAGAAAATATTTTAAGATTTTGAGGTATGCTAATTGTCTCGTGACCAAATTATGAATGGGTTTGGAAGTCGGTGAACGTGGCCGAGGACCTCTCCACCCCGTTAAATTATGAACGGGTTAGATCGTGGTTGGAAAGCGTTAAATTATGAACGGGGACCAACCAGCCCATTAAATTATGAACGAGGATCTAATGTATGTGGCAGTGGATACATCCCTGTCAGCTCAGTACTGTGGTTTGTCTGATCAGGCGTTTATTATGTATGGGTCACTTGCCTTGAAACATCCTCTACGCAAAATGATGAAGTTATGTATGTTCTAGTATGCAGTATGTTTATGACAAGTTTTCACGTTATGGCACGTCTATGTTATGTATGTTCAAGTTTTAGTACGCAAATTCATGTTCAAGTATGTATGTTCTATTTTAAAGTTGCATGTGGTTTTATTATGTAGTACTCGCTACTTCCCAGTTTATACGTGTTGAGTCTTCAGACTCACTAGACTTGATCGATGCAGGTGAGTCTGTTGATGAGGAGACAGGAGGTGGCGACCAAGGGGCAGGCTTGGACTGAGCGAGAGGCTAACCCGAGGACCGCAATGTTTATGTTTTTATGCAAATGTTAAATTACTCTGATTTCATGTTTTGAAGGAAAAACTTTGAGCAAACCTTTTGTCAGCAATTTTATTGTAGTTAATTTGAACAACCATGTCTTATGGGGGACTTGGTTGAGATATTTTATGGCAAACTTTGAATGTTATTTTATGTTTAAGAAAATTTTTAAATTTTTCCGCAAATTTTGAGTATGAAAAGTACGGTATGTTACGGTTGGTATCAGAGCGGTGTTCTTGTAAAGGGTACGCCTACCGCCAGCCGCAAGAAGCTCACAAAGTCACACCTCAAGTCTGTAAGTTTTTAAAGTTTCAAAACTTTATGCTATGTAATATGATTTAAGCCATGATTTCAGCATGTTTATGTTTAAGTTCAAATTTCGCGCATCATATGTCATTTATATTATAGTTGTGCATAGTGGGTTTACGGGTTGGGTAATTTATTGGAACAGTATGCCTCCTAGACGTGTAGTTGACCGGGAAGCTAGGATTGAGGATAGGGAGCATCGAGATGAGGAGAGGGCTATTCCTCCACCTCCACCCCCACCTCCGAACATGCAGGCTCAGAGGCTTGCTGGTATGACGCAGTTCTTCACGCAGTTTGTGGGGAGCCACGCTGCAGCGAATGCAGGGGCAAGGCCTAGACCAGAGGCAGTGTATGAGAGATTTCAGAGGATGAATCCTAAGGAGTTTTTGGGATCTACTGACCCGATGGTGGCAGAGGGATGGATTAAATCCATCGAAGTGATCTTTGACTTCATGGAGCTACAGGATGCAGACCGAGTCCGTTGTGCCATATTCCTTTTAGCAGGAGATGCCAGACGTTGGTGGGACATTGCGTCGATGGCAATTAATCTGCCGACTTTGTCTTGGACTGGATTCAAGGAAGCATTCTTCGCCAAGTACTTCACTGAAGTAGTACGATCCCGTCTTATCAGAGAGTTCATGACGCTGAGACAGGGAGACAGTAGTGTGGCAGATTTTGTCAGAAATTTTGAGAGGGGGTGTTACTTTGTACCCCTCATTGCGAATGATGTTCAGGCAAAGCTAAGACATTTTATGGATGGATTGCGGCCGATCTTGCGCCGTGATGTGAGGGTAGCTGGCCCTACTTCTTATGCAGTCGCCGTATCTAGGGCTTTGGCGGCGGAATAAGACCAGCGGGATATTGAGGCTGACAGGCAGGGCAAGAGGCCCTATCAAGCGCCGCAACACCAGCAACAGCAACATCAGAGGCCCCAGTTCAAGAAACCGTATCAGGGGCCGCCAGGGAAGAAGCCGTATCATGGACCACCAAAGGGCAAGGGTCCAATTCAGAAGCCCGTTGCTTACCCAGTGTGTCCTAAATGCAACCGCCAGCATCCGGAGCAGTGCTTATATGGATCAGGCAAGTGCTTCAAGTGTGGAGCTAGCGACCACATGCTGAAAGAGTGTCCGTAGTGGAATCAGCCAACCTAGGGCATGGTATTCGCCATGCGTGCACAGGAGGCGGATCCAAACACCATTTACTGACTGGTAAACTTTTCTACCTAAGTTCAGTATTAGTTTGCCTTGCATGTGTAATTTTTACTTGGGATTATTAGTGTGCTAGTAATATTTTGTGTGCCTGGGGATATTGAGTTCTATTATGCTTGAGGTATGTTAGTAATTTTGGGGATATAAGTTTTGTGTTGTGCTAACGCATCTCAGGAAACATTTTTATTAAGAGATTATCCAAAACTGCACTGATAGACTCAGGAGCCACTCATTCCTTCATATCGGAGACGTTTGCTAATCATTTGGATCTCAAGTCCATTGGCCAAGACGTGAACTTTTCCGTGACAGTCTCATCAGGGGAAGAGCTGTTAGCTACCAGTGTGGTCAGAGATATCGATCTAGAACTGCATGGCCACCTAGTGTATGCAGATTTAATCCTTTTGCCGATGCCAGAATTCGACATCATACTGAGAATGGACTGGCTGACTAAGAACAGAGTTCTTATCGACTTTTAGAAGAGATCAGTGTTAGTCAGACCATTGGGCAGGGAGCAGTTTCTTTTTGAGCCAGCCAGGTGGAGGAGTTTCCCGCGTATGATCTCTTGCATGCAGGCACGGAGACTCATTTCGAAGGGGTGTCAGGCTTTCTTGGCCAATGTCATCTCAGCACCGGACGTGCCCACTCCTTCTATATCAGGGGTGCCAGTAGTCAGAGATTTCCCATACGTCTTTCCAGACGACGTCGTAGGCCTTCCACCAGATAGAGAAGTAGAGTTTGCAATCGATCTCATGCCAGGCACAGTGCCAATCTCTAAGGCACCATACAGATTAGCTCCAGCAGAGATGTTAGAACTTAAGCAGAAGATCTAGGAGCTCTTAGACAAGGAGTTTATCCGCCCGAGTTTCTCACCGTGGGGCACGCCAGTACTCTTTAAAAAGAAGGATGGGAGCATGAGACTTTGCATCGATTACCGTGAGTTGAACAAGGTAACAATCAAGAACAAATACCCACTTCCTAGAATCGAAGACTTGTTTGATCAATTGCAGGGAGCCGTCGTGTTCCCTAAAATTGATCTTCGATCAGGGTATCATCAGCTGAAAGTGAAGGATGCAGATGTCCACAAAACAGCCTTCAGAACCAGATATGGTCATTACGAGTTCTTAGTAATGCCATTTGGATTGACGAATGCTCCAGCAATTTTCATTGACCTCATGAATCGAGTATTTCAGCCCTACCTGGATCAGTTTGTCATCGTGTTATTGACGACATTCTCATATACTCGAAGAGCCATGAGAAGCATAGCCAACATTTGAGGACAGTTTTACAGGTTCTGCAGAGTCGCAAGTTGTTTGCGAAGTTTAGTAAGTGCGAGTTTTGGCTGCATAAAGTTGCATTTTTGGGGCATGTAGTATCTAGCAGTGGAATCGATGTGGATCCAGCGAAAGTAGCAGCTGTCAAGGAATGGGTTGAACCGAAGAATGCATCAGAAATCCGCAGCTTTTTGGGTTTAGCTGGTTCCTACCGTAAGTTTATTAAGGGATTTTCATCCATAGCAGTGCCACTCACTTCACTAACCAAGAAAATGCCAGATTTGTGTGGAGTGATGAATGTCAGAAGAGCTTCGATACGTTGAAGCAAGCTCTCATTTCGGCGCCAGTGCTAGCCATGCCGACGGGACAAGGTGATTTGGTGCTATACACCGATTCATCTAAGCTCGGGTTAGGCGCAGTATTGATGCAGCAGGGTCGGGTTATAGCTTATGCTTCCAGGCAGTTGAAAGTGAACGAGAAGAACTACCCGACGCACGATCTTGAGTTAGCCGCCGTTGTCTTCGCATTGAAAATTTGGAGACAATACCTATACGGTGAGAAATGCCAGATTTTCACCGATCATAAGAGTCTCAAATATTTCTTCACGCAGAAAGAGTTGAATATGAGACAGAGACGGTGGTTTGAACTTGTGAAAGATTACGACTGCGAAATTAGCTACCATCCGGGAAAGGCTAATGTTGTCGCAGACGCTTTCAGCAGAAAAGTTTCCGTCATAGCTCAGTTATCAGCACAGAGACCTCTTTAGTCTGAGATTCAGAAGTTTGGTCTAGAGATTTATCGTGAGGGCAGAGCTCCTAGGCTGTCTAATCTGACAGCCAAATATGATTTACTAGACCATATCCGAGCAGGTCAGTATTTAGATGAGCAGTTACAGAAATGGAGACTGAAAGATGAGGCCAAGGGCAGTGCTTTGTACAAAGTTTCAGACGGCATTGTGAGATACAAAGGTAGAATGTGGGTGCCTAGTGGTGGTTTGATCAGACATGATATTTTGACAGAGGCACACGCATCTCCGTATTCTATCCATCCAGGAGGTACCAAGATGTATAAGGACTTACAGATTCTGTATTGGTGGCTAGGGATGAAGAGAGACATCCGCAGGTTTGTGTCTGAATGCCTCACTTGTCAGCAGATGAAGGCAGAACATCAGAGGCCAGCGGGATTGGTTAAGCCACTCCCCATCCCAGAGTGGAAATGGGAGAACATCACGATGGACTTCGTCATTGGACTGCCTATATCAGTCAGGGGCTTTAATGCCATTTGGGTTATAGTGGACCGACTCACCAAGTCAGCGCATTTTCTACCAGTGAAGACGACCTTCTCCATGACGCAGTATGCGGAGCTTTATATCCGGGAGATAGGCCGTTTGCATGGGTTCCCAGTTTTGATTGTATGCGACAGGGACCCGAGGTTTACGTCGTCCTTCTGGAAGAGCTTACACGCAGCCATGGGAACGAAGTTGCTTTTCAGTACAGCTTTTCACCCGCAGACAGATGGTCAGTCTGAGCGAGTTATTCAGATTTTAGAGAATTTGCTGAGAGCCTGCATGATTGATTTTCAAGAAACTTGGTAGTCTAGACTACCTCTAGTGGAGTTCACATACAACAACAGCTTCCAAGCATCCATTGGTATGGTTCCCTATGAGGCGTTGTATGGAAGGAAGTGCAGGTCACCAGTTCATTGGGAAGAAGTTGGTGAGAGAGAAGAACTTGGTCCAGAAATAGTTCAGCAGACCGCAACCGTAGTAGCCAAGATTCGGGACAGAATGAAGACCGCCCAAAGCCGTCAGAAGAGCTATGCTGATAAGAGAAGGAGAGATCTCGAGTTTGCCGTCGGTGATCACGTATTCGTCAAGATAGCACCCATGAAGGGTGTGATGAGATTTGGGAAAAAAGGGCAAGCTGAGTCCGAGGTTCATTGGGCCGTTTGAGATTTTGGACAAAGTTGGGACACTAGCCTATCGTGTTGCCCTTCCGCCGAATCTGGCCGGGGTGCACAATGTGTTCCATGTCTCGATGCTGAGGAAATATTTGGCTAATCCTTCGCATGTTCTGAGTTACGAGCCGTTACAGTTGGCTCCAGACCTGTCCTATGAGGAGAGACCAGTCCAAATCCTAGACAGGAAAGAGCGCAGACTCCGGAAAAAAGTGACTAAGCTAGTCAAAGTTCGGTGGCTAAACCAATCAGTGGAAGAAGTCACGTGGGAGTTAGAGGCAGATATGAGACTTCGCTACCCGGAGTTGTTCGGCAAGACTTACTTTCGAGGACGAAATTTTTATAACTGGGGGAGGAACTGTAGAGCCCAACTTAATACACGTAAAACCCATGCATTTATTTAATTAATAAATCCATTAATTAATTTTAAATGAGTTTTAGCCATGCATGATTTATGAAAAAACATTATTTTAAATTATTTATGTTTATGTGATGCACATTAAAATGTTTTTTTTCGAGTTTCATGTTTCAGGCGTTCATTCGAAGCGGGATTGAGGAAAAGACCCGGTGACGATTTCTGGCAATTTAAAAATGTGGTATTTTATTTTAAGTTATGGATGGGCATTTTAAATAAATTTATTTAGCTTAGCATTTTAAAGCCTGTTTTATGTATGTAGTGGTTTAAGAGTTTAAAACTTTTAAAATTAG
The DNA here is from genome assembly GCF_022965805.1 of Primulina eburnea. Taxonomy (NCBI): domain Eukaryota; kingdom Viridiplantae; phylum Streptophyta; class Magnoliopsida; order Lamiales; family Gesneriaceae; genus Primulina; species Primulina eburnea. The sequence continues at coordinate 19,534,544 of NC_133114.1, read as the reverse complement.
CCTTTTGGTCTGTGTTATTTTAAATTAAGAGTTTGTTTAAAATTTAGTGTGTTTTGTTCCAATTAGGGGATTATATTCCAAAAGGGTGTAGATATAGTAGTCTATGTAATTTGTTAATTGAGTAACATTTTAACTAGCATTTAAATTAGCATTTTTTTAGTATGTTAATTATTTAATTAAGCCAAATTTTAATCCCCTAATCTAGCCAAACACACACACACGTTTTCTACCTCACACACACTTACACACTTTTACACACACCTGTACACGACTAAACACACACATTCACTTCACGTTTCAGAATTTTATTATTTTAATAGAGAGAAAACTAGGGTTCTCCTTCCCAACAGCAGCCGCCCCATCCCCTTCACCATTCCATCAATTTTCGAGAGTTTTTATTGCAAGATTTTAGCGCCACGTTCGTCCCGGATCAACCTCGCTTATATCTCCGCTTCGGTGACGTCGTTTCGGTAACGTTTGATATCAAAAGGCACGTATATTCTGTTCTTGATGCATCGATCACGTCATATTATGTGTGCGTTGTTATTTATGCTTAAAACCATGTGTACGATGTGTATAAGTTTGAGCAATTGTGTTGGGATCACTTTCGAAACCACTTTAGGGATCAAAAATCACGTTTTTACTGTTCTGATTAAACTGCGAATTTTCAGTCGAGAGATTGAGGAAACTTTCAACTAGAAAATTGTAGAACTTTTCGATGCCTTCAATTTAATATAAAATTCGAGATTTTTGGAAGAAAATTGAGTGGGTTATGATGTTTTTCGTGAAACTGCTCAAACTGCGACTTTTACGAAAATTGTGTTCTTGAAGTTTTTGTGTTGCAGGCTTCGTTCGAAATCGACGAGTGATCGCTGCTGCGTATAGGTACTTTGTTTATGATGTTGGGATGGTTATTAATGTGTGGGTTCGCGTCGTTAGGCAACAAGTTGAATTAAGCGTCGTAGGAAGAAAGTTGGTGTCGAAATCCGAATTGTTTTGTTGGTTGTGGATTGTTACTCTTGGGGTTATTTTTAATGTTCACTTGGGTTTGACATAATGCCTTAGTGTTCTAAGAAGTGTCTCATGGTGTCTATTCGTAGTCCGTACGATTGAGTTTAGGTGTTAAGCATATCAGGTTCAGAATTTTCACGTGTTGGCACGTCCCGCAAGTACACGGACCAGGGGACGGACCCTGGCACGGGGTCCGTGCCTTTGCTTCTTTTTGGTGTCTTTTTACAGAGTCTAGACGGACCCTCAGACGGACCCTGACATGGGGTCCGTGCCCTTCACAATTTTTGAAAAAATCTTATACTATGCTTGGAGGTTCGATGTCTTGGTTTAGTACAATGGTTTACAAGGTCGAGTCATGAGAATTGTAGAATGTCCTAAGGGATTAAATGAGCTCGTAAATAAGTTTGATTAATACGTCTAAGTTATTCAAGTTAAGTTTGTAAATTTAAGTTAGTATGTGCAGCAGCGACGGCCCCGATCAAAGTCCAACGAATCCCTTAAACGCCAAGTAAGTATGTCGACGTGCAAAAAAATATTTTAAGATTTTGAGGTATGCTAATTGTCTCGTGACCAAATTATGAATGGGTTTGGAAGTCGGTGAACGTGGCCGAGGACCTCTCCTCCCCGTTAAATTATGAACGGATTAGATCGTGGTTGGAAAGCGTTAAATTATGAACGGTGACCAACCAGCTCGTTAAATTATGAACGAGGATCTCATGTATGTGGCAGTGGATACTTCCCTGTCCGCTCAGTACTGTGGTTTGTCTGATCAGTCGTTTATTATGTATGGGTCACTTGCCTTGAAACATCCTCTACGCAAAATGATGAAGTTATGTATGTTCTAGTATGTAGTATGTTTATGACAAGTTTTCACGTTATGGCACGTCTATGTTATGTATGTATGTTCAAGTTTTAGTACGCAAATTCATGTTCAAGTATGTATGTTCTATTTTAAAGTTGCATGCGGTTTTATTATGTAGTACTCGCTACTTCCCAGTTTATATGTGTTGAGTCTTTAGACTCACTAGACTTGATCGATGCAGGTGAGTATGTTGATGAGGATACAGGAGGTGGGGACCAAGGGGCAGGCTTGGACTGAGCGAGAGGCTAACCCGAGGACCGCAATGTTTATGTTTTTATGCAAATGTTAAATTACTCTGATTTCATGTTTTGAGGGAAAAACTTTGAGCAAACCTTTTGTGAGCAATTTTATTGTAGTTAATTTGAACAACCATGTCTTATGGGGGACTTGGTTGAGATATTTTATGGCAAACTTTGAATGTTATTTTATGTTTAAGAAAATTTTTAAATTTTTCCGCAAATTTTGAGTATGAAAAGTATGGTATGTTACAGGATCGGTCTTAATTAAAAAAAAATTCTAATATTATTTATTTAAAATAAGAGGTAATGAAGTTTCACTGATAGTGCTTACAAAAATCTTAAGTTATAGTTAGCATACATTATGATCTCTTCAAATTATATATCCCGATTTATTGGATCTCGGTTTTCTTGTGACCAAAACGCAACGGAAGTTTTAAAATTTTATTTTTATTTTGACAAATATTAATTTCGGGCACTCGTATGGTTTTATGATTAAATATTCGTAGGATGTTTAAAACTTTTTACCTTTAGTGAATTAAATCACTTGGCTCCAACTAATCCGGTATAGGCAGATATAACTCTTGATGAATTCCCTATGAATTTTCTTCAAGAACACCTTCCTTCAATCTTTCTATCAAGTCCACGACTGAAAGATTTGTTCCTCTTCCAAATAACACGAGAATATTTGAAAGAAGTTTTGCGTAGAGATTAATTAAAATTTGAGAGATGACTCAATCTTTTCCCTTAAAGAAGTGGCCGAAATTGAGAGCCTTTTTGGAAGAGGAGATTTCAAAAATCTCAAGGTGATGGAGGCTAGGGTTTTTCAAAAATTATGAATGAAATATTTTTAACTCTAAACCTAATACACATATATATCAGCTTAGGGCCCATTAATTAAATTAAATACTTAATGAGCTTGATCAATTAATTATTCTAGTTCAAGTAGTTTAATTAATTAATTAATCTTTTAAAGTCCAACTAAGAACCTTAATAATATGTATGTTGGTCTTGTTCTCCTACAAGCTCATTATCTCATTAATTCAACTCCTTGAATTTATTTTCTCAAAATTTAATTATCATAAATTCAACTCCTTGAATTTACTATATCATAATATAAATTCAACTCCTTGAATTTATTCTCTCAACGGGAACAAATGATCTAGTGCTTGTATGACCCTCAATGGTTCAGGGATACAGCTAGTCGTGGGTTCACGACTCTTTGTGATTCAGAATAACATTTATTCTTATTTGGGCTTACCCTAGTTAGCCCCATTCTTTTCATCAACACCTTGATCAAAAATTGCAGAACTCATTTCTGATTGCACCCACCAGATCATGGTAAGAGCGTCTAGTAGCATCGCCACATGATCTCCTAGGTATCACTGATAGTGTCTGCAAGAATCAGTCGATTATGATTAGCGTACAGTACGGTCCCTTCATCTCATATATCCCGATCGAATTTGCAACCATTGGTTCATCGAGGGTTGCATAATAATTCGATAACTATGTGATACATATAAATAGTGGCATTGCATGTACCATTGTAGAACTCCTTCTCCAATGTAAATCTCATACTCTGGCCATAGATTCCATGCACTATTATTTCATCAGATCACACAAGATATCCACACCTATAGGTGAGCGGGTGAATCCCCGACTACAATGCACTGGCTCCTATTTGTGTCGCAACTGTACCCAACCTCGCCACCTGATGACTCTCTTGGAGCCGGTAAACGAGTCAAAGCATAGCCCTATCATATAGAGTGTGGGGACCCGGACGCTAATTCATTCCTTAATTGTCTTTAGGAATATTTTATCATTTCAATAACCAGGGTCTAAATTTTTTTTTTAAAATGCAAAGCGGAAACGTAATGTAATTAAATTCAAATTACATAATAAACATAAACATACGAATATTGTATTATCTACAATAATCTAATTAGGTTCAACTACATATCAGTGTTGAATCCTAAATTGCTTCTGAGCCCGGATCTCCATGCTATCTAGTCCAGCCTCGTTCTTGTCATGACCCCGCTTCTATCTCACCTGTTGTCATGCACACATACAAACAAGACAACAGCCGGATAACTCCGGTGAGAATTATATTCTCAGTATAAATCATGTATACATGCAGTCATATAAATCATATAAAAGCATATAACAGACATTCATACCATGTATGAAAGTCAGAACATGAATCAATTATTCATAACATGTACCATAATTAATATCAAGAATAATTCCTATTCTAAACATGTACCATCATCTGGAACATAAATGGACATGTACCATATTCAGGAACATAAATTAACATCAATCAATATAAATCAACATAACTGTCACTCAGACTCGTGACTCTACGTTTTAGACTAGACTCAATCCTAGCCTAGGGATCCCGGTTTCCAAATGTTGGCATTCCATATCGATCACCAGTAATAGAAGAAATTCCGATTCTATCTACATCGATATGGTATCGATCACCAGTAATAGAAAAAGCTCTAATTCTATCCACATCGAGATAGTATCGATCACCAGTAATAGAAGAAGCTCTGATTCTATCCACATCGATATAACATCGATCACAAGTAATATAAGAAGATCCGACTATCCACATCGATACGGTATCGATCACCAGTAATAGAAAAAGCTCTAATTCTATCCACATCGGTAGCCAAACATCTGGTGCCAGACTTTGGCACTATCGCCAATACACTATCTTGTAACATCGTGCAATGTGTCTGTGGCGATCCCGCCACTATCAGACACTTCTGTTACAAGATTACTCGACTATTACCTGCTGTCTATATATCAAGAGAACAAGTATATCAATTCATTTATTGCAAATATCTATGCGCTAAAATAAAGTATGTGATTTAGGGAAACTCGAGCCCAACCTCACTCGAGTTGTGCAATCCAACTCAACATTAATTTATACCTTTATCTTCTCGCTCTGACGAAGACGAAGTTCCAAAGTCAATTCTATCCATTTCCAATTTGGCAATGCCAATATCAAACAGGCACAATATCAATATCTAACTCAATTCAATACCTGTTCTGATCAATACTCAAATCACAACATAATCTGCTTAGTGCCAATCGACATATGGTACCACAATACAATCTCAGCCAATACCGAATCTGATCAATATCAATTTACGGATGTTTCGACGGCATAACAATACAGTCACAATAACCCCGTCAGTCCAAACATCACAAATATAATACCAGACTTCGTAATCAGTATCAGTACAACTCATACTCTCAATAACAATACACATCTGATATGAAATATCAGTCAAATTGAATCCAAAAATCATAACAATTCCATAAACAGTCCGTTCTTTAATCTGACTTCAATTATACGATGTCTACTATGTCAAGAACATCATATATGACTCTTATTCGATTCTGACAACAACATAATTTCAAATCATATCTAAACATCATAAAACTTACGTCCAGTTGTAGCCTGCGTTGGTAGGAATACAGTAGGTCTAGCGCATATGCGCGCACTATCCGAATTTTGCTACTGAAGTGCTCGCGCATATGCGCGCACTGACACCGTGCATATGCGCGAGACCTACTGTCTCCGCACATTGTCCCTCGCGCATATGTGCGCACCATCTCGGCGCATATGCGCGAGAGGTTCTGGACATTACGCGCATGTGCACGCTTATACGCCGCGCATGTGCGCGAATGCACACCCTCGCACATATATTTCGCGTCTTATCTCACCTTACCCGGTCCACTCTGTTCCGTCTATAATTACCTTGATTCATCAATAAATCATTTCAGATTAATCTCAAATTACGGTAATTATACCCAAATCATTTCAAATTACGGTAATCAAATTCTCGAGCCTTACATAGAGCCTCAGTGTTGTACTGGGTCGTAAGGACTAATGGTGTACAATCATAACCACGAACTTATCCTCGCGATGAATGATAACCACTTGGAAAGTCCTAGGGAGGGTTGTTCGGTATAATCATCATATGACTACCCATCTGCATGTTTGGACATCTCTATGCCCTTACCAAGAAACGCAGTACACAAAATCACAGATGCTAGTCTCGAGCTCAAGCGACTTTTATCCATATTTTAGGCGGCTGAATCGACTAGGAACGAATTTATATCATACAGTGTTCACAAACGAGTTTCAACATCGAATTACAATTCATTTGTATTAAAATATAATCAAGAACTTTATCTATGTTGATTGCATGAGTATACAGATAAAGTAAAACAAGACTATAAAAGTTAAATTATATTAAAATAAAGATTGTTCATTCACGTGAGTCAATAACATCCCTAGCCAACCGTTGGTTTGCAGGGCATCTACTCTAACACGATTTAATCTGCAACTATTGGTATATCGAAAGTTTTAAATGAATTCGATATTTTTGTAATAATAGTGACATGGTATATGCAACTAAGTGAACCGCTTTCCAAAATGAACATGTATTACTTTGGTCAGATATTTCTTGCACTATTAACTCATCATATCACGTATCACCCTTGAGTGAGCGGTGAATCCTCCTCTACAATGGATTGATTTCTATGAATTTTGAAACTACACCCAATCTCGCCACTTATTGACCCTCAATGAAGTCGGTAAACGGATCAAAGTGCATGCTAGTACATAGACCCTCTACGTTATCTCAGATCAAATGACTAATGATGCACAACCATAATCGCATATTATTCCACTCATTAAGTGATAACCACTTGGAAAGTCCGAGAGAGGGTTGTTCAGTGCATTATCAAATGATCATTCATCTGTATGAATGAATATTTCTATGCATTTACTAATTAAACATGACATTTACATCATACATGATAGTCTTAAGCTCGAGCAACCTATATCATTATTTGAGGCGGCTGAATCGAAACCAATTTAGAATATACATTACGCTTGCTAATTAGTTTTGTCATCTTACGTTATGAGGCAGACCTCATGGTACCTATTGTATATTCAAAAATTTTATCTATGCAACTTGCATGGATATACAGATAAAATAAATGTCATAATTGAATAAAATCCTAAAATATTATTAAACTAAATATTGTATTTACCTAACAGTAAATAAAGCCAAAGTCATAACCTAATCTAACAGTAGGAAAGAATCAAGAAAATCTGGTCATATACATGATATACCAAACTCATATATTCATCAGTACAAATCTAGGAACAAATCATCACCCAAAAAAAAAATTCATAACTGGAGTTCTCATTCGAAAAAGTAAATGAATCTTCCGACACTATAAATACCCAAGTATAAAATATGATCTGACACTTTTAGAACATTCTTCATTGAACGTTATTTTCTCTTTATTATTAGGTTTCCAGCCATCATAAAACTTCGGAATTTTATATGTATTGACCCTTTTGACTATCGTGTTAATGGTAGGATGTTCCCCGGAAGGAAATCATTGCAAAGTCCGATTGCAATGTCTAGTAAATGACATCTACATCTCCATAGGGACTCGATCGGGTGTAGTGTTAAATATGCAAGAGTGTTCACATCTGCAAAGTCCGACCGCAATATTTAGGCAAGGACCACTATGCCTCATTGAGAATTTGAATGTATAAGCAAGAGTTCTCATGTTCTAAATTAGAGAAGAGCGATCTGCTTAGGGGATAATTTTTTTTAGATTTGGAACTTTGAATATAGAGACCTATATTCAGGTCTCTTGTCAAAAAAAATTAGCCCGCCAAGCTAGCAGGTTGGAAAAAACCTCAAATCTTCTTATCAAAAATATTAAAACCACATCAATACTTGAGATTTCAAACCTAAAGTATTATTATTGTTACACAATAACAAGTAATCAATGTTATAAGCAAACAAATGGAATAAGCTACCAATTATATCTTGAGTAAAAATCATATATCCAAGGAATATTAATAACATGAAGAGAAACTTAATTATATGTAAAAATAATAATGCAGAACATTACAAACACAGAAAATACTAGTTTCAAATTCTCAAAATGCATACTTTTAAAGTATGTTTTTGATAAAAAAAAAATTCACAAAATGTATTGAAAAATTTGAAATTCTGATATTTTTATAAAAACGGGATGGCCGCACTCCCTCGCCTTAATTTCCAACCCAACTAAGTTAGCCCATTTTAACCCGATGTCTCTAACAATGTTCATAACACATGTAACAACTCATAAAATTTACTTGTTAGGAGTGTTGAGTTATTATTAAGTATTTTGAGCGACTAATCACTCATATCTGTAAAAATCTTTATCTACTGATAAAATTCCCCGTGACTCTTTTTGGATGACATGGTTGTTTGACTAACATTGTTGAAATAGCTAGCCTGGTATTGAAAAAGAATGTGTACTTTTTTTTTTTATTTTATGTATCAATCTTTGATTTTAACGAATAAAAAATAAGTCTTTAGAACATTAGAGCTCATGATGGATTGTGTTTGTGAGTAGCTTAAAAACCATGGATTATATATACTGTCAGTCACTATTTATGTTTTTAAAATTATTTTATTGATCTCATTATAACTGGTAATCCCATTCTTGATTGTTCACGGGAAATTTTGAATTATAGAATTGATTTTGTGATTTTTAATTTATGATTCATACAAATTAATGTAATATTCAATACTAATAAAAGATGATCAAAAAAATGTTGTTTAATTCTTAATAATTAAATAGTCTGGTAACAACCATGATTTTTTAAATTCATTTTAGTATTTTCAATTAATATGTAAGCTATAATATTTTTATACAAAATTATATTCACACAATAATAAATAATATTATTTTCACATGTATTTTATCAATTTAAAAAGAAGGTTACATGTTAACCAATTGATGTATTTTAAAAAATTTACAAACATGCATATAAACCCACATATATACACATGTAAGGATTAAACGATTTAACTTTTAAATAAGTAAATTTATTTATTAATATAAATATTGAAAATAATTTCAAACTGAATATGTTATATATGTCAATTAATTATTGTTTCAAAGAAATCAATAAAAAAATCACATGTTATAGTTAAGTACAAAATTTATAAAATTTTATAAAAAAAAATCCACAAAAGTCTATAAAAATCTTGCAAAAAAGTCTACATAAATCTGTGAGATTATATAAAAGTCAATAAAAATTTATCAAATCCATAAAAGTCTATCATTTATAAAAGTCATTAAAAGTAATCAAAACTCTGAATTGAATACACTCCACTAAAATATAATTTGGAAGTTGAATTTAACTCTTTTAATTTCAATCAATTCAGTGTTTGCTCTCAAGAAGGATTGAGAAAGAAAATATCATTGTCCAATAAATGAGTCGAGTCTAAACAACCATGCTGCCTCAGGCGCAACAACTCTTCGTGTCGGTCACAGCCGAGATAGTCTATCACGTTATGCAAAACGATTGGACGTTCATTTCACGGGCATCTGTAGAGATGTGGTTTGAGTATGACGGTGAAGCTTGTCTTGAGAAAAAAACAAAGAAAAAAAGAAAAGGCAGGCATGTGAGAGAAAGAGCATAGAGAGGGAAAAGGAAAGGGAAAACGCCAAAACAGTTGTTTTCATAGCTCAATTTTTATTGATTAAAGATCAGTTCACAATAATTCAGATATATAAATCAAAAGGAAATACGTTTTTTCGAGGAAGGGAAAAATAGGATTAGTCATCTTGGTCTAAGATCTATGTGATGGTATACCTCTTGTAGATTGCAGAGTCCATTATGATACGGTCCATTGGGAACCATTGATTCATGTTTTCATGGTTTTCAAAGGGTTTCAAGAAATTTGGTTCCTCACTTTCAAGATTTGAGTTTTGAAGGTTTTTTTTTTTTCTTGGAGGATAGCGTGATCGGGAAATTTTTTTATATTATGTCGGTTTCCTGGTTTGATTTCTAGAGCGACTTAAGAATTGTGTAGGCGATGGAGAACAGTGCAACACCGGTGGCGCCGGCAGCTGAGGAGCTACTTAAGAAGATCCATGAATTGGAATTGGGCCATGCCCACTTGAAGCAAGAGATGTCTATGCTCATCACTTCATCCGCAGCTGAAATTATGGCTGCTGGTTATCGTCAAAAGCACAGGGCTCAATCGGTCTCCCCCCAGCGAACCCCTCGGCGGAGGGCAGGTGGCGGAGATGGGAGTCTAATGGCTACGTGGAAAAAGGGTTCAGCATCATTTCGTCACGCGTCCCCACTGCAGAGGGAGAATAAGGAAGCGTGGAGTGGTGGAGGAGGCGGTTGTGGTGGTGGTCCGGCGGCCGTTAAGTTCACAGATAAGCAGTATTTGAATATATTGCAGTCAATGGGGCAGTCAGTGCATATATTTGATCTGAATTGGCGGATAACTTACTGGTTAGTTGGGGAAACTTATTTGTACTTTCTACTTTTGGACAGTTATTGCTTTCTAGTTTTGGACAAATATTGACTTTGGTGCCCATTTTCGTATTTGAGGGAACTGACTAGTTTTGGATTTAATTTTTTTGGATTTATCATGTGGAATATGTTGTGGAGCTGTGTTGGTAATGCATTTCATGTTCAATGGTTGGAGGTAGATACTTAGTTGTTTATTCTTGTGTGTGTGTGTGTGTGTGTGTGTGTGTGAGATGTCCAATTTGTAAATGTGAATCCGCATCATACATCTATACAAATAGAGATTGAAAAAATCAGTAGACTCTTGTTCCAATTGATTGGTTAGTGGATGTCGAAAAGTTTGATATTGTTTGAAGGAAAAATTGAAATCAATGATTAATTCATTCAAATAAGAACTAAGGTTCTCTCTACATCATGCAGGAATAGAAGCGCTGAAAATCTTTATGGATATTCAACCTCCGAGGCTTTGGAGCAGGATGCCATTGAGCTATTAACTGATCATAAAGATTTTTCTGTTGCTAGCAACATTATCCATCGAGTAATGATGGGAGAGAGTTGGACTGGCAAGTTTCCAGTTAGAACGAAGAGAGGAGATATATTTTTAGTTGTGGCAACCAATACCCCTTTCTATGATGATGATGGTACTTTGATTGGGATTATATGTGTATCAAGTGATTCCAAACCTTTTCAAGATTCAAATGCCACAGCATCAGGGCAGAGACACTTGGATACAGATTCAAGTTTTGGCAGGTCTAGAAGCATTGCTTCTGCAGCGCTCGGGCTTGATCCTCAGCAACCTCTACAAGTGGCAATTGCCTCCAAAATATCCAATTTGGTGGGCTATCTAATTTAAATCTTGTATGAATATTTTTAATGTAGCAATTGCTAACTTCATCTCTTAAAATAGGCTTCCAAAGTGAGCAACAAGGTTAAGTCGAAAATGAAGAATGCAGAAAACAATTCGGATCATGAAAGTGGCGGTTTCAATAGTCATCATGGTGTCTCGGATGCAAATATGTATGACCATAGAGAGGACGCGGCATCAAGTGGAGCTAGTACACCTAGAGAAGATATACATCTTTCTACATTTGGCGTGTTTTCTTGTGTTAGTCATGAGGAACATTCCCCAGCTAAACCCTCTCTTGATCCTGGAGATGAGAATGACGGGAAACCAAATATTTCGAGGATGCTTACCTCAAAGGCAGAGGCTTGGATAAGTAAGAAAGCTGTGGCGGCTTGGCCATGGAAAGGACATGAACATGATGGAAAAGAATCAAAGTCACCCCTTTTTAGTTGGCCGTGGTTAAACAATGATCAAGTAAATGAATTGGGGCACCCAAAGAGTGCTGTTTCCCCATTAAAATCTGAAACTCAGGTTACGGAAACCAATCGGATGTCTAACAATGAGGCTTATGGATCTTGGTCCTCTTCGGCCAATGTTAACAGCACTAGCAGTGCGAGCAGTTGTGGAAGTACCAGCAGCGGTGCTGTAAATAAAGTGGATATGGATTCGGACAGCTTGGATTATGAAATTTTGTGGGAGGACTTAACTCTCGGAGAACAAATTGGGCAAGGTTAGTGAATTTTATTTTATTTTTTGTGTCAACCATGTTCTTAAAACATCATTTGTTTTCTTCTGTGTATGCTCCTGGAACCTGTGATTTTAAGCAGGCTTATATGAAGTTTGGAGTGCTTGAAAGTTCACTAATAAATTTTTGCTACTTTTTGTCTGCAACGTATTGTATTTCCATGTGCCGATATTTCTGAGTTGACATTTTTTCTGATTTTTGCTATAGATCAATAGTTTCTTCTTTTGGAATAGTAATTTTTTGAAGCCCCTTACATCTTCTTTAATTTGTTTTGGCAGGTTCGTGTGGAACTGTATATCATGCTTTGTGGTATGGATCAGTATGTTCTTTGCCCCTTCTTTAGAAATCTCTTCTCTAGCCCCAAAATATTACAATTAAAGCATCACCTTGTCCATATTATAGCACATGATATGATGTGATTCCTCGTACGAAAAGAAAGGCAAACACGATTAAAATCGAATCGCGTCCTCAATTCAAATACGAACAAGGATTGTTGTGTTGTCCCGATCTTTTGATTCAAGCAAATGCGCGATCTTCACCCCTACACTACGTGGTTTAGTAATAAATGATCACAAGAACAACCGATACTTGAACGAACCTTTAAAGAACTCGTCTTTGACAATACGCGTAAGAAACGATCGACAAACGCCACAAAGTTAAAACTTTGATAAGTTTGATTTTTGCACAAAGCTAAGCCTTGAAAAGTTTGAGAGAAAAACTCAAAAAGTTTGATAAACTATCAATAATAATCTGAAATTGTCTTCCAAATTGTGCAAATATGTTTACAAAATCAAAAAGATATCAATAGTTGCCAAAATAATTAAAACTCTAAACTAGGAAAATATTCGCGTCGCGCGCATATGCGTGGAAGCTACTGTCTTCGGATTTGCGCCGTGCGCCCTATGCGCACCCTATACCCACGCATATGCGCGCCCTATGCGCGGAAGTCTCTGTCTGTGTTATCTTCGGTGGCCTTTCTCGAGCATATGCGCGCCTCGTCTGGGCGCATGTGCGCGAGGTCTTCTGTCTTGTTTTGTGTTTTACTGTGCACGGATACTTGAATAATGTTCATATGACTCCCGAACATACTCACATGCATCACGAACCCTTGACACCTTTATAGCCATTCAAGATCATCACCCTCTTATTAGGACATTGACTAGCAATATGACCCACCCCTTGACATCTAAAACATTTAATATCCCTAGAACGATTAAGAGGAGTTTCAGATTCACATTGCACTCTTTGTTTAGGTGTCTCTTGCTTGGTCACAATCTTGGGCTTGGACACCACATTACTTTCATCATGTTTCACCACATTTGGTCGCCAAGAAGATGAAGAACTCTTAGTTTGATTGGTGCGGCCAACTCCTCGTCTCTTGAGTTGTTGCTCCACTTTTATGGCCATTTGCACCATCTCGTCTAGATCCAAGTAGTGCCTAAGCTCCACTTGATCTTGAATCTCCTTGTTCAAACCACAAAGAAAACCTGCCATCGTCGCCTCACTATCCTCTTCTATATTTGTCCCTAATCATGACTACTTTCATCTCCTTATAGTAGTACTCGACACTCTTCACTCCTTGCCTCAAAGTTTGTAGCCTCTTGAACATCTCCCTATAATAGTGATTGGGCACAAACCTCTTCCTCATGACCCTCTTCATTTCATCCCACATTTCAATGGGTCTTTCATTATACCTCCTCCTAGTGGTCACTTATGTAGCACGAATATCTTAAATTTTTTTTTGAGGTATCGGATACGGATACGACACGTGGATACGCGTGTCGGATACGTCAAAATCCGTATCGTTGACTTTGTTTAGGTTGACCAGCTGGATACGTTTTGGACTCGGCGAGGACACGCCATGGATAGGGCATGGATACGTTTGGGCAAAATTGCAAATATTTAAAAGTTTTAGGGTTAATTAAAAAAATTAAAATTTCTAGGGACTAAAAGAAAAATAATTTAAAATAAATTTGGCTGGATTTTTAAATCTCTAAATACGTTTGTCCCTTTCTTTCATTCCATTTCTATAATTTTTACTTTTCAATACTAAATTTATATAAATATAATTATATATAATATTTATATATATTTTAATTATTGTCGTATTCTAGGTATCGTGTCTAATATTTTCTAAATTTGACGTGTCGCCGTATCCGTATCGTATTCGATACGATACTCGTACCCGTAGCCATGCAACATAGGTGGTCACAAGTTGGATCCACCAAATGAGAGCGTAGTCTAGAAATTCAACCCCCGTCAACCTAACCTTCTTTTGTTCGGAGTAGTGGTGACATTCAAACACAAACTCTACCCTCTTTTTCCATTCTAAGTATGCCTCCAGATCAGATTTCTCATGGAACGATGGAATTTTCATCTTAATACTACCCACCTTACCATCTTCCACATTCCCATCATATCTACTTCGTACGGCTTCTCTTCTTCCTTTACCTCTTCCGTTCCTACTCCAATTCTCATTTTGGCTCTCCTCCCAAATCATATTCTTCCTCTTCTTCTCCTCTACCCAAATCTTTAGTCTTAGATTTATCTCCACTAGTACTAACTTCAAGCATACTCATCCTCTCATGTAACGGCTCCAACTAAAACCTCATCATCCTAGTGAAATGCCCAAACAACGACTCCATTTGAACCTTAGACAATCCCTGGTTCGAACTATCTCCTACCTCCCTCTTCATTTTACTTTCGGACTTGTACCTGCAAGAAAAGGTTAGTAGAAATAAAAGATATTCGTCACCCAAGCGCTCACGGTCACTCCAAAGAAAATTGCTCGTCTCTCCTCTCTTATTTTTTTGCTCACAACAAATACTTACCCGTCACTCCAAAGAAATAACGTTCGCACTCAAGTGTTTTCACAGGAATTTGATAGTTCACTCAGAAGTGCTCAAGCTTTGTATCGTTGTATATCAAACAATCAAGTTCAACTTGTGAACAATTGTGAACGACTCACTTGGACTGTGTAGACATGAAATTTGAAGATTTATAATAATTTTTTTTTTTTGACTACATGAAATTTGAAGATTTATAATAATTTTTTTTTTTGACTATGAGAGAATTGGATATGACTCTCCAAAGGAAATAAAACAAAATACCAAAAAGAAATAATGGTGAATTTTCAGATTTTTTGTATTTTTTTTTGAGTGCCACTCGAAAATCCCCCAAAAAAAAGAATCACAAAATTTCGAGAATCACAGATTCACGAAAAAGACGAAGAACGATAGAACGACGTAGATCTGACAAACAAACGAAAGGATAACACAGATCTGAAAATTTAAGAACAGTTAAACTTACTTGAATTCAACGAGCCTAAGCTTTGATACCAAATGATGTGGTTCCTCGTACGAAAAGAAAGGCAAAGACGATTAAAATCGAATCGCATCCTCAATTCAAATACGAACAAGGATTGTTGTGTTGTCTCGACCTTTTGATTCAAGCAAATGCGCGATCTTCACCCCTAAACTACGTGGTTTAGTAATAAATGAGGACAAGAACAACCGATACTCGAACGGACCTTCAAAGTACTCGTCTTTGACAATACGCGTAATAAACGATCGACAAACGCCACAAAGTTAAAACTTTGATAAGTTTGATTTTTGCACAAAGCTAAGCCTTGAAAAGTTTGAGAGAAAAACTCAAAAAGTTGGATAAACTATCAATAATAATCCGAAATTGTCCTCCAAAATCATTCAAATATGTTTACATAATCAAAAAGATATTAATAGTTGCCAAAATAATTAAAACTCTAAACTAGGAAAATATTCGCGTCGCGCGCATATGCGTGGAAGCTACTGTCTTCGGATTTGCGCTGTGCGCCCTATGCGCGCCCTATACCCACGCATATGCGCGCCCTATGCGCGGAAGTCTCTGTCCGTGTTATCTTCGGTGGCCCTTCTCGAGCATATGCGCGCCTCGTCTGGGCGCATGTGCGCGAGGTCTTTTGTCTTGTTTTGTGTTTTGCTGTGCACGGATGCTTGAATAATGTTCATATGACTCCCAAACATACTCACATGCATCACGAACCCTTCAGCACTCTGTACCTCGCTTGTAAATCCTTCTTCTTTGCTCATAAGCCCATGCAATGCTTCTTTGAACCTCTTCAGCCGTCTCCTCGTGATTGGTCCCTCTTGCAACTCTAAAGTGTCCAATGTTTTCTTTGGGGCTTGACCATCCGTGTTCGCATCAGGATATGAAGTTTTATTCTTTTGATTATTTAACATTTTCTCAAATCCTTGTAATTGTACCTTCATCAGTTAGAATTTATCATTTATTTGCGGTCCAAAACAATCTCTCTGCTGTAGTTTTGGCTACAGCCATCACCTCTGCTAATTTTGAGCTATCTTATTTTAGTTTCGTGTTTTACAACTCAAACTAGAACGTCGTTTGTGTATGTATGTCAAGAATGCACTTTTCCGAACTTATTTCCTCGCTGTACTATAAATGTCCGTCTCTCATGATAGACCGAAATATACTTTGTGCAGGATGTCGCTGTCAAGGTATTCTCCAGACAAGAATATTCGGATGATTTGATATTTTCTTTCAGACAGGAGGTAGGCATGCAATTATTGTAGGTTTCGGTCCACCATTCGTGATATTTATTTGATATGCCTACTCGTGCATCAACATCCCTAGAGATCGAAAAAAATGTAAGCATGGATATTGCACAATTTTAAAATTTTCGTTTGTTTTTGAAGGTTTCTCTTATGAAAAGACTCCGTCATCCAAATATTCTGCTCTTTA
The DNA here is from genome assembly GCF_022965805.1 of Primulina eburnea. Lineage (NCBI taxonomy): Eukaryota > Viridiplantae > Streptophyta > Magnoliopsida > Lamiales > Gesneriaceae > Primulina > Primulina eburnea. The sequence goes on along the minus strand of NC_133114.1, from coordinate 19,517,720 downwards.
TGGGTGCAGTCACTTCGCCTCAAAGGCTTTGCATTGTCACAGAGTTTCTTCCACGGTATGCTCTCTGCATGTGTCTTACTCATATCATTGCTTTATTATATTCTGTCCATCCTAATTACTATATTGTTGTTGCTATCTATCTTTCAATTATACGGTTTATGTCATCTTCATTGATTAATCTTTAAGCACTTTACTACTGATTTAATAAACACACTTGATTTAATCTAGGGGGAGTCTGTTCCGTTTACTACAGAGAAATGTGACAAAACTGGACTGGAGACGTCGTATTTTGATGGCTTTGGATATAGTAAGTGCTAATCATTGGATTGATCATATCTAATGCACCAGACCCATATTTATTTTACTCTCTATTCTCCCTTTTTTTGTGTCTAGACTGCCAGTGAATCTTAAAATTTCAACTTTTTTTTGGAGAATTAGAAACCTTTTAGATATAATGCTTTCATTGTTATTGCAGTGAATTAATCCAGAAATAAGCCACAACTTCTCTAGCGATCAGAGTAACACAACATGAGGCAGAAGAATTAAGATCACGTGCACAACATAAATAGATGAATGCACAATACAAATGCAAGAACACCAGAATTACGTGATGTATGGGAGAAAGAGACAATTCACTAGAATACGAGTTTCAATTACAAAATCACACAATCTTCCTCTCAACTCTTGCCTGAAAGAAAACACAATTCACACTCTGTCTATGTTGCATGGATACGGATACGGTTATCGTATTCGAATACGATATGGATTTTGAAAATAGAAGAGACGATACGGTTAGGATGCGATAATTATTAAAATATATATAAATGTTTTATATATACGTATTTATATAAATATATACAATTGTAGAACTTCATAGCAGTAATTAATTTTTTTTTTTTTTCCGAAACGTGTAAAAAAACGTATTCCCGTTGTGTCCATGTCGTATCCTAGTCGTGTTCAAAACGTATCCGACTGGTCAAACCTACAAAAATTAACGTCACGTATTTTGCCGTATCCGACATGCTGATACGCATGTCGTATCTGTGTCCGATACTTCAGAATTTTTTTTTCTAGGAGAGGCTGTGCTACATAGCACTCTGTATATCTCCTTTGTTTGTACACAAGTACACACCGTGGAGAGAATTCAATCTTGAGCTGTAGAAGAAAACTTAAAAAACCAGGAGGAAAAGGGAAGTCTATCTGTGTTTTATCCTTGATTAAAACTGTTCATCCAAATCTTGTCAACCAACTTGCCTTCTTGACTTAACTGCCTTCCAAAGTCAATCAGTGCTAGCACCTAGTTGGACTCCCGATTCAGCTTCTTGCCACGTGGATTGGTTAACACACATATTACTCACAATTCTCTACCTTTTTATCAGTCCTCATTTTATACCAATCCATTGTCCTTCCTCCAATTTTCCCTTTTTGTTAAGGCATTGCTTTAGTTTCTGCCTTTAACTTAACCAAGTTCAAGCAGTGTCGAACCTTGTTGACAGGAAGCACCTTGGTAAAAATGTCAGCAGTATCTTCACTATCTTTATTCTTCCGGTATCAGTCACTTCTCGAACAAAGTGTAACTTGACTATCTCCGTGCTTCGACCGTTCACGAAACTCCTGATGTTTTGATAGTTGTACAGCACGACTGTCACAATGGATGACCACGTAGTCTTGAACAAATCCTAAATCCTTCAGGAACCCTTGAAACCACATTCTTTCACTCCCTCTGAAATGGCAATGTATTCTGCTTCACTTGTGGAAAGGGCAACCACAGGCTGCAACATGGATTCCAACTAACAGCTGTCCCATACAAGGTGAATACATAACCAGTTAGAGACTTGTATCAACGCTGCCCGCAAAATCTGAGTCTATAGACCCTGTAACCAAATCATGTGCTTCCATACAACCTGAGAGTGACAATCCAAGATTTACAGATCCCTTCACATACCTTAATATCCATAAGAGCCATCCAATGATCCTTGCCAGGATTAGACATAGATCTGCCCACTAGGCTAATGACATATGCTAAATCAGGCCTAGTACATATCATAACATATTAGACTCCCCACAACACTTGCATAAAGTTTGGAGTCCATATACTTCTTTTCATCAACAGTTTGAGGACATGGTGTGGCAGAGAGTTTGAAATGATTTGCCTAAGGACTTTGTACTGGTTTTGAATCAAGAATATTAAACTTTTTTAATACTTTCGGTATATCTTGTTTGTTCAATAACCAATACCCTATCTGCTCTGTTCCTGTGTATTTCCATTCCAAGAATCCTTTTATCAGGTCCAAGATCCTTCATCTCAAATGTTTTGTTCAATTCGGCCGTTAATCTGTTAATTTCTCATGTGTCTTTACTAGCCAACATGTCATCAACATATAAGAGCAGATAAAGATTGTTTCCATTTGATAGCATTTGATAGCTTCTTATGATAGACACAGCAGTCATACACACTTCTTTCGAAGTTATGACTAAGCATGAAGTCATCAAATTTCCTCACTTCTCATGAAAGTCCGACCCTTCAACTTGGGAATAGCCTTTTGCCACAAGCCTTGCCTTGTATCTTGGCTTTTCCACACCAGGTATTCCATCTTTTCTTTTGAATATCGATTTGGACCCAATTACTTTCTGATCATTTCCAAGTTTTGTTCTTTTCAAGAGAATCCACTTCTCTTCACTCATAGCTTTAATCGAATGCTTCTTGTCACTGGAACTCATTGTTTCCTTCAATGAGGATGGTTCACTTCCATCAATTTCACAAGCCACTGTTAGTGCAAATGAGACCATGCATGCAAGTCCATGTTTATGAGGTGGTTTGGCAGTCCTTTTCTGTCTGTCCCTAACCAATTGATATCCATGAATATCATGAGCTTGATGTGTATCAGCAGGTATGTTCTCATGATCTTCTGTTTGTTCAGTATCATCTATTTGATGGGGACTAGGTAACTCAACCTCAACTTGAGTTCTAGCTGCTTCAGAAGTTATTTGATCTGTAAGTGGTATCAATTTTGAGTTCAGGTTCATAGGAAACTCATTTTATTTGAATGTGACATCCCTACAAACGAAGGTTCTTTCCTTGCCAGCTTCAATACACCTCAATTTATATCCCTTCACACCTTCTGGATAGCCAAGGAATATACACTTGATAGCTCTTGATTCCAGCTTTCCTTGTTTTCAGTGAGCAAAGGCAGTGCATCCAAACGGTCTTAGATAGTCCAATGAAGGTGGTTTTCCAGACCATTTTTCCATTGGAGTAAGAAATCCTAAAGGGACAGATGGTGATCTGTTTATGAAATAGCTTGCAGTAGCAACAGCCTCTACCCAAAATGAGTTTGACAGTCCTGAACTCAGTAGCATACACCTTTGAACTAGGCCTGTTAAGGCCCAATTAAATATAAAATAAAAGTTTACAAAAATAATAACTTTCGAGTCCATAAAAGTCCTTTTGCCATAAAAGTCCTTCGTTTGACTAACACCTGCTTCCCGGATAAAATAGGGTTCGACTCGTCGAATAATTAGGACTCAGTGTTCTAAAACTTGTGCTAGGCGGCCGAGGCGCTAGGCGCCGCTTGATTGCACCGAAAAGGTGCTGGGCGGCCAACCTATGCGGCATGGGCGCCTAGGCGCTCTTAGGCGGGTCTAGGCCGTCCAAGGCGGTTCAAGACGGGCCTAGGCATCTAAAGTATTTTTGGGAAATTTTTTTGGGCTTTTAATTTTTGAAAGCCGAATTAAACTAGAACATAACATAAGAAAGAATTATTGGCTCGTGCTTTTAATTTTTTGTGATTGAAAGCTCAATTAAAACCACGATTTGTTGGCTTTCGCTTGTCCCTAACACGCTACTCTCATCTTCTTTGTTTATTTACTTCTGCACACATAAGAAAATCGAACCAGGCCCCAAAGGTAATTTTTATCTTTATTTTGATTTTTTTTGCATTGTCTATTATTCTAATCCGCCTTAAGCAGGAGGAATGAACTAGGTGTCTTATTGGATTTTAACAAAGTTTGGACTGAAATTTAGTTTAAGAACCATTACAAGTCTCTTGATACCGTATAATCCGCCTAGCGACGTCTAGTCCCCGCCTAGGAGGCCAAGGCTCTAGACTTGCGCCTAACGAAATTTAGAACCATGTTTGGACTCCAGCATTTTTAGAAAATTTTCATCCTATTTAATCATTTTATCGAGCCTTAAAAAATCTTGGTCGTCCCCGATCTCTTTTCCCCGACCTAATATCGGATATTCGGACAAAATCTTTAATTTCATGAAAGCATGTAATTTAAACATTTAATCATATAACATATATCATTTAAGATTTAAAATCAATTAAATAAAATAAATAAGCAATCTAAATAATTTGAATGCATGCGGTTTACGTGGACTGATTTTTGGACTTTACAACCTTACTCGTTCTAAAAGTGTTCTATTCATCTTTTTTGCCAATCCATTCTTCTGGGGTATTCTAGGGATTGTTACGTGTCCTTTGACAAAACTCATCAAATTCCTTGGAAAAATACTCAAAACCATTATCTGTTCTTAGAAACTTAGAGTTTCCTTCCTGATTGGTTTTCTTGGAGAGCTAGCCAGAGTTTGAACTTCTCAAAAGCATCATTTTTATGCTTCAAAGGATACACCCAAACTCTCCTAGATAATCATCCACTAGAGATAAGAAGTAACTTGCTCCTCCATTTGATGGTGTCTTTGAAGGTCCCCATAAATCAGAATGTACGTAATCGAGGGGTGTTGTGGTGTTATGAACTGCCTTTGTGAACTTGACTCTTGTTGCCTTTCTTTTATACACACATCATAGAAGTCTATAAACACTGCACTTGTACTTGCAGCGAGTCCTTGTTTGCACAGCCCTTGTAGTCCTCTGTCATAATGTGACCCAATCTTAAGTGCCATTGCTTGCAATTGACTTGTTCTTTGGCAGCGAGTGCAAGGGACTTTACAATGGTATTTCCCAAAAGAATGTATAAACCATTATCCAAGTTCCTCTTCTGGAAAGACTGCTTTACTCAATGGAGAACTTGAAGAAGAAATCTACATGGAACAAACAGTAGGTTTCGTTGTTAAAGGTCAAGAAAACAAAGTTTGTAAGTTGAATAGATCAATTTATGGCCTTAAGCAGTCTTCTAGACAATGGTATTTGAGATTTCACATAGCAATAATCTCATATGACTTCATTAAGATAGATGAAGACCATTGTGTGTGTGAAAAGATCCAATAAAAAGTTGGTGATTCTATCTCTTTATGTCGATGACATATTGTTAGCTGGGAATGACAAGGAGTATATAGAAACCATTAAGAAATGGTTGTCCTTAAATTTTGAAATGAAGGATATGGGTGAGGCAGATTACATCCTAGGTGTTAAAATTGACAAAGATCGTTCTAAGAGACTTCTTGCACTGTCTCAAGAATCTTACATTAAAAAGATTCTAGAACGATTTAGAATGTCAAATTGCAAATCCATTGATACTCCTGTGGCCAAAGGTGAAGGCTTAAGTCGTGAAATGTGCCCAAACACTTCTGAAGAAATCCATGAGAGGTCTAAAGTGCCATATTCTAGTGCTATTGGGAGTTTAATGTATGCAATGATGTGAACTCATCCCGATATTTGTTATGCCGTGGGTCTGGTCAGCAGGTATCAATCTAATCCAGGAAGAAGACACTGGAGTGCAGTTAAAAGGATTCTAAGATACCTAAAAGGCACTACTGATTACTTCTTTTGTTATCAAGGAAAATATTTAACGTTGAAAGGATACACAAATGCTGATTGGGGTGATGATTTAGATGAGCGTAAATCAACTTCTGGTTATGCTTTCTTGCTAAATGATGGATGCATCTCTAGGAGAAGCAAGAAACAAACTTGTGTATCACTATCCACAATGGAAGCAGAATTTGTGGCATGTGCTTCTGCAGTGCAAGAAAGTGTTTGGTTAAAGAGATTCCTATGTCATTTGGGTATCGTAAGCAGTCCAGTGGGAGCTTTAACGATTTATTGTGATAGTCAATCGGCAATTGCTTACACAAAAGACCCCAACTACCATGGAAAAACCAAACACATTGACACACGAAGTACAACTTTATCAGAGATATAGTTGAAAAGAAAGAAGTGATTTTGAAATACATTCCTACACGCATGATGGTGGCTGATCCGTTTACTAAGCCAATACCAAGAGACATATTTATAGATCATATTAGATCTCTTGGACTACGTAGGATATGATTGTAACTAAACACATGTATTTAAGACATTGTACTCATTATAATAATGATGTTTTCATTATGTGTAATGTGTACATTTTATGAATTACTAATATGAAAATTGAAGGTATGTCAGACAAGTTGAGATTGGCTCTCTCACACGAGCAATCACCTCTTGTGTTGAGAAACATGCAGAGATGAGACGATATTGGTTTTGTTGAGAACAAATCCATACATATGTTGCCTTGGTATATATATTACCAAGATGAGATTACTTATGTAGATTTTATTGTAATCGAAATGGATATTCCCACAATTCATTTAACTTGTCTTATAGCCAGATTAGAGTTTTCTTTATATTGATACATGTTGGAGGATAAGTAAAAAGAAAACTCAAGTTAAGTGTTGAGATGCACTTGAACTAAGATCTGTACAATGTGAATATCTTTTTGTGACATACATTTTAAAGAGGAAGAAACACATCGTAGCACATGTTTCATACCGCAGTGTGCTGGAGTGACCATTTGGATAATGATTATTCGAGTCCCAGATCATTGTGTGAGACTTAATATTATACCCTTAAGACTTTCAACAGTCTCTTTAATATTATTTTAGTGATGCTACTTTAGCATGATACCAATAGCCATGGACGATTAGGTGACGAGGTACGTGTCTAAGAAAGCAGCTAAAATAAAGATTGAAAGATTCTAGTGGGAAAGAAGATTTATTTTGACACTTATTTTGTATTCACAAGCCGGCTAATTATGTTTTACTTCGTTGTTAGAACATAATTGTGAATATATACAGATATGAATAATTTGAATCAAGTATGCTCTTTTATTTTATTTTGGGACAAGAGATACGTTGATTAGTGTAATAAAATGAATCTGAGGTATAACGAGTAAAATGTCCTCATAATTATGTTTTGAATTGAGCTGCTATATCCTTAACTGGTGTATATCTATGAGCTCTTATTTAATATGCTCGCTAGTCACACGCTCCATTTGCTTGTTTGAAATTGGTGTTATATGATTGTGATAAATCTTTGCAAGATGTCTAGCCATCATGTGCGAGTGGGTGATATAAGAATTTATATATATATATGGGTTAATGGTAATGGGTCGCCCATGAGGGCTGACCCGACCCGACCCAGAGTCCAGACAATTCAAATTGATAATTTGAATTTATTGGAGGGAGTGGTTATTTTTTCTAGGTAACTTCCCTAATCCTACTGTAATACAAGGACTATCAATACAAAAATAGAAATGAGATAGCCGAGACATTCATTCAAAGATTGCAACAAATATATCACTTTTATTTGAGCATTTGGGTTGTGAAAATTTGATTCCTTTCCATCCATGATCGGTTTCGGAGCATCGAAGAACATTGTTATCTCCGGAACAAAGGTTAGTAAATCAACTACAAAGATCCTACATAAAATTATGAATTTATTCGATAATCATATATGAGATTCGAGTGTATGATTTCCGTGACACCCAATGCCTTGGCCACCTTCTGTTGAACAAGAATAGCATATATTATTCGGCGCCATATCCCAAAGTTTCCTTTGCCATCGAACCGCTCCGCATCAACCCTTGTAGCCATCGATCTCATTCACAATAGATCAAGAAACTTGGCTCTGATGCAAATTGTAGTGAATTAATCCAGAAATAAGCCACAACCTCTCTCGCGATCAGAGCAACACACGAGACAGAAGAATTAAGATCACATGCACAACACAAATGCAAGAACGCCAGAGTTACGTGGTTCGATCAATGTGATCTATGTCCATGGGAGAAAGAGACAATCCGCTAGAATACGAATTTCATTTACAAGATCACGCAATCTTACTCTCAACTCTTGCTAGAAAGAAAAAACAATTCACACCGTATATCTCCTTTGTACACAAGCATACACCGTGAAGAGAGAATTCAACCTGGAGCTGTAGAAGAAGACCTTTTTTTAAAAAACCAGGAGGAAAAGTGAAGTCTATCTATCTGTGTTTTATCCCCCGATTAAAACTGTTCATCCGAATCTTGTCAACCAACTTACCTTCTTGACTTAACTGCCGTCCAAAGTCAATGTGCTAGCACCTAGTTGGATTCCTGACTTAGTTTCTTGCCACGTGGATTGGTTAACACACATATTGCTCACAATTATCGTCATGGATTGTTCATCTTTTTGCAGGCACGTGGAATGAATTATCTTAATCATTGTAATCCACCTATTATTCACCGTGATTTGAAGTCGTCCAACCTTCTTGTCGATAAGAACTGGACTGTCAAGGTCAGTCTAGAGTCACTCTTCTTATGTGTTTTCAAATCTTTCAATGACTTGACGTGAATATGTAATTTTTAATAGGTTGGTGACTTTGGTTTGTCACGTGTTAAGTATGAAACCTATTTGACAACAAAGACTGGAAAAGGAACGGTATATGTCTGGCACTTATGGCTCTATCTGTTATGTTATTACATTTCATACTGCTTGATCCTTGATGGATAAAGTTGACAAACTACTTTTGGAAATGCAGCCTCAGTGGATGGCTCCAGAAGTTCTTCGTAACGAGCGTTCAGATGAGAAGTATGGCTAAGTGGATACTGTAACTGAAAGTGTTCTTTGCCTTAACTACAATCACGAAAATCTTCATTTCTGAACATGTTCCTTCTTGCTTTTGATGATCAGGGCCGATGTATATAGCTATGGGGTTATTCTATGGGAACTTGTCACACAAAAGATCCCTTGGGAGAATCTAAATTCGATGCAGGTAACGTCTGTTTCTGGGTAACTTATTTAAACATCAGATTGGGGAATAGATTTTTTTTGTGCTACTTGAAGTGGTCAAATCTTGTTGTGTATCTTTCGACATAGGCTAAGTTCTTAGTGATTCTTGCAGGTAATTGGGGCTGTTGGCTTCATGAACCAGCGCCTAGAGATACCGAGGGATGTCGATCCACTGTGGGCTTCCATTATCGAGTCCTGCTGGCATATGTGTGTATTTATTATATTTATTTATTCTTTTCAATTGGAGGTTCTCCTATGATTTTTTTGTCGTTCTCTACATCAATATATCGTTTTTGTTCCATAAATTTTTCTAACAAACAAACTGTTCTGGTGTGTTCTCAGCGAACCACAATGCCGTCCCTCGTTCCAAGAATTAATGGAGAAGCTAAGAGAAGTCCAGAAACAATACACTGTTCAGTTTCGAGGTGTTTCGGGAGATGCCAGCCAAAAAGAGCTGTAGAACGGAGTTCGGGTCCCGAGGTTTTATTATGCGATTGGCAGCAGCAGATTTGAGCATTTTTTTTGTGAGATCCATGGCTGTGTTTGGCTAGATGATAACAACCGGAGCTCATTTGCGAATCGTGCACATCCAGTATACAGATGCCATTTTCTGTGGATTGTGTTGTAGACATTGAGCTTTGCTGTATGGTTCAAAATGTAAAGCCATAATGAATTCTGTTTTCTTTTGGTTACCAAATGTATCGATATTACGTGAGCTTTTGAATGCGTGGCTTTCTTCCCATTTCTAGTCTTCATAGTAGGAACACCATACGTGCTGGCAGGGGGCCATAGGTAAGGTGCTGTTATAGTTTTAAGTGTCATTTTTTTAAGTTTTTTGGGTAATTTTGATCCAAGAAAGTTGAAAATGAAAAGGATTTTGTTTGCAATAAATTTTTGTATAAAATCATTGTTAATAGCAATTCGCGTGATGTACGTTGGAGAATTAGGACGTCGAAACATGGATTTTGGGAAATAGGAAAAACGACATTTGGAGTTATCCCTCATTTGGAGGTAATGGATGTCACCCTCCTCGTGAAAACCCAAAAAAACCACACAATTTCTTATGTTACAGGGGAACAGAAAAACCCGAAAAAGTACAAAGCCTTTTATGTCAAATTAATAAACCTTCACACCACTATGGTTTTCAAAAAGGAAAAAAGAGAAAAAAATTACAATTAGTTGTATTCACGCACTTTATACACCCTAAAATCTCAAAAGAATTTGCAAATAAAGTCCATGTAAAATTTATCATCAATATTGAAATAAAAACTATTTTTTATAATTAAAAAAAAGTGAAATTGTTCCTTCACATATTGATCAATATACCACCGATCAAACAATTAATAATCAGTCCTATTTTTTTCTTAAATACTTCAATCGCATTATTCCACCGATACCACACACCACCCGTATTAAATCATTCATCACTCAAAAACTATTCACTCAGTTATGAAGGGAAATATATTTTCTTTATTTAATTGATATAATTTCTTATCTTAAATAATTTCCCTAATATTATCTATTCTTTGTTGATTTGATTGAGTATAATATTTAATTGTGGTTTTGCCTTTCTAGATAATTATGTTAAGATTTTATTGTGATATAATTTCTTCCATAAATTTAATATTGATAAGATTATGTGGAATATTTTGTTTTACTTTTCTAGATATTATCTTTGTGATAAATATCTTCTAGATATAATATTTATGATAATGATTTACATGATATGGTATTATTGATTTGTTTCTAATAGAATTATTGTTTACCATATCTTATAGATTTCTTTATGGAAGATAAACTCTAGGAGAGATGAAAGCTATACATAAGAGGTGATCAACGTGAGGTGATTGAGTGTGAATAGAGAGAAGATTGTAGAGAGAGACTAAGAGAAATTCATAGAGTTTTAGTGGAGGAGTTTTTTTTGTGGGAAAGTTTTCGTGTGAGGTTCTTGGAGTTCTTCGTGGGAAAGTTTTCGTGGTGCTCTCTCTTCTCAATCAGTATACAATCACATGTGCACGTTCAGAATTTCAGAGAAAACTTTATTCAAGAGACGTTGTTTTTTTGAAGAGTGCTGGTTTACATGTTGCCCTGAATGTTGCCAACATCTACAGACAACATCCGTAACGATGTTGGCTGAAGATTGTGTTTAACTGCTCGTGTTTTTAGGGATCTCGTTTTTGCTTTCTTATTCATGTTTTAATATTGTTGGTTGTTTTTAGAAAGCTTTATTTTCTCAAAGTGTTGAGAAATTGATTTTTGTAAAAATCACTAGTGATAGGTTTTTGTGAACGATTAAGTTTTCTAGTGATTAATTTTTGCCATAAGGCACCGCACAAGTATAAATATTTGTGCATATTTAATCTTGTCCATCTTTTGTTTCAAGTCAATTTGTGTTATAAAAGTTAATTTTCCGCTGCATGAAGATGTTGTCCGAGATGTTGTAACATCTGGCACAACATCTAATTCTGACAAAACCCAAATTCACTATTTTCAATCCTATTATGATATTTTCATTATTTTTGATATTTGTCGGACAAAATAATCCTAACAAGTGGTATTTGAGCCAACTCTTGATATACTAAATGCTGATTCTGGTTTTTATTTTGTTTTGACAGAAATATTTAATGGATACATCACTTGCAAACGGAGCACTTCGACCACCAGCTCCTAAACCTCCTGTCCAACAACAGTTTCGACCAAGGAATGAAGAAAAACGCTGGTTGCAAGTGAATCCTTTAGGTGTTGCCACTCCTGGCCGCAACATCTGCGAAAAATCAGTTTGTTTGAAATCCACGTCTTCTGGAAATTTCAGTGAAGATGATGTGGAAGCTGATGATGAATAAATCACTCTTGAGAGTGTGCAAAAGCTATATGAAGAGTTGTTTGTAGATTGGACCAAAAGAAATAAGTCGAACTCAACTCTCATGAAGGAGAACACTTATCTAAAAGTTGTGGTTGCTAAACTTGAAGTAATCTTGAGCAAAAAGGACTTAGAACTTGGTAAGACCAAAGAAGAGCTTCAAAAGGCAACTGAAACTTTATCCAAGTTCAACTCAAGCACATCCAAGCTTGATTCCATACTTTTTATGGGAAGGGATGACAAGAAAGGTTTAGGTTTCAAAGACAGTGTGTTTGAAATAGGTGAGTGTTCAACACCTACTATGTTTGTGAAAGGAAAAACTGAAACATTCATACCATCTCAAACTACATATTCAACCAAAAGCTCTCCACCAAAAAGAAAACATATTACACATGTCCCTAAGAGAAGAAAACGAAGGTACGTATGTCATTACTGCTTTAAGCCTGGTCATATCAGGCCCTACTGCTTTAAACTCCGGGATGATCGCATGAATCAAAAGTCGAGCCAGATGTTGCCCCGAATGTTGCACAACATTTCCCGCAACACCTCTCATCATCGACCTACAGTAAGACAAATTTGGGTACCAAAGGTAAAAACTCCCTGTAATGTTGTCTATACTTCAATGAAAACTAATACTGCAAGTCATTGGTACTTTGATAGTGGAAGCTCACGCCACATGACATGCTCAAGAGAACATCTCATCGATTATGTTGAACAAAATTGAGGTAGAGTGACCTATGGAGGGGGAGCTAAAGGAAAAATTGTTGGTAAGGGTACTTTGAAAGTTGAAGGACTACCAAAGCTCCACAATGTGCTTCATGTTGAAGGATTAAATTCAAATTTGATAAGCATAAGCCAATTGTGATGATAGTTTGCTTGTTAAGTTTGATAAACATACTTGTGAAGTTTTTGATGAATCTAACAAGTGCATTATGACAGGTATAAGGTCTTCGGATAACTTCTACCAAATAGGTGAAGATCTTTCATGCAAACATGTGCAAATCACCGAACTTGACCTTTGGCATCAAAAACTTGGACATGCAAGCTTCAAAACCTTAAAGAACTTGAGTACGTATGATGCAGTACGAGGTATGCCTAATCTTTCATTTGGTATACCATTTGTGTGCGGAGATTGTCAAAAAGTTAAGCAGGCTCGCGCGTCACACCCAGTGTTGCCATCATCTGGGACAATACGCTGTCTGGAGTTACTACATATGGATCTTATGGGTCCTATGGAAGTTGAATGTTTCGGACGTAAGAAATATTCCTTTGCGTGTGTAGATAGATGACTTTTCACAATTTTCTTGGATAATTTTTATTAGGGAAAATTCAGACACTTTCGATGTGTTTAAAAAATAGATCATAAGGATTACAAACTTTCATAATTTGAAGGTGAGAGTGATAAGGACTAACCATGGTAAGGAATTCGAAAACACTTCATTCTCATCTTTTTGTGACAAAAAAGGTATTTCACAGAATTTTCTGCTCCAAAGACACCACAACCAAATAGGATAGTCGAACGTAAGAATAAAACACTTCAAGAAATGGCAAGGGTGATGTTGACTTCGAAGTGTATTTCAAATCATTTTTGGGCAGAAGCCCTCAACACCGCTTGCCACATTTCAAATAGGGTGTATTTGAGAAGTGGTTCGACTATGACATCGTATGAGATAATTATGGGAAAGAAGGCTAACCTTAAATATTTTCATGTTTTTGGTTGTGTGTGCAATGTTTTGAATGACAGGAATCAACTTGCAAAATTTGACTCAAAGAGTGATAAGTGTTTGTTTTTAGGATATGCCACTAATAGTCGTGCTTATCGTATGTTTAATCTTAGAACTAGGACTATTATGGAATCCATTAATGTTGTTTTTGATGACCTTGCAGATCTCAAAAAGAAAACAACTGAAGATGATGTGGATGAGTTTGCCCCAGATGTTGCAACATCTGACACAACATTTGACACTAAAGTCACTGAAGCTGAGGACGAAACGAATAACGATGATGGACAGAATATTCCAAGTAAAATTCAGAAAAATCATCCATCATCTCAAATAATTGGAAGTATGCATGAAGGTGTCCAAACTCGATAGAAAGAAAAAGTGGATTACCGAAAGATGGCTGAACTTATTTGCATGAGCTCCTTATACTCACAGATTGAGTGAATATCTACTGGAAATTGGCTTCAAACGAGGTGAGGTAAACAAAACCATTTTATTTAGAAATCTAAAGGTGAGATTCTTATTTTTCAAGTCTATGTTGATGATTTCTCACAATTTTCATGGGTTAGTTTCATTAGAGAGAAATCGGATACTGTGATAATTCTAATGCAATTGATATTTCAAAAAAATCTAGTACAACACTCTCGAACTAAACACATTGAAATTTGACACCACTTTATTCGAGATTTAGTAGAAAAAGGATTGATTCGAATTGAATTTGTTAGTACAAATAACCAACTAACTGACATATTCACAAAATCATTAGACTTTGAGAGATTCTTCAACCTTAGGAAATCTTTTAGCATGTGTTCTGCCTGATCATTCATAGATGTTGTCTCAGATGTTACAACATCTCGGACAACACCTAACATGCATGTGCATTTTTAGGATCTCGGCATTCTGCATTACAATCATACTGTTATATGATGTGTTATCACAGTGTTGCATAATCTTCTGGTGCACTTACAATTTCTTGTTCTATCTAAACTTAACACACTTGGATATGATTAATAATCTGATTAAATCACAAAGTAGTTGAAGGATGTTCATGTACTCCATGACATTATCCCATACAAAAAGTGACTTGAAAAGATTGAGTAAAAAGAAAAATCAATTATGCATATGCTCTGTATCAGAAGAAAAGATGGGAAAAAGCTACCTAAAAGAGTCCAATGAAGACTGTGCTTTTAGTGTGGGAGCTACCTCTTCTGAATTTAATACAACGAGCAAAAATAGAAGAAAATGGAAAAAGCTACCTAGAGGAGTCCTAAAGAAGACCGTTCTTCTAGTGTGGGAGCTACCACTTCTATGATCAGAAAATTGATAAGTCTTTAAGTGTGCAAAACAAAAATTGAAATATATTTTGAAATTGGACGTGTTGTCAGAAGATGTTGCCAACATTTGTGACAACATTTCATTTGTGAACATATCTCATATTTGTTTTCATGTTTCTATTTCTGTTACATTCTGTTATTATGCATAAATAGGTCATGCATAAACATAACATTGTGAATATTGTTGGTCAAGAGGGTATGCGTATTTCGACAGAGAAAATTCGATGAAAATCCGGATTTTGCTAGAAATCCAATATTTGTGATTTTTTATGGTTCAGTGGTGTTAATTCGATGTCGGTTTCAATTCTGGAATTTTATTTGAAATGATTTTTGACGCAATTATCTCATTAATTTTGGATAGTGATTACGGGCTAAAGCTGATCTTGTCTCTTATGAGAACATAGTTTTTGACTATCGTCTGGATATAGAGGTAGATGTCCATTCTGGACAAAAAGGGGGAGAAGATGCGACTCAAACTCAAGGGACTGTGAATTGAAAGGATCAAATGATACCATCTATCTGATACCTTTGCTTGATTTCGTTTTTAACGTTCTGCTCTGTTAAAGCATCTGCTTCCCTGATGTGTTTCTGTTTTAATGAACTGTTAATGATTTTTGCAGGTGTTGTCTCAGGTTTTGCCAACACGACGAACAACACCCGTACTAACTTGATTTTATTCAGGGGGAGAAAAATTCTCATATTAAGGAGGAGCAACTGGAGTTCAACTGAGAAATTGAGTTTGATTTGATTTTGTACAGAAAGGCAAAAAAGGGGAGATTGAAGGGAAATATATTTTCTTTATTTAATTGCTATAATTTCTTTTCTTAAATAATTTCCCTAATATTATCTATTCATTGTTGATTTGATTGAGTATAATATTTAATTTTAATTTTGCCTTTCTAGATAATTATGTTAAGATTTTATTGTGATATAATTTCTTCCTTAAATTTAATATTGATAAGATTATGTGGAATATTTTGTTTTACTTTTCTAGATATTATCTTTGTGATAAATCTCTTCTAGATATAATATTTATGATAATGATTTACATTAAATGGTATTATTGATTTGTTTCTAATAGAATTATTGTTTACCATATCTTATAGATTTCTTTATGGAAGATAAACTCTAGGAGAGATGAAAGCTATACATAAGAAGTGAACAACGTGAGGTGATTGAGTGTGAATAGAGAGAAGATTGTAGAGAGAGAGACTAAGAGAAATTCATAGAGTTTTAGTGGAGGAGTTTTTTTTGTGGGAAAGTTTTCGTGTGAGGTTCTTGGAGTTCTTCGTGGGAAAGTTTTCGTGGTGCTCTCTCTTCTCAATCAATATACACTCACATGTGCACGTTCAGAATTTCAGAGAAAACTTTATTCAAGAGACGTTGCTGTTTTGAAGAGTGCTGGTTTACATGTTGCCCTAAATGTTGCCAACATCTACAGACAACATCCGTAACGATGTTGGCTGAAGATCATGTTTAACTGCTCGTGTTTTTAGGGATCTCGTTTTTGCTTTCTTATTCATGTTTTAATATTGTTGGTTGTTTTTAGAAAGCTTTATTTTCTCAAAGTGTTGAGAAATTGATTTTTGTAAAAATCACTAGTGATAGCTTTTGTGAACGATTAAGTTTTCTAGTGATTAATTTTTACCATAAAGCACTGCACAAGTATTTATACTTGTGCATATTTAATCTTGTCCATCTATTTGTTTCAAGTCAATTTGTGTTATAAAAGCTAATTTTCCGCTGCATGAAGATGTTGTCCGAGATGTTGTAACATCTGGCATAACATCTAATTCTGACAAAACACAAATTCACTATTTTCAATCCTATTATGATATTTTCATTATTTTTGATATCTGTCGGACAAAATAATCCTAACAAGTTATGTTACCAATCATGCACACCTAAAGGATAAGGATGCGTGTAAGTATATATTGTGATACTACATGGAATGCACCGTGCAATAAGCCAACTTTTGTGATGAAGAACACAAAATTTCAAAGATTTTAAAAAATTTATGTAATATTTCTTACAAGTTTTCAATAAAGTAAGATCTAATGGCAGCGACAGCATCGCCTTTCTGCTCCCACAACGTTCTTTCAGCTACCTTCTTGTCCAGCTGCTCCCAAGATTTTAGAAAAAATCTCAAATTATGCTTGAAACATGAACTGAACTTTGAATGAAGTGGCAATGTATATGATAAATCAGACTAACCTCTTGTTTGTTTGCAATGATATCAACATCAATAGGATTGATCTTCACAACTGCCAACTCTTTACCTCTGTCATAAAAACCCAGCGCGATTTACGTGGTCAAGCAACGAAAATTCAACAATTGATAAAAGTACCATAATTTGAAGCTTATATGGAAAAGATAAAAGTAAATAAATATGCAAATAATAAAGATATGAGCCATAGAATTTTTCAATTCTAATACAAGGTACTTATTAGATCGAATAAAAAGCTCAATGGGCTAGTTTCAAGTTCGATCAGACATGAAATCTAGTATAAAAATAATTCAACATTTGCTAACTTTCAACCTCGAGTTAACGCAAATAGACAACAATCTCGACTACTCTATGTTTCTCCCAACCCAAACCCATCTTGAACATAACAAGCATGTTCAACAACGTGGGGAGAAAATACCATCGCGATAAATTGTGACTAAATCCGATCCCTTGAATACAACTCACTGAACCTTACAGTCTATCATTGTTTCACGGTCTAAAGAAGTACCAATGTACCATCTCGCTGTAACCAGTCTTCCTGGGGTTTTAACCAGATATTATAGATTTCAGAAATTTTTTAACAAAATACGATCGGAACTAACTGTTGGATCTCGGTTTTCTCATGTCCAAACAGAGCGGAAGTTTTAAAATTTTTATTTCATTTTGACAATCAATGTAATATCCAAACCTTTTATCATTTTATTTTTTATGAAGTTATTCTTTGGTTTGGGCGTTTAAGTAATATGGTTATTGAATATTCATGGTTTATTATGGTAAGGTATGATAATAGATATTTTATATGGTTTTGTTGGTTGAGTTTATGTGGAATGATTATTGATTATGGTTATGTTCATTGGAATGGTAAAAGTATGGTTATTGTTTTTGGTGTTATGATAAATAATTGATGATGATTATGGAAATGGATGGGTTCTTGTTGTGATGGTTTTTATGGATGATTTGATCATGTATTTTAATGGTAATGAATGGGTACAAAAGAAAATTAATCTTGAGCCAAATAGGAAGTGGAAGTGCAGAAACGGTATGAAAAATATAGCAGTAGTTGTGGTTTTTAACATGATATTTTGTATATTGATCCAATTGATGTGAGGCTACTTCCATTAGAAAAATAAGATGTAAGGCTATAACTTTCATGTTTTGAGTTTTGTTCAAATCATTAGGGAAGACGAGCCAAAAGTGGCCTGAAGTGTGTCGTATGTATTGTTGTTCCTGCACTGACACATGTTGGGAGAATGAGCATAAATTTTTACTCAGACCTTCAAATGACTTGAGGCCAATTGGAGATGCAAGAAAAGAATAGGGCTACAACTTCCATGTTGACCATTTTGGCAAATTCGGAAGTTAAGATGAGTTTTTCGGCAGAATGTGGTACGCATATGCGCCAGATCTCGTGCCATTGCGCGCCAGGTGCTTAAGTTCTTAGTGTTTGGGCATAACGGGGCCCACATATGCGCCGGAACTGGCGCGCATATGCACCCAGAACAGGTTTAAAAAAAAACACGTTTTCAAGGAGATGAAGGCTTATTTATGTTGTGTCTAGATGCTTCCACACACTTCATTCTCTTCCCTTTTCCTTTGATCGACCAAATCCCTTTCTCCTGCAAGTTTTCTCTCCAAATTTCTCCACTTCAAGTTCAAGAATTTTAGTAAATTTATTAGCTTCTCCTACAAAGTTTTCAAGCTCCAAGGTAAGGATTTTATCTTTTGAGTTTTGAAGGGTGGTTTGAGAAGATGAAGGTTTGAGTGGGTTTGGTTGATTCATATGATTATTGGTGATGATTAATGGTTGATTGTATGTATATTGTTGTAGGAATCCCTTTGAGATCATCCAAGCAAACACTTGCTTGTTGGGTTGTAAGGCCATCTCCAACCATAAAATCTATTTTGGTGCAAATTTTACACTAAAATAATGCGATTTCTGCACAAAATACAACATTCATCTCCAACCCATTTACTTCAAATCTTACACCAAAAAAAATATTCTCGAAATATTCCTTTTATTTTACATATATTAATTATTATATTTTATTTAATATATTTTTAATTTTGTATTTGTATTACATTATATTAATTAAAAATCATAAAAAAATTATTATATTTTTAAGTTTGCATTTGTATTACATTATATTAATTAAAAATCATAAAAAAATTAGTTTTTAAATATTATAATTAAAGTAAATAAATAAATATTTTAAGAATGAACAATTATTATTTTATAATTTTTATGATTAAATATCTAATTATTCAAATAATAAAATAAATAATATACTATTATTTAAATAATATTTATAATTTTATATATAAATATTTATAATAAATATAAATAAAAAATTAAAAAAAATAGAAAACCCCTGTGCCAACCAAATTGGCACAGGGGTCTTGGCGCAGAGGACGGGGTTGCGCTATTTTGGATAAATAGCGCAGCCCCCGTTGGAACAATTAACGCTGCACCAAAATGGTGCAAAGTAGAGGCTTCCTTTTTTGCTCACATGATATATGTAGAGCTCAAAATTAGTACACATAAAACCCCTGAATTTATTTAATTGTTAAATTATTTATTTAGGTTTAAAATTATTTATAGCGATGCATGATCTATTTAAATATATTATTTTTAAATTATTTATGTTTATGTGATGCATGTTAAATGTTTTCTTGAGTTTCATGTTTCAGGCGATTATTCGATGCGGGATCGAGGGAAAGATATCGGCGACGATTTTGACAATTTTAATGTGGTATTTTATTTTAAGTTAGGTTTTGGACATTTTAAAAGGTTTATTTAATTTTTAGCATTTAAAAAGCTTAATTTAATTATTAAATGATTTTATGATTTCTTTTAAAAACTTTAAAAAATTAGGTAAGTTGCATTTTATTTTAAATTAAGAGGTTATATATAGTAGCGGGGGTTAACAATTTTTTTTTATTATAGAATTTCAATTGTTTATTAAGCAATTTATCCCCTAATTAACCCAACACACTCACACACACTCACACACAAATACATGCCACACAACACACACACATTTCATTTTCAGATTTTTTGAGAGTAAAATATTAGGGTTCTTAAGCTATCAACAGCCGTCCCTCCCTTAGAACTTTCCAGCAGATTTTCGTCCATTTTTCTTCAAGGAAATAGTGGCACGTTCGTCCCGGCTCAACCTTCGCATCTTTCCCGCTTCGGTGTCGTCGTTTCGGTAACCGTTATTTATCAAAAGGCATGTATATTATTTCGTTCTTGCATCGATCTTGTGATAGTAATGATTTTTATGTTTATTGTATGAAAAACATGTGTATGTTATGAAGAAGTTTGAGCAAATATAGTTGGATCATTTTTGAAACTGTTTTTGGATCTCAAAACACGAATTTGCTGTATTTTTAATTACTACGAATTTTCGGTTGGTTTTCTAGAAAAGATTTCAACATATAAAACGTATAAATTTTCAATTCCTTCGATTGAACAGTAAATTCAAAATATTTGGATAATAATTGAGTGAGTTATGACCGTTTTCGTGGGACTGCTCAAACTGCAACTTTTATGAAAATGTGTTCTTGACATATTCTTGAAGTTATTTGTTACAGGCTTTGTTGGGCATCCCCGGACTTGTGCTACTGCATTTAGATATGTTGGGTTGTATTTAGGTGTTATTTGGTGGTTCGTTTGGGTCGGGAATTGTGAGGGCCCGTGCTCTGAAACAAAACATACCATCAAATCCAATAATGATGAATTTAGGGACTTTCTTATCGGCAATTAACCCAAAATCCTCAAAATTTCAACGAATTAAACCAAATATTCTTCAAAATTTGAATTTTAATCATCAGAATTTCAAAAATTGCAACATGACCCCTCTAAAAGTTTTCGGAATCGCAATACGAACCTTCCTCATTTTCGAATTCAAATCCCAAAATTTGAATTTTTTTTCGAAAAGTCACAATTAAATCCTCAAAATTTAGAAGTTTCAGAAATAGTCCCAAAAATCTCGATTTTTATCAATCAAGTCCTCAATTTATTGGTTAATGCAATTAAGCCCTCATATCCTCCATTAAAACAATGGAATTCTTAATCCCAACCAGGTAAGCAAGCATCCTAATTTGTCCAAAGTTATCAATCCCATAAATGTAATTATCATGCATTCATAAAATCCATACAATCATGCGATAGAATAAAATCTTAAACGCAAGGGTTACCAGTAATCAATGTCGAGTATGGCTCTGCCTCGGTCTCCTCGTCATGCATCACATACCGTCGCTTTGTGACCCTCCGACCTGCAAACGAAGCATCTGTAAGTACCCCACAAAAACTTGCCGACATGGAACTTATTGCACTGTGGGCATGGCTATCTGTCATCTGGCTGAGGTGCCCCTGGCGCATGAGGAGGTCTCTGCAGTTGGGGCCTCCTAAACTGACCTTGGGGCTTCTGTTGCCCCTGCTGTCGCGATGGCCCTGAGCACTGTTTCTTCTGAGGCTGGGAGTTGGACTGATTCTGATGTCGCTTCCTCTGCATTTCAAAGTCTATGTCCCACAGAGCCTATACCGCCTGAAAAGCACAGGCGGTGGCCTCATCAGAACCTTCTGGCGGCATCAGCATGACTTCCCGACGAAGAGTGGGTCGCAATCCATCTAAGAAATGCATTAGCTTCTGGGTGGCATCTCTAGCTATCATGGGCCAAAAATGGCAGCCTCTAAGAACTTGCGGATAAACTCTGCCACAGATGAGTCCCCATGGCGGAGACTCATAAACTCCCTCGACAAGCATCCCCTGACGTCAGCTGGAAAATACTTACCATAGAACAACTCTTTGAACATGTCCCAAGTGAGGGTTGCCAAGTCCACTGTACGAGTGGCTCCCTCCCACCAAAGGGATGCATCATCTCTCAGCATGTAAATGGTGCACCTGGCCCGGTCGCCATCTCTCACCTGAAGGTACTCAAAATGCAGCTCCAGCGAACGAATCCATCCCTCGTCCAGGAATGGATCAGTAGTGCCCTCGAACTCCTTTGGGTTAAGTCTCTTGAACTGCTAAAAAAGGTCCACCTGAGGCCTAGAAGCCTATTGTACCTGCTACAGAAGCCTAGCCATACCCTCTAGAACTCGGGTGGCTGCATCCAAAGGTGGTGGTGGTGGTGGTGGTCCTCTACCACCTCCAGGAATCTCATCATGCCTGTCTGTACTAGGAGCACGTCTGGGAGGCATATCTGGATACACTCCAATTTACAAACGTAACCCATCATGCAGGAAGAATCATTTTTAAAATAGTAAATCCTTTAATCGAAAAAGCAGTTAAACATGTATAGTAAATCATCATAAAGCGTAAATCATGTAAACATTCAGGTGATAACAGTAAATCATTTAAAACATAAATGCTTACAAACTTGAGGTTTGAAGACTAAGCTGCAGAAGCTAGCGGCGGCACAACCCTATATAGGAACCTTGCTCTGCTACTTATTTAGAATATGGAAATTTTTTTTAAGGCTCACATCTTGAAAATAAACATTTGAATATCTTTCATGCATGCAGTCCAACTATAAATAAAATTTAAAAATAATTATAAGTATCTGCCAATAAAATATAGCGGAAGCATAAACAAGAAAAATATTAACACCTATCAATGAAATAAAACAACGTATATAAAAATACTCAAATCCTTTCAACTCATAAAATCATAAATTTGCGAAAACATGTGGTCCTGGGGTTGTTCGCCCCACTAGGCCTGCCTACTCAGAGTTCGGCACCTCCAGTCCCATGGATATCATTCTCACCTGCATCACACACACTTAGTGAGTCTAAAGACTCAACATAGCTGTACCAGAAATAACGAGTACATATACGTAACACACAGCAGTGAAAATACCATGTAATCAACATACTTTTCATTAACTTTAAAAGCGTAATATAAATGTGTTGTATGAATTTGTAACATGACAAAACAGCTCATCATTAATCATCATTCATCGTTCATCATTCATCATTTAGTGAATTCAGTTCATTAGAGGTGAATATCGTACATCCATCATCATTTACGATGGATCCATCATACAATAAAACCGAGATACAGTGATAGTAAACCCATACACTGTGCCTAGGCATCATCATCATCATCATCATCATCATCATTTACATATACGTCTTAAGCATTTACGTATACTTTGATAGCCACAACTAATTCTCATCATTCAAAATATCGTCATTTTCATCACTTATCAAAATCGTGCACATATGCAAATTTTTTCTTAAAACCAAGCATGCAACGTACATTTCATAAATTCATAAAAATCGTGATCATGATGCATAAACTATTTAAAACATGATAAAATGTGCTCAGGGCGCTGCAAGGACCAAAATCTCACCCTGGGTGCAAAATGACCATTTTGCCCCTACAAACCCAAAATGACCATTTTACCCCTGGACTTCTAAAATTTGACCCGAAGCTTGCACAATCACTTAAAATGTCCCAAAACATAATAAAAGTATTTCTTAGACGTAAACTCGAGCCCGTTACAAAACTTAATTGAATCTTTTTTAAACTTGGATCGGGGTGCTGGTTTTAACTCGAATCGACTCGAAACTTTAACAAATTATTCCCAACTTTTTCCCACACCTTATAAACCTCTAAAAAGTCCTAGAAAACTCAAATCCAGACCCGTAGACACTCGCAAAATAGGCCAGCAATCTGTTGGGATATCCAGCATCTGCAAACCCGAAAACCCTAGATGTCAATTGTCCTTATTTCGACTCTCGCCTAAATATGATGGGACCAACTACGACTCAGCCTTCCCTAGACCAATCTAGGACCCCTATGAACCCATGAACATCAGCGCACGCCCCTTGCAGCCCGTACCATTCACACAACCACTAGCTGTTACGTAGCGCACTGAGCATCGCACGAACTTCCGACGCTCAAGCGGCTCCTACCCTCGTCCCAGCTGTGTTCGAACCACCCTAGGCCATTTTTCAGACCCTT
Source organism: Primulina eburnea (assembly GCF_022965805.1). Taxonomy (NCBI): domain Eukaryota; kingdom Viridiplantae; phylum Streptophyta; class Magnoliopsida; order Lamiales; family Gesneriaceae; genus Primulina; species Primulina eburnea. Next base: position 19,493,615 of record NC_133114.1, on the reverse strand, counting down.
TAGGATCTGTTCTATGACCAGGGACGCCCCTTGCACGGCCGCAGCCTACCTCTCCAAAAACCTTCGATCATCAGCCCTTGAATTCTATCCAAGCGCTAGGTTCCTTAAGCAGCGACATGATTCCACCCTCTAGCATCAGTGTCCCCAGCCCCCTTACACAAGGATCACAAAACGTTAGTTGGATGTAAAGCAAATGCAAATTTCATGCACCCACCAAAGTATACATTTAAAAATGATGCATGAACCGAGAAACAACATGAATGGCACACATATCGGCATGTATTATAGCGTAAAAGATGCAGAAATAATATACATGGCATGCCTTTGAGAACTTAAGCAAGAAAATCGGAGTGTTGCACCACGGGGAAGCGCCGGGGAGTTATCTTGCAAAGAAAAATGCTATTGCCAAGGCCTAGTTTCTGGAAATTCATTGAAATGGATGCTGTGGGGAGGGTGAGGGTCGGCTAATGTGAGGAAGATAGGTTTAGGGTTTGATTAGTGGGGTAGTTAAATAGAAACAATTGAATAATGGGCCTTAATCATGTTTTAAAAAGTAAAACAAATGATTTTGAGTCCACAAAGCTTAAAAACAAGCCCATCAAGCCGAAACGCACTCCCAAAAAATAAATCGTTCAGTTACGTTTTCGAAAATATTACCCGGACCCTCAAAAAATCCTTCGATTCGATAAAATTACGTATCGATCAAAAATAAGTCTCGGCGGGTAAAAATACCCAACAAAGCCCATTTCTTGAAAAATACATTTCAAACATCTTATATTAATTAATATAAATTAATCATGTAATAAAAATAATTTTCCTGATAATTTACCGGTCTTCGTTCTCGTTCGAGCGCGAAATGCAACTTAAAAATCCTAATGCATGAGTTTTTAAAATATCATGAATTAAATCCTATCATGCAATAATTATGCATAAAAATAATTAGACACGTAATTGAATTAAAACCTTAGATTGCATGCATTCAGGTTATATGAGTTAACTGGACATTACATATGCAATCACATGCAATACTGAAAATACTTATACTTAAAATAAAACTTCTTGAACATGCATAAACATAAACATTTTAACTTTTCATCGTTTCATTTCCTACATCGTTTCATCATAAACATTTCCTTTTCATCATAAGCATTTAGGTTTTTTTTATTGAATTCAGATCTTTAATTGTGACTTTCGTTACATCATAAGGTCAATGGATCCATCTACATGTAAAACAGTACTGGACGACGGGGACATCAGCGATACTCTCAATCATCAACTAAGCCTTGGCCTATCATCATCATATGGAAATACGATCGTCGGGCTCCTTCTGGGCCTTCTCCCATAAATGGGCTTCCTCTGTGGCCTTTTCCCTCACGATATTCCCTATAATATCATCTTAGCATCATAATAGTTACAATTACTTCACCTCCTTCAACGTTTCATATTTTCATCACTTTTAAAACAAATCAGGCATATAAATATCATTTTTTTTAGAAACCAAGCATGAAACACGTATTTTGGCTTTAACTTTTTATCATAAAATTTCATAAACATTTAAAATAACCATTTTATCATATATTATAGGGGGCACTGTCATGCCATCTAACCATTTTTCAGTGTAAAAAGACTGTTTGATCCCTAGACGTGAGATATCTCGATTTTGACTTTTTCTTACTTTCATTGACTCTAGACCATTCCAATTATTTATTTAATCTTACGTTAAATTTCTTATATTTTTATTTAGATTAAATTCGTGGCTTTTTTGTTATTTCGTAATTATTAATTCGTAGTGCGTTTTAAACCCGAAATAATTTAAACTTTAATATTTTCTTTCAAATTTTAAACATAGACTTTTTATACATAAACTACCCTTGGGAATGTTGATTTGACCCCTGTGGACCATGGTTTGACCCTTAGCCTTTAAAACCCTAAAAGCCGAACCATCCTAGCAACCCCTCGAGCCATATCATGTTTTCTTCGAGCCGAGCCCAAGCCACCCGGAGCTAAGCCCTTTTTAGAATATCTATGGACCCTACTGACCAGCCATGACCCCTTGAACCAGCCCCTAGCCAACTGCAACATCCTGCATGAAGACAAGAAGCCGTGCGAGTGCTTTCCCTGCGCCTATGGACTCTAACTCGACAAAGCCCCTTCACCCTGAGCCACCACCCTGACCCTCACCCTCACCCTCACCCTCGTGACCCTCACTGGAACACCCTCAGACCAATCCTAGCCCAGCCTTGACCACCCTGGCCGAGCCACTATCCCTGCGCACAGCTGCACTCTTGGCTTGCATGGGAGGAGTCCTATCACGCAAGGATTCCTTCCTAGCCTCTGTACACGAGTCCTAGCATGGCTAGGACTCTTCCTCACCCTCACCAATTCTTGGCCCGAGTCATGGTCTCGCCCTGGATGAGCCGTGCGCTGGTGTACATCCTAGCCGAATCCTATGAACCAACATGCACCAATTTCCTTCCAGCTTGTTCTAGTTTAATGAGCTGCCTTAACCGTGCATTGTGTGGCCCTGAAATTCGTGTATAAAACGTCTCTCTATGATCCTTTAACATGGCAGCCCCTTCACGCATTTATATATATCAAGTTTTGGAACATAAAATCATACATTAATCATATATCAATGCTTAAAAACGAAAATAATAATAAGTTGAACATGTATTTCAAGAAAACACAATACAAAACAATATTATGGTGTGATAGATGATAATAGAAAGATTTATGGTGTGCCTTTGCGTATATTAAGCACAAAAACTTTGCGGCGATTGGAAAAACGGCAACGTAGAAACCTAGGCTGAATTTTCCTTCAAAAACCGAAGCTTCACTCTTGAAGAATTCTCGTGTGTGTGTGAGTTTTTAGGGGAAGAGGAGTCTTGTGAATATTTAGGGGAAGGGGGCGTGTGATTAAGGGTTTGGGGTAGGGGTTTGTAGGCTTATTTACTGATAATAAAACATGTGTGCAAGCTAGGGCCTATTGGTCTAGGATAATAGGATAATAATCACATTATTGCATATTTTAAATATTTCGTTTAGGAAATTTCGTGAAATTATTTGTCGAGTTATCAAAAAGTTCATATTGTTGTTGAAATTCGAATACCGTTAAAAATTACGTCTCGACGTATAAAATCACCTCAAAACTCCTTATTCTTAAAAATATCATAAAGCATCAATCTTATTTTAACTAATTAAAAATAATTATTAAATAAAAAATTTCTATTTTTCAGCCATCAGTCTCCGTTACTCGTTCGCATCTCGAATAACATTTAGAAATACAGTTTTATGCATTCTAATAATAAAATCTTATTATTAACCTGAAATCATACATGTCACAATGAATTCATGCCATTAAAGTCATTTAATTGGTCATTTTTCATTTTCCTAGATTCGTATGTAGTTGGATTATGTTTTCTTATTTTTTGACCTTACAATTCTGGACCACGACTCAGACCCTTAAGGTCTGCACCTTAGCTTGGTTTGACTCCCATACATCCAGTCCCCTTCTCAAAGCTCCATATCGAGCCAACATCCAAGAAATCTGATCGGTTGTCTACCAAGACAGGTTCCAAACCCAAATACAACACCTAGAAGCCTTCGATCTCAACATGTACAGCCCTTAAAAAATGTAAATCAGCAGCCCTTTACACAAGAACAACAAGAAAATGAGTTTCATGCAAAGAAAATGCATATTTCATGTCAAATATCGTATAAAACTTACACAACATGATTCATCTAAGATTTCTCATGTAAAAACATAAAAACAAACATATATTGATGTGAATGATGAGAAAAATGGGATATAAGAGTGCTTTTGCATATATACGCTCGAAATTTTTGAGATATACGCATAGAACTTGCACCGGAGAGACGGGGAAGGAGTTCTTTGCAAAGCTTGAGAGGATTTCGAAGTTTTTTGCTGTATTTTTTTTCTCGAAATTGGCTGCTGAATGGGAGAAGGGGGCGGCCGAGTTTTTTAGGAATATGTTCAGGGTTTGAGAGTAGGTCTTAATTATAATACTTAGTGCTAATGGTCTCTTAATTAAAAATAATGAGGTTAGGTGGAATTTTGGGCCCATTATGCATAAAATAATCCAATTAAGCTCAAAAACACTCCCGAAAAATATTTCGTTTAGGTACGTTTTTGAAAATATTGCTCGAACCCTTATAAAGTAACCAACTTGCTAAATTTTGCGTTCAAGTTTAAAATATGACCCGACGAGTAAAAATATCCAACCAAGGCTCATTTTCGAACATGACCTTTAATTACATAATAAATTAAATAATTAAAAATATTTATTTAATAAAAAAATTCCTAATTATCTCGGTCTCCGTTCCTCGTTCGAGTGCGAAATGCTACTAAAAAAGCCCTAATGCATGAAGCTTCAATAAACCATTAAATAAAATACATATCCATACAATTGTTGGATCTCGGTTTTTTCGTGCCCAAAACGCAGCGGAAGTTTTAAATTATTATTTTATTTTGATAATCAAAATATTAGTTCGAGCACTCGTATGGTTTTTTAATTAAACATTCATAGGGTGTTTTGAAGTTTATACCTTTGGTGAAAGATTCACACGACACCAACTATTCCGGGGTTAACAGAGATAGCTCTTGATGAATTCCCTACGAACTTTCTTCAATTATCCTTTCTTTAATCCTCCTATCAAGTCCACGACTAGATCGTTTGTTCCTCTTCTAAATTGCACTAGAAATTAAAAGATATTTTTCATTTAGATGGAAGAACACAAGGAGATTGGGAGGAGGTGTTTTTCAAAAATCCCTTGGCTTAGGAGGCTAGGGTTTTTCGAAAATTATGAATGAAATTGTCATTAACCCTAAGCCTACTACACATATATATAAGCTTAGGGCTCATTAATCAAATTAAATACTTAATAGACTTAATCAATTAATTATTGTGTCCACTAGTTTAATTAATTAATTAATCTTTTAAAGTCAAATTAAGAACGTACTTAATAATATGTATGTTGGTGTTGTACTCTTACAAGCCCATTATACCTGTACCCATTACATTTAATTTAAATCATTTATAAATTCAACATTTGAATTTAATATTTAAATTATAAATTCAACTCCTTGAATTTATCACCTCCAAAATTTAATATTTAATAAACTAAATTTTTGAGTTTAATAAATTAAATTATCAAAATATTATAAATTAAACTCCTTGAATTTATTCTCTCATAATTTAATTATCATAAATTCAATTCTTTGAATTTACTATATCATAATATAAATTCAACTTCTTAAATTTATTATCTCAACTGGAACAAATGATCCAGTACTTGTAGGACCCTCAATGGTTCAGGGATACAGCTAGCCGTGGGTTCACAACTCTTTGTGATTCAGAATAACATTTATTCTTATTCGTGCTTAACCTAGTTAGCCCATTCTTTTCATCAATACCGTTATCAAGAATGTCAAAACTCATATCTGATTGCACCCATCAGATCATGGTAAGAGCGTCTAGTAGCATCTCCTCGTGATCCCCTGGGTATCACTGATAGTGCCTGCAAGAACCAGGTCGATTTGATTAGCGTACAGTTCGGTCCCTTCATCTCATATATCCCCATTGAATCTGCAACCATTGGTTCATCAAGGGTTACATATTAATACGATGACTACGTGATAAACATAAATATTAGCATCGCATGTACCATTGGAGAACTCCTTCTCCAATGTACATCTCATACTCTGGCTAGAGATTCCACGTACTATTATTTCATCAGATCACAGAGGATATCCACACCCATAGGTGAGCGGCGAATCCCATACTACAATGCACTGGCTCCTATATGTGTCGCTACTATACCTAACCTTGCCATCTGATGACTCTTCTGGAGCCGGTAAACAAGTCAAAGCACAGCCATAGCATATAGAGCCTCAGTGTTGTCCCGAGTCGTAAGGACTAGGTGTACAATCATAACCACAGACTTATCCTCTCGATGAATGATAACCGCTTGGAAAGTCTGAGGGAGGGTTGTTCGGTATAATCATCATATGACTACCCATCTGCATGTTTAGACATCTCTATGCCCTTACCATGAAACGCATTACATAATATCAGATATGCTAGTCTCGAGTTCAAGCGGCTTTATCCTTATTTTAGGTGGCTGAATCAACTAGGAACGAATTTAGAATATGTAATGTTTACAAATGAGTTTCAACATCGAATTACGATTCATTTGTATTAAATCATAATCAAGGACTTTATGTATGCTGATTGCATGGGTATTAAGATAAAGTAAACGAAATTATTAAAAATTAAATTATATTAAAATAAAGATGGTTTGTTACACTTGAGTCAATAAATTCCCCAAGCCAACAGTTGGCTTACAAGGGCATCTACTCTAAAAATCTCCTATTTGCCCTAGAGCCAACTACCCATAAACTTTAATCACATTGCTTCGCGATTCTTTTCAAACAATGGTCCTGGCAAGGGCTTTGTAAGTGGATCAGCAACATTATCTGCAGAGGGGACTCTTTCGACTGATATATCTCCTCTTCCCACAATCTCCAAGATGATGTGGAATTTTCTCAGTATATGTTTGGATCTTTGATGAGACATTGATTCCTTTGCTTGTGCAATGGCACCAGTGTTGTCGCAGTACACCGGGATTGGATCAACTTCAGTAGGAATGACGCCCAACTCTTGGACAAAATTCCTTGTCCAAACTACCTCTTTGCCTGCAGCTGATGCAGCAATGTATTCAGCTTCAGTGGTGGAATCCGCAACAGTGTCTTGCTTGGAACTCTTCCAAGAGACAGCTGCACCATTAATCATGAATACAAAACCAGAGGTTGATTTCAAATAATCTACGTCACATTGGAAGCTAGAATCAGTGTAGCCTTCCAATTTTAGTTCTCCAACTCCATAGACCATGAACAAGTTCTTAATCATTCTTAAGTACTTAAGAATATATTTCACGGCCTTCCAATGCATTGCACCAGGGTTCGCCTGATATCTGCCTGTAACACTCAGAGCGTAAGCGACATCAAGACGTGTCGATATCATACCATAAATGATACTACCAATGGCTGACGCATATGGAATACGTGTCATCATCTCTATATCTTCATCAGTCTTGGGGCACATTGCTTTAGATAAATTAATACCATGACATATTAGAAAGTATCCTCTCTTAGACTCTTCCATAGAGAATCTTTTCAAGATGGTATCGATATAAGTTGCTTGGGTGAGCCCCAACATCCTTTTTGATCTATCTCTATAGAGTTGTATTCCCAATACATAGGATGCTTCACCCATGTCTTGCATGAAGAATTTACTTGCCAATCATACTTTAGTTGATTGTTGTAATCCTACATCATTCCCAATTAGTAGGATATCATCAACATAAAGTACTAGAATGTCACTGCACTCCCACTAACTTTCTTGTACACGCATGGTTCCTCGTGATTTTTAGCAAAACCAAATTCCTTGATAGTGTTATCATATCTGAGTTCCAACTCCTTGACGCCTGCTTGAGACCATATATTGATCTCTGAAGTTTCCATACCTTATGCTCACTTCCACTGATGTGTATCCCTCGTGTTGAAACATATAAATTTCTTCTTTGATGTCTCTACTGAGGAATGCTCATCCATTTACCATATCTCATAATCATACCATTCTTCCATGGCTAGTAGTATTCTAATGGACATAAACATTGCAACTGGTGAAAAAATTTCCTCATAGTCAATTCCTTGCCTTTGAGTATAACATTTTCAACCAGTCTTGCCTTGAATGTCAATACCTTACCATTCGCCCAAGCTTTCTTTTGTAGATCCATTTGCATCCTATGGGAACGATTTCCTCATGTAGATCAACTAATGTCCAGTGGTTTGAATACATAGGGTCCATTTCAGACTGCATGGCTTCAAGCCATTTGGATGAATCAGTATCAGATATTGCTTCTTTGAAGTTCATTGGATCACATCCAACACAAGGCTCATCCTGGCCTTGTTCTTGAAGAAGTGTATATCTTACAGGTGGTCTGACAACCCTATCAGACCTTCTAGAAGCGTGTACTCAACTACTGATTGTTGGGGATTAGGTTCAACTTCTACAGTTGAGGGAGTATCTTGAATTTCTTCAAGTTCTATCATCTTGCCTTTTTCTATCTATAAAAATTCATTTTCCAAAAAAAAGTGGCATTTCTTGAAACAAACACTTTTGCTTCATTGGGACGATAGAAATAATATCCAACAGAATTCTTTGGATATCCTACAAAGTAGCACAAAGTGGATCTACTATCCAATTTGTCTCCCACTGTCTGCTTCACATAAGCAGGACATCCCCATATTCTCAAATAAGAATATTTGAGAGTTTTTCTCATCCATATCTCATATGGTGTTTTATCCACTGCTTTAGTATGGACATTATTCAACAACATTACCGCAGTTTCAAGCGCAAAGCCCCAACACGACGTAGTTAATTCTGTGAATCCCATCATGGATCGAACCATGTCCATGAAGGTTCGATTTCGATGTTCAGAAGCACCATTCAATTTTGATGTTGCTGGTGGAGTACACTGTGAGAGAATCTCATTCTCTTTTAGATAGCCCAAAAATTCAGCACTCAAGTATTCTCCACCTCGATCAGATCGAAGTGTCTTAATACTTATTTCTAGCTGGTTTTCTACTTCAGTTCTGAATTCTTTGAACCTTTCAAATGCTTCATATTTGTGTTTCATCATATAAACGTACCTATCTCTCGAATAGTCATCAATAAAGGTAATGAAGTAGGATCGCCCATATTTTGTACTAACACTTAGCGGGCCACAAATGTCTGTGTGGATCAAATCCAATAAACCATGTGGACCCAATAATATGACGTCGTTTATTTCGCGTGTCAAACCGACTCATCAATATTGAATTGTAGTAGATGGTCGCCATGAGTTCCCCCAATAATATGAGCCAAAGTCATGGCAGTTCCACTCAATTCACATCATATGTCTGGTGGAAGTCACAACTTTCTGGCGTTCAGGCCTCCCCAATAATATGAGCCAGACACTGTCCGCGGGTAGCGATCAACATGCAACCACAGTTGATGGAAGGCAAGGAAAAATTAAGCTCTTTTATTTTTTTACTTTTACGGTTTGATATGAATTTTGAATCATATTCAAAATGATGGATTTTAATTTTAAAATTGTCTCATCATTTTAATTTTTTTTTAAAATCGTGTGCCACGAATTTGTATGTTTGTCAGATCCATTCAACTATATTATCTAATAATATACATACATGCATACTACTATATATTGCATATATATCATAATGTGATATTCAAAAATAAACATGGATTATGGATCGCCAACACTATTAGATCCATGTGAGCCAAACATGGATCCAGGTCCAAAAGCTAGGTGAATGCAGGGATGAAAATGCAACTTATTACAAATATTTACATGTCTTCATCTTGTGCATCGGGCCCACCATCTTCCAGTCTTGATCTCCCACTATTTCTATTAATTACATTTAAAAAGCCATGCCACATAAGGGATACATCTCATGGGGTGGGAACGGGCCATAAACCAGCCCAATTTGAAAATATCAAATATTAACAAAATGAATAATACAGTAAAATATCCTAACATACACATAACACATTGGTCAAAGCTCTCGATCATCCTTCATGCATTTAATATCAAATATTAACATCAATTAATTAAACAAATTTAATTAACTGATAAATCATATATCTAATAATTTATCACTAATCACCACAATTATTAAAGAATTTAATAAATTAAATAAACACCTTTATTTAATTTCCAATTAATTCAATAATAATTGATTTCTTGTAAAACTCATTTTACCATAAACCAATTTTCAAAAATATCAATTTTGCCCAAAAATTCGAAAAATCAGAAAATCGCACACTAGGCCCAACCAATTCAAGCCCATTATTCAGAACAGTGCCCGAGACGTTCCCGAGCAGCCGCCCGCGCTACTCAAGCACTGCTCGAACGTATCAGTCTGCGACCTGGCCGTGCACGCACGGGCTTCCCAGGACAATTCCGAGCAAAAACGATTTTTTTTTTCGAATTTAATTTTTTTATGGTGCATCAAATTTCTGAAAAATTTTCTTGTGTGGTTAGAAACAAATTATTCAATATTAAAACTATACAATTTAGAAAAACCTTGTCTCTGATACCACTGTTGGATCTCGGTTTTCTCGTGCCCAAAATGCAGCGGAAGTTTAGAATTTCTATTTTATTTTGACAATCAAAATATTTGTTTGAGCACTTGTATGGTTTTACAATTAAACATTCATATGGAGTTTTGAAGTTTATATCTTTGGTGAAAAATTCACACGACAACAACTATTCAGGGGTTAGCGGATATAGCTCTTGATGTATTCCCTACGAATTTTCTTCAATTCTCTTTTTTTTAATCCTCCTATCAAGTCCACGACTAGATCGTTTGTTCCTCTTCTAAATTGCACTAGAAATTTTAAAGAAATTTTTCATTGAGATGGAAGAACACAAGGAGAGTGGGAAGAGGTGTTTTTCAAAAATCCCTTGGCTTGGAGGCTAGAGTTTTTCGAAAATTATGAATGAAATTGTCATTAACCCTAAGCCTAATACACACATATATAAGCTTAGGGCACATTAATCAAATTGAATACTTAATGGGTTTAATCAATTAACTATTGTAGTCCAACTAGTTTAATTAATTAATTAATCTTTTAAAGTCATATTAAGAAACTTAATAATAAGTATGTTGGTCTTGTACTCTTACAAGTCCATTATATATGTACCAATTACATTTAATTTAAATCATTTATAAATTCAACATTTGAATTTAATATTTAAATTATAAATTCAACTCCTTGAATTTATCACCTCCAAAATTTTATAAATTATACTCCTTGAATTTATTCTCTCATAATTTAATTATCATAAATTCAACTCTTTGAATTTACTATATCATAATATAAATTCAACTTCTTAAATTTATTCTCTCAACGAGAAATATCCAGTACTTGTGTGTCCCTCAATGGTTCAAGAATACAGCTAGTCATGGGTTCACAACTCTATGTGATTCTGAATAACATTTATTCTTATTTGGGCTTACCCTAGTTACCCCCATTCTTTTCATCAACACCTTGATCAAGAATTTCAGAACTCATTTCTAATTGCACCCATCGGATCATGGTAAGAGCGTCTAGTAGCTCGACCCATGATCCCCTAGGTATCACTGATAGTGCCTGCAAGAACCAGACGATTATATGATTAGCGTACAGTACGGTCCCTTCATCTCATATATCCTCATCGAATCTGCAACCATTGATTCATCGAGGGTTTAATATTAATTCGATGACTATGTGATAAACATAAATAGTGGCATTGCATGTATCATTGGAGAACTCCTTCTCCAATGTACATCTCATACTCTGATCAAAGATTCCATGCACTATTATTTCTTCAAATCACATGGGATATCCATACCCGTAGGTGAGCGGTGAATCCCCGACTACAATGCACTGGCTCTTTTATGTGTCGCTACTATATCCAACCTTCGCCACCTGATTACTCTCCTTGAGCTGGTAAACGAGTCAAAGCACAGACCTAGCATATAGAGCCTCATTGTTATCCCGGGTCATAAGGACTAATGGTGTACAATCATAACCACGGACTTATCCTCTTGATGAATGATAACCATTTGGAAAGTCCGAGGGAGGGTTGTTCGGTGTAATCATCATATGACTACCCATCTACATGTTTAGACATCTCTGAACCCTTACCAAGAAACGCAGTACACAACATCACATATGCTAGTCTCGAGCTCAAGTGACCTTTATCCTCATTTTAGGCGGCTGAATCGACTAGGAACGAATTTAGAATATACATTGTTTACAAATGAGTTTCAACATCGAATTACGATTCATTTGTATTAAAGCATAATCAAGAACTTTATCTATGTTGATTGCATGGGTATACAGATAAAGTAAAACGAAACCATTAAAAAATAAATTATATTAAATAAATATTGTTTATTACACTTGAGTCAATAGATTCCCCAGCCAACAATTGACTTATAAAGCATATACTCTAACAACAATAATCCTGCATTTAATGTATTAAAAATATTAAACACATATTTTAAGTAAAACTCTAGATTGCATGCGACTTATGTAACTCGAATTTTCTAGACCTTACCATACCAGTGCAAAATTTGTGGTCAAAGCAGCAGTGATATATCAAACCTTTGGCGTCTATCCGATTCGTGGCCATAGATGGCTAATCAAAGATAAGTCCAAGAAACTGAAAAAAAAAAAAAAAAAAGAAGTGAAATGATCGCTAGTGGATGATATTTTCCAAAGTAAAAGTTTCCAGATGTCGGGATTAAACTTTTCTGATTTCTTCTTAACGATAAGATTCTTGCATGTCTGCCTTTTATGGATTACGATATCTGTGTCGATGACCTTTGCTGATGGATGAGACTGCACGGAAAGTCCTATAGATTGTCGCCTCGAGTCGATGACATTTGAGTATTCATTTGGATTGTTGTATAGGAAATTTTAGCTGTTCAGGAAATAAGTTTGAAACCTCTAATTTTGGTCTAATATCAGTGCACCTTTTGTGACATGTACAAGTAATGTCAATTTTCTGTATGAACACATACTTCCATGATTCATATATTAACTAGGTTGTTAATCGCTTTCGTGTTCTATTGTAAAACTTCAACTCAGAAATTGTGTTGAGACTGCAGATGGTTTAGTCTTGCTTTGCTTTCTTATATGAGCAAGATTTCCAGCCCTCTTTCTTACCATGTTTTGAAGTTAAAATATAGAACAAAATCTTGTTAATTTCGGAGACTTGCAGTGGGTCCCACAGCAAAGAACAAGAAACAAAACACTCCAATCATCCTCCAAGACATGGTAAAAAAGGGTTTTGTTTAATGCTACTGAGCTTTACCGAAGATGTATATCCCATGTATCATAAAATATTTGAATCCTAAAATATATCTACATTCATAAAATTTACACAGGATTCTTATTGTAAGGTCTACGAATTTAATTCACCTAACCTAAATGCATGCAATATAAGATTTTATTTTAAATTATGTGTTTAATTATTTTATGCATAATTCATGCATGATAGGATTTAATTTATGACATTTTAAAAGTTCATGCATTAGGATTTTTAGATGCATTTCACGCTCGAACGAGGAACATGGAGGTTTTACGGTTTTAAATTTTTAGGAAATTATTTTAATGACATGGATTAAATATTTTATTTAATTACGTACTAAAGGTTTGACATTCTAGGGTGTTTGTTTTTCAAAAATGTATCTATGTCTGTCGTTTAAAGTTGTATTTTGTCGAGTTAAGATTTTACCAACGTGGACTATTAGTCTTTGACAATTTTTAAATGTCAGGAAATATGTTTAAATACATTTATAGATGTCTTGTTATTATAGTAATAATGACAAATTTATATGTCAGTTAAAATCATTTATTATGACAACTAAAAGTGTCGTGTATGTTATTTATAGTGACAATAACAAATGTGGGAATATTTGGGTTGGATAAATATAGGATGAGGGAAAATTAGATAAAATAAATGTGAGAATAAAAAAAACATATTAGATTAGTTATCCTGACAGTTTTAATTGATGTCATTTTTTATATGGAGGGAGACAATTATTTTCCCTCGTCCAATATTTATCTAACTCAAATATTCTCACACTTATTTATAGTGAATTTTTTTAGTTTTTTAATGATTTTTTACGATGTGGGAAAAGTAATTGTTTCCCTCCAAATAAAAGATGACATCAATTAAAAATGTCATGATAAATAATCTAATATGTTTTTTTTATTTTATACATTATTAATTTTTTACAAGTGTCATTATTAAGTATTAATATTTGTAACATTTTAAGTTTTTTGGGCTTATAAAATCTTTTTAAACTTTTAATTGTCAAGTTAAGGCCCATTAATTGATTGTTACCTACTTAAATATTACATAATTAACACCTAACCCTAAACCTAACCACCTACCACTCCCAACCAGCCGACACCCACCTTTTAGACACATATTCTCTCGGTTTTTGTAGCACCACCCCAAGAAACATTTCGGCTATCAATTGTTCTTGCAGCAAAGATTTTCCCGGCCTCTCGTTCTTGCTCTTCAATGTCTAAGACATGCTCGTTACTTCGTTTTTGCATCATGCTTGTTAATATTACTACATGTGTGCATACCTACATGTAAACTTTCGATCTGGACAATAGCATGAGAGATCATTCGTTTTTGCATGCTTTTATTTCATGAAGTGTTGTGTTGCTTATGATTTCATGTTTTGGTTGCAAGGGGATGTCGTGTGGCTTGCTAACAGGGTTTCTGTACTCGAGATTAGGCTGTCTTAGGGGGTAGGGGCTTAAGTTGGCGCGATAGGCTGGGAGTTGAGTAGATCAGGGGTTTGGGTTGAAACCAGTGTCAGTGAAGGCCTGTTTCAAGGTGTGAACTAGACCCTGATGGGTCCGACTCATAGTCTGGAGTGGTGAATGCTGTTGGTCTCGACGCTGAAGCGGCTAGGAGTCGTGAGTTAGAGGGAGGTCGTGAATGGTATTCTGTGGTGGCTAGCGGACATAGGTGTGTGGGTGCGAGCATTGGGCTGTGGTCAAGGGTCAGTAGGTCCGTAGGGTCCCTAGGTAAACCATGAAAGGTTGGTGGGGACCTCGTTCAATCGGGGAAGGCTAGAATCGGATTAGGTAAGGGAGATGCACCTAGGGTTTTTCCGATTGACCACTTTCAAGAAAGTCCAGCATCATTTCATGGGTTGTTCGAATGATTGAGGGGCTGGTTTTTTAAGGTTTTACGATCATTAAAGGGATTGTAATGTGCGGTAAGAAGTTGGGAAAATTTTGTTAGTTTCGATTCGATTCGGGTTAAAACCGAGACCCCGGTCCAAGTTTTAAAACGAATTGATTAAGTTGTGAATTTGGCTTGAGTTTACGTCTAGGGATGCTTTTAAAAATGTTTTGAGACATTTTAAGGAGTTTGGTGAGCTTTGGGTCAATTTTAGAGGTCCAGGAGTAAAATGGTAATTTTTGGGTTTCTAGAGGCAAAATGGTCATTTTGCACCCGGGGTGAGATTTTTTTCATGTCAGCACCCTGAGCACAAATTTTCGATATTTTAAAATGTTTATGCATCATGTTTATGATTTTTACGCAATTATGATAAATACGTTGCATACTTGGTTTTAAGGAAAATGTTACGTATATGTATCTTTTTATTAAGTGGTGAATAAGATGTTATTTCTGAAAGATAGGATTTGGTAGTGACTGACGATGTATATGTATACGATGACATGAATATGATGAGCTGAGGCCCGAGCTCAGTGGAAGGGTAATGATGTCGCTGATGTCCCCCGTCGCTCGTTACTGTGGTTATACGTAGATGGATCCATCGATAGAGCTTATAAGAAAGTCACAACAAATGAACTGAATTCAATTAAAAAAGAAAATGTATACGTTTATGATGACATGAGGTGACATGATTTGACATATTATGATTTATACGACACGTTTATGTGCATGTTTTTAAGTTCATGGAAGTTATGTTGAGTATGATATTTTTCACTTCTGTGTGCCTGTATATGTAATCATTATTCTTGGTACAGATGTGTTGAGTCTTTAGAGTCACTAGGCGTGTGTGATGCATGGTGAGATTGATGCTGAGGAGACTGGTGGTGCGGAACTCTGTGTAAGCAGCCTAGTGCGGTGACATGAACCTGAGGACCGCACGTTTTCCACATTTGATTTACGAGTTTTTGAGAGGAGATAAACGTTTTTACACGTCGTTGATATTACGGTTTTAGCTAATGTATGTTTACCGGTTGATTTTGGTTACTTTAAACTATGATATTTTTATTGTCAAATAAATATAATTATTTGAAATGTTATTATGTAACTGGTGAGCTTTTTTTAAAAAAATATTCCGCATTTCAAAAACAAGTAGATGTTTCACTTATATTCAAAAATGTGGATAGAACGAGGAGTGGATGTCCTTGTGTAGCGTATAATATATTAATAAAATAGAAATGTGTTGTCTTGTGTTTGCATGTCTCCAAGCAAGAAATTTGACATTTCTATGACTGCGGCCAGTTTCGATGCAGAAGCACTTGACGTAACATACGGTATTTTAAGTGTTTTAACCTTAAGAAAACTGTAGTTTTGTATTTCGATAGTGCGGTGAGAAAAGGCCTTATTTTAATGATTCTTTAATTGAAGCTAAAGAGGACTGTCAAAAGCCAAATTTTATCGCTTTTGGCTTCCTTTATGCGTTTCAGAAGAAAGCACATCCAACCCCATTTTTTCCCTTTTTTAAAAAAAAAAAATTGCCCACCTCACAAAAGTAATTTTGTTCTCATCACACTCTAGACCAGACTTCGTACACGGAATTAATATGAATCCAATGAAGCAAGTGTACTTGAGATTACGAGTTTTTTTAATTTTTTAATGCACAACCAAGTTTTAAAATCCGTTAGGCGTTGATCCAATGGTCACCTATCTAATAACTTAAGTACAACTAGCAGATTCCACGATATCAACATAATAAAATGATATTTGATGTGTTAAGACAAATCCACAAATCACATTTCTTGTTAAACTTTGGTTTAGAGTTTTTCAAAAATTTACTTTACATTTTTTTATTTGAACTTTTAATTTAATTTAAAATCCCAAAAAGCTTTTCAAAAGAAAGCCCAAAACAATGAGGTAATTCTTCGAGTGCCTAGGGTTGCTAGTGTAATGTCCCTGTTACTCGTACTAAAAGATTAATAATGCGTTTATGTCATTTATTGTTGAAACATTTTATTTTCGCAATCTTGATTTTGATGCTGACAAAACTTGTTGTTGTGTTTTTAAAATATTTACTCAAGTAGTGAAGTTATTAAAACAAGAAGCAAGCTGAAAAAGAATTGTGCACAAACTGAATTTCTGGCAAACTTCGGTATTTTGCTGCTATCTCTCAACCGGATGATCAAATGACAATCCGCCAACAAGGAGAATCAAAAAACCCAATTTGGAATAAGTCGTATTTCACGTAAGTTGAGAAAATTCGGATGTTATCATGCCCTAACTGATCGCTGAATTACCGAACTGATTGCACGAAAACAACAATCAGTTGGGTTTGAGCAGTTGCGGTATTTGTGTCATATCTCTCAGCTCGGTTATCGAAATGAAGCGATTCAGTATGTGTTGGAAAGATAAGACGATGATCTACAAATCATCTTCAGAAGTCAAAGTCTGAATCGAAGCCTAAGATGCAGATATATGACGGTGAAGATACTGGTTCTAAACAAACTGAAATCATCTAGGTTTATTTCAGCACACCAGCTGAACTGAACTGAACTGAACCAGCAGTTGACCAACTGAACTGAACCATCTGAATTGTACTGACTCAGCAGTTGACCAAGTGAACTGAACCGAACCAGCTGCTGACCAGTTGAACTGAACAACCAGTTGAGTTGACCATAGTTGACCAATCGGGAAAAAGTCCAGCAAGGAGAATTTGACTGTTACAATTACAGAAACAATACAGAAACTTTTCAAACGGTCATATTCTTGTGTCTAAAATATATAATATTGTTGGATCATATAAATACAACATCTTGAAGATCAAACAAGAGCTTTTGAATATGATTCAAAGTATGGGCAGTTAGCATGAAGAAATCAGTTAGTTGGGAGCACAAGCCCTTGTGTGAGGATACATTTGAGATGTACACTGTAAAAGATAAGTTTCTCACACACAATCACTCACACATATACAAGAGATTTGAACTTCAAAGTTTAGTTGAATGAGTCTTTACACAAAGACGTAAAACATTGTGTTTGTAGTCTTTGCATATGAGACATTAAATAACATGCTGATTGTGAGGTGCTGCCTACAATCTTGAGTGTTAGGAGTTCAGTTTAGGAAGAAGTGTAAGTCCTAAGCTGAGTGGGTTTGTACAAAGAGTTTTACAAATGAAAGTCTTTTAGTGAATCCTTCCCAAGGGGAAGAAGGTGTGACGTAGGAGTATTGAAGTCTCCGAACATCCATACACAAATTTGTGTCTGTTTGTTTATTGCATTTACTTATCATTTCCATTTTTTTAAAGATGCATTGTTGAAGCATTTTATGTGTTCTTCAAATAAAATTTTGCACACAAGTGTTTGATGAAATGCTTCAACCTAAATATTTTTACTCATTCAACTTTTATATATTATAAATGCTTTAAAAAATATTTATTCGGTTTCTACGAAGATTATTTTGTGTGTTTTCCGCTTGATTTCATATCAAACTTGATTTAATTCATCGGTGTTCAATATTTCAAGAACCGAGCTATTGTATTTCAAGATCAGGGGTTTGGGTTGAAACTATTGTTGTGAAGGCCTGTTTCAAGGTGTGAACTAGACCCTGATGGGTCCGAGTCATATTCTGTAGTGGCTGCACGCTGTTGGTCTCGACACTGAAGTGGCTAGGAGTCGTGAGTTAGAGGGAGGTCGTAAATGGTATTTCCGTCGTGGCTAGCGGACATAGGCGTGTGGGTGCGAGCATGGGGCTGTGGTCAAGGGTAAGTAGGTCTGTAGGGTCCCTAGGTAAACCAGGAGAGCTTTGTGGGGACCAGGTTCAATCGGGGAAGGCTAAAATCGGATTAGGTAAGGGAGATGCACCTAGGGTTTTTTCGATTGACCACTTGCAAGAAAGTCCAGCATCATTTCATGGGTTGTTCGAATGATTGAGGGGCTGGTTTTGTAAGGTATTACGATCATTAAATGGATTGTAATGTGTTGTAACAAGTAGGGAAAAATTTGGTTAAGTTTCTAGTCGATTCGGGTTAAAACCGGGACCCCGGTCCAAGTTTTAAAACGAATTGATTAAGTTGTGAATTTGGCTCGAGTTTACATCTAGGGATGCTTTTAAAAATGTTTTGAGACATTTTAAGGAGTTTGGTGAGCTTCAGGATCAATTTTAGAGGTCCATGAGTAAAATGGTAATTTTTGGGTTTCTAGGGACAAAATGGTCATTTTGCACCCGGGGTGAGATTTTTGTCATGTCAGCGCCCTGAGCACAAATTTGCGATATTTTAAAACGTTTATGCATCATGTTTACAATTTTTACGCAATTATGATAAATACGTTGCATACTTGGTTTTAAGGAAAATGTTACGTATATGTATCTTTTTATTAAGTGGTGAATGAGATGTTATTTCTGAAAGATAGGATTTGGTTGTGACTGACGATGTATATGTATACGATGATATGAGATATGATGAGCTGAGGCCCGAGCTCAGTGGACGGGTAATGATGTCACTGATGTCCCCCGCCGCTCGTTACTGTGGTTATACGTAGATGGATCCATCGATTGAGCTTATACGAATGTCATAACAAATGAACTGAATATAATTAAAAAAGAAAATGTTTACGTTTATGATGACATGAGATAACATCATTTGACATTTTATGATTTTATACGACACGTTTATGTGCATGTTTTTAAGTTCATGGAAGTTATGTTGAGTATGATATTTTTCACTCCTGTATGCCTGTATATGTACTCATTATTCCTGGTACAGATGTGTTGAGTCTTTAGACTCACTAGGCGTGTGTGATGCTGGTGAGATTGATGCTGAGGAGACTGGTGGTGCGGAACTCTGTGTAAGCAGCCTAGTGCGGTGACATGACCCGAGGACCACACGTTTTCCACATTTGATTTACGAGTTTTTTAAAGAAGATAAACATTTTTACACGTCGTTGATATTACGGTTTTAACTAATGTACATTTACGGTTGATTTTTTGTTACATTAAACCATGATATTTTTATTGACAAATGAATATGATTATTTGAAATGTTATTATGTAATGGTGTGCGTTTTAAAAAAAAAAAATTCTGCATTTCAAAAACAAGTAGATGTTTCACTTATATTCAAAAATGTGGATAGAACGAGGAGTGGATGTCCTTGTGTAGCGTATAATATATGAATAAAATAGAAATGTGTTGTCTTGTGTTTGCATGTCTCCAAGCAAGAAATTTGACATTTCTATGACTGCGGCCAGTTTGGATGCAGTAGCACTTGATGTAACATACGGTATTTTAAGTGTTTTAACCTTAAGAAAATTGTAGTTTTATATTTCGATAGGGCGGTGAGAAAAGGTCTTATTTTAATGATTCTTTAATTGAAGCTAAAGAAGACTGTCAAAAGTCAAATTTTATGGCTTTTGGCTTCCTTTATGCGTTTCAAAAGAAAGCACATCCAACCCCCATTTTTTTTTTTTTAAAAAAAAAAATTGCCCACCTCACAAAAGTAGTTTTGTTCCCATTACACTCTAGACCAGACTTCGTACACGGAATTAATATGAATCCAATGAAGCAAGTGTACTTGAGATTACGAGTTTTTTAATTTTTTTATGCACAACCAAGTTTTAAAATCCGTTAGGCGTTGATCCAATGGTCACCTATCCAATAACCTAAGTACAACTAGCAGATTCCACGATATCAACATAATAAAATGAAATTTGATGTGTTAAGACAAATCCACAAATCACATTTCTTGTTAAACTTTGGTTTAGAGTTTTTCAAAAATTTACTTTATATTTTTTTATTTGAACTTTTATTTTAATTTAAAAATCCCAAAAAGCTTTTCAAAAGAAAGCCCAAAACAAAGAGGTAATTCTTCGGGTGCCTAGGGTTGCTAGTGTAATGCCCTGTTACTCGTCTAAAAGATTAATAATGCGTTTATGTCATTTATTGTTGGAACATTTTATTTTCGCAATCTTGATTTTGATACTGACAAAACTTGTTGTTGTGTTTTTAAAATATTTACTCAAGTGTGAAGTTATTAAAATAAGAAGCAAGCTGAAAATGAATTGTGCACAAATTGAATTTTTGGCAAACTTAGGTATTTTGCTGATATCTCTCAACCGGATGATTCAAATGACAATCCGCCAACTATAAGGATCAGAAAACCTAATTTGGAATAAGTCGTATTTCACGTAAGTTGAGCAAATTCTGATGTTATCAAGGCCTAACTGATCTCTGTAAGCGCTTCAGTATGCGTTGGAAAGATAAGACGATGATCTACAAATTAACTTCAGAAGTCAAAGTCTGAATCGAAGCCTAAGATGTAGATATATGACGATTAAGGTAACGGTTCTGAACAAACTGAAACCAGCTAGGCTGATTTCAGCACACCAGCTGAACTGACATGAACTGAACCAGCAGTTGACCAACTGAACTGAACTAAATCAGCAGTTGACCAGCTGAACTGAACCAGCAGAACTATACTGACTCAGCAGTTGACCAAGCGAACTGAACTGAACTGAACCAGCTGCTGACCAGTTTAACTGAACAACCAGTTGAGTTGACCAGTCGGGAAAAAGTCCAGCAAGGAGAATTTGACTGTTACAATTGCAGAAACAGTACAGAAAGTTTTCAAACAGTCATATTCTTGTGTCTAACGTATATAATATTGTTGGAGCCTACTTCTAGAAACATTATCAGAGAAACAATTCTAAAGAGGAATCAAATGCTTGCTACAACTGTGGCAAACCCAGTCACTTTATTGCTGACTGTCCCAAACCTAAGAAGGACAGTCAGGGCTCGACTGAAAGAAAGAAGAAGTCATATGATCACAAGAGGAGACCCAAGGATGATAAGAAGTCTTTCAAGAAAAAGCATGAGGTACTCTTAGCTGAAGAGAGTAAATCAAAATGGTCAGAAACTGACAGCGAAGAGTCAGAGCCAGAAACCTCATGCAGTTCCAATGATGGTGAAGAGGAAGTGAAGTGTGTAATGGCTGGTGATACAGAAGTGGAGTCAAGAAGTCAACAGGTATTTGACTTTAGCTCAACTGATTACACTAGAGAAGAACTCGTTTCAACTCTTCATGACATGGTTAGTGAGTACCACAAGCTTGCCTTATCTTTTGAAAAGGCCAGAGCAAAGCAAAATGATCTCATAGACAATAAAACTAAAACTGATGTATCGGTTGATGTGTTGAGTCTAAAAGGGGAAATTGCTGAGCTCAATGCTGAAAGAAGCAGGAATCAATCAATGATTCAGAAGTTGATGCTTGAAAATTCAAAGCAAACTGAGCTCATTCAGGCATTGAACAAATCATCTGCTGCATTAACTGATATACAGAACTCACAGAAATCAGTTACTGAAAAAACTGGTTTAGGGTTCAGTAACCAAGATGAAATGCCTTCCAATGATACTCGACCAAAACTGAATATGGATAAAGGGAATACATTCACTTTGTCAAATCAGTTGTGGTACAAGAACAAACTGAGCCAAGTAAACTGGTTGAACAGTCTACTGAAAGTACAAACAAGGATAAAAGATATAGTATTGGTTATAGCCCAAAAGTTTTAACTGACTCATGCAGTCAGTCGTTAAAAAGATTCAGCAAGAGTTATTCAAATGAATACTCCAGTTTCTATAATAACAAGCCAGTTCAAAAATGATATCGGCTGAACAATCGGTTGAACAAAGCTAAATCACATGTTGTCTCATCTGCACACTACATACCAAGCACACACAAATCGAGAAAGACCATCTGGAATACAGCAACTGGACAGTCAGTTAGACTAATCCAAGTCTAGATTCCTAAAGGACTATACAATTTTGGACCCAAATAGAAAACGGTACCAAAATTATATCTTGTGTGTGATTGCAGGTAACAGGTACAAGCAAGGAAGCAATCTGGTACTTGGATAGTGGATGCTCACGACACATGACAGGAGATGCAAATTTGTTACCTCAACTGATCAAGTACACTGGACCAAACATCAGTTTTGGAGATAATTCCAAGTGTAAAACTGTGGGTAAGGGTAAGCTTATCCATGGTAACTTTATCATTAATGATGTTTTATTAGCTGAGAATCTCAAATATAATCTGATTAGCATCAGTCAGTTATGCGATAATGAATTCTCAGTTCAGTTTGACAAATATTCTTGTTCAGTCAGAGATGCAACTGATGAGGTCATACTAACTGGCAAACGGTGTGGAAACACTTAAAAAGTTAATTGGAATGATCAACCTTATGCACCAGTATGTTTTATTGCTTCAAAATTTTCTAAAAACTGGTTGTGGCATAAGAGATTAAACCACCTGAACTTTAAATCTATTGCATATCTGAGTAATCATGATCTTGTCACTAGTTTGCCCAAAATATATTTTACCAAAGATAAAATTTGCTCAGCATGTCAATTTGGTAAACAAGTTAAATCTTCTTTTGAAAACAAGGGCCGTAAATCTTCTTCCCGATGCTTAGAGCTGTTACATATGGATCTATTTGGTCCAATACCAATCATGAGCTTAGGGGGAATGAAATACACCTTGGTGGTTGTAGATGATTTTTCAAGATTTACTTGGGTTATATTTCTCAAATCCAAAGACCAAACTGCTGCACAACTGATCAAGCTTTTCAAAAGAATATTAAACGAGAAATCAGTTGGAATTGATAGAATCAGATCCGATCGAGGAACTGAATTCATCAATCAAATTCTTTTGAATTTTTTAGAAAATGCTGGAATTAAGCATGAGCTCTCAGCAGCTAGAACTCCTCAGCAAAATGGTGTAGCTGAGAGGAGAAATCGAACACTTGAAGAAGCTGCAAGAAAAATTCTTGCTGATTCTGGTATTTCTCAAAGGTTTTGGACAGAGGCAGTAAACACTGCATGTCATACTCAGAACAGATCGATGATTAATAAAAATCATTTGAAAACACCTTATGAAATCTGGCATGGACGAAAAAGTGTTGTTTCTTACTTTAAAATGTTTGGCTGCAGATATTTTATTCTTGACAATGGCAAAAATCATTTAAAATCCTTTGATGCTAAATCTGCAGAAGGAATATTTTTGGGATATTCGTCAGTTAGCAAAGCTTATAGAGTGTTTAACAAGAGCACACTAAATGTTGAAGAGTCTATATATGTTGTTTTTGATGAAACTGTACTAACTGATAAGCCAACTTATCCAGTGGAGCTAGTTGATCGATTTACAGATATTAGTTTGGAAGATGATAATGAAGAAGAGAATCATATCAATCGAGATAATCTTCAAACACCTGAACCAGAGGTGTTAGATCAACCAGTTGAATAGGAACTAATTCCTGAAAATCAGTTGGAAGAGCAAAGAAATGATATTCAGTTACCAACTGAAACAGCTCCAACTGAAATTGAAAACATTCAGCTGCCTACAGAAGTAATTGCTGATACAGAAGCAACAAACGCTGAACTCAAATGGAAGAAATCACATCCTCCAGAATTGGTTATAGGTAATGCATCTGACCCAGTAAGAACAAGGAATCAAATGCTAAATTTATTTATTCATTCAGCTTTTGTATCGCAATCGGAACCGAAGAAAACTGATGAAGCTCTTGCTGATCCAAACTGGACAAATGCAATGCAAGAGGAGCTGAATCAGTTTACCCATAACAATGTCTGGAACCTAGTTCCAAGACCAATGTCAAAAACTGTTATAGGTACAAAATTGGTTTACAGGAATAAACTTAACGAAGACGGTTCAGTTGTGCGCAACAAGGCAAGACTGGTAGCACAAGGATATAGGCAAGAAGAAAGAATTTATTATGATGAAACATATGCACCAGTTGCAAGACTGGAAGCTATCAGAATATTTCTTGCCTATGCATCATTCAGGAACTTATTGACTTCTACTCTAACGGGAATATCAATTCTGATGGAAGCATCATCTCTACTGTCAATGGTCAGTTGTTGACCATTTCTGAAGAATCGTTGGAGAAATGTTCTTATTGCCTTCTGATGGGCTAGCAAACCTTGCTGAAGTTAAGGCATCTGATGTCGAAGAGATGCAAACTCTACCTTCTGCTGATGGACGGAAAATCAAGGTTTCCGATCCAAAGAAGGAACTGAAGCACGAAGTTCAGTAGCTGCCTAATATTGTAGCCAAGGGGCTATTGGCGAAGGCATGATCTTTTGCTTCACTTACCTTGGAGAAATTTCAAGCCATCACTGTTATTATGGCTGGTCGAAGACTGATCTGAAAGCCCCTTATCTTCAATAGCTTGAAGAATATGTTTCATTCCACCAAGCAGTCCAAAGGATTCCAGTTCAGCTGAGTTACTTGATGAAAGTCAAAGGACTGGTGGCTGATGATTCAGAGAGATCATCAAAATTCAAAGTCTTCAATGCCAAGAATGTTCAGCCACCAAATACTAAACTAGACATCTCTCCTGATCAGTTTGTGAAGATCAAAAAGGAGATTGGGACGCAGCAGGATGTTCCCAAGACAGTTAAGAAGGGAAGAACTTTGGTTCAACTGAAAACCATCAAGAGAAAACTGATTGTCAGTGGATCAGATCCTGAGGAAACACCTTTTTCATTTGATTACAAAGAAACAAAGGACTCAGAAAACAAAGCCAGTAGCTATGTGGGCATCTTTCCCAGTTGATAGACTGAAGCAATCAGATGCTCAATAGCATATTCAGGCTATTCCGTTGAAATCTATTCCAGCTGATGTTTCAGCTAAAGATCAGTTACTTCCACCAACTGATCCATCCAAAAAGGCCGTCACTACAGCAGGTAAAAAGAAGGAATCAACAAGAGGGTCGGCTCCTTTAATCAATATCAAACGACCTACAATTCTTGCTCCTGCTCGACCCAAAGGAATCATAATTCAAGAACAAGTGGACACTACTCACTTTGGACTGAACACTTCAACCATTCTTTCTGATGAGAAAGGAAAGGGCAAGTTGATCGAAGAGCCCATGCCATCCAATGCAATTCAGACTCACATTGACCCTATATGAGAACAGGTCAACGCCTTTGATGAATCAAAACTGAAAGTTTATGATGCTTGGACGAGGTTCAGAACTCACACCTTTGCCAAGCAGTTGAAAAAGAAGTCCAAACTGAATACTTTCTTCAAATTGGAAGCAACTATTCTCAGAATGATCAAAGCAGCTACAATTGTTCAGGCATTGGGGAGAAAGAATTATTACTTTGTTCAAATCAGAGCCAAAAATTTGGGCCAACTGATTGAAAAGCTCAAAAGCAACTACATTCCCACAAGTCCAACTGCTTATAATGATCGAGCTGTGCTCACTCAGCTAGACAACGATGTTATTGCTCTGCAATCGCAGATAAAGTTTTGGGAAATGGATCAAGAGCTAATCAATCATGAAGGCACTTCAGAAGATGAAGAAGATGAATCGCCATCTCAGCACAAAGAGCCATCCCCAAAACAAGCTGCTGCTACAACAGTAGAGCCAATTCATGATGTGCCACCATCTTCTTCTGTTGTTAATCCTCAACTGTACTCGGACGCTGACTTGACACTTGCCAATATCGATGAGATCATTCAGTCAGTCGCCCGAGAATTTCAAACAAATGTGCCTTCAAATGAATCAGTTGATATCCCAACTGATCAGGCAGCTACAGATGCTCAAAATGAAGTGCTCATTCACTAAATTGCTGAGCCAAATGTAGAAAATGTTGTCACTGAGGAGGCTCAGTTGCATGTTCATGAACCGCAACAAGTTTCAGTTGATCAACAATCAGAACCTTCAGTCACTGATCTTCCAACTGAAACTACCGCAGATCCTCAAATTAACCAGCAGGATAGTCCATCTGCTGATCCAAATCAATCTTCTTCTCCTCCTATCCAACAAGAAGTCAGTATGGAAGACGTGCTAGAGCTGACACATGCTGAAACAGAGGTTTCTAACCGGACTTTGGGGATATTTGATCAATCTACCAAGGAAAAGGAATCAGGGCCGTCTGGACCAGTATCTCCTCATCCATCATCAGATATGGATTTAGTCCTTGAAAAGATTCAGGACATTCAGCTAAATATGTCCAAAATAATGAGAGAAATAAAGGAGATTCAAAGCACTCAGCTTGATCACTCTCTGAAGTTGAACTCCTCCAGTGAATTTAATTCAGGAAAACTGAAATCTATTCAAACAGCTGTGACCTCCATCTCCTTTGCGATCGACGAGCTTAAAAAGAACAGAGGCTTCGCTGATAGTCTCTCCCTTACTCAAGACTCAATCAGCAAGAGAGTAGAATCCAAGGAGACATCTGTCTCAAAGAAAATCGACTTGCTGCAAACAACGGTATCGACTCCTGTCAAAAATATTGCAGCTGATGTTAGGATTCTATCTCTCAAGGTCGATGTGCTTGACAAAAAAGGGGGAAGCAGCTAGATTGATGAAAGAATAAGAGAGGATACAACTGAAGAGACATTTTTGTACAGTTATTAGTTGAAGATTATTTGTTTTCTGTGCATGAATCTGTACACATTTTTTACAGTTTTATCAATCACCAAAAAGGGAGAAATTGTTGGAAACTAAATTTCAATGATTTGACAAACTAAGCATCGAACTTATTGGAATAACTGATCAAAGGCAAACGAGCTTAACTGACTAAAATCTTACAACTGTTAGTTGTCATTATCTGAAGATTAATGCGTACCAGCTAAATATTATCTACTTCGAACTGATCCTTTGGAAACTGATCAGTTGAAGCAGAATATAACTGATTGATCAGTAGGGAACTGATCAGTTGAAACAATCAGTTATGAGTTTTCCAGCAGAGTATCCTTCAGCTGATCTCTCAACTGTACACGTCATCAGTTGAGAACAACAACCGACAAATAGTACAACAGAGTGCAACCAGTTGTGGAACGCCATATTTTAGAGATTGCAGTGTACGAATGTCAGAGAATATTGACGTGGCAATCAACAGATATAAAGATTCAAATGTTATTTAATATTATCGTTGAGATGGAAGCCTATAAATAGGTGAAGAGGGCAGCTGAGAAGAACAACACGCGAACTATTATTCTATTCAAGCTTGCTGATACCATGCTAAATTCACCACACGTATTCAAATATCAAGAGCCCAGTCTTATCAGATATATCAGTAGCAATCAAGGCTATATTTACGAGCTTGCTAGAACTTTGAAATCTTTGTTAGATTTATTCAATTGTGTTATATTCAGTCACGTACTATAAAAGTTTTTGTGAACTAAGAGTTTCAGTTTGGCAGTGTTAAGTCCAAACTGAAGTGGGTCAATACAACGTGTGTATTCGATCAAATTTTTTGAGTGAAAATCCTATCTTCGTGATAGAAGGGGTGACATAGGAGTTATTCTATTCTCCGAACATCCAGAAACAAATCGTGTGCATTTTATTTCAGTTACTATCAGTTATTCTATCTTTCACTCAGTTTACTTCTGCAAATTTTTTTCGGTTAAACTGATTGTTATCTACTGAAGAGATATCGAGTGTCAGTTTATCACTAAACTGAACCCATTATTCAAAAAATATGAGTGTTTATTCAATCTCCCCTTCTAAACACTTATCACCTACTAACCGATCCTTTCAATATGTATGTTCCTTCGACGCATATTGATATGTACAAGTGCCAACTTATTGAGTTTTATAAACTCACGTAGCTCATGTATTACAGGATCAGGTAGTGAAGATGCATAGGATGCCGGTTCGCCAATGGATTCTTGTGACGTGCCTCACCTCGACTAGAACCGGGACTTATTATTATATAGTTTCTGCATATGTATTGTACTAAAATATGTCAGGGTTTGAACAATTGTTACGATGTTTATAATGATACAAAGTATGCATATATGAAAATATGTATTTGTATAACAATATGGTGCATGGTTGTGTGTGAAAATATAGTTGATGTTGTTGTATATATGGTATTGATTGAGTTTTTGGTTTAAACCAAATGTCGGGACATCATATCAAAATTTTTATAAACTGTTAAATTGATGCCCCTTGTTTGGAATTACTTCATTAATACAGATATATCAGTAAAATCCCATTTTGATTATGGTAATCATGTCAAGTATAGAGTAAGGGTGTGACAAAACCAATGTTGTTGCAGATGCATTGAGTCGAAAATCCATTTCTATTTCCTCAATGCAAGTACAAGAACAAATCTTATGGGATTTATAGAACTTGCAGATTGAGGTTATTCCAAAGGCTGCAATCCGATTATCATCCCTTGTGGTTCGACCAACACTTGCAGACATGATCAAGGACGAACAAAGCACAGATAATGAATTACAACAATTGAGACAGGGAGATGTGGAAAAATGAATTTGAACTTTGAATTGAATGAGGAAGTAATGTGGACATATCGAGTTAGATTGTGTGCGCCAAAACAAGGAATGATAAGAACCAACATTCATATAGATGCTCATGCTACACCATATTCGATTCATCCGAGAGGCACGAAAATGTACAAAGATTTAAAACCATTATTTTGGTGGCAAGATATAAAAAAGGACATTGCTCAATTCGCTGCACAATGTCTCACTTGTCAACAGGTCAAGACTGAACATCAAAGACCAGCAGGACTCCTGAAACCATTACCCATTCCTGGGTGGAAATGGGAACACATTACAATGGATTTCATCATTGGTTTACCAAGAACACAAAGAGGATTCAATGTTATATGGGTTATTGTCGACCGGCTTACAAAATCAACTCACTTTCTTCCGGTGAAGACCACATATACGATGAATCAATATGCTGAAGAATACATCAAAGAGAAAGTGAGGCTTCATGGCATCGAAGTGTCCATTATATCTGATAAAGATCCCAAATTTACGTCTACATTTTGGAAAAGTTTACATCATGCTATGGAACCGATTAGCATTTAGTACAACATTTCACCCTTAAACTGATGGACAATCAGAACGAGTAAATCAGCTTTTACAAGATATGTTGAGGGCATGTAATATTGATTTTCCAGGCAGTTGGGATAGTAAACTACCATTGGCTGAGTTTACATATAACAATAGCTATCAGTCAATTATTGGAATGACACCATATACTACATTATATTGTAGAAAATGTCGCTCTCCGGTACATTGGGATGAAGTAGGAGAAAGAAAATTATTAGGCCCTCAATCGGTACAACAGACAGCCGAATTAGTAACAAAGATCAGAGAAAGAATGCATACTGCCTAGAGCCGACAGAAAAGCTATGCTGCTGTGTGACGTCGTCAATTGGAATTTCATATTGGTGACCATGTATTTGTAAAAATATCACAATTGAAGGACATTTTGCGTTTCTATAAGAAGGGAAAATTAAGTCCAAGATATATCGGTCCGTTTGAAATCTTGGACAGAATAGGAGACAGAGCTTACCGAGTTGCTTTACCACCGAATTTGTCAAATGTTCGTGACGTTTTTCACGTTTCCTTGCTATGGAAGAAAATCTAGCTCACGTTCTTCATTACGAACCATTGGATCTTGCATCGAATCTCTCGTATGAAGAATGGCCGGTCCAAATCCTCGAAAGGAAATCAAAAGTATTACGAGACAAGGAAATGCCCTTAGTGAAACTATTATGACGCAATCATACAATCGAAGAAACAAAATGGGAGCAAAAAGACGAAATTCGACAGAGATATCATGAACTATATGATATGTCAAATTTCGAGGATGAAATTATATGAAGCAGGGGAGAATTGTAATGCCCAGTTACTCGTACAGGTGATTAATAATACATTTATGTCATTTATTATGTGGTTATTTGGCTCATTATGTTTCACATGTTGATTGAGATATCGATAGTGAGATTGAATATGGTGACTATATTGCATAGTGATAGTAAGATGTGTGAATGAAATGATTTCATGAACATTGATATTGAAATGCACGAAACGAGAATGAACACTATGACACTTCTTACGGTTTTTAGCATAAGTATATTAATGAATCATATTGATATAAGGCCAACTTCATTAGAAATCTAATAATAGGACTACAACTTTTATGTTTTGAGTTTGGTTCAAATCCATTGGGAAACAAGGCCAAAATCGTCCCAAAATGTGTAGTATGTACCATCGTTCCTTCACTGACACATGTTTGGAGAATGAGCATAACTTTTTATTCAGACATTCAAATGACATGAAACCAATTGGAGATGCAAGCCAAGACATAGAACTAAAACTTTCATGTTTACCACTTGTTCAAATTATGAAGGGACAAGACATTTCTGGAGGGATCTTTGATAAAGCTGTGTGCAGGAACATAATGTTTGGCGCCCGAACGGTAAGATGTTACAGCCCGAGCGGCCTTGTACCCCAATTTCAGTATTTTTACAGAAAGTTCCGTGCCCGAGAGGTAGAATATTACCCCCTGAGCGCCGATGCACGCCATTTTCAGTATTTAGACAGAAGGTTCTGTGCCCGAGCGGTCATATGTTACTGCCCGAGCGCCACTAGGTATATTAAAAGATAAGTTTCGAATTTTCTAGGCATCTACACCATTTTCCTCAACTCAACTCACCTCAGAACAAACACGAGAGAAAAACAAGAAATCTTCCTTCAAGTGGTTTTTTCTTCTTCTTCCTCATTTTGAAGCTAGAATTGAATTTTCCACCTCAAGATCATCCTAGAGTTGCAAGTGTTCATCTCTAATGGTTGTTATATATGGAGAGGATCATAAAGGGATGACTTTCACCTAGTATAGACATAGTGACTGAATTATTGATATATTTGACAGTATAGGAGCGAGAATCATCGTCTCAAACCAGTATTCGTACGCTTGGACAGTAAGTTGGCATGTTCTTGAAGTAACACATGAGTAATATCATGAATTTCAAATGCTTCCCATTGATTATTGCTATATGTATATTGTTAGTATGTTTATTGATTAAAACATAGCACCTTATTCCTTTGTTTGTATTAAATATGAAAGGAATTCATGAATATTGAAGATAGGTGATATCTCATGAACATAAACATGAAAGAAAAAGAAAATGACTAATTTTTATATGATATATGAACTTGTTGACATCATGTGTACTTTTAAGTCAACCAATTATATTGGCCAATATATGTTTATGGGGCCTAGTTAAATCATTAAATTGGGCCCAATAACACTTAATTAATTAAATAATAAAATTTTATAAAAATAAGTTTCCATAAATAATATTTTTGATCTTTTAAAACTCCTTGTTTGCCCAAAACTGACTTTCCGAGAAAAATCGAGCTTGACTCGTAAAATAATTCGAACTCTAACATTTTTAAGAAAATTAAATCATTTTTAATCATATTAGGAAGCCTTGCCATTATTTAAATAAAAATACATATTCTTGTTTTGGTCGTCTCCGCTCTCCTTTCCCCTGCCTATTATCGAATATTCAGGGTAAAATCCTTAATTTCATGAAAACATGTCACATAATCATTTAATCATGCAATCATACATTTAATCATATAATAAATATCATGCAAGCATTTAAAAACAATTAAATAAAACCATAAAGCAATTAAAATAATTTTGCATGCATGTGGTTTACGTAGGTTGGTTTTTCGGACGTTACAATTCAACCCTCCCCCTCTTAAATAGAATTTCGTCCTCAAAATTTTTCTTGACTTGATGATTGCAAAGCTTAGGTTCTAACCCAAAAATTTCCCAAATTTGACTCCTAAATCCGGCTCAAATAGTGCATACACCCTATTTTCCTCTAAGTTCTTCGATATCTCAATCAATTCCACTACCCAACATGCAATTAATCATTTTTCCATGCATCATGCAACTAACATTTATATCATGTATCATATAAACATTTAAAAGAATTTTAGCATGTTAAATATAAAGCAATAAAAACTCACATAGTTGAGGCGTGACTTCTTGAGCTTCTCGAAGCGACAGTACACAACCCTTTGGGGAAACCTTGGCTCTGATACCAACTGAACGACCTCTAATTTTTTTTATATTAAAGCATAAATCATAACTCAAAAATACCAAATAAATAAACTTAACATTTCCAACAATTCATAATAAATTAACATATGAAATCTCAAGTGCATAAAATAAAATCCTAAATAATCGACTAACCAAAATTCCTAAATCGACATTTAAAAAGATCGACTAACAATAAAATTAAGCATAAAAATATCTCTAATAAAAATAATTAACATAATCTTTAAATCATTTATCTATCTAGCTAGTACGGAAACATAAAGACTCTCGGATGTGTACTGCTGCACTCGATTCACTCAAGCGTCAGCACCTCTCATAAATCATCTAAACCTGAATCATACAAACCTAGTGAGTCTAAATACTCAACACGTTCGATACATGGATAGCAAATAATACATATATACTCACATGCATTAAAATCATATTTTTATTTAAAATATATTTTGAACATAAATAAATCATTTAAAATCATTTAGCATAATTAAATTATAAATCGTAAAATTATTTTAAAATAACTTTAAGCATAAATAAATCCTTTAAATTCATTTAACATAAGCTGTAAGCATAAATAAATCATTTTAAAAATAGCTTTAATCCTCCTCCTAAATCATATATCATAAGAATCATTTTTATCATAAACTTTCAATCATATATCATTTTGGATGAAGTTTGATCCTTGAAAGTGACTAGCTTTTTATCCTTTGGTCGACTGCAGTCTTAGCTACACATGGTCCATGAGGGTGTGCACTAGGCTCGACCATGGAAATATGA
This sequence comes from Primulina eburnea, assembly GCF_022965805.1. Classification (NCBI taxonomy): domain Eukaryota; kingdom Viridiplantae; phylum Streptophyta; class Magnoliopsida; order Lamiales; family Gesneriaceae; genus Primulina; species Primulina eburnea. The sequence goes on along the minus strand of NC_133114.1, from coordinate 19,460,089 downwards.
TCGTTGGGGTACCTATGGGGCTTTTTCCCATACACGGGGTCCCTCTTGGGCCTTGGCACGTAAACGGGGTTCCTTTGGGGCCTTGGCCCGTATATGGGCTGTCTCTGGGCTTTGGCCCTCACGTCATCCCCACAAATCATATATCATATATCATATCTTTTGTCACAGTCAATTCACATCCCTCAAAATATTTTTCTTTTTTTAAAAAAATTATAAATAAGACAGCTTTCCAAAAATAGCATTTTAAACAGTATAAATTACACGGCTTTACCATAAATCATAAAAAAAATATTATCATCAAAATCATCATTTTAAATCATACAATATCATTTAACATGCGTTATGATTCTTCGGGACGCTATCAAGCGTTTACGTATTTTCCTAAGTGTAAAATTACTGTTTTACCACTGGACGTAAAAATTCTCGAATTTATATTTTTCTCACTTCTAATGACATGAGATTATTCTAAATAATTATTTAAGCTTAAATATAATTTTTCATAATTTTATAAAGCTTAAAACAAGGTTTTTCAATTAATTCTTTAATTAGCGTTTTGTGAGGCGAATAAATCCCGGATAATTCAAAAACTCATTATTTTGATCCCAAATTTTAAACATAATCATTTTTATTATTTATTCTACCCTTGTGAGCCATGAACCGCAGTCGTAGACCAACGGTTCCAATTTTAGTTCTTTAATTTTCGAATCTGACACATATGCGAACACACCGAGCCAACTCCCAAAATACTTGAACCCACGCAGCGAGCCCTGCCATCAGAACAAGAGTCGTGCGCACCTCCTCTCACGCTACTCTATTTTTTTTCGTGGAGATTCTTACCCAAGCCACCAACGAGGCCAGCCCTTCCTAACCCTCACTGGACCACACTAAGGCACCGTCTAGACCACCTAGCCCAGCCCCATACTGAGCCACCCTCTTAAATCTCTCGGCCCGTCTTGATCATGCGTGGGAAGAGTCATTTCACGCAAGGACTCTTCTCCAGCCACCTAGCGCGAGTCCTAGCCCTCCGAGGACCCTTCCTAGGACCTAACCATGACTCTTAGGTCCCAACCTCCAAACCTAGTCGAGCCACCCGTGCCCATGCATAAGAACCAAGTTCCTTGAATTTTACAATCCAACCAAACCCCGTTTCTTGTCTTTGCTTCTTGTCCCACTGTTCCAGCCTGTTTTCTATTAGATTTTATCATGTTTTAACCAATAATCATTCATATAAAATCCCACTTTTGCAGCTTACTCGTTGGATTCAAAACGTTTTTAATAAAAGAGCAAAAACGTCGTATGAACGTTCTACTGTAAAAATTATCGAATACCTATTTTATTCATGCATAAACAATTTAAAGCACACATATTATGATTTGTATGATGTTTAAAACGGTTCAGGAAACGTGCCTTTGGGTTTATAACGCTCGAATATACGATCTTCGGCGAGGGTGCGATGTTGGACGATTGGACGATAAAGAACACAAGCTTTTCTTTTCCTCCAAATTTTTGAAATTGAGAAGGTGTGTGCAAGGTGTTTTTCGGCTGGTTTGGAAGCTGAATTGTGGGGTTTGCAAACCTAGGTAGACTATTTATAAATAAATTTGCAAGTTAAATGGGCTTTAGTTTTGAGCTTGCAAGCTTAAGGGTAATTGGGTCTACTTAAATCATTAAATTGGGCCCAATAACACTTAATTAATTGAATAATAAAAGTTTATAAAATAAGTTTCCATAAAATAATATTTTTTTTCTTTTAAAACTCCTTATTTGCCCAAAACCGGCTTCCCGAGAAAAATCGAGCTCGACTTGTAAAATAATTCGAACTCCAACATTTTTAGGAAAACTAAATAATTTTTAATCATATTAGGAAGTCTTCCCATTATTTAAATAAAAATACATATTCTTGTCTTGGTCGTCCCCGGTCTCCTTTCCCCTGCCTATTATCGAATATTCGGGTAAAATCCTTAATTTCATGAAAACATGTCACATAATCATTTAATCATATAATAAATACAATGCAAGCATTTAAAAACAAATAAATAAAATAATTAAGAAATTAAAATGATTTTGCATGCATGTGGTTTATGTAGATTGGTTTTTCGGACGTTACATGATATGTATAATTCTTCGATGCGTATTGAGTTTTATAAACTCACGTAGCTCATGTATTATATGATCAGGAAATGAATATACATAGGATGTCGGTTCGGCAATGGATGCTTGTGACGTGCCTTACCTCGACAAGAACCTGAACGTCTTATTGTATAGCTTCCGCATATGTATTATAATGGATTTTATGTCAGGGTTTGAAACAAGATTCACGACGTTTATGACTATATGTATAACGATACGATGTATTTTTGTATATGAAGATATGCTTAGACGTACGTATATATGTTGTTGCTTGAGTTTTAGCTATTACAAAATGCAGGGACATCATGCCAAATTTTTTATAAACCGTCAAATTAATACCCATTGTTTGAATTGCTTCATAATATAGGTATATAATTCAAACCTTATTTAGATTATGAGTATAAGTATCATTAATCTTGTCACATATAGAAGAAGGGAGTTACTGCTAGGTTGGTCAAATAACACGTCGGCCAGCGGCCAGCGCCTAGACGGCCACATACCATATTTTAAAATGCTGCGCACAACAAAATATGTGAAGTTCACCAAAAATATTTGGTTCTTTGGTTGTGCCTTGAAATCCATTTATGAAAGTTTAGTGAACCAACGTACATGATGGACCAACTAAGATCAAATTTCCATTCAGAAGCTAAATACCTCCAAGGAGACAAAACGGTGCAACAGATAACATTCACAAGTAAATTACTAAACCTGTCACATAATACAGCAAAAATTTGTTTCATACAGTTTAGCATGCTGACTATTTCATTCTGAAGCAAAAACATACACATGGTCGAACAACAAAGTACAAATTTTATCACTAAACAGCAGGTTTTGTCAAAACAAAAAAATTTCATACCTTGCAAGTACCTAACAAAGGTAGCAAAAAAACACAACATTATTCTTCCAAGCACAAACATTCACTTCAAACCAAACCAAATTTTGCTTCAAGAACAAATGAAACTGTATACCTTAAATCACAAGTTTGCCTGTGTCTAAAAACTCCACAATCTTCTTCAAGCAAACCACCTTTAAGGCAATGCCCAAATGAAAATTCTGTCACTCAATGCACCAGCCACCTAGATCAACAGTTCTTCTGCGCCTCCAAGAACTCCAAACATTGCAACACCACTTTGTCCTCTAAGCAAAAGAAGGCTTTCCACATAATTAGCGATGTAAAACGAGTGTGCAGTCCCATAGATACCAAGACCCTTGATATGTCTTGTTTGGGGATTGTATGTAACCAACTCATGGCCCTGTGAGGCCACTAAAGCTTCACCATTTTCGAAAAATGAAACTACTTTCTCCAACCTTTCGACCATATCTATCCTGTACAACTTGGTCCAAGATTCTGGCACACCAAACTCCATCATCACCCAAACATCACAATACTCACTACCCACCGCTCTCTCGTATCTGATCACTCCAACTGAATCCATAATTTTTGTTATAAACATGCTCATCGTGGGCACCCGTGACAAATCATCAGGTAACATTATTTCACCAAAAGTTTCATGACCGAAATCGAAAGTTAGAATCGAATTTCTGCTACTATTGTCGGGGAGGAATCGATACGCAATCCAATGTACAACCCCATTCAAATACACTTGATACCACATAAGTTCAACTATCTGAACCCTAACAGTCCACGCCCATCATCTTTCGCCATCTTCCAGTCTTGAGAGAAAAAATCTCAACCTCCGGTGGAACGCTGTAACAAAAGTCATCATCTTTTTTACAATAGACCACCCTTACAACCTTGTAATCCTGACCGTCAGCTCCAAACCCGAGAACAAAAACATGGGCTCCGTTTGGATTGATGATGGGCTTGGGCAAATCGAGATGATTCTTGACAGACGGGTTCCACAAAAATATGGGTCGAGAACGATTAGCAAAGTAATCATCGCACAAGCAAATCAACCCATCACAAGAACCCACAATTCTGAAGTACCCAATTTGGGATTTAAACGGGAACTCGAGTTCGGCCGCAGAGTTGACAGAAAATGGTATACCACCGGTGCGCTCAAGCAGTGAGTAGTGTTCTGCGTTGTCGCGTGCATCGTAACGCCTCAGGAGGAGCGTGGTTTTTTTATTCTTGCGATTTGATAGGTGCGAGGAGATGAATTTGGGGTTCGAGATAAGGGAGTGCCACGATTTGCAGACCGTGGCAAAGCGGATTAGGGATTTGACGGGGAGTCTCGAAAGGATTTCAGCAAGAAGCTCCGGTGGAAAGTAATCGGACATCGCAGAAGCAGCCACACACGAGAACAGTGGAGAACACGGTCGTTTTGTTGACAAATATAGAAAGAAGTTTTTATTTTTACATTCTTAGCTCAATTTTATGTTCTCTCCGTCGTCGATTTTTTTACTCGTTTATGATGTACTGATTTATTTATCTATAGGTATCACAGCCTATGATAGTTTTTCGTTATGATATAACACTTCGTGATAACGAATAATCTGTAAAGAATTAGTATTATTTAAAATAATATGACGGAAGAATATGTTATACTTGAAAATTTAAATTTATTAAATAAACAGACTATTCTATTATAAAACTTAAAATGGTTGATAAATTAAGAACATTTGAAAAAATTAGTTTTAAACAAATTGTAAAAATAAATAATCATCATTATCTCTTCATAATGAAGAAATTGTTATTTTATTTACTAAATAAAAAGGATATATAGCTTTTAAAAAATCTACTAAATTTTTACGTATTGGTTTAATCCAAATTGCATTCAGACATTTGACTCTGAAGCTTTACAGAAAGCTTTATAACAGTTTCAAGAGATGATAGAAATCTAAATTGTAAACAATCATTAATGAGATTATTCTGTAACGCCCGAAGACCCGAACACACTAACTACATGCATGCATTAAAATTAATTAGAACTTATTTAAATATGTGGTTTGAAGGTATGTTTAAGTATTAATATGATTTAATTAGTATTTAACCGAATGTTATGAATGTTAAATTTCTGCAGTCGAATATGTGATGTACGGCTAACACGAGAGAACTGAGGACGATTTTGATAAGGTTTCTATTTTTAGAAGTTTAGGAATTACAAACTCAAAATTTAACGAAGTTTGATCCTTGAAAGTGACTAGCTATAATCGTATTATCATGTGATCGACTGATCAGTCTTAGCTCGTCATTGCACATGAGGACGGGCACTAATCCTCGTCGTAAGTGGAAATACGATCGTCGGGCTCCTTCCGGGCCTTCTCTGTAAACATGTGCCCTCTGGAGCATTCTCCATCACGATATTCCCAATTGTATCATATCATATTTATCACAGTCAATTCACATCTTTCAAAATACTTTCTTTCCTTTTTATTCATAAAATATCGCGTCCTTCAAAATTCGTAAAATAGCATTTTTTTCCAGGAAAAATCGTACAACTTTAACATATATTGTAAAATATCATATTTTCATCATAAAAATTTTAAAATATCATTTAGCATGTATGATGATTCTTCGGGAAATTGCAAAGCCTTTCGTACTACCCATGACGCAAAATGACCAATTTATTCCTGGACTCCAAAATTCCCGATTTTAACTTTCTCTTACCTTTATTAACTCGAGCCTATCTGATCAATCAAAACTTGTACTATAAAATCCTTAGTAAAAATTTATAAAATTCAAGCTCGAATTAATCGCAAGTGCGCGATGTCAAGTAATAATATAGTGTATGAGAGTACGAATATCGTTCCTTTAGAAACTATATTTCGCAATTATTATTCTCAGTTATTAAAATATTTAGCAACGATAATTTGGATGATTGTTTAGTACTATAATGATTAAATAAAAACTCAATGAAATGGTTTAAAGATTAAATGATGAAATAGAAAAGCTACAATGATTGATTAAAGTTCAATGAGAAATGAATTTGTTGGGAATCTCGGTTCATTTACCCACTTAATTCGTTCAACAATGATCTATGCTTTCAACGAGATTTTCTATCAAATTGAACAAGTCGTCTCTAGCTATGTCAAACTAATTCGACTCTGTGAAGTAATTAAATTTTTTTAATTATTTATCAAAGATGAATTGCATGTCGTTCTATTAAATGCCCTAGCTTTCCACCTACTGGACTATGACTATCGACGTGTATCCGATTTCATATTGCTATGTAAACTGTTAATCCATGGATTATGCTACTCGTTCCTATCACGGGCTCTTCTCTCGAACTCACTTGCAATATGACATTTCTATTAAAGTTAGCTACGCTTAAAAAACGCAATGAAAATAATAGCACAATCAAGAATAAGTCAAAAGTCGATATATGAATCAACTAAACTCGATTTTGGGCTAGGATCCCCTTAAATCCCAACAAATAAAGAAATTAGCTAATTCATGATCGAATTAAGCAAAACATTATTTAAATAAGAGAAATTAAACTAAAGATACTAGTCGTGATGAAAACGCGAGAAATGTTGCCCGGAAATCTTGAAATCTTCCTCCAAGCCTTTTTCTTCTCTCCAAAGCTTGTGACTACTGAATCATCTCTGAAAAATCGTCCCTAGGGTTCTTTTTTGCAGCCATACACCTTCCAAGTTGAATACAAGCCAATTAGGAAATTTGCCTTATTTACTTGCGCTGGGGCAATAAAACTAGTCAAGTTTTACCGCCATAGCACGAGGTCTTCTGCTATGTTGGTTGCTTCACATGCCTCTCGCGCTGGGGCGGTCAAGTTTCACCACCCGAGCGCGAGGTCTTCTGTTGATTCTTCAGCCTCTCGCGCTGGGACGGTCAAGTTTTACAGCCCTACCACGAGGTGCCTCGTCCTCAGCTCATTTCCGATTGAATTTTCTTCTTTTGAGTCGTTCTCCTCCACATTCGTACAACTCAGTGAGTTGTGATCATATGCAATAATTTAACATAAAATGAACTAAATGCAGACTTCATGCTACCAAAACGATGCAAACGAAGAGTTATACGATGCACTAAAACACGTAAATATGACCCCTATCAACCCCCCATAACAACATTTTGCTCGCCCTCGAGCAAAATAGGTTGTACGACACAACAACACAAGAAGTAGCATGTCGGTGCATTCATGGTTTTGGTCTGCCTTAAAGCATATTTTATCAACTCACGCAAGACACTAGTTCCGCTTTTTACCACGAAGTTTCAGTCACTACAATCTTTCTTGGATTTTAAAAAACGTGTGTGTGCAATGTTGGCTCAAGCATCATGCATTTCCACAATAAAAGTTTCAATGCGGTAAGAGACTTCAATCAACACGTCAGTGTACACAATACCTCTCTCACATCCCTCTTCACTAGTTACCGATTCGCAGCACAGATAGTTAGGACTCGTCAGGAATAAATTAGCACAGGCTAGGGGTACCTCGACTAGGCTGGAACGGGGAACGAGGGAAGTACAGTGGTGTATCATTTGTGCATATTCATATTTTGCGTCTGATTTTCTTCAACTCCTTACATCTTCATTCTTTTAGCCTAGGAATAGAATTTCATTTGCTCCCCCACACCTTACATATCCATTTATTTCTCCTTTTTTTATGTGCAACATAATTTTCTTATTTTTCTGTCCTCCCTCATATAGGAACAAGAAATATGGGCATGTGACTTTGTCTCAAGGGTGCATCAATAAGGTTAGACACGGCTGGATATACGTGAAACGTCTGCTGTTCGTTTTCTTAAAACATGAATATTTTTTTTTATCTTTAATCTCCATAAATCAAAATATACATATATATAAATACTTTAAAATATCTTGACACCATTTTTATAATAAATCAACCAACTAACATTTGAAAAGTATAAAATTTTAAAACAAACCTAAATATAAAATTCTCAAATTAAAAACTTAGACTTATAATAATTATTTGAGCTTAAATATAATTTTTTCATAATTTTATAAAGTTTAAAACTAGGATCATAAATTAATTCTTTAATTAATGTTTCGTGCGGCGATAAAATCACGGATAAATCCAAAACTCATTATTTTGATCCCAAATTTTGAACATAACATTTTTATTATTTATTCTACACTTGTGAGCCATGAACCACACCCGTGGACCTATGGTTCCAATTTTAGTTCTAAAAATCTCGAAATTGACACCTTAACGAACCACCCGAGCCATCTCCCCATTTACTTGAGCCATGGTCGAGCCACCTCAAGCCAAACTCGAGCCAACCCACCTAGGCACCCTCTTGACCAACCCTGACCCATAGAACCTCGCTCAAACCATGCTGAAACTTGACCCAACTTCTGTCTATGTGTGCGTAAGTCACCTAGCCTAAGTAGGACTCCTAACCCAACTAGGACACTTCCAGCCCTTAACCACTTGACCACTCGTCACCCTAACCTTTCCCTGGACCACACCAAGACCCTGCCCAGACCAGCCTAAGCCCTGGACCCAAGCAGAGATTCACTGAACCTTGACAGCAACCTCACACATAACTTGCTGCCAAGAGCTTCTCCCTCACGTTTTCTGTGTTTGGCTCGAGCCACGTCGAGCCATCACGCACCAACCCATGACCAGCCCCTCTAGGGACCCTCCTGCACCCTTAGAACCCATAAGACTTGACCCCAGCTCCTAAAACCGAAGCCACAACACAAGCTACAAGAACCAGCCGAGAAACCCACCTAGCCTAGGATTCTTGTTTTCTTGCTTAGCCATTTAACCAACGAGCCAGCCCTTGAACCAACCCCTCATGCACCCTCCTAGGACTCTAAAGAGTCGAACTAGCCCAGGCCAGAGCCCCCTGGCCGAGCCTTTCCTCCCTGCACAAGCTACTGTACCTGCGCCTCCCATTGGCTTATTCTCGGGTGGCTAGGACTCCTTCCAGCCCCTGGTGCTCGAGTTCTAGCATGGCTAGGACTCTTCTCCTTGACCCCTCACGGACCTTAGCTTGCCCTGGTACCAGCCGAACTAAACCTAGCAACCAAACTCAAAGAGCCGAGCCCCCCAAAACCTCATGATAGAAAAGTGGTTCCAGTTGTTAGAGTAGGTGCACGTCGAGCCAAGTGTTGGCCGAGTGTTCACAATGAAAATCTATGTGTAAACAGTCTTTATTTTAATAATATTTGAAATTATTGTTTTGACACATCTTTATATGTATACCCATGCTAGTTGCATAGATAAAGTCCTTGAATATACAAATAGTAGAAAGAATATGATATGATTATATGATGAGTAACATGAAACTCATATTTGGAATACTGTACATTCTAAACAGTTCGTAGTCGATTCAGCCGCCGCTATGAAGGATATAGGCCACTCGAATTCGAGACTAGTATCTGAGATGTGAGTACCATGTTTCATTGGTAGGGGACATTGTAATGTCCGAACATGCAGATAGGTGTTCCTTTTAGAGTGCACTAAACAACCCTCCATAAAGGACTTTCCAAGTGGTTCTCACTTATCGAGTGGAAACGTCCTAGTTTATGGTTGTACACCATTAGTCCTTATAACCCGAAACAACATTGAGAATCTATATACTAGCATTCAACTTTGACTTGTTTACCGACTCTCATGGGGTCATCAGGTGGCAAGGTTGGGTGTTTTGTCGAAACATATAGGAGTCGATGCATTGTAGTCGGGGATTCACCACTTACCTTCGGGTATGGATATCCTATGTGACCTCATGTGTATGTAGTTTGAAATCTCTGATCAGAGTATGGTAGTAATTAAGAAAAGGGTCTCTTAGACTACACCATCGATGCAACTACAACATGTCACATAGTATCGATTCATTGACAACTCTCGATATACCAATGGTTGTCGAATCGGTCGGGATATATGAGTTGAAGGGACCATACTGTACGCTAACCATAATTGAATGGTTCTTGTAGGCACTATCATTTGATACCTATGGAATCATGTAAGCGATGCTGCTAGGCGTTTAACATGATTGGTTGGGTACTATCAGACTTGAGTTCTCACATTCTTGTTATCAAAGAGTTGATAAGTAAGAATGGAGCAATTGGGGTATGCTCGTATAAGGATATGTTTAGTCCGAATCACATGGAGATGTGAACCCAAAGCTAGTTGTATCAATGAACCATTGAGGGTTTCACAAGTGCTAACTTTCTAGATCCCTTTGAGAAGTAAAATAGTTCAATGTGTTGAACGGCTTATAAAGGAGTTTAAAAGCGAAAGAAAAAATAGAAGTATGACTTCTATAAGGGGAATGTGACTTTTAATTTGTGAAAGTGTTCCTAAATTAAAAGTTGGCCAAATAAATAATGTATTTGAAATTTGTAATTTTCATAAACATTATTATGAACTAAATTAAATTAATTCAAATGTTGAATTAATTAAACACTAGTGGACCTAGTAGGGTCCAAATAATTAAATTAATTCAAGTGTTGAATTAACTAAACAACAATGAGTCTTGTAGAGCCCAATTAGAAATAATTATTAAACTAGTAGGCTTGAGTAAAATCAAGTAAAGTTTAAATGGTCTCAAGACATTTAAATAAAAGTCCATGAGCCTTGTAATTGTTACAAGCCCAAGTAGAAGGCATGCAAGGGAGGTGAAGGGTTGGAGACAACTTTTTCAATATCCAAGGCATGGCATGCACATGCTCACTTTAACTTTTTCATACACCAAGAAAAACAGTCCTCCCTCTATCCTACACATAGTTGGCCGAAATTTGAAGTGTTATTCTCCTTAATTTTTGCTTCTTCAATTGTTGAGGAAACACTCTCTTCTCAAATGAAAAATACTCTAATTTTTCTAGTGCAAAATTAGAGTGGATTTAGCTTTTTGGTGGTGGGTCTAATTTGAAGCAAAGATTTCAAGAACAAGGAAAGATTGTAGAGGGTCTTGCCATTGAAGAGCTTAGTTGTTTGACAACTAAGTTGGAGCCATAATCAATCTTTAGAGATTGATAGGTATATTTCTTTAAAACACCCTATGAATGTCATATTGTGTTTTTCGTATTTGCTACACACTATAGGCCTAGGGTGCTCGGTTTCTTGTAAAAAAACAATTTTTGAAACTTCCGTTGCGCATTCGGGCACCTTAATCGATCCCTTTTCACCAGCTTGTATGTTTCTTGTTTGCTGTGATTGTGTGTGTGTGTCCCAGGCCTTTGTGAAGTGTGGGGCCCTTAGCTCCTAATCGTTATTACAATGCAATCTGATTAGGGTTAATTAATCACAGCGGAAAACGAGTTTAAAATTTCTTTACAATGAGCCCAAAATATCTCTTTTAATATTTTAACTTCGGGACATCTCTTTGGACCAGTCAAACAATCAAATTTTCCAAAACTCAAAGCATAAAACTTCTCTATCTTTGAGTTTTCTACATCATATCTAAATTTCAATTCATTTGGGCTTCATATGAAAAAGATATGTCACTATTTACCATTTTGCCCTTAAAATTAATTCATTATTTTTCAACTTATCTACGAAAATGCCATCAAAATAAATTGAATATTTTTCAACTTATTTACCAAAATACCATCAAAGCTATTTTAGTCTCGGGGTCTCACATGAAGCGTGTAAAAACATGTTTGATCATAGCCTAATTCATGGCAGCCCCTTAAACATCAAGTTAGACACATGGATATGTATAGTTGCGAAAATCAGAATTTGTGTGCTTGGTTTTCATTCAAAACATGTTCAAATAAATATTTATGGTGTGATAGATGTTTGAAGGGAAGAAATATGGCTTGCCTTTGTGTATTTTATGCACGAAAAATGGCTTGCGATGCGAAGAACGTCGGCGGGGAGACGAGGGGTGCAACCTTGCTTAATTTCTCTCAAAACCCATGTGATTTCTCCTTGAATTTTCGTGCATGTGTGGTGTTGGTCGTGGGGAAAGAGTTTGTAAATTGTTGGGGAAAGTGGGGCTTGTGATGTGAGGAGGGTTTGGGGTTAAGTTTGTATATTAAATACTTAATTAAGCCACTAATAAGGCTTAGGCCCATTAAGAAGGTAATTAGGCACATTAGTGATTAATTAAATGTTAAAATTTAGTTTGAGTAGAAATGTTTGGGAATTTATTAGCCGGGTTGCCAAAACATTCGTATTTTTGTTAAAAATCCAACTTCGATAAAAATTACGTCCCGACGTATAAAATCACCTCAAAACCGCATATTTTCAAAAATATGAAAAAACATCACCTTTATTTTAAATAATTAAAAACAATTGTTTAATAAAAACATTTTTCACCCATCGGTCTCCGTTCCTCGATCACAACTCGAATAATCTTTAAAATACATTTTAATGCAACCAAGTAGAAAAGCATATTTTAAACGTGTAAATATGCACAACATAATCAATTTATGTAATTAAAATAATTAATTGAAATACACAAGGAATTTAATAAATTGTGTGCATGTGGTTCGCGTGGACCTTCAAATTTTCGGGGCGTTACAATCTTCCCCCCCTTAAATTAAATTTTGTCCCCGAAATTCGCTTATCCTCGATAATAAAAATTTTAAACTTAGTTCTAGTATCCCAAGAATCCATGCTTCCGCTGCGCTACTCTGATAAAACTTAAGTTCTAGAATGTCCTTTTGTCTCCTTGATCCCAATTAAATTTTTTTTCTAAATCCTTATTTGCAAATTTGCAACTTAAAAAGACCCATAATAGCTTAATGTTATTATTATTATAACCTCGAATTTCAAATTTTCTTACAATTCCCAATATTAAAAGATGAGATGACCATACTTATCGTATATTACTTTCCTTATATTATACCCAAAATGTTTATCAACTTATCGTATTTCACCATTAAAATCCCAAAAGCATCCGCTAACACTTAGATTTTCAAGCCTAATATTGATAAATCTTTAAAACCCTTGATTAACATCCTTTATTGCGTTATAACCTAAGATATCCCAAGGTTCCAAATATTTTTAAAAGTCTAAATCATCGAAAAATCTTATTATTTAACCCATTCCATTCTACTTATTGTTAAACTAGTTCCCAAAACTCTTTAACAATTGCAAATTTAATTCTTAAATTTTTTCGTTATGGGAAACCTATAAAAAGACATTAAGAATGCCAAGAACTTATGGGTTAATCGTAGGATTTTTGAAATTAAAGACCAATTAGGATAATTTTTGAGGAAATTATCCGAATTGGTCCTTAATTTCAAAAATCTTACGATTAACCCATAAGTTCTTGACATTATTAATTTCCTTTTACAGGTTTCCCATAACGAAATTTCAAAATTTTTTAAACTTATTCACCAAAAAATAAATTCTCATGACCAATCTTACCTTTTCATTAAAACCTAACATCCCAAATTATACATTTTTATACTCCCAAAGTCGTTGCAATCCTCGAATAATTATTCCTTAAGTGAAATTCCCAAAATTAATTTAGCCAGTAACCACGAATTATAGTATTTTTTAAGAAAAATCTACGTGTCCCAAAAGCATTCATAATATTCTTGATCAACTTATGACCCAAAAGTAGAACGTCAATACTAAAACCCAAAAATCTACATAGTCCAATTCCACCACAAAGCCGACATGCGTTGAAATCAAATAATTTCTTATTTCATATCGTATCACGTATAAAAAAAATTTAAAGCATATAAATCATAAAGCTATTAAACATGTGGCGTAAATATAAAATTCATTTAATCATGCAGGTAACAACATATAAATCATATAAAAAATTTAAACTTACAAATTGAGGCTTGACGACTTATCTTCCCGACGCTGTTGGTGGCACAACCCTTTACAGGACTTTTGGTCTGATACAAACTGAAAGTCTGCTATTCGTTTTCTTAAAACGTGCTAAATTTTTTTTATCCTTAATCTCTATAAATCAAAATATACAAATATATAAATACTTTAAAATACCTTGACACCATTTGTAAAATAAATCAACCAACTAAAATTTGAAAAGTATAGCCATACTATAACCTCTCAAAAACCACTCATAAATAAATCGTCGTAAATATATCTTTACAATAAATCATAAATCATAACTAGTGCGGAAAACTAGTGTCGGTTCTCGGGTTATGTGCACCTTCAGCCAGCAAGGTTAACCATCAAGACCTCCATAAATATTATTATCATAATTACCTGCATCAATTACACCTAGTGAGTCTAAAGACTCAACACACCATAATTTTGATAAAAAGTACTACATATACAGATAACATACAGCAGTGAAAATACATGTACTTAAAATATCGTTTTCATGAAGATGCATAAACTTTAAACATGAATATTTTCGTAAACATTTTCATGATGCATAAACTTTAAGACATAGTTTGGTACACATGATAGGATAAACATGTGATAAATAATATATGGATAAGTTAAGGATAAATAAGATGTAGGATATTATATTTAATGTTTGGTATGATTTTAATAAGAGTGATTAAATTTATATATTAGATTGCAATGACAAAATTAACCTTATCATAATAAATTTTATAATTTCAAAGTTGTTGCTTGAGTTCATATTTTTTATTTATTCATGCGCCGATAGTGCTTGCATGATTTATTTATTTTTACCTAATTTTATATATTATATAATATGATAATTGAGCCCTTGATTTTGAGATTCAAGTCAAATATCAATTTTTAAAGTTTATCGAGTGATACTAATAATTTTATTGAGATTTATAAAAATTATTAATATAATTATCTCGTAATCATATATAATTATCATATATAATATATAAAAATAAATAAAAATATTTATTTGATTTTAATTTCTAGCTACTAGCATAGATTTATAAAAATCATTTGTAAAGTGATGGTAACTAAGTCATTTGTAGTACATTTTGTCATTAAATTAAAATTATCACACCTAATAGAAGGGACATTTTATCCCTCTAAAATATTATTTATCAATATCATGGGCTTTTTAAAAAGGTAGCAAACATGGGATAAGGAGGATCATTTATCAATCTCTCCCTTATCCCATGTACCAAACTATGCCTAAATAAAAAAAATTTCATAACTTTTGCATAAACGTTTTCATATCATCATAAACATATTCATATTCATATCATCATCAACATATACGAATCATCAACATATACGTATTTCTTTTTCCTTTCGTTAAACTCAGATCGTTAATTGTGACTTTCGTGTTCATCTACGTCTACGTGTTGGGCGTTGGATCCATTTACATGAAACCACAGTATTGGGCGGTGGAGACATCAGCAACACTCTCGCCGGTCAACTGGACCTTGGCCTTACGTATTAACCAATCATCATATATATATCCGTATCCAAAGAAACACGATCATCGGGCTCCCAATGGGACCATAACTGTGGGGACCCAAACGTAATTCATCTTCTGGGATTAAATAATGGATCAATTAATTGTATTCTAATTTTTTTTAAAGACATAAGTGCGCAACATATGATAATTGATCTTATATAAACATCAAGAGTAAAAAAGTCTTGTACAAAATACAACCATAACATACTAGTGTTCAACAACTACATCAAGTGTTGAAAATCAAATATACTTCTAAGTCCGGATCTCCACTCTAATCTTGATCTCTCATCCTCTTCTTGACCCTGATCATGTCCCACCTGTTGTCATGCACACATACAAACACAACAATAGCTGGATAACTCCGGTGAGAATATAATTCTCAGTATAAGCAACGTATACATGCATTTCATATAAACATATACAAAAGCATATACAGTTATCAATAACATCAAATCTTAAAACATGAAACGATATTAAACTGTAAATAAAACTCTAACTCTTAATCTCTGACTCGACTCTCTTCTAGTCTAGGGATCTCGATTCCCGGACGTTGACACATTATATCGAATCTCTGCAATAGGAGTCGATCTACTCCTAAGCACATCGATATAAACCAAACATCCAGTGTCTTGGCACCTCTACCAAAGACTCGTTCTCAATATCTATCTTCTATTCTCTGCTTTTCTATAAATCAATAGAATAAGCATACACAATCAATGAATTCAAAAGTATTAAAACAATACAAATAAGTATGTGGTTTTGAGAAACTCGAGTCAAATATAACTCGAGTCGTATCTCACGATTAACATTGATTAATACCTTTCTTTTCTCGGTCTGACGAATTCGAAGTTTTGAATTCAAAGCTGTCAATACTTAATCTGGCAATGACATTCAAAATATACAATATCACCATTCCATTGAATCAAGACATCTCAATCTTATCAAATTCTGACGGCATAACGGTACAATCTCGAAATACCCAACAATATAATATCAACAGATACAAATCGTAACTCATAGTCAATCGACAACACAATCTGATACCAAATCTATATAATCTGAAAATGATAACAATTTCATACGGTATCCGTTCTTCGATCCGGTTTCTATTTTACGATGGCTAACATCTCAAGAACATATCATAGAAATCAAATCATGATTCCTTCCACATATAAATTTCGAACCATGCTAGAAATCAATAAAACTTACGTTTTTTTAAAGTCGTTGACAAGAGGAGCACGAAAATAAAGTCGGATTGAAATTCTGACGGGCGGATCTTGCGCAAATCAAATTCTAGTCGCCGAAGGAACTAGAAGATTTTGAAATGGAGTCTCGGTCTTTTCTTGGGTGCCAACCATCAGAAATGAAGGTTATTATCAATTTATTGCATGGCCAAGACAAGTGGCTCATCTTTCTTACTGCACGTCTCGCGCATATGCGTGACCATCTTCGGCACATATGCGCGAGACCTACTGTCTCAGCGCAACAAATTTCTTCTGCTCGCACATATGCGCACCCTGTCTCCATGCATATGCGTGAGACCTACTGTCTCGGCACTTGACAATCCTACATGCTCGTGCATATGCGCGCCCTATCTCGCGCATATGCGCGAGGTCTTCTGCCATGCTCAAGCATATGCGCGACTCGTCTCGCGCATATGCTCGAGACCTTCTGTCCTCGCACAATACAATACACATGCTATTCCAAATTGTGTCTCGGAATGGTCCTTCTATAATCATATCAATTTATCAATTAATGTTTTTTGATTAACAGGATAAAATCTCAGGAATTACAATTCCCCCTTGTAAAATCTGATTTCGTTCTCGAAATCACAGGCAATCAAATCAGATAAGTTAGGAAATATATGACAGAAGCTAAATAGAAAAATCACATCATTAAATAACTCTAGGAATTTCTGTCTCATGTCTGATTCAGTCTCCCAAGTTGCTTCTTCAATGCCATGACGACTCGACTGAACTTTCACAAGTAGAATAGTCTTCGTTCTGAGCTGCTTTTCTTTACGATCAAGAATCTAGATCGGCTTTTCAAAATAACTCAGAGTCTCATCAAGTTCGGCCTCGTCTGGCTGAAGAATATGAGATGCATCAGGAAGATATTTTCGCAATAAAGATACATGAAAGACATCATGTATTTCAGATAACAACGGAGGTAATGCGAGTCGATAGGCACGATCTCCTATCTTCTCCAGAATCTCATACAGCCCAATATAACGTGGAGACAACTTTCCTTTCTTCCCAAATCTGACAACGCCTGTGAAAGGAGAAATCTTCAGAAATACTCGGTCTCCTGCTTCAAATACCAACTGTCATCGTCGAACATTGACATATTTGGCCTGTCTATCCTGAGCTGTCTTCATTCTCTGCTGAATCAGCTTCACTTTCTCAGTCATATCTCGGATCATATCAGGTACAATCTAAGGTACCTCAGAGATATCATCCCAAAAAAGAGGGGATCTGCACTTCTTGCCATACAAAGCTTTAAACAGATCCTTCTCTATACTCGTCTGATAGCTGTTGTTGTACGTAAACTCACAAAGTGGCAAAGAATCTTGCCATCTAGTGCCAAAATCTAGCACTATAGCTCTAAACATATCCTCCAATGTCTTGATAGTCCGCTCTGACTGTCCGTCAGTCTCAAGATGATATGCGGTACTCAGATGTAACTTCGTACCTAGATAATGTTACAAACTGTGCCAAAAGTGTGAAGTAAACCGAGGATCACGGTCTGATACAATCGACTTCGGCACTCCATGCAATCTGACCACTTCTCTGAAATAAATCTCTGCCATCTGGTCATGTCTGTACGTCATCTTGTACGGAATAAAACATGGTGATTTGGTCAATCTGTCAATAACAACCCAAATCGTATCACAACCTCGGGAGGAACGTGGTAGCTTCGTCACAAAATCTATTGATATA
Organism: Primulina eburnea; assembly: GCF_022965805.1. Lineage (NCBI taxonomy): Eukaryota > Viridiplantae > Streptophyta > Magnoliopsida > Lamiales > Gesneriaceae > Primulina > Primulina eburnea. The sequence goes on along the minus strand of NC_133114.1, from coordinate 19,441,838 downwards.
TGATCAAATTTCCACTCTGGAATGGATAAGCTCAGCAACAAACCTCCTGCTTTCTTTCTTTCTGCTTTCATCTGTTGGCAATTCAGACATCTGGAAACAAACTCTGCAATATCTGATTTTATCTGTTTCCATCAAAACTGTTTCTTCAAATCGTTGTACATTTTTCTGCCACCAAGATGAATACTGAATCGACTACTGTGCGCTTCTGACAAATTCTGTTGTTTCAAATCTGAAACATCTGGCCCAACAAGACGATTATTCACATATAATACATTCTCACGAACTTGATACTCGGATATGACCATCGCAATCGAATTCTGAAAATTCTGATCCACTTTCTGAGATTCTTTAATTCTCAAAAGTATCTCTAGTTCGACTTGAACAACATAGAGTCACAAAGGTTTACAATCTGTTTCAAATGCTAATCCAGACAAACAGCAATCTTCAATCAAATTTGAAACACCAATCGTCGATAAGCATAAAGAACATACCTTTTGACTCAGTGCATCAGCTGCTGCATTTGACTTTCTCGGATAGTATTTGATTTCACAATCAAAATCTTTCAATAAATCAAGCCATATTCGTTGCCTCATATTCAGTTCTGACTGTGAAAACAAATATTTCAGGCTCTTGTGTTCAGAATAAATCTCAAATTTCTCACCATAAAGATAGTGTCGCCAAATCTTCAGTGCAAATAAAATGGCCGCCAATTCAAGATCATGAATTGGGTAGCGAGTCTCATGTGGCTTTAATTGTCTCGAGGCATAAGCAATGACATGTCCTCGCTGCATCAAAACACAACCTAGTCCTCTGTGAGAAGAATCACAATAAACAATAAGATCATCAGTACCTGACGGGATAGTCAACACCGGACCACTAGTTAAACTTTTCTTCAACTCAAGAAAACAGGATTCACACTCCTCTGACCAAAAAAATGGTGGATTCTTCTGAGTCAGCTGAGTAATCGGCTTAGCAATACTGGAAAAATCTTTAATAAATCGACGGTAATAGCCTGCTAAACCCATAAAACTGCGTATCTCTGGCACTGATGTCGGTCTTGGCTAACTGATCACAGCCTCAACTTTGCTAGGATCGACAGAAATCCCATCTGCATATATAATGTGTCCCAAATACACAACCTATCTCAGCCAAAATTCACATTTGGACAGTTTTGCATATAGTTTCTCAGCCCTCGGTGTTCTCAATACAACCTCAAATGTTCGGCATGATCAGTCATATTCTTTGAATATATCAGAATGTCATCGATGAAAATAATCACAAACTCATCAAGATACTTCTGAAATATGCGGTTCATCAAACCCACAAATACAGCTGGAGCATTCGTTAAACCAAAAAACATGACTATAAACTCATAATGGCCATACATGGTTCTGAAAGCTGTCTTCGATATATCAAAATCTCTAACTCTCAGCTGATGATATCCAGATCTCTGATCGATCTTGGAATAAACAGAAGAACCCTGCAACTAATCAAATAAATCATCGATATGAGGCAAAGGGTATTTATTCTTTACCGTAGTCTTATTCAGTTGCCGGTAATCAATGCAGAGTCTCATTGAACCGTCTTTCTTTCTGACAAACAACACTGGAGCACCCCAAGGAAAAACACTCGGTCTGATGAAAATCTTGGCCAGTAAATATTCCAACTGATCTTTCAATTCTTTCAATTCAATCGGTGCCATTCTGTATGGAGTTTTTGAAATAGGAACAGTACCTGGTAACAACTCAATGTTGAAGTCTATCTCTCGAACTAGAGGCAAACCCGGAATCTCATCTGGAAAGACGTCAGCAAACTCAAATACCACTGGCAAATCTGCCAATGATGGGCTCGATTTTAGTACATATACTGAATACAGAAGGAATCCTCTGCTTCTTTCTGTAATAATCGAGTCATAGATAACGCAGATATCAAAGGAATTCTAGATCTAGAACCCTTACCGTAAAATTTTCATTCGCCGGCCATTTCAGGTCTGAATCTCACAATTTTCTGGAACAATCTACGGTAGCTCTGTACTTGGTCAGCATATTAATACAAATAATGCAGTCAAATTAGACAATCCAAGTACAATACAATCTAACTCAATCTCATGGCCATCATACTGCAGGACACAATATTTTACAGCATTCACTGATATCAAACCTTTCCCCAAAGGAGAAGAGACATATATTACAGTAGATAAAGACTCAACAGGAAAAGCATGTATCAATGCAAACATCTCATAAATAAATGAATGAGATTCACCCGTATCAATCAATACATAAGCAGGGTAACCACAAAGAGAACAGTTACCTGCAACAACATCATCAGGCGCTTTCTGGTCCTGTTCTTCAGTCAAAGCAAATACCCTAGCCTGCTGTCTCGGAGGCTGGCTAACAATCTGGTTTCCTCTTGGCCTCGGCTGTGACTGGGCAAGTGCTGACTGGAAAGAGTGAACAACAGATGATCGTCTATCAGGCTGATCCACTGATTCAGATGATTATGCTCCCAGGGATCTTTGAGAACTTCATCGTGGACAGACTCTAGCAAAGTGTCCCTGCTGTCTGCAGATGTTGCAACTACCAAACACTCCCTGGCATTGCTCGGTCAGATGTCTTCCGCCACAAGTTCTGAAATAAGCCCCGGTATAACTTGTGAAGGCCCGAAAATCCTTACTTGAAAATTTGCGGAAAATTAAAAATTTTCTTTTTTTAAAAAAAATAAAAAATAAATGGAGTGCCTCATCCATAAAATCATCTGATAACTCAAGTTCAATGTTTAAAATATAGCAGCAGAAGAAAATAAAGTTTGCCGAAAATAACAATTTAAAAATATTCAACAGCTGATAAAATGTCTGAGCATAAAAAGTGGCAAGTGCTGAAACTGAGGTCCTCGGGTGCCACTACTGCCGACCCAAGCTGGCTCACTGATCCCCGCCCTCGGCCCTGACCTCATCGGTACCTACAACAATCAAGTCTAGTGAGCCTGAAGACTCAGCATGCATATATCGTAGGTAACGAGAAAAATATAATTTGCATGGATAAAATATCATGTCATGAGGCATACTGAAAATAACTTGTACTGAGCAATTATATTACGTGCATGACTGAATTAAATATCATAGTAAAAATGTTTGCTCCTTGGAGCCCTGTACTGAAATGACTGATAATAATTTTCTGTTGAGATTATGGTCTACGCATGTGGTCTCTGCACTGAACTGAACTGTCCGATCACTGGCGACCGGGGTACCAAACTGAACCGAACTGTCCGATCACTGGCGACCGGGTGGTACCAAACTGAACTGACCGGTAACTGGCTACCGGGTAAAATAATGCTCCCATGATAGTGAATTGACCACAAGCAATATCGCATAAATCTCAAAAATAAGTATTTTCTATTTTATGCACGTAATAAAATTAAATGACAAAAATAAATATCCTGTATCATTTTACCAACTGAATTGGATCGCCCCCAGGCTCGCTGCAACCTAAATATGCCATAAAAAATATGCAATAGCTTATACTTGACCGAACTATGCAATTAAGTTTGAAAATGCGACAATTTCGTCTAACGACTTCGTATGTAACCATGACTCCGAACCAACCCGAACCAACACTGAACCGACGTATAGTCATGATTAAAATACGCTTAAAATTATGAACTAATGCTCCTAAAATGATGAGGGTCGAAATCTAGGTGAAATTGAGGCCAAAACAAGAAACGCTCTTTCGAGAGTCAATTTGGCACATCGCACCGTAAATTCTCGTACGACCTCAAAAATGATCCGAATCACGAACGATAAAAAACGTGGCCTTCCTAACTCGATGAGGCACTGTTCAGTCTAAGTCCATAGGCTAAAAGCCAACCAAGAACTCGAACAAGCCTCCGAACAGTCACAGCAAGTTGCTGTCAAATTCCAGCAGCTGCGCAATTGCATGTCTTGTGCTGTTTTCAAGACTACCGGCCATTGGGGCGTGAACCACCGACTAGAGACTCTTACCAACATCCCAAGGAATGATTTGAACCATGGCTAAGGGCCCTAGGCCAGACACAATCCTCACCATTCCAGCAACCAACCAAACACTCTTACCGAGGGCCCTCATTCGTGCGTGTGTGGTGTTGTGCTTTGCTTGCTGTCTCGTGTCGTTCCAGTGGCCATTTGATTGACCATGGCACGACCTAGACATCTTGGGGTATGGTATGAACCATGGCTAAGGGCCCTAGGCCAACCAAGATCCACACCAAACCAACCACAACCGAACTCATATGCTGTACCAATGAAGAAGCCGAAAGTGGGGGAGGGGGCTGTTCTAGCGTTTTATTTAAAACCGATTATCCATGGACCAAGCCACCAAAAGGGCGACTTAGTCACGTCTTAGACATGCTAGGAAAGTGATCTAACCATGTCTATAGGCCTTGTAGCCTCCATGATCAGATTTATATCCCAAATGACAGCACATCAGATTTCGAACATGAATGGACCCAAATGGGAAGTTGCTGTCATTTTCTTGCTTTCCAGCGATCATGGGGTTAAACCAATGGACAAATGTGGTCCTAATGCATCCTATTACATGTATAGACGTCGCCTTGGGAGCCTGGAATCAACCCAATATCTGAAACTCACAACACAAAGCAAACCGTGAAATGCATCTTAAAATCGAAAATTCTGCATGTGTAAGTTTCTGAAATTTGCTGATGTAATTCGGTTTTAGCATGATAAAACCTGATCATGTACTGAAAAATAATTGGTAATATGACTTGATTGAGGTTTGAAAGAAATCTAGACATGCCTGGTTTCGTTTCGAAAGAAAACGAACGAAACGACGACGACGACGACGCGGCACGGAGGAGTGGAGCGCTTCTCTTCCTTTCCTTGCTCTCGGTTATTCTCTCAACTTTCTAGCTATGGTGCTCACGGTTTTTAGCTCTGAAATACTCTCAGATTTCGTGCAAGGGAGAAAGGAATAAGTGGTTAGGGGAGTGAGGGAAGTTGGTGCAAGATAAAGGGGATAATGCAAGACCAAGTCTCCTCTCATTTGAATTTTGAATTGTTGTTTGATATCAAGTCTTTGTTGGGTGTTTCTAGCATGTGATGGCCGATTATTCCCTTGCTAAACTAGACTAGGAGCATGCTTATTATTTAATTAATTGGTGCTAAACAAATTGGAGGAATTATCCTACTAATTAAATACCAAGAAGGGGTCAAAGGTGATGAGTTGGCAAATGAATCATCTAGCAACTAAGGGGCCGAAATTTTAACATTAAAATTGAATGGGAAGTGTTGTTTATTTACTAAATTAATAACTCTTAAAAGCCTCACTAATCTCTTAAATAATTTAGTGAATTAATTCCTTAATTAAGTAACTTAAATGAGCTTATTTCTTATTCACCTCAAGTAACTTAAATAATCCCTTAAACTTCCTTTTTAACTTAAATGAACTTACTTGCTAGCTAAAATAAAGTCTGGAAATATTTATCGAATCTTAAATTCTATCTCAAAGCTCCAACTCCAGTCCGGCCTCACTGAATTTAACTGAAATGATAAAAATCAAACTACTGCACTGAAATAATAAAATAATTAACTTCAAAGAAATGCATTAAAATAATCATGCAATGAAGTCAATTTAAATTTAAAAAAAATCTAGAATTATGCATGGCTTATACGTAGACTGATTTACGGGTTCTACATAACTCTTTCGGGAACCACTGGAGCTAGATGAACTGCTTTCCGACTTCTTAAACTGTTTCTCTCTGGCTTTCAACTGATCTTTCTTTCCACTGCTACTACTACCACTCTCAAATCTGGGAGGGGGTTGCTGAAACTGAGTAGTAGATGGTTGCTGCTGTTTCTGTACTGGAGCAACATACGAAGCTCCTCTCTTTCTGATCAGGCCTGCTTCAGCTCCCTTTGCTCTATTCAAAGCATCAGCAAAGTTACTCGGTCTCCCAGAATTTTTTCCAGTGTAAAGATATCAGGATTCAAATCATTGATGAACTGATCAGCAACAGCTTCATCATTCTCAGCCACGTGTGGAGAAAAATGCAACAAGGTAGAGAACTTGGCCATATACTCTTCAATATTCAGATTACCCTGTTTCAGGTTGGAAAATTCTGCACCCTTGTATTTTTTGTACGATACTGGGAAGAATTTTTGATAAAATCCAGTCTTGAAGATTTTCCAGGTAATAGACGTATCTCGATGCTCCAACGCTCTCTTGGTTGTAAGCCACCAATTCTTTGCAACGTCATGCAACTGGTGTCCAATCAGTCTAACTCTTCGCTCATCTGTATAATCCAATGAATCAAACAAAATTTTAATATCATCAATCCAGCACTCGCAATCAACAGATGTCTCAGTTCTTTTCAGAGTTGGCAGTTTGAACGACTGAATCTCTTCAGTAGTGTTTCCATCGGGGTTGCTGTGACATCTATCGGATTAGCTGAGGTACTACCCTGTTCTGGGATTCTTCGAGGAGGCATATCTGATTATCAAAAGGGTTAATAATCAAATGTAACAAATCTGTCTCAGTCCTCCTCTGATCATCTTAAATGTGATCAAGAATCGGTTCTGATTCATTCTCAATAATACACATTTCCCATCAAATCAGATAATCAGGTAAACATGTATTAAAGCAGTAAAACATGCTAGCGTTGCAAAAGCAAGGAAGAAAACTCCATCTACCCCGCTCACTAGCTTCTATCTCAGTTTAAGGAACCTACTGCTCTGATACCACCTGTTGTGGGGACCCAAACCTAAATCATCTTTTGAGATTAAATGGATCAATTAATTGTATTGGGTCTAAATTATTTTTTTTAAAAGACATAAGTGCGCAACATATGATAATCGATCTTATATAAACATCAAGAGCAAAAGTACAAGTCTTGTACTAAATACAACCATAACATACTAGTGTTCAACAACTACATCAAGTGCTGAAAATCAAATCTACTTCTAAGTCTGGATCTCCACTCTAATCTTGATCTCTCATCCTCTTCTTGACCCTGATCCTGTCCCACCTTTTGTCATGCACACATACAAACACAACAACAGCCAGATAACTCTGGTGAGAATATAATTCTCTGTATAAGCAACGTATAAATGCATTTCATATAAACATATACAAAAGCATATAACAGTTATCAATAACATGTATCAAATCTTAAAACATGAAACGATATAAAACTGTAAATCAAACTCCTCGACTCTTAATCTCTGACTCGACTCTCTTCTAGTCTAGGGATCCCGGTTCCCGGATGTTGGCACATTATATCAAATCTCTGCAATAGGAGTCGGTATACTCCTAGGCACATCGATATAAACCAAACATCCAGTGTCTTGGAACCTCTGCCAAAGACTCGTTCTCAATATCTATTTTCTATTCTCTGATTTTCTTTAAATCAATAGAATAAGCATACACAATCAATGAATTCAAAAGTATTAAAACAATACAAATAAGTATGTGGTTTTGAGAAACTCAAGTCAAATCTAACTCGAGTCGTATCTCCCGATTAACATTGATTTATACCTTTCTTTTCTCGGTCTGATGAAGTCGAAGTCTTGAATTCAAAGCTGTCAATACTTAATCTGGCAATGACATTAGAAATATACATTATCACCATACCATTCCATTCGATCAAGACATCTCAATCTTATCAAATTCTGACAGCATAACGGTACAATCTCGAAATAACCAACAATATAATATCAACAGATACCAATCATAACTCATAGTCAATCGCCAACACAATCTGATACCAAATCTGTATAATCTCAATCAAATATAATCTGAAAATAATAACAATTTCATACTATATCCGTTCTTCGATCCGGTTTCGATTTTACGATGTCTAACATCTAAAAAACAAATCATAGAAATCAAATCATGATTCCTTCAACATATAAATTTCGAACCATGCTAGAAATCAATAAAACTTATGTCCTTTTGAAGTTGTTGACAAGAGGAGCACGAAAATAAAGTAGGATTGAAATTCTGACGGCGGATCTTGCGCAAATCAAATTCTAGTCGTCGAAGGAACTTGAAGATTTTGAAATGGAGTCTCGGCCTTTCCTTGGGTGCCAACCATCAGAAATTAAGGTTATTATCAATTTATTGCATGGCCAAGATAAGTGGCTCATCTTTCTTACTGCACGTCTCGCACATATGCGCGACCATCTTCGGCGCATATGCGCGAGACCTACTGTCGCGGCGCAACAAATTTCTTCTGTTTGTACATATGTGCGCCCTGGACCCACGCATATGCGCGAGATCTACTGTCCTACATGCTCGCACATATGCGCGCCCTATCTCGCGCATATGCGCGAGGTCTTCTGCCATGCTTGCGCATATGCGCACATGCGCGAGACCTTCTGTCCTCGCACAACACAATACACATGCTATTCCAAATCGTGTCTCGGAATGGTCCTTCTATAATCACATAAATTTATCAATTAACGATTTCTGATTAACATGATAAATTCTCGAGCATTACAATAACCCACACGATATTTTCAACGCATCATCGTATTAGTCACAATTACTTCAATTCCTTTGACGTTTCATATTCTCATCACTTTATAAAATTTAAACATGCATATAACATTTTTCTTTTAAACCAAGAATGCAACATATCTTTTAACATTATCATTTAATCATAAAAATCCATAATTATTTAAAATAAACGTTTTAACATATAAAAACTCCTTAAACATTTAGAATAAACATTTTAACATCATAAACATTTAAATCATAAACATTTAAAATAAACGTTTTAACATAATAGATCGTAAACATTTAAAATAACATTTTAACATATTAAAAATCCATAAACATTAAATATAAACATATTAACATTATAAAATTCATAAACATACATAACCATTGAAAATAATCAATTTAGCATATAAAACAGCATTCAAGACACTGCCATGATGTTTACTAATTTTTAGGTGTGAAATTACCGTTTTACCTCCGGATGTAAAATTTCACGTTTTTCTTCATTCCGTTTAGTCTAACACGTCCTAAAAAATTATTTAAGCCTACATGAATTTTCTCATATTTTTATTTGACATAAATCGATGACTTTTAAATTCATATTTAAATATAACGTATTAATGCGTTTTAATCCCGAATTAAACTAAACCTTAATATAAAATTTCCAAATTAAAAAATTAGACTTTTCATAATTGTTTGAGCTTAAATATTACTTTTCCATAATTTTATAAAGCTTAAAACTAGGCTTTTCAATTAATTATTTAATTAACATTTCGTGCGGCGATAAAATCCCGAATAAATCCAAAACTCATTGTTTTGATCCCAAATTTTAAACATAACACTTTTATTATTTATTCTACCCTTGTGAGCCACGAACTACACCCGTGGACCCAGGTTTCCAATTTTAGTTCTAAAAATTTCGAAATTGAACATCTTAACAAACCACCCGAGCCATCTCCCTATTTACTCAAGCCATGGTCGAGCCACCTCGAGTCAATCCCGAGCCAACCCACCTAGGCACCCTCCTGACAAACTATCACCCATAGAACCTAGCCCTAGCTCGCTCAAACCTTACTGAAACTTGACCCAAGTTCTGCCTCTATGTGTGCGTGAGTCTCGTAGCCTAAGTAGGACTCTTGACCCAACTAGGACACTTCCAGCCCTTCACCACTTGTGACCCTAACCTTCCCTAGACCATGCCCAAACCCTGCCCAGACCAGCCCAGCGATCCACTAAACCTTGACAGCAACCTCACGCATAACTTGTTGCCAAGAGCTTCTCCCTTATGTTTTATGTGTTTGGCTCGAGCCACGTCGAGCCACCCAGCACCAACCCAGGACCAGCCCCTATAGGGACTCTCCTGCACCCTTAGAACCCATAAAACTCGACCCCAGCTCCTAAAACACGAAGCCATAACACAAGCTACAAGAACAAGCCGAGAAACCCACCTAGCCTAGGATTCTTGTTTTCATGCTTAGCAACTTCATGCACCCTCCTAGGACCCTAAAGTGTCGACCTAGCCCAGCCGAGAGCCCCCTGGCCAAGCCTTTCCTCCCTGCACAAGCTATTGTACCTGCGCCTCCCTTGGCTTATTCTCGGGTGGCTAGGACTCTTTCCAGCCCCTAGTGCTTGAGTCCTAGCATGGCTAGGACTCTTCCCCTTGACCCCTCATGGACCCTAGCTTGCCCTGGTGCCAGCCAAACCAAACCCAGCAACCAAACTCAAAGAGCCGAGCCCCTCAAAACCTCATGACAGAAAAGTGGTTCCAGCTATTATGTTTCTTGTTTGCTGTGATTGTGTGTGTGTTCTAGGCCTCTGTGAACGATTTAAAAACATGTTTGATGTAATGCCCGAGATTTTTACTTTGTTAATCTAAGATTATTGATTCAATAATTGTTGCGATTAAAAGGACCATTCTGAGGCATGAGTTGAGTTGGCATGTGATATTGATATGGGCGAGGGCAGAACACCTCGCGCATATGTGCGAGAAGAGGCGCGCATAGGCGCGAGACAGGAAGAGAACCTCACGCATATGCGCGAGCATGGCAGAGGACCTCGCGCATATGCGCGAAGATAGGGGCGCATATGCGCGAGTACTTGAAGTGTTATGCGACGAGACAGTAGGTCTCATGCACATGCGTAGGTTGAGGTCGCACATATGCGCGCGACGTGCTGCATAAGAGATGAGCCACATGGCTTAGGCATGCATGATATATATATCAAAGTTTCATTTCCCTTCAAAAATGGCAGCAAGAAAGAACGAGGAAGCCTAGAAAATCTTCAAAGTTTTCATGTACTAGAATTTGATTTATAAAAGATCCGCCCATCCGATTTTCGATCGGAGTTCAGTACCGCATTCCTCTCAAAGAGGCTTCACACAGACGTAAGTTTTCTTGTGTTTTGTTATGATTTGAAAATATGATATTGAAGGAATTAGATATGATTAATATATGGTGTTCTTGAGATATTAGACATCGTATAATCGAAACCAGATTGAAGAACGGATACCGTATGAAATTGTTATCATTTTCAGCTGATTTGAGAATATCAGATTGAGTTTGTTATCGATTATGATTTATGATTTGTATCTATTGATATTGTATTGTTTGGTATATCGAGATTATTCCGTTATGCCGTCGAAACATAATTAGATTGAGTTCTGATTATATCTGGTATTGCTTGGGGTATATGTTGATATGGTATTCCTCGAATATGTCATTCCAGATTGATATCGAAGGCTTCAAAGACAGATCAAAGCCAGAACCCGATAAAAGGAATGTATAAATCAATGTTAACCGAGAAATACGACTCCAGTTAGATTTGACTTGAGTTTCTCCAAAACCACATACTTATTTGTATTGTTTTAATACTTTTTAATTCATTGATTTTGAATGCTTATTCTATTGATTTATAGAAAACAGAGAATAGAAGATAGATATAGAGAACGAGTCGTTGGCAGAGGTGCCAAGTCTTCGACAGAGGTGCCAAGACATTGGATGTTTGGTTTATATTGATGTGCTTAGGAGTAGATCGACTTCTATTGCAGATATTCGATATAATGTGCCAATGTCCGGGAACCGGGATCCCTAGACTAGATCAGAGTCGAGTCAGATATATGAGTTTGATTTATAGTTTTATATCGTTTCATGTTTTCAGATTTGATACATTTTAATGATAACTTTTATATTGTTTTGCATATGTTTATATAAAACGCATGTATACTTGGTTTATACTGGGAATTATATTCTCACCGGAGTTATCCGACTGTTGTTGTGTTTGTATGTGTGCATGACAACAGGTGGGACAGGATCAGGGTCGAGAAAAGGATGAGAGATCATAGTTTAGCGTGGAGATTCGGACCCAGAAGTAGAGTTGTTTTCATTACTTAATATGAACAGTAGTTTGTTATGATGTACTGTTGTACAAGACTTGTACTTTATCAAGGTCAAAACTTGTACTTTATCAAGACTTGTACTGATGTACTTAATACCACTTCCAGCCCTTCACCACTGTGAGAGAAAAGAAGAGAATGGGGCACATTTATAACGCGGCGCGTTGGGGCGGTCAAACTATACAGCCCTATCACACTACCCTATGTCGAAAAAAATTTAATGTTGTGTGCTGGGGTGGTAAAGTTACACCGCCCTAGCATGAAGCTCTCTGTCCCCGAAGTGCCAGTGAGGCATGCTAAGGCGGTCAAGAAGTACCGCCCTAGCACAAGCTCCTCTGCTTCTGACTTATCATTAGTTTTTTAAATATTAAAAACAATCAATAGGGCGGTCAAGAAGTACCGCCCTAGCGCGAGCTCCTCTGCTTCTAACTTATCATTAGTTTTTTTAAATATAAAAAAACAACCAATATCTAATTTAAAAACTCAACTAAATAAAAGAAAAGAATTAAAACGAATAAGAAGGAAAGAAATTAGTTCTCAATTTATAGTCGAGAGCTAGAATGTAGGTTCCCTTCAGCTCAGATTGTTTTGGAATCAGGTGACTCCAATTTGTGGCTCCACTGTGCCACCTCAATAGCGCTTCAGTCGTTGAGCATTGACTGTGAAATGTTCATTCTCCAATCTCTCAAAGTTATAGCTCCCGAGGGGAACACATTGGTGATCCTGTATAGGCCCGTCCACCTTGACTTGAGCTTTCCAGGAAATAGGCGCAGCTTGGAGTTGTATTAGCACCACTTCGCCTTCTTTGAATTCCCTCGGTGTAATATGCTCGTCGTGTGATTGCTTTGAAAGCTACTTGTAGGTCAATGCCAGGTCATAGGCTTGACCCCTGAGTTCTTCCAATTGGTCCAAATATGCAAATATTCAACGTCGACCGTTAGAATTTGAGCAAGGAGACAGAGTATTTCTGAAAATTTCTCCTTTCAGAGGCGTTGTCAGATTTGGCAAGAGAGAGAAGTTATCTCCATGTTATATCGGTCCATATGAGATTCTTGAGAAGATAGGTGATCGTGCCTATCGACTCGCTCTTCCTCCCTCTCTCTCTGAAATACATGACGTATATGCTATGGAAATATCTTCCTGATGCTTCTTATATTCTTCAGCCAGATGAGGCCGAACTTGATGAAACTCTGAGTTATTTTGAAAAGCCACTTCAGATTCTTGATCGTAAAGAAAAACAACTCAGAACAAAGACTATTCAGCTTGTGAAAGTTTAGTGAAGTCGTCATGACATTGAAAAAGCTACCTGGGAGACTGAATCAGACATGAGACAGAAATTTCCAGAGTTGTTCCAATGATGTGAGTTCCCTATTTAGCTTCTGATATATATTCTTATTTTATGTGATTTGATTGCCTGTGATTTCGAGGACGAAATCATGTCTCAGAGGGGGAGAATTGTAAGGTCTGAGATTTTATCATTGTAATAAGACATTAATTAATTGACAGAATTTCAACTAGTGAAGATTTCGGGGGTTAAAGCGCGAGTAATGGGATTGAGTGGAAAAGCATAGGCTAAGTGTCGAGACCAAAGATTCTCGCGCACATGCGCGGAGACGAGACGCGCATATGCGCAAGTAGCCAATGCCGAGAAAGAAAGTCTCGCGCATATGCGTGAGGACGAGGGGCGCATATGCGCGAGCAGATGAAATGCTAAGCGCCGAGAAGTAGGTCTCGCGAATATGCGCCAGTGTTGGATGCGCATATGCCTGAGACGTGCTGAATGGAAACATGAGACAATGTCTTATCATGCATTTAAATGATAAATTCTCCTTCATTTACTCAGCATTCCAGCCAAGAGAAACCGAGGAAGCTCCATGTAAAATTCTCAAGTTCTTCCTTGAATCTTAGAATTGTGATTTTGCAAGATCCGGCCGTCCGATTTTCAATCCGATTTTAGTTCCGTGTTCCTCTCGTCAAGAGCTTCAAAGAGATTTAAGTTTTCTTATTTTCCTGCATTGTTCGAAAATTTGGTGTTGGAGGGATCATGATATAATTGATATTATGTGTTCTTGAGATTATGGTAAGAATATAATCGAAACTAGATCGAAGCACGGACAACGTGTATAATTGTTATCATTTTTCCAACCTATATTGATTGGGGTTGTGCAGATTTTAGTTATGGCTTAGATTTGTTGATGATTATGAGTTGTTGAGATTGGCCTCTTGTTGTTTACATTGCCGGTATCTCGAGATTGCGCTGTTATACCATCAGAAGTTAATGAGATTTAGTATTGAGAAAATCATGTCTTGTTTGAGTTGTATGTAATATTGTACTTCTCGAATGTCATTCTAGATTTGGTATTGAAGGCTTAGAACTCGATAATTCAACTTCGAAATCGGTAGAAGAACGAACCAAAGCCAAACCCCGAGAAAACAAAGATATAAATCAATGTTAAACCGGGATAGATAACTCGAGTAAGATACGACTTGAGTTCCCAAAACAACATACTTAATTGTTATTGTTTTGATATATTGGAAGAACTCTTTGAATTTATGTGCTTGATCTATTGAGTTATAGAAAAGCATAGAATAAAAGATAGATATTGTGAAAGATTCTTTGGCAGAGGTGCCAAGTCACTGGACGTTTGGTTTATATCGATATGCTTAGGAGAAGATCGACTCCTATTCTAGATACTTGATACAGTGTGCCGAAGTCCGGGAATAAGAACGTACCACAATCTAGAAGGGGAAAATAGGTGGGAGACTTGTTACGTTCTAATTCAAACCGGGATCCCTAGATAAGAGTCGAGTCAAAGATTAAGAATGAAAGAGTTTGATTTTATGTTTTTACTGATTTATGTTTTCCTAGATTCTGGATTACGATACATGTTGTTTGACACATGTTTTATGTTTTTATATATGCTTGTATGAAATGCATGTATACATTGTTTATACTGGGAAATATATTTCTCACCGGATTTATCCGGCTCTTGTTGTGTTAGTATGTGTGCATGGCAATAGGTGAGACTTGATCAAGGTCGATAAGAGCGTGAAAGATCAAGATTAGAGTGGTGATCCGGGCTTAGATGTAGAACTGGTTGTTCAACACTGATATGTGATTGATAAACACTAGTTTGTTATGATTTTATTTGGAACAATTTTTGTACCTTGGATCATGTTGTAGATATTGAACTTGATCTTGTAAATTAAATAAAATGGAGCATAACTTGTTGTAGTATTTTGTACACTTGTTTATGAAGTGTCAACTTTTTAAAAAAAATTTCGACCTAATCGATCCATTTAATCCCAAGAATGATTTAAGAAGATGAATTAGCGTCCGGGTCCCCACAATGATTCAGCAGAAGCCCGGCCAGCTGATAAAGAGTTAAACTGATGAAGAACCCAACTGACCAGTTCAACTGAAAGAGTTAAATCAGTTCAACTGACGAGTCAACTGATTTCACCAGCCCAACTGAGGATCAGTTCAGATGACCAGTTAGGAACATCAGTTAGGAATTAATTAGTTTCAGATCAAGACAAGCTTATCTTAATGGATTCGAGCTACGCACAAAGATACAATCATCTATACGTTCAAAGATACAATAATGGACATTGCAGCAAATATTAAAGCATAGAGATTCTTGGAGGCATGTCAGAAAAGTCAAGACACATATACCACAGAACGCATTCAAAGCTGCAACGATCACATGTGATGAGTCTTGAAGTACGGTCTCAATGCCTCTATATATACAAGTTCAAGACCATCAGCAAACATAGAGCACATACAAGAGTGTGTGAAGGTAAAAAGAAAGGACACGCTTATTTACTTATCAGCTTACCAGAAGCAATTTTCCCAGAGGGATTACTCAGTCATATCAGCTTAGTTTAAGAAGCTTACTTCCCTCAGTGTGTGAGAACACCTTCTTGGCGCTTTCATTGTTCAGTTCTCACACACCCACACACACCACCACTCAAATACAGTCTTGCACAAAGACAATAAACTTGTTTATGTAGTCTTTGACACACAGACGTTAAACAAATGTTGACTGGAAGGTGTTGCCTTCAGTCTAGTCTAGGAGTTCAGTTAGGCAGTGGGTAAGTCCTAAGTTAGGTGGGTTATTACACTTGCTGTAATTAATCAAATTATTCTAGTGAATCCTACCTAAGATGGTAGAAGGGGTGACGTAGGAGCAATCGAAGTCTCCGAACATCCATAAACATATCTTGTGTATTTAATTGTTTAACTATTGCTTTCAAACTGATCTAGTCAGTAAGAGCATCCGTTGGTTCAGCTCTTCACAATAACTGAACTGATATATGTCTCAACTGATTCCTGTTATTTTCGGTTATTAAGTTACACATTATATATAAAATATATCAGTGTTTCTTAATGAAGGATTATTTCGAGTGTTTTCCGCTTGGTTTAATACCAAATTCGATCTGATTCATCGGTGTATACATTCTTAGAACACGAGCTATTGCATCTCTTGGAGAATCTTTTGTTTGAAGCACCTCAAGGTGCTCTGCAGACGATCCTTCAATAAGTCTTCGTGCATGCATGCATGAGAAAATGCAATGGAAACTCCTCCATCTATCCAGCTCAAAGAAAAATTGCTCCATGCCCAACGGTCTTACAAACACTGATCTTTTTTGAAAGTCAATAAGGACTCTGTTCTTCGTTAGCCAGTCCATTCCGAAGATAATATCAAACTCTGGCATCGGAAACACAATCAGATCTCCATACACTAGGTGGCCCTGCAATTAAAGATCAATATCTCTAACCACTCTAGTAGCTGATAACTCCTCCCCTGATGGGGCTGTCACAAAGTAGTTCACGTCGAGTACAATGGAATTGACATCCAAATATTTAGCGAATGTCTCTGAGATAAAAGAGTGAGTGGCCCCGGAATCTAACAAGGATTTCGTGGCTACTCTCTTTATAAAGATATTTCCAGTCAGTAGGGTCGTGTCTGGGTTTTCCTCCTCGGCATGCATGGCGAACACGCTCCCTTGAGTTGGCTGCCTCCACTGCGGTCAGTCCTTCAGCATGTGATCGCTGGCTCCACATTTGAAGCATTTGCCCGATCCCCATAAGCATTGTCCCGCATGCTGGCGGTGGCACTTCGGGCACACCGGGTACTCACCAGACCTCTGAGGAGCTTTCTGCTGAGGAATAGGATCCTTGCCTTTCAGCGATCCCTGAAATGGCCTCTTCCTCTACTGTACCTGGAAAGGCCTCTTAAACTGAGGCTGCTGAGGTGCCTGATAGGGCCTCTTGCCCTGCTTGTCGTTCTCAATGTCCCTCTGGTCCTACTCTACCGTCAGGGCTCTCGACACGGCAACAACATAAGTAGTAGGACCAGCAACTCTAACATCACAACACAAGATCGGTCGTAACCCATCAATAAAATTCCTCAGCTTATACCGGACATCATTCGCATTTAAGGATACAAAGTTACACCCTCTCTCAAATTCCCTGACAAACTCTGCCACGTTGTTGTCCCCCTGTCGCAACATCATGAACTCACTGGTCAGGTGAGTGCGTATTTCCTCAGTGAAGTACTTGGAGTATAAGACTTTCGCTGACACAGATGCACTCTCCAACCACAGTTCGGCATCTCCTATCAGGAGGAAATTGACACACCTGACCCTGTCTGCATCCTGCAGCTCCATGAAAGCAAAAATTACCTTTATGGACTTAATCCATCCCTCAGATATCATCGGGTCCATAGTCCCAGAGAACTCCTTCGGGTCCATCCTCCTGAACCTCTCATACACAGCCTCTGGCCTGGGCCTCGCCCCTGTATCTACTGCAGCATTGTTCCCCACAACCTGTGCGAAAAGAATTGAGTCATTCCTGCAAGCATCTAAGCCTACATATCTGGTGGTGGATGAGGAGGAGTGGCCCTTTCCCCATAATGACTTAAATGCATGGGTTTTACGTGTACTGATTTTTGGGCTCTATAATTCCTTTCCCACTTAAATAAATTTCGTCCTGATATTAAATCTTATTAAACAGTTCTGGGTAGTGATTCCTCATGTCTGCTTTGGCCTCCCAAGTGACTTTTTCCACCACCGAAATTTGACCAACTTGGTCACTTTGCTCCGAAGTCTCGGCTCCTGTCAGTCTAGGATTTGGATAGGTCTTTCCTCATACGACAGATCTCGAGCCAACTGCAACGACTCAAAATCAAGACATACGAAGGATTTGTTATATACTTCCTCAGCATTGAGACCTGGAACACATTGTGTACTCCGGACAGATTCGGCGGTAGGGCTACACAATAAGTTAGCATCCCAACTCTGTCAAAAATTTCGAATGGTCCAATAAATCTCGGACTCAATTTTCCTCTCTTCCCATGTAATAGCCAATCGTTCATGTCTTTTATTATGAATTACGGTATTTTTGTGATGGTTTATGGTTTTACATTATGATATGAATGGTAATGAATGTTATAGAATGGAATAGATCATGGATGGGTAGAATAGAAGGCTGAATTTGAGTTAAATAGGCAATGGAAGTACTGTAACGGTATGAAACTGTGGCAGTAGTTGTGGTTTTTAGCACAATGTTTTGTAAATTGATCCAATTGTGTGAGGCCTCTTCCATTAGAAAGATAAGACATAAGGCTATAACCTTTGTGTTTTGAGTTTTGTTCAAATCATTAGGGAAGACGAGCCAAAAGCGCCCCGAAGTGTGTCGTGCGTATCGTCGTTCCTACAATGACACATATTGGGAGAATGAGCATAACGCTTTACTCAGACCTTCAAATGACATGAGGCCAATTGGAGATGAAAGCCAAGACATAGGGCTACAACTTTCACGTTTACCACTTTTTCTAATTCGGAAAGGAAGAGGCGTTTCGGAAGCGATCTTTATAGTAGCTGTGCGCAGAGTGACGCCTGAGCGATAAGAAACGACCGCCCGAGCGCCACTGCTTCTGGATTTTTGAGTTTTGGGCAGTAAGTTCGGCGCTAGGGCGGTAATATGTGACCGCCCGAGCGCCTAGCAAGTTAAAAGCGTGTTTTGGTGTTTGGAAAGGGCATAAAATCAAATGGGAACATATTTTTACTCATTTTCCGTCTCTTCTTTTCTCTCCATCTGTTTAGAGCTAGGGTTCTTCCATTTTTCTTCTTCCCCTCCTATCATCTCTTGATTTATTCCTTCAATCCAAGTTGGTGTCTTTATCTAAGCTAAGAGAATGATCAAGGTAAGCTATTACTTAGTCTTGTTCTTAGATTCCTTGAGTTGTAAGTTTGTATATGTAAGTTTTCGACTTACGGGGGATTGAAAGATTAAGAAAGTGATATTAATGGATTCTATTATGGTTTTATCTTTAGAATCATCACCAAGTGCCAAGGCTAGTGTAGCTCTATTTGGTTGTAAGTAGACTTTTCCTTTGAATGCATCTCATGAGCTATGTATATGATAAATGAAGTTTCTATTGATTTTAGCTCCTTTAAACCATTGATTATGTATAATGTATGTAATGATATATTGAAAAGAAATGAAATTGTTGACAAGAGCAAAGTAAAGGAGCTAATTCTTTAGCACGCACACCACGTGTTTGATAAAATGTTTCAATGAATGTTTTTAAGGCTTGATGGTTATGTGGTATTGTGGTGTTACTTATGATAATTCTAAACCCACTTGACTGAAGTTGATCAACATAATGACATGCATTGTGACTGATTTTGACTGAGACATACATGTGTACCATTGACTGATGATCTATCAATGCCATACGAATAAAAAGAAATGAATTGTTCTATAGATGCCATCTTATAATTGTTATATACGTATTTTATTGACTGATGGCATATTACGGTTAACAAATGGTATGGATTCCTTCTTTACACTATGGTATATGTACTTGTTATTTAAAGGTTTACTTGCTGAGTTTTTATAACTCATTTCAGTTATGTTCATGAGATGCAGATGCAGGTAACCGAGACTGATACGGCGTGGTGTCAAGACGGAAGAAGAAAATGTGCCAAGCTTGGAGGAAGGGTGATATGGTTATTTTGTCTATGAATGTTAAGAAAGTATTTTGTTTTGTAATGGTTGGAGTTGGCTAATATATTTTGTTGTAACCCAATATTTGGGAGTTTTAACTTGACTTAATTACTTTGGTAAACAAATGGAATGCTTTTGATTTTGTATATCTTTATGTATTAGTAGTGGAAATTTTTATGATGTATCGGTGTTATTGCTTGAGGCAGGTGGTGAGTTCTTTTTTACGGGGAAACTCTGCCAAAATTTTTAAAGCACTTACTTTCCTCCAAGTCTTTTTTTGTAAAGCTTCCGCATTATAGAGTTTATTAATTTAAAACGGGTCAGGGTATCACATCCCAAACCTCATAACACCCTTCATAGGTTCTATCTTTACGAATACATGATCTTCTACGGCAAATTCGAGATCTTTACTCCTCTTGTGACCATAACTCTTTTGACGACTCTAGGCGGTTTTGATCATGTCTCGGATCTTCACCACCACATCTGCAGTCTACTGAACAATCTCTGGGCCAAGTTCTGATCTCTCACCGACTTCATCCCAATGAATCTGCGATCTGAACTTCCTTCCATACAGTGCTTTGTAGGGAGCCATATCTATGGATAATTGGAAACTGTTGTTGTAGGTAAACTCCACTATAGGTAGTTTTGATTCCAAATTCCCTTGGAAATTGATCACACAAGCTCGTAGCAAATCTTCCAAAATTTGAATCACTCGCTCAGACTGGCCATCTATCTGAGGGTGGAGTGCCGTACTAAATAGTAGATTCGTCCTCAAGGCTGCATGTAAACTCTTCCAAAAGGACGATGTAAATCTCGGGTCCCTGTCGGACACAATAGAAACTGGGATTCCGTGCAATCGTACTATCTCTCTGATATAGAGATCTGCTTACTGTGTCATAGAGAAAGTCGTCTTCACTGGCAAGAAGTGTGTAGACTTAGTAAGTCGGTCCACTATAACACAAATGACATTGGATCCTCTTACTGACCTCGGTAAACCAACAACGAAATCCATGGTGATATTCTCCCATTTCCACTCGGAGATAGGGAGCGGCTTAAGCATTCCTGCTGGCCTCTGATGCTCTGCTTTCAATTGCTGCCAAGTGAGACATTCAGATACAAATCGGCGGATGTCCTGCTTCATACCTGGCCACCAATACAGCATCTGCAAATCCTTGTACATCTTGGTACCCCCTGGGTGAACGGAATATGTCAGAATATCCTCTCTGATCGAATCAACATTAGGCACCCACATTCTTCCTCTGTACTTCACAATACCATCGGACACTGTGTAGAATACATTGCCCTTGGCCTCATCCTTCAGTCTTCATTCCTGTAACAGCTCATCCGAACACTGACCTCTAAGAATTCAGTCTAGCAAAGAAGACTGGACTGTCAGTTTATACAGCTTAGGAGCTCTGCCCTTAGGATAAACTCATGGCCAAACATCTGAATCTCAGACTGAAGAGATCTCTGCACTGACAGATGTGCTACGATTACAACCTTTCTGATCAAAGCATCTGCCACAACATTAGCTTTCTCTGGATGGTAGCTAATTTTACAATCGTAGTTTTTACTAACTCCAACCACCGTCTTTGTCTCATGTTAAGTTCTTTCTGCGTGAAGAAATACTTGAAGCTTTTGTGATCAGTGAATATCTGGCATTTCTCGCCGCACAAATAATGTCTCCAAATCTTCAACGCAAAGACAACGACAGCTGACTCGAGATCATGAATCGGGTAGTTCTTATCATACACTTTCAACCGTCTGGAGGCATAAGCTATAACCTGACCGTGCTACATCAATATTGCACCTAACCCGAGCTTAGAAGCTTCGTTGTATAGCAGAAAATTTCCTTGCCCTGCTGGCATGGCTAAGACTGGCGTTGTGATAAGAGCTTTCTTCAAAGTATCAAAGTTCTTATGACATCCTTCACTCCATACAAATTTAGCATTCTTCTTAGTTAACGAAGTGAGTGGCACTGCAATCGAGGAAAACTCCTAAATAAATTCCCTGTAGTATCCTTCCAATTCTAGGAAACTATAAATCTCTTATTCGTTCTTCGGCTCAACCCAATCTTTAACTTCTGCCACTTTAGCTGGATCCAGCTCATTGCCACTGCTAGATATTATATGACCCAAAAATGCTGCTTTCTCCAACCAGAATTCACACTTACTGAATTTTGCAAACAATTTGCGACTCTACAAGACCTGCAAAACTGTACCCAAATACTGACTGCTCCTCATGGCACTTCGAGTAGATAAGAATGCCGTCAATGAACACTATGAAGAACTGATCTAAGTAGGGTTGAAATACTCGATTCATCAAGTCCATAAAAATCGCTAGAGCATTCGTCAGTCCAAACGGCATTACTAAGAACTCGTAGTGCCCATATCTGGTTCTGAAGGCTGTCTTATCAACATCTGTATCTTTTACTTTCAATTGATGATATCCAGATCGCAGATCTATCTTAGAGAACATTGTAGCTCCCTACAACTGTTCTAACAAGTCCTCGATCCTTGGTAATGGGTATTTATTCTTGATTGTTACCTTCTTCAGTTCTCGGTAATCGATACACAACCTCATGCTCCCATCCTTCT
This sequence comes from Primulina eburnea, assembly GCF_022965805.1. Lineage (NCBI taxonomy): Eukaryota > Viridiplantae > Streptophyta > Magnoliopsida > Lamiales > Gesneriaceae > Primulina > Primulina eburnea. The sequence goes on along the minus strand of NC_133114.1, from coordinate 19,419,344 downwards.
TCTTTACGAAGAGCACTGGTACGCCCCATAGTGAGAAACTAGGGCGGATGATTTCTTTATCTAGGAGCTCCTGAATTTGCTGTTGGAGCTCTAACATCTCAACTGTAGCTAAACGGTACAGTTCCTTAGAGATTGGCATGGTGCCTGGCCCAAGGTCAATGGCGAACTCTACCTATCTCTCTGGTAGAAGGCATGTGACTTCATAAGGAAAAATGTCAGGAAAATCTCTGACTACTCTGATGTACCAATAGTTAGAGATTTTCCTGACGTGTTTCCTGATGAAGTCACAGGACTTCCACCAGAGAGAGGTGGAGTTTATCATTGACCTTATGCCAGGCACCGGGCCAATCTCTAAGACACCACACCGTTCAGCTCCAGCTGAGATGTTAAAGCTCAAACAGCAGATTCAAGAGCTCCTAGATAAATAATTTATCCGCCCTAGTTTCTCACTATGGGGCACACCAGTGCTCCTTGTAAAGAAGAAAGATGGGAGCATGAGGTTTTGTATCGATTACCGAGAATTGAACAAGGTAACGATAAAAAACAAATACCCACTTACAAGGATTGAGGACTTGTTCAATCAGTTGTAGGGAGCCACCGTGTTCTCTAAGATAGATCTGCGATCTGGGTATCATCAGCTGAAGGTAAAAGATGCAGATGTTCATAAGACAGCCTTCAGAACTAGATATGGGCATTACGAGTTCTTAGTGATGCCATTCGGACTGACGAATTCTCCAGCAATTTTTATGGACTTGATGAATCGAGTATTTCAGCCCTACCTATATCAGTTCGTCATAGTGTTCATTGACGACGTTCTTATCTACTCGAAGAGCTATGAGGAGCACGATTGTCATTTGGGTAAAGTTTTGCAGGTCTTGCAGAGTCGCAAGTTGTTTGCAAAATTGAGTAGGTTTGAATTCTGGTTGGAGAAAGTAGCATTTTTGGATCATATAATATCTAGCAGTGGTATTGAGAAGGATCCAGCTAAGGTGGCAGCAGTTAAGGAATGCGTTGAGCCGAAGAATGTGTTGAGCCGAAGAATGCGTGCAGTTTCCTAGGCCAGGCATGCTATTACAGGAAATTTATTTAGGGGTTCTCCTCGATTGCAATGCCACTCACTTCATTGACTAAAAAAATGCTAAATTTGTATGGAGTTTAGAGTGTCAGAAAAGCTTTGATACTTTGAAGCAAGCTCTTATCACAGCGCCAGTGTTAGCCATGCCAGCAGGACAAGGCAATTTTGTGCTATACACCAATGCTTCTAAGATCGGTTTAGACGCAGTATTGATGCAGCACGTTCGGGTTATAGCTTATGCCTCTAGACAGTTGAAAGTACATGAGAAGAACTACCCGACTCATGATCTTGAGTTAGTTGCCATTGTCTTTGTGTTGAATGGAGACATTATTTGCACGGCGAGAAATGCCAGATATTCACTGATCACAAGAGTCTCAAGTATTTCTTCACGCAGAAATAACTGTATATGAGACAAAGATGGTGGTTGGAATTAGTGAAAGACTACGATTGCGAAATTAGCTACCATCCGGGGAAAGCTAATGTTGTGGCAGATGCCTCGAGCATAAAATTTGCAGTCGTAGCACAACTGTTAGTGCAGAGATCTCTTCAGTCAGAGATTCAGAAGTTTGGACTTGAAGCTTATCCTAAGAGCAAAGCTCCTAAGCTGTCTAATATGACAGTCCAGTCCTCTTTGCTAAATAGAATTCGTAGAGGTCATCCTTCGGATGAGTAGTTACAAAAATGGAGACTGAAGGATGAAGCCAAGGGCAGTGTACTCTACACAGTGTCCAATGGTATTGTGAAGTACAGAGGAAGGATGTGGGTGCCTTGTGTTGATTCGATCAGAGAGGATATTCTGACAGAGGCACATGCATCTCCGTATTCCGTTCATCTAGGAGGTACTAAGATGTACAAGGATTTGTAGAAGCTGTATTGGTGGTCAGATATGAAGCGATACATCCGCCGATTTGTATCTGAATGTCTCACTTGTCAGCAAGTAAAGGCAGAGTATCAGAGGCCAGCAGGAATGCTTAAGCCGCTCACTATCCCCGAGTGGAAATGTGAGAATATTACCATGAGTTTCGTTGTTGGTTTATCGAGGTCAGTCAGAGGATCCAATGCCATTTGGGTTATAGTGGATCGACTAACTAAGTCGGCACATTTCTTGCCGGTGAAGATGACTTTCTCTGTGACACAGTATGCAGAGCTCTATATCAAGGATATAGTTCGATTGCACGGGATCCCAGTTTCTATCGTGTCCGACAGGGACCCAAGATTAACATCGTCCTTCTAAAAGAGTATACATGCAGCCGTGGTGACGAAGTTGCTATTTAGTACTGCATTCCACCCTCAGACATATGGCCAGTATGAGCGAGTGATTCAGATATTGGAAAATCTGTTGCGAGCTTGTGTGATCGATTTTCATGGGAATTGGGAATCGAAGCTACCTCTAGTGAAGTTTACCTACAACAAAAGTTTCCAATCATCTATAGGTATGGCTCCCTACGAGGCACTGTATGGGAAGAAGTGCAGATCGCCGATTGTAAGGCCCGAGATTTATTTTGCTGTTAATCTGCAATTATTGATTTTGAATTGATATGATTATGAAGGACCCCTCCGAGACTTGATTTGACTTTGCATGTGATATCGTATGTGCGAGGACAGAAGACTTCGCGCATATGCACGACGCCGATGCGCTCATATACGCGAGGCAGGCAGAGAACCTCAAGCATATGTGTGAAGAGATTGCGCGCATATGCGCGAGCATGTGCCGGAGATAATTTCCGAGACATTAGGTCTCGCGCATATGCGCGGCGGCGATGGTGCACGCATATGCGCGAGCTGCCGAGAAGACAAGCGCCGAGATGTCCCGCGCGTATGCGCGAGACGTGCAGTACAAAGGTAAAGCCACATCGCGTATATGCGCGAGACATGCAGTACAAAAATAAAGCCACGTGGCTTAGGCATGCATGAATATATATATCATAAGTCTTTAGCCTTCAGAATAAGCAGCAAAGGAAGATTCGAGAAAAGCTACGGCCAACTTCAAGTTCTTGATATTAAAATTTGCGATTGTGCAAAATCCGACCATCCGATTTTCAATCCGAGCATAGTATCGTGTTCCTCTCAACAAAGGCTTCACACGGACGTAAGTTTCTTATGTTTTTTATATGATTTGAAAATATGATATTGAAGGAATCAGATATGATTGATATATGGTGTTCTTGAGTTATTAGACTTTGTATAATTGAAACCAGATTGAAGAACGGATACCGTATGAAATTGTTATGATTTTTCAGAGTTGATATGATTGAGATTATACAGATTTGGTATCAGATTGTGTTTGTTGATTGATTATGAGATATTGAGATTGGTATATACTGATTTTGTATTACCGGTATATCGAGATTGCGATGTTATGCCGTCGAAACAGAATTAGATTTAGATTGATAAAATACAGACTTGTATTGAGTTGTATAATGATATTGTACTTCTCGAATGTTATTCTAGTTTGGATATTGAAGGCTTCGAAGACAGAATAAAGCCAAAACCCGACAAAAAAAAGGTATAGATCAATGTTAACCGGGAGATGGACTCGAGTTAGATTTGACTTGAGTTTCCCAAAACCACATACTTGTTTATTATTGTTTTAATACCTTTCTATTACTTGAATATATATGCTTATTCTATTGACTTATAGAATAACAGAGAAAAAAAGATAGAAATTGAGAACGAGTCATTGGCGGAGGTGCCTAGACATTGGATGTTCTGTTTATATTGATGTTGCTTAGAAGTAGATCAACTTATATTGCTGAGATTCGCTTATAGTATGCCAACGTCCGGGAACCGGGATCCCTAGATTAGACTAGATCAGAGTCGAGTCAGAGATATGAGTTTGAGTTACAGTTTTATATCATTGCATGTTTCAGATTGATACATGTTATTGATAATTGTTATGCTTTCTTATATTCTTTTATATGATTGCATGTATACATTGTTTATACTGGAATATTATTCTCACTGGAGTTATCCGGCTGTTGTTGTGTTTGTATGTGTGCATAACAACAGGTGGGACATGATCAGGGTCAAGAAGAGGATGAGATATTACAGTTTAGCTTGGAGATTCGGACCCAGAAGTAGAATAGGTTTCAGCACTTGATGTATAGTGATTGAACCCTAGTTTGACATTAATATATTTTGTACAAGACTTGTACTTTTACTGTTGATGTTTCTATCAGATTGATTATGTTATGTTCCGCATTTGTATAAAAAAAATTTAGACCCAGTTTATTTAATTGATCCAATTATTCACAAAGATGATTAAGAAATGAATTAGCGTCCGAGTCCCCACACCGATTCATTGGGATGAAGTCGGTCAGAGATCGGAACTTGGTCCAGAGATTGTTCAGCAGACTGCAGATATGGTGGTCAAGATCCGAGACAGGATGAAGACCTCTCAGAGTCGTCAAAAGAGTTATGCTGACAAGAGAAGAAGGGATCTTGAGTTTGCCATAGGAGATCACGTATTCGTTAAGATAGCCCCTATGAAGGGTGTTATGAGGTTTGGCAAGAGAGGCAAGCCGAGTCCGAGATTTATTGGGCATTTTGAAATTCTTGGCATAGTTGAGACACTAGCCTATCGTGTAGTCCTACCGCCGAATCTGGCCGGTGTACACAACGTGTTCCACGTTTCAATGCTGAGGAAGTATATATCAAGTCCTTCGCATGTCTTGAGTTTTGAGCCGTTGCAGTTGGCTTCAGATCTGTCGTATGAGGAAAGACCTATCCAAATTCTAGATAGACAAGAGCGGATGTTTCGGAACAAGGTGACCAAGTTGGTCAAAGTCCGGTGGCTGAATCAATCAGTGGAGGAGGCCACTTGGGAGGCGAAAGCAGGCATAAGAAGCCACTACAGGAGTTGTTTGGTAAGATTTAATTTCGAGGACGAAATTATTTAAGTAGGGGAGGAATTGTAGAGCCCAAAATCAGTACACGTAAAACCATGCATTTATTTAAATTGTTACTTATTTAATTAATTTTAAAATGATTTTCAGCGACGAATGATTTATGAAATTGCATTATTTTGAATTATTATAAGTTTATGTGATGCACGTTAAAATATTTTATCGTGTTTCATGTTTCAGGCGAATATTCGATACAGGATTGAGGAAAGGAGACCAACGAAGATTTAGGCTATTTGTAAAATGTGGTATTTTATTTCAAGTCAACAAATTATCATTTTAAATGATTTATGAAGTTTTAAGTATTTTAAAGCATAATTTAATTATTAGATGATTTTTAAGATTTTAAAGTTTCAAAGTTATCACTTGAGTAATTTATTCTAAATTATGGGATTTCTAGTAAAAATTAATAGTGGGTTAGTATTCTTAATTAACAAGTTAATTAGTAATTAAACCCTAATACCCCGCTAATCCACTAACCCACCAACCATTAACACACACGTTACACTCACACACACACTTGGCCTACGACACACACATCTCTTACATCCTTCAATTTCTTTTTTTTTTTGAGAGAATTTGGAGGGTTCTTAGGCTCTTTCTTCAAAAGCCCCATCTCCACCTTTTCTCCTTCAAAATTTCAGCAACCATACGTTGATTTTAGCAGAAAAATCGTGCCTCAAGTCGCCCGAATCGCTTCCACACCGCGTCCACTACAACAATGCTTATGGTGACATTCATAAATGTCATCAGATTCAATATTTAGTGACATTTAAGTTTTATCGACAACTCCAACAAATACCCTTTATTCCAATGTCGTCTTAAACTTCCTGACATTTTTTATTGTCATTATAAGATGTTAATAACAACTTCATACGTGTTACTAATTATTCATATAATGAAAATTTTAAATGTCATGAAAACTCATGTTTTAAAGACATATTATACATGCTTTGTTATTATAGTAATAATGACAAATTTATATCATTTACAATAATTTATAATGGCAGCTTAAAAGTGTCGTGTATGCTATTTATAGTGACAATAAAAAAATGTCACTAATGATAGGTTATAAAGTTAATTTAAAATGTCTCATTATGTAATTTGTAATGACACTTAAAAATGTCTTCTATACTAGTATATAAGGACATTGAAAATTATCATTAATAGTTGTTTAAAATGATTTTTTAAAATGTCTCCACATGAGTTTTACAATGACATTTTTTATGAACATGATTTAAAGTTTTATTGTGACATAAAAAATGTCATATTTTATGAAATGTCATCGATTTTCAATATTTTCATGATATAATATTCAAGGATATAACAAATTAACATAAATACAAATACAAAAATTGTATTGATGTATGCTTTATCTGTTGAGTTCGTACCTACTATAGTAGTTATCTCTTTACCTGTTTGGGAGAGGTTTGATATCAGTGAATTCTGTGAAATATCGTATACTACAGTGAGATGAGAATGAGACTGAGTTAGCTTGTATTGTACTTGTGTTGTCTGAGTATGACTGCATTATTGATATTGATATACTGAGCAAGTACAGAGTTACCATAAACTGATTTCGGAAGATAGTAAGATTCGGACCTGAAATGGCCGAAGAATGAATATTTTACGATAAGGATTCTGGATTGAGAATTCTTTGATATCCTTACTATCTATGACTTGATCATTACAGAAAGGAGCAGAGGGATTCTTTATGTATTCAGTTGACTTACTGAAGTTGAGTCCATCATTGGCTGATTTGTTAGTGACATGAGAGTGCTAATGTTTTTCCCCAGATGAGACGAGTTTGATTCCAACCAGGGAGATTGATTTCAGCCTTGACTTGATACCAGGTACTGTTTTATTTTAAAACACCTTACCGAATGATACTGATTGAATCGAAGGATTTGAAAGATCAGATAGCAGATTTACTAACCGAGAGTTTCATCTGATTGAGTGTGTCTAGTTAGGGATGCTTCAGTTATGTTTATGAGTTGATAAACTCTGTGTTCAGAATATTTTGATGATTCTCTGATTAGTTGATCTATGATATTCTGGTATATTCGAAGAATGTGGTTGATTTTGTTAAATATCTGACATTTGTATTGAATATTTTGAGAACCAGAAAAATTGTATACAAAAACTGTTGAAATGTGCATCTTGACTGAGAAAGATTGTATTCAGGGTTTGTTATATCTGAAGATGATATATATCTATTGATCTAGCACAATGAAGCCGTGATTAGTTGGCTGAGAATGATATCACTGTCAGAAACTTATAGTTGCATGAGTTTAGCAGGCTATTATATCTGACTGTTGTTTAAATATGATTGAGAATTGTTATTTTCTGGGAGCAGCATGTGATACAGATCGTATACAGTTGAGATTCGATACCATCCAAGCCGAACCAGAGCTGATTTTTAGAGTAAAATAGTTCAGAAAGTTGATCAGAATGGGTAGAACTTGATATTGATAGTCAGAACAGGGTATCGATCAGAATAACAAGTTTGTGACAGTGTGTTATATGTTAATAACCGATTTGTGTGTGCCAGATATTTGGAATTGGAAATGACTAATGTTATCAGAAATGCACCATAATTGATTCAGTATCCATCCTGATAGCATAAGGGTATGGTAATTTGAAAAGACAGTTTTGATAAAAACAGACAAGATTAGATATGGCAGAGCTTATACTGAAATGTCTGAATTGCCGACCGATGAAGACAGAAAGAATGAAACCAGGAGATTGAATATATAGCTTATCGATTCCTGAATGGAAATGAGATTACATTTCCATGGATATCGTGATAAAGCTACCGCATTCCTCTCGGAATTGAGCATTGATTGAGTTAGGAGTAACAGACTGACCCAGTCTGCGAGTGCTAGCTCATACATGAAGACGTACAGATATGATTATATCACTGAGATTTTTGTCAGAAAAGTGATTAGTACATAGAGTGTCGAGAGTTGATTATATCAGACCATGATTTTGGTTGACTTTGCATGTTTGGCAGAGTGTACAGCAAGAATTGGGTACAAGATTATATCTGAATACTGCATATCATTCACCGACTGAAGGTAAGTCAGAGTGGATTATCCAGATTTTGGAGAATATTCTTAGAGTTGTAGTGCTTGGTTCTAGCACTAGTTGGCAGGATTTATTGTTATGTCGTGAATTTTCGTACCCAACAGCTATCAGATGAGTATCGAGATATCTCAATTCGAGACATTGTATGAGGAGAAGGGCAGATTCCCTTTTGTATTTGAGATAATATCTCTGAGCTTCCTAAGATTGGACCTGATATGATCAGATATATGACTGAAGATGTGAAGCTGATTCAGAAAAGAATGACGACAGCTCTGAATAGACAGATTGAATATGCCAACGTCAGACAACGACTGTTGATATTTGTAACAAGAAATTGAATACTGAATTGATTTAGAGTAAACCGATTTGGTAGCAGGTAATGGTATTGACTTGCTATGAGCTGTTGATTGGTATATACGGATATGATATAGCCAGTATTTTGATATCGATTCCATCAGAGTTACTCCAAGATGTATTGTGATCTGATACTTCTTGAATTATTATTCCGGAGGGGAATCAGAGTCAATAGAAGAAATATAATTCAGGATGAAGACTATTCCATTGTTGAAAATTCAAGGGAATGATTAGGGCATCAAGGAAGCTATTTGGAAGACAGAATCTGATATAAGAGAGATTTCAGAATTGCTTCATTGCGATGGGTTCTACGATTAATTTCCGTTATACATTTCTTCCTGGTATGATATGATTACCTGTGATATACGAATTGATTGCTTATGATTTCGGGGACGAAATCATATCTTAAGGGGGAGAAATGTAATGACCGAGATTTGCATTCTATTAATCTGAGATTATGGATTTTGAATTGATATGATTATAGACGAGCTATTCCGGGATCAGATTGAGCAATACATATGAAGGGTGCAATGTTTGGACAGAACTATTGACGCCCGAGCGGTAGAAAATTACCGCCCGAGTGCCAATGTTCAACATAGAAATGTCTCGGACAGAAATTTTGGCGCCCGGGCGGTAGTTTTTGACCGCCCGAGCGCCATTAGATAACAAGAGTAGGGTAGAACATTCCGCACCCGAGCGGTACTTTCTTACCGCTCGAGCGCCGACTGAAATTCATGGAAAAGAAACATGTTTCTCTAGCCATGCAACATGTGTGTATATATATATATATATATATATATATATATATATATATATATATATATATATATATATATATATATGTATACATGTTTCTCTAGCCATCACATGTTTCTCCGTTCTCGCGTCGGTATCGCCGTTTCGGTAAAGTTATCATCAAAAGGCACGTATAATCTCTCTTTTGCTGCGTCGATCATGTCATATTATGAGTTGCATTAATTTATGCGTAAAATTCATGTATGATGTTCATAGTTTGAGCGGATAATTTATTGGATCGATTTTGAAGGAAATTTTTAGATCTAAATCACGTTTTTACTGTTCTTGTTAAAACTACGAATTTTTGGTCAAGATTTTGAGAAAACTTTCAATACGAAAAAAGTATAACTTTTTGATACCTTCGATTTGATATAAGATTCGAAATTTTTGGACGAAAATTGAGTGAGTTATGGCGTTTTTTGTGTGATTGCTCAAACTGCGACTTTTACGTAAATTGTGTGCTTGAAGTTATTTGTTGCAGGCTTCGTTGGGGATCGACGGGTGAACGTTGCTGCGTATAGGTATATTGGTAATGATGTTTGGAGTATTTTTGAGGTTTCCTTTCATGTCGTTAGGCAATTGAACTAGTTGGAAGTCGTAGGAATCGATTTGATGTCAATTGCCGTATTTTGTGAAGTACGTGTTGTAGGGTGAACGTCGTGCTTTGGGCGTTTGCACAAGTTTGGTTCGATGTTATGGAATGCTAGGATGGGTCTCGAGGTGTCGGTTCACGGTCCGTATAATCTAGTCTAGAATGATAAACATTGTGTGTTCAGAATTTTCGTGAGTTTCAGAGTTGCGCAGGTACACGGACCCAGACACGGACCCGGGCACGGGGTCCGTGCCTTTGATTTCTTCTTGGTGCCATTTTTGCGTACAGACACGGACCCCCACACAGACCAGGGCACGGGGTCCGTGTCTTTGTTTCTTCTCGGAGTCAGAGTTTGCGAAGCTACCCGGACCTCTACACGGATTTTGGCACGGGGTTCGTGTCCTTCCTTCTTCTCGGTAAGTCTTTTAGCAAACCTACACGGACCCATACACAGACCCGGGCACGGGGTCCGTGTACTCACGTTTTTGGGAAAAGCTTAATGTTTTCTTTGGGGTTTGGTGTCATGGTTTAGTGCAAGGATTATCAAGGTCGAGTCATGGGGAAATTTTAGGATGTTCTAAGAATTGATTGAGCTTGAGAGTAAGCATGATAATTACGTCAAAGTAATGGAAGTTAAGCTTTTCATGTCATGTAGTATGTGCAGCAGCGGCCCCAATCGAAGTCCAACGAATCCCTCAACGCCCAGTAAGTATGTTGACGTGCAAGGAAAATATTTTAATTTTTTTGAGGTATGCTAAATGTCTTGTGACCAAATTGCGTTTAGGATTGGAAAGCGTTAAATTATGAACGGGGACCAATCCGCCCGTTAAATTATGAACAGGTTTAGATCGTGATTTGAAAGCGTTAAATTATGAACGTGGACCAATCAGCCCGTTAAATTATGAACGGGGATCTCATGTATGTGGCAGTGGATACGTCCCTGTCATCCAAGTACTGTGGTTTAGTCTGATCAGGCGAAATATGTTATGGGTCACTTGCTTTGAAACATGCTTCTAAGCAAAAAAAAATTATGAAGTATGTATGTTTAAGTATGTTCAAGTATGCAAGCATGTTTATGAAAGTTTCACGTTATGGCACGTATAAGATATGTACGTATGTTCAAGTTTATTTCAAGTTAAAGTTTAAGTATTTACGCTCTATTTTGAAATTGCATGTGGTTTTATTACGTATTATTCGTTACTTCCAGTTTATACGTGTTGAGTCTTTAGACTCACTAGACTTGATCGATGCAGGTGAGGATGATCATGATGAGACGAGGGGTGGGGACCAAGGAGCAGGCTTGGACTGAGCAGAAGGCTAGACCCGAGGACCGCCCACGTTATTTTAAGATTTTAAGCATGAAAATATTAATACTGTGATTTTATGTTCTGATGCGAGATGTTTTGAGCCAGCTTTTCTTTCAGCAAAAATTTTATTGGTGATGGATGATTTCAAAGATATAATTTTTATGAACGATGAGTTGACGACCATATGGATGTTTATTGTAATGTCCGGTTACTCGTACAAATGATAATAATGCGTTTATGTCGTTTATTATGTAGTTATTTAGCTCATTAGATTTCACATGATGATTGCGGTATCAATATGGAGATTGAACATGACTTTTATATTGTTCATGGTGTATTGAGAATGAATATATGCCTAAATAGTTATAGTAAGAGGTGTAGGTAGAAGTAGTGTAATGAAAGTTGGTATAGGACTGCAGGAAATTAGACGAAATCGTTGTAGTTGTTACGGGTTTTAGCATAATGATTTGAATATTGATCCAAATTGTGTGAGGCCTTAACCATTAGAAAGCTAATATATAATGCTACAACTTTCACGTTTTGGGTTTTGTCCAAATCATTGTAGAAGACAAGCCAAAAGTGCCCCGAAGTGTGTCGTGTATACCGTCATTCCCACACTGACACATGTTAGGAGAATGAGCCTAACTTTTTACTCAGACCTCCGAATGACCTGAAACTAGTTGGAGATTCAAGCCAAGACATAGAGCTACAACTTTCTAGTTTACCAGGTTTCCAGATTATGAACGAAGAGACGTTTCTGGAGCGATCTTTGATGAAGCAGTGCGCAGAAGCAGAATAGGTGGCGCTCGAGCGGTAAGATTTTACCGCCACATGTGACCGGTGCACGAATTTTTCACCTTTTGGGCAGAAAGTTCCGCGCTCGAGCGGTAATTTATTACCGCCCGAGCGCCGCCTAATATATATGAAGATAAGTTTCGAAGTTCTAAACATTTCCATCAGTTTCCTCTCACCTATTTCCACATCAAACACGAAAGAACACCTAGAAATCTTCCTCCAAAGCTCCCTTCTTCCTTTCCTTCAAGATTTTGAGGTTATAAGTTCATTCTTCATCCCAAGAACTTCATAAGGGTGTAAGTTTTCTTCTCTTTTAGTTATGGTACATGTAGATGACAATAATGGAATGATTTTCATTTAGTTTATACAATAGTGACTAAATTATTGATGTATTTGACAGTATAGGAGCGAGAAACACCGTCTCAAACCAGTGTTCTTAAGTTTGGCTGTAAGTTGGCATGTTCTTTAAGTAATACATGAGTAATATTATGATTTCAAATACTTCCCATTGATTATTGCTATATGTACATTGTTAGTATCTTATTGATGAAAACATAGCACCATATTCCGTTGTTATGTATTAAATATGTAAGAAACTCATGAATATTGATGATGGGTGTTATGTTATGAACATGAACATGAACATGAACATGAACATGAAAAGAAAAGGACTGATTTTACATGATATAGAGCTTGTTGACATCATGGGTGGTTTTAAGTCCACCAAAGCTATTGGCCAATATATGTTCATGGGGCGTGGGGTTGCCAAAGGTTGCTCCCTGACGTCCAACACAGTAGTAGCTATATAATAAAGCAAGCACGGTAGTACAGGTCAACTAATGAGGCTCAAGTACAAAAATGAACATTGAATATATGCTACGGTATGACATGTTTTTAAGATTCATTATTGATCACAACTTGATATGTATGTTCCTTCGACGCATATTGATACATACAAGTGCCAACTTATTGAGTTTTATAAACTCACTTAGCTCATGTATTACAGCATCAGGTAGTGAAGATGCATAGGATGCCGGTTCGCCAATTGATGCTTGTGACGTGCCTCACCTCGACAAGAACAGGGACTTATTATTGTATAGCTTCCGCATATGTATTATAATGAGCGAAATGTTAGGGTTTGAAACAAGTATCATATTATGTTTATGATGATACATAGTATGCATGTATATGAGAATATGAACAATATGGTGCATAGTTGTATATGAAAATATAGTTGATATTGTTGTATATATGGTATTTCTTAAGGTTTGGTTTAAAAAAAATATAGGGACTGTTGGAAACTTAATTCCGGTGCTTTGACAAAAAGACTTACCAATTGAATTTAGCAACTGAACTGCTCATCAACTGAACACGTCATCTGCTGAACTCAGTCAACTGTTCTATACAACTGAAGTTCATTCTCGGCAACTGATTCGTTACCAGCTGACCTCTCAGTTGTACACGTCATCAGTTGAAAGCGACAACAAACAAAATAGTACATATACCTGCAACTAGTAGTGGAACGCCGCATTGCAGAATGAACAGTGTACGATTGTCAGAATATATCGACGTAGCAATCAACGGTTAGAATATTCAAACATTCTTTAATTTTACCGTTGAGAGAAGAGCCTATAAATAGTCGAAGAACAGCAACTGAAGAACCCCTGACTTTCAGTTATCCTATTCTACTTGCTGTTACGCTGCAAAAATATCTACTCGCAATCAGAAATCAAAGCTCACGCTTATTAGTCATATCAGTAGTATTCAAGACCACATTCTCGAGCTTATATAGCACTTTGTAATCTTTAATAGATTTTCTAAGTTGTGCTAAGATCAGTTACGATCTATAAAAGTGTTGTATGCTAAGAGTTTCAGTTTTGGCAAAGTGATAAGTCCAAACTGAAGTGGGTCAGTACAGTGTCGTGTATTTGATCAAAGTCTTTTAGTGGATATCCTATCTTTGTGATAGAAGGGGTGACGTAGGAGTTATTCAATTCTCCGAACATCCAGAAACTTATTGTGTCATTACTTCAGTTACCATTTTCAGTTAGATACTCTATCTTTCAGTCAGTTAGTTTTCCGCAACTGTTTTATTCAGTTTAACTAATTGTTGTTGACCGACGGGATATTTAGTTTCAGTTTGTAAAAGAACTGAACTCATATTGGCGAAGAATATTTTAAATTCGAGCAGTGTTTATTCAACCCCCCCTTCTAAACACTCTTTATTCGATTAACCGATCCTATCAAGTGGTATCAGAGCATAGTTATATCCTATCAAAGATTATCTTACTTAAATTGTTCATTATGTCTTCATTCAACAAGATTCCTATGTTCTCAAGAGAAGACTTTGACGATTGGAAGATCAGGATGCAGGCTCATCTAGCTGCACAGGATGATGACATGTGGTACATTATAACTTACGGACCCATGAAGATTTTGAAAGCCAATACAGTAGTTCCAATCACAGATGGGGCACCGCACAGAATTGAAAAGTCTAGAGATGAGTGGAGTGCTGAGGACAAGAGGAAAGCAAATCTAGATAATGTAGCAAAGGACATATTGTACAAAACACTGGACAAAGTAACGTTCAGTAAAATCAAGATGTGCAAGACAGCCAAAGAGATTTGGGAGAAGTTAATTCAGCTTTGCGAAGGCAACGAACAAACCAAAGAAAACAAACTTTCTGTTGCCGTGCAGAAGTTCGACAACATCAGAATGAAAGTTGGAGAAACAATGCATGAATATGATGAAAGAACCAGCTGTATCATCAACGAACTTAATGCACTTGGAAAGGTGTATTCAAACAAAGAAGTTGTATTGAAAATAATCAGAGGTCTTCCCAAGGAATGGGATGTGAAAACCATGGCAATGAGGGAGTCTAAAGATCTAAACAAAGTTGAACTCCATGACCTATTCGCTGACTTGAAAGCATATGAGTTTGAACTGAAAAATCGAGAGGGAGAACCATCTACCCTAGCAGCTACTACCGGCTTAACTGCTGTAAGAACAGAACCAACTGGTTCAGTTGAGAAAGCTGCTGATCAACTAAGCAATGATGCCATGTCATTGTTCATTAAGAAGTTTGGAAGATTCATGAGGAAGAATCAAGGGAATTTTCAAAAGAACTATCAAAGAAACAACTCCAGAGAAGAGTCAAATGCATGCTACAACTGTGGCAAACCAGGTCATTATATTGCTGACTGTCCCAAACCCAAGAAGGACAGTCAAGTTTCAACTGAAAGAAAAAAGAAAGTGTATGAGCACAAGAGGAGGTCTAAGGACGACAAGAAGCCTTACAGAAAGAAACATGAAGTACTTCTAGCTGAAGATAGCAAAGCCAAATGGGTAGACACTGACAGCGAGGAATCAGAACCAGAAACTTCATGCAGTTCTAGTGACGATGAAGAAGAAGTAAAATGTCTGATGGCTGCTGATACAGAACTAGAGTCCAGCAGTCAACAGGTATTTGATTTTAGTTCCACTGATTTTACCAGAGAAGAACTTATTTCGACATTGCATGACATGGTTAATGAGTATCAAAAGCTTGCTTTATCGTTTGAAAAATCCAGAGCGAAGCAAAATGATCCCAAAGACGATAAAACAAAAACTGATGAATCAGTTGATATGTTGAGTCTAAAAATGGAAATTGTTGAGCTCAGAAATGAAAGAAGCAGGGATCAATTAATGATTCAAAAGTTGTTTCTTGAAAATTCAAAGCACACTGAGCTTATTCAGGCTTGGAACAAATCGTCTGATGCTTTAACTGATATACAGAATTCTCATAAATCAGTTACTGATAAAACTGGTTTAGGATTCTGTAATAAAGATGATTCGTATTCCAAAGATACTCAGCCAAAACTGAAAATAAACAAAGGGAAATACATTCACTTTGTAAAATCAGTTATGGTACAAGAATAAGCTGAGCCGAGTAAACTGATTGAACAGCCAACTCAAAGCATGAACAAGGGCAAAAGATGTGGAATTGGTTATAGCCCAAAAGTTGTGACTGACTCTCGAAGTCAGAAACCGAAAATTTTCAGCAAAAATTACTCTAATGGCTACTCAAATTACTACAACAACAAGCCAGTTCAGAAAAGATACTGGCTGAACAATCAGTTGAAAAAGGGCAAATCACATGTTGTATCTCCTGCACACCGTACATCAAGCACACACAAACAGGGAAAGTCCATCTGGAATACAGCAACTGGATGGTCAGTTAGATTGATCCAAGTCTAGATTCCTAAAGGACTAATCAACTTTGGGCCCAAATAAAAAAAAAGGGGTACCAGAATCTTATCTTGTGTATGATTGCAGGTAACAGGTACAAGCTTTGAATCTATATGGTACTTGGATAGTGGATGTTCACGCCACATGACAGGAGATTCAAATTTATTATCTCAACTTGTCAAATGTATTGGACCAAACATCAGTTTTGGAGATAATTCTAAAGGTAAAATTGTGGGTAAGGGTAAGCTTATCCATGGTAACTTCACCATTAATGATGTATTATTAGTTGAGAATCTTAAGTATAATCTGATCAATATCAGTCAGCTATGCGATAATGGATTCTCAGTTCAGTTTGACAAACATTCTTGTTCAGTCAAAAACTCAACTGAAGAGATCATCCTAACTGGAAAAAGTTGTGGAAACACATACAAAGTCAGTTGGAATGATCAACCTTATGTACCAGTATGTTTTATTGCCTCAAAATATTCTAAAAACTGGTTGTGGCATAAGAGATTAAACCACCTGAATTTCAAGTCTATTGCATATTTGAGTAACCACGATCTTGTTACTGGACTGCCCAAAATGGATTTTATCAAAGACAAAATTTGCTCAGCATGTCAGTTTGGTAAACAAATCAAATTTTTTTTAAGAACAAGTGTGGGGACCCGGGCTCTAACTCATTTCTTTGGGATTAATGGATCTTTATTATAAAAAGTAGGTCAAATTTTTGCTTTTAACATTACATCAAATGTTAATAAAACTAAACACAACATATACTTCTACTTCATTTCATCAAATGTAAATACAAGTCTTGTTATTATACATTCGTATAAACTAGTGTTTAAAACAAACTGCTATCTACAAGTAGTACAAAGCTAGTAAAAACCACTAGTCCTCTGCTGCGCCCGAAGTCACCACGCTATCACGATCTCATCTCTGTCTCGACCCAGGTCCTGCCCCACCTATGTTATGCACACATACAGACATAACAACAGCCGGAAACTCCGGTGAGAACAAATCTCAGTATAAACATGTATACATGCATATAACAATCTAAATCATGAAACATGCTATTCTGAATGTCATCAATATAAGTATGCAATGCAAATCCAATCATATCTAGACTCGACTCAACTATAACTCTAGGGATCCCGATGTGAATAAGACGTCAATGGCTGTCACTTACCCTCCCAATCGGGGTGACTATACGTCTTATTCCTAGACTTCGGCCTGATCTGTATCGACATCTACAATAGGAGAACGATCTTCCCCTAAGCTGCGATATCACCGAACGTCTAGAAGTCTGACTGTTCTGTCAATACTCTCCTATCTTAAATGCAATGAATAACAATCTGTAAACAAAGCATAATCATCTCAAAAGATTTGAATACAAGTCTATAAACAAATCACAATCGTATTACAAGATGAACAATAAATCTAGTATGTGATTTTGGCTTGGGAAACTCAAATTGGATCTAATTTGAGTCATGTCTCCCCAAACAAAACATGCATTATACCTTTCTTGTTAAACCGTTATTGATGTCGAGGTCTCGAAAATGAATCTTACCGATGTCAGTCTGAAATGGCAATGTAAAGATACACTCTATCAAGACATAACTCAAAGCGAGTCTTGTACCATTCATAATTCAATCTTAATACAATTCAGTAGTGTAATGGCATGATTTCTCGATACTAATCTCTCAATAATAATAGTAGATTATCCACAACTCATCCCATCAATAAAAAAATCATAATCTCCCCAAAATCTGCATTATCTCAACTCATACAATCTGAAATTTCATAACAATTGCATATGACATCCGATATTCAATCCGTTTGTGTATATACTATGCTCACTATGTGAAGAACACAATATAACCATCAAATTACAATTTCCCCAACCTATAAATTTTAAACCATGTTGAAACTAAATAATACTTACATCCTCTTGTAGCCCTTAATGAGAGGAGTAAGAATCTCTACTCATAATAAAAATCGGATGGCTAAATCTTGAGTAATCTTACCCCAAAACCTTGAAGAAACTTGAGGATTCTTTGGAGGAAAGTCTCGGTTCTCAGCTGCTGAAAATGAGGAAGAATTCGTGCATTACATATATATACCATGCCATGTGTCATCATAAGAAACGAAGGTGGCTTTCTCGCATGCAGCACCGCGGGTGCGGTCCTCTTGCACCGCGGGTGCGCTGTGCCCACGGCAGCCCTTTTATTTTCCTAAACTCGATGACCGCGGGTGTGGTCTTGTCACCGCAGGTGCGGTCTTGTTCTTACCGCGGGTGCAGTATCACAATGTCAAAAATAGGTACCCTACTGGACATTCACCGCGGGTGCGGTCCTTCTAGCTCCGCGGGTGCGGTGTCCCCTCGGCCTCACTTTCACAAATTCACATTTAATGACCGCGGGTGCAGTATTTTCCTCAGCGCGGTTGCGGTCTGCTTCATATGCAATATTTCAAAATCTCATTTTATGAACTTAAAATCTTGGGCATTACATTTCTCCCCCTCTTAGAAATGCGTTCGCTCTCGAACTCACAGGCAACCAATCAATTCATACATGAAAAGTAATATAATCAAGACTGAAAAATTACTTACATTATGTGAATAACTCGGGATGTCTCTGTCTCATATCTGCTTCTGTTTCCCAAGTCGCTTCTTCGATGCCATGACGACTCCATTGGACTTTCACTAGCGGAATAGTCTTTGTCCTGAGCTTCTTTTCTTTCCGATCAACAATTTGTATCGGTTGCTCAACATAGCTCAAGGTCTGGTCAAGCTCCGCTTTGTCAGGGTGAATGACATGAGAAATATCTTGCATATATCTACGTAACATCGACACATGAAAAACGTCATGTATACCAGATAAAGAAGGAGGAAGAGCAAGTCTGTAAGCTCGATCGCCAATCTTTCAAGAATCTCGTACGGACCAATGTATCGAGGAGACAATTTCCCATGTTTGCCAAATCTGACAACGCCTCGGAAAGGAGAAATCTTCAAAAATACTCTGTCTCCTTGTTCAAATACTAATGGTCTACGTCTAATGTTGGCGTATTTCGCTTGTCTATCCTGTGCCGTCTTCATTCTCTTCTGAATAATTTTCACCTTCCCAGTCATGTCACGAATCACATCCGGCCCAAGTCCTGGTACCTCTGAGATGTCATCCCAGTAGAGCGGAGATCTGCACTTCTTGCCATATAAAGCTTCAAACAGTGCCATCTCAATGCTCGTCTGATAGCTGTTATTGTAAGAGAATTCACAAAGAGGTAGAGAATCTTGCCAACTAGTGCCAAAGTCTAGCACTACGGCTCTCAACATATCCTCTAAAGTCTGGATAGTCCGCTCTGACTGTCCGTCTATTTGAGGATGATAAGCACTACTCAGGTGTAATATCGTACCTAAAGTATGCTGTAAACTGTGCCAGAAGTGTGAAGTGAATCGTGGATCACGATCTGATACGATAGACTTCGGCATACCATGTAATCTGACTATCTCTCGGACATATATCTCCGCCATCTGATCATGTCGATAAGTCATTCTGTACGGGATGAAACAAGCTGATTTGGTCAGTCTATCGATAATGACCCAAATCGCATCACAGCCTCGGAAAGATCGAGATAACTTCGTCACGAAATCCATGGAAATATGATCCCATTTCCATTCAGGAATAGACAAACTCTGAAGTAAACCTCCGGGCTTTTTCCTCTCGGCTTTCACCTGTTGACAGTTCAAGCACTTAGACACAAATTCTGTAATATCTGATTTCATTTGTTTCCACCAGAACTGTGTCTTCAAGTCGTTGTACATTTTCCTGCCACCAGGATGAATGCTAAACCAACTACAGTGCGCTTCTGATAAAATCTGTTGTTTCAAATCTGAAACATCTGGTACTACAAGACGGTTATTCACGAACAAAACATGATCACGTACCTGGTATTCTGAAATATGTCCTGTTCGGACCATTTGAATCGATCTCTGCACATTCTGATCGGTTCTTTGGGCTTCTTTGATCCTCATAATTAAATCAGGCTCAACTCGGATTGTAGCAAGTTGTAGTGGCCTATTCTTTGTATCAAATTCTAATCCAGAAAAACAACAATTTTCAACTAACTTTGTTACACCTATCGTCGATAAGGATAAGGAACAAACCATTCGACTCAAAGCGTCCGCTGCTGCATTTGACTTCCCTGGGTAGTATTTGATTTCGCAATCAAAGTCTTTCAGTAGATCAAGCCATCTACGCTGCCGCATATTCAGTTCTGATTGAGAAAATAGATACTTCAGGCTCTTGTGATCGGAGTAAATCTCAAATTTCTCGCCGTAGAGATAATGACGCCAGATCTTTAATGCAAATATGATAGCCGCCAATTCGAGATCATTAATGGGGTATCGGACTTCATGTGGCTTCAGTTGTCTCGAGGCGTATGCGACCACATGCCCTCGCTGCATAAGAACACATCCCAATCCTCGGTGAGAGGCATCACAATATACAACGAAATCACCCGTACCTGAAGGTATCGTCAGTACTGGAGCACTGGTCAGCTTCTTCTTCAATTCCACAAAGCTAGACTCACAATCCTCAGACCATACAAATGGTGCATTCTTTTGTGTCAACTGGGTAATTGGCTTTGCAATACTGAAGAAATCTTTAATGAATCGTCGATAGTATCCTGCTAGACCCATGAAACTGCGTATCTCTGGCACAGAAGTCGGTCTCGGCCAACTGATCACAGCTTCCACTTTACTTGGATCTACAGCAATACCATCTCCAGATATGATATGTCCCAAAAAGACAACTCGATTCAACCAAAACTCACACTTTGACAATTTAGCATACAGTCATTCATTTCTTAAGGTCTGTAATACAATTCTTAGATGCTCTGCATGCTCATACCTGTTCTTAGAATACACCAGAATGTCATCGATAAAGACAATCACAAAATCATCCAAATACCTCTGAAAGACTCGATTCATCAATCCCATAAATACCACTGGGGCAATCGTCAAACCAAAAGGCATGACAATAAATTCATAATGTCCATACCTGGTTTGAAATGCTGTCTTCGGTATGTCTACATCTCGAACTCAGAGCTGATGATATCCAGATCGCAAATCGATCATAGAATAAACAGATGATCTCTGTAATTGATCAAATAAATCGTCGATGCGCGGCAATGGATATTTATTCTTCACTGTCGCTTTGTTCAATTGCCGATAATCTATACACAATCGCATCGATCCGTCTTTCTTTCGCACAAAGAGCACTGGTGCGCCCCAAGGAGATACACTAGGTCGGATATATCCCTTGGCTAGAAGATCTTCTAACTGTGCTTTCAGTTCTTTCAGTTCAACAGGCGCCATCCTATACGGAGCTCGAGATATAGGAGCAGTACCTGGCATAAGATCTACGCTAAAATCTACCTCTCGAGCTGGAGGTAACCCTGGGATTTCATCTGGGAACACATCTGCAAACTCCCGTACTACTGGCAAATCTGCCAATGCCGGGCTCGATTTCTGTACATCTATAGCATACACAAGGAAGCCTTCTGCTCCTCTCTGTAAAAATCTATTCATAGTCAAAGCCGATATCAAGGGAATCCGAGATCTGGAACCCTTACCGTAGAATTTCCACTCTTCTGTTATTTCGGGTCTGAATCTGACAATCTTGTGAAAACAGTCCACGGTGGCTCTGTACTTAGTTAACATGTCAATCCCAACAATGCAATCAAAATCAGCTAACCCAAGTACTATGCAATCTAGATCAATTTCATGACCCTCAAACTGTAAGATGCAATGTCTAACCGTAGTCACAGCTATCAAACCACTTCCCAACGGAGAAGTAAGAGACACTACATCCAACAATGACTCAACAGGCAAGGAATGCAATAATGCAAACCGCTCTGAGATGAATGTATGCGATGCACCAGTATCTATCAATAATTGAGCAGGATAACTACAAAGGAGACAGTTACCTAATATAACATCGTCTGGGGCATCCTGTGCTTGCTCTTCAGTCAACGCAAACACTTGTGCCTGTTGTCTTTGAGGCTGGCTTCCGGTCTGGCTACCTCTGGCTCGAGGCTGGGTCTGTGGAGGAGTAGGCTGAAAGGAGTGAACAGATGAAGCTTGCCTCTCAGGCTGAGTCACTGATGCAGACCACCCTGCACCCTGAAATCTCGATGCACCACTTCTCTGAGGACAGACTTTGGCGAAATGTCCTTGTTGCCTACATATGTTGCATCTCCCCGTCACTCCCTGACACTGCTCTGTGGCATGTCGGCCTCCACAAGTACTGCAATACACACTTGTCACATCTGTACTCTGGCCAGGACCTCGCGGTCGTGACCTACTGGAGCTCGACGAACTGCTCCCTGCTCTCTTGAACTGCTTACCCTTAACTTTCAACGGATCTTTCCGCCCGCTGCTACTACCGCCGCTATCGAATCTAGGAGGAGTTTGTACTGGAGGTAATGGCGGTCTTGGACTCGGGGCAACATACGGAACACTCCGTTGCCTAAGCAATCCTGCTTCTGCTCCTTTGGCACGGTTCAATGCATCGGCGAAGTTGTTGGGTCTCCCAGTATTTACCAATGTAAAGATATCGAGATTTAAGCCGTTTATAAACTGATCTGCCATGGCCTCATCATTACCTGAAACATGTGGTGCAAATCGAAGCAAGGAAGAAAACTTAGCGACGTATTCTTCAATGTTCAATTGCCCTTGCCTCAGGTTTGCAAACTCAGCGCCTTTATCTTTACGGTAGGATACAGGAAAGAATCGCTGATAAAACTCTGTCTTGAAAACTTTCCAGGTAATCTCTGTGCCACGCTGCTCTAATGCTCTTTTAATATTCAACCACCAATTCTTAGCCACGTCTTGCAGTTGATGGCCAATGAGTTTCACTCGTTTCTCATCACTGTATTCTAGAGACTCGAATAACATCTCAATATCCTCCAACCAGCTTTCACATTCGATTGCGTTTTCTGTACCCCTTAAGGTAGGTGGTCTGAAAGACTGGAATCGTTTTAACAGAGTCTCCATAGGTGTAGCAGTAACATCCATAGGATCCCCGGATGTGATACCCTGTTCTGGTGCTCTTGGTCGCAAAGACACGACTGCTCTTCCAGGAGGCATGTATCTGATATTCAACAAATTAGTATATCATCTATACAAACTGTCTCAGCCCTCCTCTGATCATTTACCTCTGATCCAGAATCGGTTCTGATTCAGTAAATTACATGATGTAATCACATCAGATAACACACAACATGTAATAAGGAAAACAATAAATCATGCTAGCACATCATAAAGTAAGGAAGAAGACTCAATCTACCCCGCTCATTCTATCTTATCTCAATCTAAAGGATCTATGGCTCTGATACCACCTGTTGTTGGGACCCGGGCTCTAACTCATTTATTTGGGATTAAATGGATCTTTATTATAAAAATTGGGTCAAATTTTTGCCTTTAACATTACATCAAATGTTAATAAAACTAAACACAACATATACTTCTACTTCATTTCATCAAATGTAAATACAAGTCTTGTTATTATACATTCGTACAAACTAGTGTTTAAAACAAACTACTATCTACAAGTAGTACAAAGCTAGTAAAAACCACTAGTCCTCTGCTACGCCCGAAGTCACCACGCTATCACGATCTCATCTCTGTCTCGACCCAGGTCCTGCCCCACCTGTTGTTGTGCACACATACAGACATAACAACAGCCGGAAACTCCGGTGAGAACAAATCTCAGTATAAACATGTATACATGCATATAACAATCTAAATCATGAAACATGCTATTATGAATGTCATCAATATAAGTATGCAATGCAAATCCAATCATGTCTAGACTCGACTCAACTATAACTCTAGGGATCCCGACGTGAATAAGACGTCAATGGCTGTCACCTACCCTCCCAATCGGGGTGACTGTACGTCTTATTCCTAGACTTCGGCCTGATCTGTATCAACATCTACAGTAGGAGAACGATATTCCCCTAAGCCGCGATATCACCGAACGTCTAGAAGTCTGACTGTTCTGTCAAGACTCTTCTATCTTAAATGCAATGAATAACAATCTGTATACAAAGCATAATCATCTCAAAAGAAATTGAATACAAGTATATAAACAAATCACAATCATATTACAAGATAAACAATAAATCTAGTATGTGATTTTGGCTTGGGAAACTCAAATTGGATCTAATTTGAGTCATGTCTCCCCAAACAAAACATGCATTATACCTTTCTTGTTAAACCGTTATTGATGTCGAGGTCTCGAAGACGAATCTTACCGATGTCAGTCTGAAATGGCAATGTAAAGATACACTCTATCAAGACATAACTCAAAGCAAGTCTTGTACCATTCATAATTCAATCTTAATACAATTCAGTAGTGTAATGGCATGATTTCTCGATACTAATCTCTCAATAATAATAGTAGATTATCCACAACTCATCCCATCAATAACAAAATCATAATCTCCCCAAAATCTACATTATCTCAACTCATACAATCTGTAATTTCTTAACAATTGCATATGACATCCGATATTCAATCCGTTTGTGAATATACTATGCTCACTATGTCAAGAACACAATATAACCATCATATTACAATTTCCCCAACCTCTAAATTTTAAACCATGTTGAAAATAAATAATACTTACATCCTTTTGTAGCCCTTAATGAGAGGAGTAAGAATCTCTACTCATAATAAAAATCGGATGGCTAAATCTTGAGTAATCTTACCCCAAAACCTTGAAGAAACTTGAGGATTCTTTGGAGGAAAGTCTCGGTTCTCAGCTGCTGAAAATGAGGAAGAATTCGTGCATTACATATATATACCATGCCATGTGTCATCATAAGAAACGAAGGTGGCTTTCTCGCATGCAGCACCGCGGGTGCGGTCCTCTTGCACCGCGGGTGCGCTGTGCCCACGGCAGCCCTTTTATTTTCCTAAACTCGATGACCGCGGGTGCAGTCTCATTTGTACCGCGGGTGCGGTCTTGTCACCGCAGGTGCGTTCTTGTTCTTACTGCGGGTGCGGTATCACAATGTCAAAAATAGGTACCCTACTGGACATTCACCGCGGGTGCGGTCCTTCTAGCACCGTGGGTGCGGTGTCCCCTCGGCCTCACTTTCACAAATTCACATTTAATGACCGCGGGTGCAGTCTTTTCCTTAGCGCGGTTGCGGTCTGCTTCATATGCAATATTTCAAAATCTCATTTAATCAACTTAAAATCTTGGGCATTACAACAAGGGTCGTAAATTGTAAGGCTCGAGATTTATTAGTCTTCATTGACGAAATACTCGGAAAATATGAGTATGCATGATAAAGGACTTGAGATTTAGTAGTCTTCATTAATATGATACTCAAAGATGTGAGAGTGCATGACATAAAAATGGGAATTTGGGAAGGCAGGCCGAAGCCACACCACACCCGCGGTGTTAAGAGAGACCGCACCCGCGGTCGATGTCCAGTAGGGTAGGAAATTTTATTCGAAGCAAGACCGCACCCGCGGTGCGAGAAGTACCGGACCCGCGGTCGCTATTTTTTGAAAAATGAAAATGGTGCCTAGAGCATGGCGCACCCGCGCTGTAGGAATGACCGCACCCGCGGTGCTGCATGCGAGAAATACACCTTTGCTCCTTGAGTTGACACATGGCAGGATATATATATAGATGTATTGCTGATTCATTCTCTCCCATTTTCAGCAGGTGGGAACCGAGAACAAGGGTGGAATTCCTTCAAGTTTTCTTGTGCTAGACTTGAAATTGTGCAAGAGATATTCATCCAAACTTCAATATAAGCATAGATTTGTGTTCCTTGTATCAAGAGCTACAAGGGGATGTGAGTTTCTTCTCATTTCAGCATGATTTAAAGTTTAAGTATTGGGGAAAATCGGATATGATGATTATTATGTGTTCTTGATATGTTGAGCATGGTAGAATTGCAATCGGATTGATTTTCGGATACCGTATGATATTGTCTTGAATTTCCAGCATATGTGTGTACGAAGTTCTACAGATTTGGAGATACTGATGAGTAGATTATGTTAATTGTGAATTGAGAATTATGAGGTATTGATATATGTGAGAGTTGAATTGACCGGTATTTAGAAAGTACGTCGTTATGCCGTCAAATTATACCAAGGTCAAGCATTGAATTAGGTATGTGTTGATTGTGATTAAATATTAATAGGATGTGTATCAACATTTCCAATTCAGATTCGATATTGACATCTTCGCCTTCGAGACTTCGACTACGACAACAAGAAAGGTATAATGCATGTTTTGTTTGGGGAGACATGACTCAAATTAAATCCAATTTGAATTTCCCAACCCAAAATCACATACTAGATTTATTGTTTATCTTGTAATATGATTGTGATTTGTTTATAGACTTGTATTCAAATCTTTTTAGATGATTATGCTTTGTTTACAGATTTTTATTCATTGCATTTAAGATAGGAGAGTTTGTATGAAAGTATGATTTCTTCTATTCTCCTTTAAATCACCACCTCCCCAAGTTAAACTGGTGCTTGCCGTTGCACCAGGGGCTGTTGCACCAGGCGCTAAATCCAACAATAGTTTCCATGGAATGAATAACGGAAGGGAACTATTTCGATTTCCTTGAAGTTTCAGATTAGAGTAACTCGAGAGATTAAGATAGGAGAGTCTTGACAGAACAGTCAGACTTCAAGACGTTCGGTGATATCGCAGCTTAGGGGAAGATCGTTCTCCTATTGTAGATGTTGATATAGATCAGGCCGAAGTCTAGGAATAAGACGTACAGTCACCCCGATTGGGAGGGTAGGTGACAGCCATTGACGTTTTATTCACATCGGGATCCCTGAGTTATAGTTGAGTCGAGTCTAGACATGATTGGATTTGCATTGCATACTTATCTTGATGACATTCATAATAGCATGTTTCATGATTTAGATTGTTATATGCATGTATACATGTTTATACTGAGATTTGTTCTCATCGGAGTTTCCGGCTGTTGTTATGTCTGTATGTGTGCATAACAACAGGTGGGGCAGGATCTGGGTCGAGACAGAGATGAGATCGTGATAGCGTGGTGACTTCGGGCGCAACAGAGGACTAGTGGTTTTTACTAGCTTTATACTACTTGTAGATAGTAGTTTGTTTTAAACACTAGTTTGTACGAATGTATATTAACAAGACTTGTATTTACATTTGATGAAATGAAGTAGAAGTATATGTTGTGTTTAGTTTTATTAACATTTGATGTAATGTTAAAAGCAAAAAATTTGACCCACTTTTTATAATAAAGATCCATTTAATCCCAAAGAAATGAGTTAGAGCAGGGGTCCCCATAAAAATCTTCTTCCCGATGCTTAGAGCTGTTACATATGGATCTATTTGGTCCAATACCAGTCATGAGCTTAGGGGGAATGAAATACACCTTGGTGGTTGTAGATGATTTTTCAAGATTCACTTGGGTTATATTTCTCAAGTCCAAAGACCAAACTGCTGCTCAACTGATTAAGCTTTTCAAAAGACTATTCAATGAAAAATCAGTTGGAATTGATAGAATCAGATCTGATCGAGGAAATGAGTTTATCAATCAAATTCTTTCAAAGTATTTAGAGAATGCCGGAATTAAGCATGAGCTCTCAGCAGCTAGAACTCCTCAGCAAAATGGTGTAGCTGAAAGGAGAAATCGAACCCTTAAAGAGACTGCTAGAACAATGCTTGCTGATTCTAGTATCTCTCAAAGGTTTTGGGCAGAAGCAGTGACACTGCGTGTTACACTCAAAACAGATCAATGATTAATAAAAATCATATGAAAACACCTTATGAGATCTGGCATGGAAGAAAAATGTGGTTTCTTACTTCAAAATATTCGGCTGCAGATGTTTTATACTTGTAAATTGTAAAACTCATTTAAAAGCCTTTGATGCTAAATCTGCAGAGGGAATATTTCTTGGTTATTCTTTAGTGAGTAAAGCGTATAGAGTTTTCAACAAAAATACTTTAAATGTTGAGGAATCTATTCATGTTTTTTTTTTTATGAAACTATACTAACTGATAAGCCAACTGATCAAGTTGAGCTAGCTGATAGATTTACAGATATAAGCTTGGATGATGATGATGAAGAAGATATCCATATCACTCAAAGCAATCTTCAAACACCGGAACCGGAAGTATTGGATCAACCAGAAGAACCAGAAGCTGTTCCAAATGATCAGTTATTAGAGACACCGAATGACATTCGGTTACCAACTGAAACTGCTCCAACTGAAACTGAAAATGTTCAGTTACCCACAGAAGCAGTTGCTGATTCAGAAGCAATAAATGCAGAACTCGGATGGAAGAAATCACATCCTCCAGAGTTGGTAATAGGTAAACCATCTGATCCAGTAAAAACAAGAAATCAGATGCTCAATCTATTTATTCATTCAGCTTTCGTATCACAACTAGAACCCAAGAAGATTGATGAAGCTCTTGCTGATCCAAATTGGATAAATGCAATGCAAGAAGAGCTAAATCAATTTGTCCATAACAATGTCTGGAACTTAGTTTCAAGACCAATTTCGAAAACTGTTATAGGTACAAAGTGGGTTTACAGGAACAAACTGAATGAAGATGGTTCAGTTGTGCATAACAAAGCAAGGCTAGTGGCACAAGGCTGTAGGCAGAAAGAAGGAATTGATTATGATGAGACATATGCACCAGTTGCAAGACTGGAGGCAATCAGGATATTCCTCGCCTATGCTTCATTCAAAAACTTCAAAGTCTATCAAATGGATGTGAAGAGTGCACTTCTGAATGGCCAGTTGCAGGAAAAAGTCTAAGTTGAACAACCTCCAGGATTTATCAATCATCACTTTCCTGATCATGTATATCATTTGAACAAAGTCTTATATAGTCTTAAACAAGCTCCAAGAGCTTGGTACGAAACTCTTTCCAAATTTCTAACTGATCACGATTTTTCTGTTGGATCAGTTGATAAGACCTTGTTCAAATTTTCCAAGAATGATCATATTCTACTTGTTCAAATTTATGTTGATGACATTATTTTTGGGTCAACTAACCCCAAATTATGCGAGAAGTTTGCTAAGTTAATGCAGGATAAATTCGAAATGAGCATTATGGGTGAACTGACATTCTTCCTTGGTTTACAAGTGAAGCAACTGGATTCAGGAACCTTTATCAGTCAAACCAAATACACTAAGGAATTACTGAAAAAATTTGGTATGGAATCATGTTCAGCTGCAAGCACTCTCATGAGCTCATCAGTTAAATTAGACACTGATCACGGGGGAATATCAGTTGAGACGACACTTTACAGAGGTTTAATAGGTACATTATTGTACCTAACTGCTAGTCGTCCTGATATTGTATTTGCTGTATGCATGTGTGCTAGATTTCAAGCAAATCCTATGCAGTCACATTTTACTGCTGCCAAGCGTATTTTGAAATATCTTAAGGGCACACAGAATGTGGGATTATGGTATTTTAAAGATTCATATTTCAATTTAGTTGGATATTCAGATGCAGATTATGCAGGATGCAAGCTTGATCGAAAAAGTACAAGTGGATCATGTCAGTTTCTTTGAGACAGATTGATCTCTTGGTTCATTAAGAAGCAAACATCTATAGCAACTTCCACAACTGAAGCAGAATATCTCGCTGCTGGAAGCCGCTGTGCTCAACTGCTCTGGATTCAGCAGCAACTGAAAGATTATGGTGTTGATGCAAAGGAATCTCCTATATTCTGTGACAACACAAGCACAATTGCTATTACCTATAATCCAGTTCTTCACTCCAGAACTAAGCACATAGATGTCAGACATCACTTCATCAGAGATCATGCCCTGAAGAAGAACATCAGACTGGAATACGTATCAACTGAGCAGCAAGCAGCTGATATCTTCACCAAACCATTGGCTGAGACTAAGTTTTCTTATTTTTGCAATATACTTGGATTAATTGATTTATCCTAATCAGTCGTTATTTTTTGTCTTGGTTCTTAATCTATTCTTTAGTTTTGTTGTCACTTACTGACTCCTCAGTTAATTGTTTAATTCTATAATTCTCAACTGATGTCAGTTGATCTTCTATTAGTTAGCGTTTTATCAGCTCATATGTTTGCATAGTATCCCACAAAGCTCATTACGTGCAGGAACAAGAAAAATGACGATAAAACAAAATAAACATTTTATTCAACCATAAATATTGGCCAGGACTACATTTTCATATTTTTCTTCTATATCAGCTATCCACATCCTCAACCAAACAGCTAGAGCTGAGGAAGATGTCTTGCAGAAGCTGTGTGAAGAAGCTATGCGATTGAGAGTCTCCAGCTCCTTTCGAAGCATCAGCTGGTAGAGATGACCATCTTTGAAGACGTCCACCTCCGCAGAAATGTCTAAGTGCTCCTGCACTTCTCTCAGTTGTGCTATCCGTTTGAAGGTGGTAGCCCTTCCAGAGTTGTACAGGAGCTCAAGCTCTTGTAACTCTTCCCAGTAGGGAAGACTATCATAGAAGACCTTGTCTTCAATAGCAGACTTTCTGGCCTGCAGAGAGAATGGAGAAACGTTTGAGCTACTTGCACCTTCCATATTTTTTTTTGCTGATATACTTGTGACTAACTCTTTAACTCTTATTTATAGACCAGGTCGAGGAAGATGAAAGGACAATTTTTATTGACGTTTACTCTACCAAGCATCAGGATTTCCTTAATTAATCTTGCTTATATCATCTTCACTTTCTTTAATGCATTTATTAAGGGGGAATATTGGTTTTTAAAAGGTTAACTGAGAAGACAACTGATTATTCAGCTCTCAACTGAAAGGACACAGTCTGACAAGTGATCGTTCAGTTGAGCGTTTCACTAATCTTCTCGTATACGTTAACTAATTAAACCTATTATATTAAAAATCAAGTGACGTGACTGTCTTCAAGCATTGAATGCTGTTTTTCAGTAAATGATTAGCGTCAACGTGGACACCTTTAAAACCGTTCAAATACACACGCATTTGGCACACGTACACACGTTGTAATTCAGAATTTCTATGGACTGACATGTGTCCAGAATTTGAATAGTCACGTACATATGTACCATTCCCCGCGTCATTTCAGTTTTACTTTGCGTATTATCCACATATTCTTGAGAGCAAAAACTAGTTTCATCCTTCAATTTTTCTTTCTCAGGCATTCAATCAGTTCGAAATGGCAACTCCAGTTCCCGCTTATATGCTCAATGCTATGGCTATCAATTTTGGGTCCATCTTATCCTTCGGTTATGCGGATGTCAAGAAGGTCTTTCAAAAACTGGAAGCTGCTGGTTTACGGACATTTTTGGGTACATCATCTCAAGAAATCTACCCAAAAGAACTTCAAGATTTCTATTCCACCGGTAAGGTCGACTCTGATGGCAACATAATTTCTACGGTCAATAATCAGTCTCTGACCATTTCTGAAGACTCCTTTGGAGAAATTTTCTCTCTACCTTCTGCTGGTTTGGCACGACTCTCGGATGTTAAGGCATCTGATATTGAAGAGATGCAAACCGCACTCTCTGCTGATGGACGGAAGATCAAAGTCTCCGATCCAAAGAAAGAACTGAAGTATGAAGTTCAGTTACTTGCTGATGTTGTAGCCAAAGGGCTTTTGGCAAAAGCTAGATCGTTTGCTGCCCTCACTTTGGAAAAATTTCAAGCCATTTCTGTTATTATGGCTGATCGTCAATTCAACTGGAAGCACCTTATATTTACTGTTCTGAAGAATATGTTTCTGTCTTCTAAACAATCTAAGGGATTTGCTGTGCAACTTAGTTATCTGATGAAATTGAAAGGGTTAGTGGCTGATGACTCAGAAAGATCATCAAAGTTTAAAGTCTTTAATGCGAAGAACACTAAGCCACTGAGAACCAAACTGGACATTTCTCCTGCTCAGTTTTTCAAAATCAAACAGGAGATTGGGACTGAGACAGGCTTTGGTTCCAACTGAAAGGTCAGTTCAGGATATGCCTCGACCATCTCCTGCTGAACAGCAACTGTACACTGAAGCCGAGCTTTCTTTTGCAAACATTGAAGAAATTATCCAAGCAGTGGTACAAGATACTAAATTGAGTGAACCTTTGTGTAATACAGTTGATCACTCTGCTGATCAAATCCATCCAGAGGTCACCATTTCATCAAAAGAACCAGTTCAGCATGATCCAGTTGCTGACCAAGCTATTTCGACTGATGTGCCAATTGATTCTCACGTTCATTCTTTAGAGGCACCAGTTTTGATCTTATCACCATCTACCACTCATCTAACCAATTCTTCTGCCGATCAGAATCCACCCTCACCGCCTCCAGTTCAAGGAGAAATTATTGTAACTGATGTTCCAGTTCAGAATGTTGCTGATACAGTTTCAACTGAATAAGCCTTAGTCATTTCTTAACAGACAAAAAAAGAACCAAGAACATCTCATCAGTCTCCTCCTCCATCTTCATCAGATATTGATCTTATTTTGGAAGAAGTTCAGCATATGCAGGAAAGTATGCAACAAATTATCACTGCCATATTGAAAATTCAGAACACTCAGCTGTCTCATACTCTGAAGTTGGACTCTTCTCATCAGTTCAACTTAGAAAAACTGAACGCCATACAAGCAGCTGTTACCTCTCTAACTTTTGCAGTTGACGATATACAAAAAAACAGAGGGATATTTTCCAGTCTCGCTGCCAGTCAAGACTCTATCAACAAACGAGTCGACAGTGTAGAATCTCTTGTTTCAAGAAAAATCGATTTACTTCAATTTGCCATGACTACAGCTATCAGAAATATTTCCGAATCTATCCATCTCCTCTCTATTGATGTTAGAAAATTATCTTCTAAGATGGAGATGTTTGACAAAAAGGGGGAAGAGAACTGATTTTAGAAAAGCAGAAATTATCTTAAATTCTTATATCTATGAAGAATATGAGTTCACTTGAATCTACATCTTATTTTATCTACAAAATTTCAGTTATTCAGTTATACTTTATTTTGAGTTTTGTCAAACACCATAAAGGGGGAAATTGTTGGAAACTTAATTCCGGTGCTTTGACAAAAAGACTTACAAACTGAACTTAGCAACTGAACTGCTCATCAATTGAACACGTCATCTGCTGAACTCAGTCAACTGTTCTATACATCTGAAGTTCATTCTCGGCAACTGATTCATTACCAACTGACCTCTCAGTTGTACACGTCATCAGTTGAAAGCGACAAGAGACAAAATCGTACATATACCTGCAACTAGTAGTGGAACGCCGCATTGCATAATGAACAGTGTACGATTGTCAGAATATATCGATGTAGCAATCAACGGTTAGAATATTCAAACATTCTTTAATGTTACCGTTGAGAGAAGAGCCTATAAATAGTCGAAGAACAGCAACGGAAGAACCCCCGACTTTCAGTTATCCTATTCTACTTGCTGTTACGCTGCAAAAATATTTACTCGCAATCAGAAATCAAAGCTCACGATTATTAGTCATATCAGTAGTATTCAAGACCACATTCTCGAGCTTATATACCACTATGCAATCTTTAATAGATTTTCAAAGTTGTTCTAAGATCAGTTACGATCTATAAAAGTGTTGTAGTTTCAGTTTTGGCAAAGTGATAAGCCCAAACTAAAGTGGGTCAGTACAGTGTCGTGTATTTGATCAAAGTCTTTTAGTGGATATCCTATCTTCGTGATAGAAGGGGTGACGTAGGAGTTAATCAATTCTCCGAACATCCAGAAACTTATTGTGTCATTACGTCAGTTACCATTTTCAGTTAGATACTCTATCTTTCAGTCAGTTAGTTTTCCGCAACTGTTTTATTCAGTTTAACTGATTGTTGTTGACCGACGGGATATTTAGTTTCAGTTTGTAACATAACAGAACACATATTGTCGAAGAATATTTTAAATTCGAGCAGTGTTTATTCAACCCCCCCTCCTTCTAAACACTCTTTATTCGATTAACCGATCCTATCAGGGACATCATGCCAAAAATTTTATAAACCATCAAAGTGATGCCTCTTGTTTGATTTGCTTCATAATATAGTTATATCATTCAAACCTTATTTTAATATGGTAATTATGCTAAGTATAGAGTAAAGGTGTGAAATTTATATTTAAGAAAATTTTTAATTTTTCCGCAAAATTTTAAGTAGTAAAAGTACGGTATGTTACAGTTGGTATCAGAGCGGTGTTTTTGTAAAGGGTTATGCATACTGCCAGTCTCATGAAGCTCACGAGGTCACACCTCAAGTCTGTAAGTTTTAAAGTTTCAAATTTATGTTATGTAATAAGCATTTAGTTCTGATTCAAGCATGTGCATATTTTAAAGTTGTAGTACGCGCATCTTATGTCATTGATATCATGTTCATGCATATTAGGTTTACGTGTTGGGTAATTGTTGGAACAGAATGCCTCCTAGACGTGTGGTTGACCGAGAAGCAATGGAAGAGGACAGAGAGGCCCGTAATGAGGAGAGGGCCAATCCTCCACCTCCACCTCCGGATATGCAGGCTCAGATGCTCGCTGGTATGACGTAGTTCTTCGCGCAGTTTGCGGGGAAACAGGCTGCAGCAAATGCAGGGGCAAGGCCTAGACCAGAAGCGGTGTGTGGGAGGTTCCATAGGATGAATCCTAAGAAGTTTTCGGGATCTACTGACCCGATGGTGGCAGAGGGATGGATTAAGTCCATCGAAGTGATTTTTGACTACATGGAGCTGCAGGATGCAGACCGAGTCCGTTGTGCCGCCATATTCCTTTTAGCAGGCGATGCCAAACGTTGGTGGGACAGTGCATCGGTGGCAATTAATTTGCCGATTTTGTCTTGGACTGGATTCAAGGAAGTGTTCTTCGCCAAGTACTTCAGTGAGGAAGTACGATCCAGACTGACTAGGGAATTTATGACGCTGCGACAAGGAGACAGCAGTGTTGCAGAGTTTGTTAGGAGGTTTGAGAGGGGGTGTTACTTCGTGCCCCTCATTGCGAATGATGCCCAGGCAAAGCAGAGACATTTCATGGATGGATTGCGGCCGATCTTGCACCGTGACGTCCGAGTTGCTGGTCCTACTACCTACGCTGTTGCCGTATCTAGAGCTTTGGCGGCAGAACAGGATCAGAGGGACATCGAGGCGGACATGTAGGGCAAAAGGCCCTATCAGGCACCACCGCAACCCTAGCAGCATCAGCGACTTCAGAACACGAGACCTTCCCAGGGGCCACCAGGGAAGAAACCTTATCAGGGACCGCCGATGGGCAAGGGTCCAATCAGCAGCAAGGGGCACCTCAGAAGCCCGTTATTTTCCCAGTATGTCCTAAGTGCAACCGCCAGCATCCAGGGCAATGCTTATATGGATCAGGCGAGTGCTTCAAGTGTGGAGCCAGTGACCACATGCTAAAGGAGTGCCCACAGTGGGAGCAGCCGACTCAGGGAAGAGTATTCGCCATGCATGCACAGGAGGCGAATCCAGACACGACTCTGCTGGCCGGTAAACTTTTCTACCCGAGTTCAGTATTATTTTACCTTGCATGTGGATTTTCATTTGGGATTATTAGTGTGCTAGTATTAATTTTGAATAACTTGAGATGTTGGCTTCCCCTATGCTTGAGGTTTATGTTAGTAATTTTGGGATATAAGTTAGTTAGTTGTTTTAACGTCTCTCAGGAAATATTTTCATAAAAAGATTAGCCACTAAGGCCCTGATAGATTCAGGGGCCACTCACTCCTTCATCTCGGAGATATTTGCTAATCATCTAGACCTCCAGTCTATCAATCTCGACGTGAATTACTCAGTGACAGTCCCATCAGGGGAAGAGCTGTTAGCTACTAGCGTGGTCAGAGATATCGACTTAGAACTGCAGGGCCACCTCGTGTATGCAGATTTGATTCTACTGCCGATGCCAGAGTTCGACATTATTTTGGGAATAGACTGGCTGACAAAGAAAAAGGTCCTGATTGACTTCCAGAAAAGATCAGTATTGGTTAGGCCGTTGGGCATGGAACAGTTTCTATTTGAGCCAGACAGATGGAGAAGCTTCCCTCGCATGATTTCGTGCATGCAGGCGAGGAGGCTTATTTCCAAGGGGTGTCAGGCCTTCTTGGCCAGTATTATTTCAGCGCTTGATGTGCCCACTCCATCTTTATCCGGCATGCCAGTAGTCAATAAATTCCCTGACGTCATCCAGACGATGTTTCAGGTCTTCCACCAGAGAGAGAGGTGGAGTTTGCTATTGATCTCATGCCAGGCACAATGCCAATCTCTAAGACACCGTACTGATTAGCTCCAGCTGAGATGTTAGAACTCAAGCAGTAGATTCAGGAGCTTCTCGACAAGGAATTCATTCGCCCTAGTTTCTCACCGTGGGGCGCGCCAGTACTCTTTGTGAAAAAGAAGGATGGGAGCATGAGACTCTGCATCGATTACCGTGAGTTGAACAAGGTAACGATAAAGAATAAGTACCCAATGCCTAGGATCGAAGACCTGTTTTATCAATTGCAGGGAGCCACGGTATTCTCTAAGATAGATCATCGATCAGGGTACCACCAGCTGAAAGTGAAGGACGCAGATGTGCACAAGACGGCCTTCAGGACTAGGTATGGGCATTACGAGTTCTTAGTAATGCCATTTGGGTTGACGAATGCTCCATCTATTTTCATTGACCTCATGAACCGAGTATTTCAGCCTTTCTTTGACCAGTTTGTCATAGTATTTATTGACGATATTCTCATATACTCGAAAAGCCATGAGGAGCATAGCCAGCATTTGAGGATAGTGTTGGAGGTTTTGCAGGGTCACAAGTTATTTGCGAAGTTCAGTAAGTGCGAGTTTTGGTTGCAGAAAGTAGTATTTTTGGGGCATATAGTGTCTAGCAGTGGTATTGAAGTAGATCCAGCAAAGGTAGCAGCCGTTAAGGAATGGGTTGAGCCAAAGAATGCATCAGAGATCCGCAGTTTTCTGTGTGACACCCTAAAAACGAAGGTGCATAAATGCATTTCTATTAGTATAAATTTTACTATTTCTATTTTTAAAATTTTATCACATTATTTTTCTCGGTACAAATTTTATTTGTCCAAAGTATCTAGAAATACATTAAAATACATCACAATACACTTAAAAATTCATCAAGCACTATGAGGTTCCCATTTCAAAATCAAATACCCAAAATATAATAAAATATTATAATTGAACTCAACATATATGTTAAGTAATTAATTACAATAATTACTAAGTTCAATATAATATAATTAGGTTCAATAATTAGATACACGAATATAATAATATTAAGTTTAGATAATTATAACATCTTTTTCATTTAATAAAATAATAATAATAATAATAATAACAAAATAATAATAATAAAATTAATAAGATATGTATGAATTTTCAGCTATAAATATAGCTGAACCCTTTCAAATTCACGACACCAAGACCAGCCGAGAAGGGAGAGAAGAAAACGAGAGGAGGAGGAAGAGAGGAAAGGGAAAAAGAGCGAGAAAATAGAAGAAAAATTCATACTCTTTCCGAAAAATCCCAATAAATCACCAACTACTCACCTCATATCGTAAAGCAATATAGCACTGGAGGTGACGCAAAAGGATCGCTCAAAAACCAGAAAAGTAAACAAAGACATTCCGCAAAACGACAACGGTATCCCGTATTCAAGCTAGGTACTTTTCGCTCATTTTTCTTATAGCTACACACCAAACTAGAGGTCGCCTTGAATATAAAAGTTGTACCTCTTGCTGCATAGATGAGGCACATACTGCCCGTCGTCCCAAAATATTGCCGGAACTAACATTTTCGGAATGCCGAAGTACCTTAGTTAGCCATACGACGATATTTAAATCTGGTATTGATGGGCTAGGAATGTGACAAAACTTTCAACGGAAGAATTAAAGATCTTCAAAAGTTATATATACTGGAAAAAACCCGGTTGCGCGTGACCGACGGAAGGCCACTCACGCGCCGGCACCATCGGCGCGTGTACTGCACGCGCCGTCGGATCGACAATTTTCCGACGGCCGAACGTTCTTGATGATATTTCTGACTTTTTGGCCTACTTTCGTAATGTTTGGATATACCTTCTAATTAATATGAATTTTGTAAACTTAAGTAAAATAACCGGGTTAAATTTTGAACAAAAAATAATCTGAAAATGATCAGCTAGTTACTTAAAAACTCTAATATATAAATATCATTCATAACATATTTTTAGGACTCGCTCCAGCAACTCGGATTATTAATCAATCCTAAACTATAAGTTAACAGGTTAGGAAATTACTATTCATTCTTCTATTAACGCCTTTGGCATTTGGCCTGGAAAATTTCTATAGCATTTATTTAATGTTCAAATATCATCCACAGTTCATTTCAATTAATGATATATTTTCTTGCATATTTATGAATGGATTGATATATCATTAATGAATGGAGTCATGGACAATGGATTTCGGTCCAGAAATTGAGTCCACTGGACAACGTGGCTTTGGCCCGAAAAATGAGTCCAATGAACAACGGGTCAAAAGTCCCGGGTATATGGTTCATCTGAACAACGCGCACCGAATATTTTGGTCCGGAGAATGGTTCACTCTGCTTGTAAAAAGTTCTCAATTAGAGCCATCAATGTTAATTTATGGAATTTTCATTTATCTATTATTTCATTGCATATCATTCAAAATATCTAAATTGTTATACCTATTATTTCATGCATAATTATGATAAAGTGATATTTAAAAGCCATATATTAATTTCAACTCACTAAGTCCTCAAAGACTCAACCCTCTGTTTCTTTTCGTCTATTGTAATTTCCAGACACAAGAACCCCCGAATTGGAACAAGTGGAAAATAACTGAAGCTGAAATAAGAGCATTTGAAAGTTGGGATGATCTGTTTATAAATGAATGTTAAACTTTCGCTGTAACAAAATTGTATATATGAATGTTAATTTTCCGCTGTAAAATAATTGTACATATTTGAAATAAGAATGTAAATATTTGTAGATAATCTTTAAATTATAGTAGAAAATATTTAAATTTTTATATACAATATCTTTCTAATAATAATAATGGTAAAAATAAAAATAGAAGTTCAATAAAGAAAGATTGAAAGAAAAAAATGTGGCACTTAGTAAGGGAAAAATTATGAATTCCTAAACCGGGGTGGTATCAGAGCCTAGGTTTCTTAGAGCCTAGAGTATAGAGACAGGAGCCTAAGGTTTATTATAATGTCATACCTTAATTTTTATGTTTTCCTCATAATTGAAAGTCTCTTTTCAGGATAACGGAGTCTACTGGGACATCAAAGAAAAAACAAACTATAATCATCAAACAAATGGAGGAAGAAATAGCAAAATTAAGCAAAGAAAACTCAGATTTGAAATGTCTAGTGAATATGTATCGGGAACATTTTGAAACCTTTGGAACAACTGAAACTTTTCATGGATTTATTGAAGAACGGATGAGGGCTGATAATCTAGCATATCAGGGAGAATTAGGTAATTATTGTATGAAAGAGACCGTACTCTTATATACTTACTAGACATGCATGAATTCTATGACTGAGGTTTGATTAGTTTCTTAAAAGGAGTATCACACCCTTCGATCCACATTGACCACTTAATCATGCATGGGCGTGAACTGGTTTATCAATCTATCTACGGAATGGAACCTGGTGTTATCGGTTCATCTTACACAAATCAGACCACAACTCCTCCCATCACTAGCACATTTGAAACCGGAGGTAGTAGTGTCCCAGAGTATGTACCAGCTCCTTTTGCAGAATATTCCGGCATCATGAACACAACAATAGATCAAGACTCCTTTATGATAAAAGATTATCTGTCACCGGAAAAGAAAATTTGAAAAGAAAAAACAACCAGTCAGACAAGGAGAAGCTGTCAAAGGAAAAGTTCCAAGAAACAACAATAAAAAGTGTGGATATTGTGGATTACCAAATCATGAAGAAGAAAAGTGCTGGAGAAAAGGTGGGAAATTTCTTATTTGCGGAAGTGAGCAACACCGTATTCAAGATTGTCCAAAAAGAACGCAAAAGACTCAACCCACAACAAAGCCAAAGATACCTGCTCGAGCCTATGCCCTCTTAGGAAACCAAGAGGAGGAAGTTGACCCCACTGTAGTCGTAGAAGATACTTTTACCATATTATCCAGTTCTACAAAAACTTTATTTGATCCAGGAGCTACTCATTCTTTTATCTCTAAAGTTTTTGTGCATAAATTACCACTGTTACCGGAGCAGCTACCATATAGCTTCAAAATTAGCTCACCTTTAGGGACAACAATGATTATTGACATCATTTACAAAAATTGTCCCTTAAACTTCCAAGAAAAAGAATATCTAGCAGATTTGATTGAATTACCTATCAAGAACTATGATATTATTCTTGGAATGGACTGGTTTTTTAGACACCAAGCCCAGCTCAATTGCTACACAAAAGAAGTTTATCTTCAAACTTCTCATCCAATCATTTCGAAACCTAACCATACCATGAGAATAGTATCAACAGCAGAAGCTAGAGCTATACTAAAAGACAATGAACAAGGATTTCTAGCTTATTTGATAAATAAGCCAAAAGATCAACTCAAGATCTCAGAAATCTCAGTTGTACAAGAATTTCCAGAGGTTTTTCCTGAAAAGATCAATACTTTACCTCCTCAGAGATACGTAGAGTTTTCCATTGATCTAATACCTGGAGCACAACCTAGATCTAAAACTCCATACAGAATGGCACCTTCAGAGTTAAAAGAATTAAAACTTTAATTACAAGAGCTCATGGACAAGAAGTACGTCCGACCTAGTACATCTCCATGGGGTGCTCTTGTATTATTTGTCAAAAAGAAAGATGGAACTCTAAGGATGTGCATTGATTATCGAGAACTTAACAATGTTACCATCAAAAACAAATATCCTCTCCCGTATATCGAAGAATTGTTTGATGTTTTACAAGGATCTCAAGTATATTCAAAACTTGATTTGCGACAAGGATATTACCAATTGAGAATTAAGGAGGATGACATCTCCAAAACGGCTTTTAATACCCGTTATGGACATTATGAGTTTGTGGTAATGCCATTCAGATTAACCAACGCTCCTGCAGCTTTCATGGATATGATGCATCGAATATTTCAATCATTTTTGGACAAATTCGTTGTCATATTCATAGATGACATTTTGATATTTTCAAGAAGTCATGAGGAACATGCTCAACATTTACAATTGATTCTCAAAACTTTGAAAGAGCATCAATTATATGCCAAATTCAGTAAGTGTGAATTTTGGCTAGAAAATGTGTCATTTCTTGGCCACTTTATCTCTAAGAAATGACTGGAAGTAGATCCTGCAAAAATAGAAGCCATTTCTCGTTGGAAACAACCAATCAACATCACAGAAATTAAAAGTTTTCTCGGCTTAGCAGGATACTACCGAAGATTCATTAAAGATTTTGCGAAAATTGCTGTACCCCTGACACAACTAACTCGCAAAGACAACCCTTTCTTATGGAATGATGAGTGTGAGAAAAGTTTTTGCAAATTAAAATAAATGCTTACCAGTGCACCTGTATTGGCTTTACCGGAAGGGACAGAAGGATTTGTGGTTTACACAGATGCCTCAAAATAAGGCTTTGGATGTGTATTAATGCAAAATGATAAATTTATTGCATATGCATCTAGAAAATTAAAGAATCATGAGTTAAATTATCCCACTCATGATCTAGAATTAGGAGCAATAGTGTTTGCAGTAGCAAAATAGAGACACTACTTGTACGGTTCCACTTTTGATATTTATACAGAGCAGAAAAGCCTGAAGTATTTATTTACTCAAAAAGAGCTTAACATGAGGCAAAGAAGATGGATTGAATTTTTGGAAGATTACGATTGTTCCATTCTTTATCAATCAGGTAAAGCTAATGTAGTGGCTGATGCTTTAAGTAGAAAGATCAGCATGGCTTGTTTGGAAATGAAAGAAGTAAGAGAATGGGTACACATCCATTCTCGTGGGCACTTGGCCGGATTGAGAATTGAACTTGAATTTCATACCAGAATTAAGAAAAATCAAGAATTGGACCAAGAAGTTTCAAAACTCCGTACTGATACCAATTTCGTCACCAATTCACAAGGATTACTATGCTATCACGACCGTATTTGTGTGCCAAGCCCAATGAAATTGGAAATAATGGAAAAATCACATCAGTCTCGGATCAGCATTCATCCAGGAGGATCTAAAATGTACCAAGAGATTAAAAAACACTTCTAGTGGAAAGGAATGAAACGAGATATTACAGATTTCATTTCACAATGCCTATCTTGCCAAATGATGAAGGCTGAACATCAAAGAGCAGCAGGCCTTTTGCAACCACTTCCTATACCAGAATGGAAATGGGATCAAATAACTATGGACTTTGTGACCGGATTACCCCAGCTCCCAGGAGGTTTTAATAGCATATGGGTAATTGTTGATCGTTTGACCAAGTCAACACATTTCATACCCATAAGTCACAAATATGGGATGGAAAAAATGGCTGAACTCTATCAGAAGGAAATTATACGGTTACATGGTATCCCCACTACCATAGTATCTGATAGAGATCCGAAGTTTACGTCAAGATTATGGAAAAAACTTCAGGAATGCCTTGGTACAAAATTAAATTTTAGCACAGCAGCATATCCACAAACCGATGGTCAGTCTGAACGAACCATTCAAATATTGGAAGACATGCTTCGCGCATGTGTGCTGGATTTTGTGGCAAACTGGGGAAAACATTTGCCTCTAGTTGAATTTTCATACAACAATAGTTATCAATCCTCAATAAAAATGGCCTCGTATGAAGCATTATATGAAAGAAAATGCCGCTCTCCTCTTAACTGAGATATGGATGAATGGAGAGGCACAAAGAATGGACAAGAACGATCAATCAGGCATGATATTATACAAGAAGCTATCGACAAAATACAACTTATCAGGCAACGAATACAAACAGCTCAAAGTCGACAGAAAATTTATGCAGATAAGAGGCGGAAAGATTTTAAATTTGAAGTCGGAGATTACATATTACTAAAAGTATCACCAAGAAAAGGAATCAAACGTACTGGAAAGAAGGGAAAGTTGCATCCTCGATTTGTTGGACCTTTTGAAGTAATAGAACGAATAGGCACTGTGGCCTATCGTCTATCTCTACCTGAAAATATATCTGGTATACATAACGTATTCCACGTATCACAATTAAGGAAATGCAAAGTAGACTCAGCCCAATTAATTGACCACAAACAGATCTGGAAGAAAATCTAACATATGAAGAACAACCCATGAAGATTTTGGACCAAAGAATAAAGGAACTTCGTGGTCGACCAATTCAGTTGATAAAAGTCTTATGAAAAAATCACAACATTTAATAAGCAACGTGGGAAACAGAGAAAGATGTGAGATGTCAATATCCTCATTTATTCCAATAACTCTTAAATCTGGGGACCAAATTTTTAAAAGGAGGGGATATTGTGACACCCTAAAAACGAAGGTGCATAAATGAATTTCTATTAATATAAATTTTACTATTTTCATTTTTAAAATTTTATCACATTATTGTTCGGTACAAATTTTATTTGTCCAAAGTATCTAGAATACATTAAAATACATCACAATACACTTAAAAATTCATCAAGCACTATGAGGTTCCCATTCCAAAATCAAATACCCAAAATATAATAAAATATTATAATTGAACTCAACATATTTGTTAAGTAATTAATTACAATAATTATTAAGTTCAATATAAGATAATTAGGTTCAATAATTAGGTACACGAATATAATAATATTAAGTTTGGATAAACATAATATTTTTTTTCATTTAATAAAAAAATAATAATAATAATAAAAAATAAAATAATAATAATAAAATTAATAAGATATGTATGAATTTTTAGCTATAAATATAGCTGAACCCTTCCAAATTCACGACACCAAGACCAGCCGAGAAGGGAGAGAAGAAAACGAGAGGAGAAAGAAGAGAGAAAATGGAAAAAGAGAGAGAAAATAGAAGAAAAATCCATACCCTTTCCGAAAAACCCAATAAATTACCAACTACTCACCTCATATCGTAAAGCAATATAGCACTGGAGGTGACGCAAAAGGATCGCTCAAAAACCAGAAAATCAAACAAAGACATTCCGCAAAA
The DNA here is from genome assembly GCF_022965805.1 of Primulina eburnea. Taxonomy (NCBI): domain Eukaryota; kingdom Viridiplantae; phylum Streptophyta; class Magnoliopsida; order Lamiales; family Gesneriaceae; genus Primulina; species Primulina eburnea. The sequence continues at coordinate 19,374,983 of NC_133114.1, read as the reverse complement.
CAGCAACGGTATCCCGTATTCAAGCTAGGTGAAATCTCATATTTCTTATAGCTACACACCAAACTAGAGGTCGCCTTGACTATAAAATTTGTACCTCTTGTTGCATAGATGAGGCACATACCGCCCGTCGTCCCAAATATTGCCGGAACTAACATATTCGGAATGCCGAAGTACCATAGTTAGCCATACGACGATATTTAAATCTAGTATTGATGGGCTAGGAATCTGACAAAACTTTCAACGGAAGAATTAAAGATCTTCAAAAGTTACATATACTGTTTAGAATGATAAACATTGTGTGTTCACAATTTTCAAAAACTTTCGGAACATTGTCGGTTCACGGTCCGTATAATCGAGTCTAGAATGATAAACATTGTGTGTTCACAATTTTCGTGAGTTTCAGAGTTGCGCAAGTACACGGACCCAGACACGGACCCCGGCACGGGGTCCGTGCCTTTGATTTATTCTTGGTGCCATTTTTGCGTGCAGACTCGGACCCCCACACGACCAGGGCACGGGGTCCGTGACCTTGTTTCTTCTCGGAGTCAGAATTTGCGAAGCTACCCGGACCTCTACACGGATTTTAGCACGGGGTCCGTGTCGTTCCTTCTTCTCGGTAAGTCTTTTAGCGAACCTACACGGACCCATACACGGACCCGGGCACGGGGCCGTGTACTCACGTTTTTGGGAAAAGCTTAATGTTTTCTTTGGGGTTTTATGTCATGGTTTAGTGCAAGGATTATCAAGGTCGAGTCATGGGGAAATTTTAGAATGTTCTAAGAATTGATTGAGCTTGAGAGTAAGCATGATAATTCCGTCTAAGTTATGCAAGTTAAGCTTTTGATGTCATGTAGTATGTGCAGCACCGGCCCCAATCGAAGTTCAACGAATCCCTCAACGCCAAGTAAGTATGTTGTTTTTTGAGGTATGCTAAATGTCTTGTGACCAAATTACGTTTAGGATTAGAAAGCGTTAAATTATGAACGGGGACCAATCCGCCCGTTAAATTATGAACGGGTTTAGATCGTGATTGGAAAGCGTTAAATTATGAACGTGGACCAATCAGCCCGTTAAATTATGAACGGGAATCTCATGTATGTGGCAGTGGATACGTCCCTGTCATCCCAGTACTGTGGTTTAGTGTGATCAGGCGAAATATGTTGTGGGTCACTTGCTTTGAAACATGCTTCTAAGCAAAGAAAATTATGAAGTATGTATGTTTAAGTATGTTCAAGTATGCAATCATGTTTATGAAAGTTTCACGTTATGGCACGTCTAAGATATGTACGTATGTTCAAGTTTAAGTATGTACGCTCTATTTTGAAATTGCATGTGGTTTTATTATGTATTATTTGTTACTTCCAGTTTATACGTGTTGAGTCTTTAGACTCACTAGACTTGATCGATGCAGGTGAGGATGATCATGATGAGACGAGGGGTGGGGACCAAGGAGCAGGCTTGGACTGAGCAGAAGGCTAGACCCCAGGACCGCCCACGTTATTTTAAGATTTTAAGCATGAAAATATTAATACTCTGATTTTATGTTCTGATGCGAGATGTTTTGAGCCAGCTTTTCTATCAGCAAATTTTTTATTGGTGATGGATGATTTCAAAGATATAATTTTTATGAACGATGAGTTGACGACCGTATGGAAGTTTATATTTAAGAAAATTTTTAATTTTTCCACAAAATTTTAAGTAGTAAAAGTACGGTACGTTACAGATCAGTATATAATTGAAGTCAGATCGAAGAACGGACTGTTTATATAATTGTTATGATTTTCTGAAGCGATATGATTGAGATTGTGCAGATTTGATATTATGACCTGTTATTATTGAAGATTATGATTCGTATTGATATCGATTATGAGTTGTGGTATTATATCTATGATGTTGAGATTGACAGGGTTATCAAGACTGTATTTTTATGCCGTCGAAACATTAGTAGATTGATTTTGATCAGATTCAGTATTGATTGAGATTGTATCGTTGTATCGTTGACATTGATCAGATTATGTCTTGATTTGCGTATTGATCAGAACAGGCCTTGAATTGAACTGTATATTGACACCGTATATTCGATATTGCCATTTCAGGTTGGATATGGACACATTTGACTTCGGGACTTCGAATTCATCAGACCGAGAAGAGAAATGTATAAATTGATGTTGATGTGGGATTGCACAACTCGAGTTTGATTTGACTTGAGTTTCACAAAATAACATACTTTACCTTATTGCAATAATGTTTGCAATTGAATGAGATTGATATCTTTGATCTATTTATTTATGTATTGAGTCATAGGCGGATGCGCCTAGTCGTAGACGATTGATCTTGTGACATAGGTGCCGGATAGTGATGGAATCGTCACTGGCACATTGCACGTTGTCACAATATAGTGATTTGGCGAAAGTGCCAAAGTCTGTGACGGATAGGTCAAGACACCGGATGTTTGGTCATATCGAAGTGGATAGAATTGGAGTTTCTTCTATTACTGATATTCGATATGGAAAGGGCCAAAGTCCGCGAATAAGAACGTACCACCACCCCGATCGGGAGTGTAGGTGGGTGTATGTTCTTATTCAGACCGGGATCCCTAGATTAGGATGAGTCGAGTCAGAGTCTAAGAATCACGTAGTCTGATACAGAGTTTGTATTGATTCATGTTTCTGATTTTCATACATGTTATGAATATTTGTTTCATGCTGTTATATTTGTTTATATGGAATGCATGTATACATGATTTATACTGGGAAAGTAATTCTCACCGGAGTTATCCGGCTGTTGTCTTGTTTGTATGTGTGCATGACAACAGGTGGGACAGGATCAGGATCAGGAAAAGGATGAGAGATTATAGGTAGCGTGGAGATCCGGGCCCAGAAGCAGAATAGGGGTCAGCACTTGATGTATAGCTGTTGAATCTAGTTGAGATAGAGACATGTAGTACATGATTTGTATTTTTATACTGATATGTATATGAGATATATTACATTACGTTTCCGTATTTGTATTTTTTTTTAAAAAATAATTTAATTAGTCTCACTTTTCTTAATTGTTATATTCGACATTAAGATATGAATTAGTGTCCGAGTCCCCACAGCAGGTCTCGTGCATATGCCCGGCGATGGGGCGCGCATATGTGCGAGCTGCCGTGTAGACACATGCCGAGAAGAAATTGGGGAGATTTTCAATTCTTGATCGTAGAATTCAATTTGCGAGAAATCAGTCCGTATAAATTGTAATCTGATTTCAGTACCGTGTTCCTCCCGCTACAGGCTACAATTGGACGTAAGTTTTATTACGTTTCAATATGATTTGAAATTATGGTACTGCCAGAGTCAGATATGATTGATGTTGTTCTTGACATAGTAGACATCGTATAATCGAAGTCAGATCGAAGAACGGACTGTTTATATAATTGTTATGATTTTTTGAAGAGATATGATTGAGATTGTGCAGATTTGATATTATGACCTGTTATTATTGAAGATTATGATTCGTATTGATATCGATTCAACTGGTACCAGGATTGCTGCCAAGATCTATATAAGTCCAGGAGGTCTTGGGTTCTAATCCTGGGGAGGCAAAAGCTCAAGTGCCTGGGCTGGAGAAGTTCTATGAGTAATGGGTAATGGGATAATTATATCTGTGATATTGAGATTGACGGGGTTATCAAGGCTGTATTGTTATGCCGTCGAAACATCAGTTGATTGATTTTGATCAGATTCAGTATTGATTGAGATTGTATCATGATATCGTTGATATGGATCAGATTATGTTTGATTTGAGTATTGATAAGAACAGGTCTTGAATTGAGTTATATATTGATACAGTGTATTCGATATTGTTATTGCCAGTTTGATTTGACAGACAGTGAGTTCGAGACTTTGACAGAGTCAGATCGACAGAACGAAACGAAAGGTATAAATTGATGTTGATGTGGATTGCACAACTCGAGTTAGATTCGACTTGAGTTTCCCAAAATCACATACTTTTACCATATTGCATTGATAATTGCAATTGAATGAGACTGATATTGTAAAGGCCCGTATTTCGTACTTGAAAATTTGCGGGAAGAGTTTTAAAATTTTCTCTTTAAATAAATAAAATGCCTCATTCGTTAAATATACTGATAAAAATATTCAATGTTTAAAGTATTCGAAATAGCAGCGGAAGTAATTATTGTTTGCAAAATAACAATTTAAAATAATCCTACAAAAGATAAGTAATGTTTGAGAATAAAATTGTAAATGTTAAAAATGAGGTCCTCGGGTTCCACTACTGCCGACCCAATCTAGCTAATTGGTCCTCGCCCTCGGTCCCGACCTCATCAGTACCTACAACAATCAAGTTTAGTGAGTCTAAAAACTCCGCATGCATATATCTTAAATAACAAGTAAATATAGTAAGATTTCATGCAACGCAAAAATATCATGAGACTAGCATAACGTGTAAATATCATGTCGTGAGTAATTATAATACGTGCATAACTGAACTGAAAGTCGTAAGTAAAATGCTTGCTCGATAGAGCCCTGTAATAAAATGGCATATCATAATTTTCTGTTGAGATTATGCTCTACGCTAGTGGCCCATGAACTGAACTGAACTGAATCGCCTGATCAGACTAATACCACAGTATACTGTGCAGTAGAGATCGTCACAGCCCTTGGACTAGATATCCGTACAAATAAATGAACTGAACTGAACCTGTAAGTGACCACCGGGTGAAGTAATAATCCATGATAAGCTGCTATCCCATGAAATCAAGTGGCCACAAGCAATATCGCATATATCTCAAAATAAACTTTTATATTCTTGCACGTAATATAATTAATCAATAACACAAGCACGGAAAAGATCCTCTAAAATCTGAATAACCCGCTCTGACTGTCCATCTGTCTGAGGGTGGAAAGCTGTGCTAAACAACAACTTCGTACCCATCGTCGAATGCAAATTCTTACAAAACGAGGAAGTGAATCTAGGGTCTCTGTCAGACACGATAAAAACTGGAATACCATGAAGTCTGACTATCTCACGGATATACAACTCTGCATACTGAACCATGGGGAAAGTCGTCTTAATGGGCAAGAAGTGCGCTGGTTTGGTAAGACAATCAACAATCACCCAGATAGCATTTGATCCTCTGACTAACTTCGGCAAACCGGTCACGAAGTCCATGGTAACATTCTCCCACTTCCACTCGGGAATAGGAAGAGGCTTGAGCATACCTGCTGGTCTCTGATGCTCCGCTTTCACAAGCTGACATGTCAGAAACTCGGATATAAACCGTCTGATGTCCTTCTTCATTCCGGGCCACCAATACAACAATTGTAGATCTTTGTACATCTTCGTATTCCCAGGATGAATATAGTACGGTGACATGTGGGCCTCTGATAGAATATCTGCTCGGAGAGAATCACAGCTAGGAACCCACATCCTGTCTCGATATCTCACTATACCGTCGCTCACTGTATACAAGACACTACCCTTGGCCTCATCTCTCTGCTTCCACTTTGCCAACTGCTCATCTGCTGACTGACCACTGCGAATACGGTCTAGAAGAGAGGACTGAATAGTCAAGGTAGATAGACGGGGAACTCTACCTCGAGGATAAGTCTCTAGACCAAACCTCTGCATCTCAGTCTGAAGAGGTCTCGAAACTGTCAAATGAGCCATCACTGCAAATTTTCTGCTCAATGCATCCGCAACTACATTAGCTTTACCCGGGTGGTAGCTAATGTCACAAGACATAGTCCTTCACTAGCTCCAACCAGCGCCTCTGACGCATATTCAGCTCTTTCTGTGCAAAGAAGTACTTGAGGCTCTTGTGGTCGGTAAAGATCTGGCACTTCTCTCCGTACAAATAATGCCTCCAAATCTTCAAGGCAAATACTACGGCTGCCAACTCTAGATCATGGGTAGGGTAGTTCTTCTCATGGATTTTTAGCTGACGAGAAGCATACGCTATCACCTTCCCATGCTGCATCAACACTGCGCCTAGACCGAGCTTTGAAGCATCGGTACACAGAACAAACTCGTCGGGCCCCGACGGCATGGCCAAAACTGGTGCTGAGATAAGAGCTTGCTTCAAAGTATCGAAGCTCTTCGGACACTCATCGTTCCGCACAAATTTAACATTCTTCTTTGTCAATGATGTGAGTGGAACTGCGATGGAGGAGAATCCATGAATAAACTTCCGATAATATCCTGCTAGCCTAAGGAAACTACGGATCTCTGATGCATTCTGCGGCACAACCCAATCTCTAACTGCTCCGAATTTCGCTGGGTCTACCTCAATCCCACTGCTAGAAACAATTTGGCCTAAGAACGCCACCTTCTCTAACCAGAATTCACATTTACTGAACTTGGCGAATAACTTATGCTTCTACAAGGTCTGCAAAACTGTGATCAGGTGTCTGCTGTGATCCTCCTGATTCTTTGAGTAGACGAGAATGTCGTCTATGAACACTATCACAAACTGATCAAGATACGGCTGAAATACGCGATTCATGAGATCCATGAAGATCGCTGGCACATTCGTTAGACCGAACGGCATTACAAGGAACTCGTAGTGGCCATAACGAGTCCTGAAAGCTGTCTTGGAAACATCAGTCTCTTTCACCCTCAACTGGTGATAACCGGAACGCAGATCTATCTTGGAGAATACCGAAGCTCCCTGCAACTGATCAAATAAGTCCTCGATCCGTGGAAGTATGTATTTATTCTTCACCGTAACCCTGTTCAACTCCCGGTAATCAATGCAAAGCCTCATAGAACCATCCTTCTTCTTCACAAACAAGACTGGAGCGCCCCATGGTGAAAAACTCAGGCGAATGAACTCCTTGTTGAGAAGTTCCTGAATAGGCTTCTTAAGTTCTGCCATCTCTGTCAGTGCTAGTCGGTACGGTGCTTTTGAGATCGGAACCGTACCTGGCATAAGCTCAATGGAAAACTCCACCTCTCTCTCGGATGGAATACCGGAGACGTCCTCAGGAAAAATGTCTAGAAAATCTCTAACAATAGGAACATCTGCGGCTGACTGACTGGGTGCCTCGGGGACAGATATAAAAGTTGCCAAAAACACCCGACACCCTCTATGCATGAGCTTCCTAGCCTGGACATAAGGTAAATGTGCGGTAAAAGAAAGTACATTTCTGGCTCGAATAAGAACTGCTCCATCCCAGGCGGTCGGACTAGAACAGATCTCCGCTGGAAGTCTATCAACACTCTGTTCCGTAATAGCCAGTCCATCCCTAGTATGATGTCAAACTCTGGCATCAGCAACACGATCAGATCCGAATAAACGAGGTTGCCATGGATCTCAAGATCTATGTCTCGGATCACATTGGTAGCTGTCATCTCCTCACCAGAAGGCAATACTACTGAATAGGCTACATCTAGCCCAACGGTCTTGAACTTGAGGAAATTAGCAAAGACCTCCGAAATAAATGAGTGTGTAGCCCTGAATCTATCAAGGCTTTCGTAGCGGAACTAGATATAAAAATTCTCCCTGAAAGGTTGGAACATCAAGCTGAACCCAAAAATCACAAGAACTAACCTATAGACATGCAAAGGCCGGAGTTCTTCTAAACTAAATTCCCGAAAATAATATTGATTAGAGCATGCAATCCTATCATCAATTCTAAGTACAAAATCTTAACCCAAAAAATTAAATTCCAAAAACATTGAATTTTGAATATTAAATTAAAGCTTTAAGATACCTTTCATAAGCATGGTCTCCGGGTTCGTCTCCGTAGCATGGAGAGCAGAAACTCTGCCTTGGGTAGGCAGATTCCTCTAAGGGCACTGCGACAGCAAGTGGTCTGGACTACCACACTTGTAACACTTCCCTGAGCCATACATACATGTTCCAGCATGACGGCTTGTGCACTTGGGACAGACTGAATGCTCAAAAGTCTTTGGGGCTTGGCGTCCCCGCTGCTACTGCTGCTGCTGAGCTCTGTTTCTAGGCGGGCCATGAAAATTCCTCTTATTCTGATGCTGCTGCTGAGGAGGGCGGTGTGGTATTGGGACTGGTCGCTTACCTTGACGATCCTTCTCAATGTCAATCTGATCTTGCTCTGTAGCAAGAGCTCTGGAAACCGCGACTTCGAAGGTAGTAGGGCCAGCCACCCTAACATCGCGGCGCAAGATCGGCCGCAAACCATCCAGAAAGTGTCTCAACTTTGCTCCAGCATCATTCGCGATCAGGGGCACAAAATGGCAACCCCTCTCAAACTTACGCATGAACTCCGTAATAGTCGAGTCTCCTTGCCTCAGGATCATGAACTGTCTGGTCAACCTGGCACCACCTCGTTAGTAAAATATTTGGAGTAAAATACCTCCGTGAAGTGCGTCCAGCTCAGCGTAGCCAAGTTCAGGGCTACTGATGCTCCTTCCCACCATAAGCGGGCATCTCCTCCGAATATGTAGGTGGCACAACGAACTCTGTCCGCATCCCCAAGCTCCATAAACTCAAAGATAACCTCGAGGGACTTAATCCAGCCCTCGGAAATCATGGGATCTGTCGTCCCTGAAAACTCCTTCGGCCTCATCTTCATGAAGCGCTCATAAGTAGCCTCGGGCCCTGTCGGCATGCCTGCCACAGCATTGTTCCCCGCAAACTGTGCGAAAAACTGAGTCATCCTAGCTAGCATCTGGGCATTCATGTCAGGTGGAGGGGGTGGAGGTAAATCCCTCTCCTGCCTCAAATCCCCCCTGTCCTCCGGGCGAGGCTCATCATCTCTAGTACGTTCGAGAATGCGTCTAGGAGGCATATTGTTCCATAAATAACCCATACGTAACCACATGCATAATTCCATAATTTATTTAAATTTAAATAAATACTGAACAATTAAAATCTGAATGTAAAAATATTTCATGAGAACATGCAGTTAAAATAATTCATGCTTTAAATAAAATGCGTAAACGTAAAACTTATAGACCGAAGACGTGACTTTGTGAGCTTCTTGAGATCAGTAGTAGTACAACCCTTTACAAGAACATAGGCTCTGATACCAGCTGTAAAAGCCCGTATTTCGTACTTGAAAATTTGCGGAAAAATTTTAAAATTTTCTCTTTAAATAAATAAAATGCCTCATTCCTAAAATATACTGATAAAAAGATTCAATATTTAAAGTATTCGAAATAGCAGCGGAAGTAATTATTGTTTGCAAAATAACAATTTAAAATAATCCAACAAAAGATAAGTAATGTTTGAGCATAAAATGGTAAATGCTAAAAAATGAAGTCCTCGGGTTCCACTACTGCTGACCCAAGCTAGCTCACTGGTCCCCGCCTTCGGTCCCGACCTCATCAGTACCTACAAAAATCAAGTCTAGTGAGTCTAAAGACTCCGCATGCATATATCGTAAATAACAAGTAAATATAGTAAGATTTCTTGCAACGTAAAAGTATCACGAGACTGGAATAACTTGTAAATATCCTGTCGTGATTATAATACGTGCATAACTGAACAGAAAGTCATAAGTAAAATGATTGTTCAATAGAGCCCTGTAATAAAATGGCATATCATAATTTTCTGTTGAGATTATGCTCTACGCTAGTGGCCCATGAACTGAACTGAACTGAATCGTCTGATCAGACTAATACCATAGTATACTGGGCGGTAGAGATCATCACAGCCCTTGGACTGGATATCCGTACCAATAATTGAAGTGAACTGAACCGGCAAGTGACCACTGGGTGAAGTAATAATCCCATGATAAGCTGCTATCCCACGAAATCAAGTGGCCACAAGCAATATCGCAGACATCCCAAAATAAACTTTTATATTCTTGCACATAATATAATTAAATATCCTAAATCTAACATGAGAAATATGCAATGAACTAACTTGACCACAACTTGTAATTGAACCCAATAACGAGACAATTACGCCCAACGACTGGGTATTTAATCACGACTCCGTGCCAACCCGAACCATCATTTAGTCATGATTAAAATACGCCTAAAATGAAGAAATAATGCTCCTAAAATTTCAGTGCTCGAATTTTGGTGAATGGAGGCCATAAACATGAAACGCTCTTTCGAGAGTCACTTTGGCACATTGCACCGTAAATTCTTGTACGACCTCTAAACTTAACTGAATCACAAACGGACAAAAACATGACCTTCCTAACTCGATAAGATACTGTCCAGTCCAAGGCCATAGGCTAAAAGCCAACCAAGAACTCGAAACACACCTCTGAATCGTGGGTACAGTTGCTGTCAAAAATACAGCAGCTGTTGGCGCGTTTCCTTGCATCGTTTGCGAGGCTAATGGCCATTGGGGATTGAAACACCGACCAGAACCTCTTACCAACATCCTATGGTGTGACTTGAACCATGGCTAAGGGCCCTAGGCCAGCCACAATCCAATCCACACCAGAAACGTGACCACACGCCCAACCGAGAGCAACAATCTGCATGCGTGGGACGTTGCTGTTGTTTGCTGTCATGGATCATTCCAGTGGCCATTTTGTTGACTATGGCATGATCTAGACATTAAGGGGTATGGTATAAACCGTGGCTAAGGGCTAAAGAGCCAACCAAGATCCACACCAACACCCATAATTTCGAAACACAACACACACACAACAACCAGGATTTTCCAAAACCGAGGGGTTGTTCTTGTTTATTTTTGAAACCGACCGGGACGTGAACCAAGCCATGAAAGGGCATCTTGGTCACGTCCTAGACATGTCAAGGAAGGGTTCTAACCATGGCTACAGCCCCTAGGACAGCCACGATCAGAACACTTGCCTTAGACCAAAAATCGTGCAACTCGAGACTCAAAAATGCATTATGGACGTATTGCTGTCCATTCGAGTTGCTGAGGGAAAAAGAGAATTTCACCAATGGTCAAATCCCTTCTTAACACACCCTATGACAATCCTAGATGCAGCCTGGAAAGCTTGAACTCGAGCCAACCACCTGAAACCACATAACAAACATAACCGTGAAGCATGAAGGGAAACCGAAAAAAATCTGTGCTGAAATTTTGTGGAGTGTTGCTGAACAAATTTCGGTTTTTGCTAATAAAATCATGAACAAATATGGTTTAAAAACATGTATATGACATTATTGAAGAGCAAGGAAAGATATAAACATGTCTGGAAATTGTTTGAAAAGAAAACGAATACGACAACGCGGCGCGGCGGAGATGGAGTTGCTTTGCTTCTTGTTTTTTTTTTTATCTCTTGTTCTCACGATTTTTTCTTGATAATAATCTTCAGAATTTCGAAAGTGAGGGAGGGAGAAAGAGTGATATGGAATGAAGGAAGACTACTAGGAAAATAAAGGGTCAAGAATGCTATGGAGGAAAGTTGCAATTGAGGGAATGGAATGACAAGGAAATGATTTTCCTCCCATCAAGGTGTTCGAATATATGGGATTGGATTGGCTAGCTTATTGGTTTAATTAAGTGAACAAAATTGCATAATTATTAATTATTGAGGATTTAAAATCCTGGAATTATCAAACCAATAAATGATTAAGGAAGGATATCAAATGGAGAGTTGCCAAAACAATCAAGATTTGATTTATTCTAAGAATTAACTTAGAATAATTATTTTCTTGCATGCATAGTTAATTCTTAGAATAAATTTACTAACATGCTAGGGTAATATTTTCTGAATAAATTAGGCTTATATTAATTTATCTCAATTGGATGCACATTTTAATTTAGGCTTTTAATTAATTATCAGACATAAAGAATTTATTTACTACTCATCTCAAGTTAATTAAATAAATTCTTAAACATTCTTTTACATTAAATTAACTTATTATTTATCTTAAATAAATTTTAATAATGTTTTCTTAATATTAAATTTTATCTTCAAAACTCCAACTCCAATCCGGCCTCACGTATTTAACTGAAAGGTAACAATTAAACTACTGCATAAAATAATTAAGTTTAAAGAAAAGAATTTAAATACTCATGCAATAAAAATCATTTTAATTTAAATACTAGAAATTATGCGTTGCTTATACGTAGTCTAGTTTACGGGTTCTACAAATATCTTTGGTCTATTGAGTTATGTATTGAGTCATAGGCGGATGCGCCAAGTCGTCGATGATTGATCTCGGGACAGAGGTACCAGATAGTGATGGAATCGTCACTGGGCCATTACACATTGTCACAGAGGTTTGGCAGGATATGTCAGGGCTGATATGCCTAGATGATTGGCAGGTATGCCAGGGCGGCTGTGCCTAGTCTGTGGTGGATTCGCCAAGACGCCAGATGTTTGGTTATATCGAAGTGGATAGAATTGGAGTTTCTTCTATTACTGATATTCGATATGGAAAGGGCCAAAGTCCGTGAATAAGAACGTACCACCACCCCGATCGAGAGTGTAGGTGGGTATATGTTCTTATTCAGATCGGGATCCCTAGATTAGGATGAGTCGAGTCAGAGTCTAAGAATCACGGAATGTGATTCAGAGTTGTATTGATTCATGTTTCTGATTTTGATACATGTTATGAATATCTATTTCATGCTTTTATATCTGTTTATATGAAATGCATGTATACATGATTTATACTGGGAATGTAATTCTCACCGGAGTTATCCGGCTGTTGTCTTGTTTGTATGTGTGCATGACAACAGGTGGGACAGGATCAGGATCGGGAAGAGGATGAGAGATTATAGTTAGCGTGGAGATCCGGGCCCAGAAGTAGAATAGGATTCAGTACTGGATGTATAGTCGTTGAACCTAGTTGAGATAGAGACATGTAGTACATGATTTGTACTTTAATACTGACATGTATATTAGAATGTATTCCATTACGTTCCGCATTTAATACTGTATTTTAAAAAAAATTAGTCCCACTTTTCTTAATTGTTATATTTGACATTAATAATGATTAAGACATGAATTAGCGTTCGGGTCCCCATAATACATATAGCTCGTCGTTGAAATAACTATTTACGGCGTGTATTTTTTGCACGCTGTTGCTAAAATAATATTAAAAGCGCACATGAATGGATGTGTCATATTAAATAAAAAAATATTATATGCTGTTAACAAGTGAAGATTCTGGAGAGAAAAATAGATAAAATAAAGGTGGAAATATTTGGGTTAGATAAATATTGGAGGATGGAAAATAATTGTTTCCCACCATATAAAAATTGATATCGATTAAAAATGTCAGGATAACTAATCTAACATGTTTTTTATTTTACACATTATTTATTTTTTACAAATATCATTATTAATATTTGTAACAACATTTAATTAAAAGTGTCTATAAAAAAAGTGTCACAATAGCCATTTATTGTTGTAGTGGTCGTTTCGTTATTCGCCGTATCGTGACTTTTAAAGATCAAAGGCATATATATTCTTTCGATTTTCATTCATCTTGTCATAGTAATTATTTTGATGTATACTGTATGAAAAACATGTGTATGTTATGTAAAAGTTAGAGCAAACATGTTTGAAACGATTTTGGATCAAAATTTTGGGTCTCAAAAACCAAGTCTGTTGTCTTTTCGAATACTGTTAATTTTCAGTCAATTTTCTGGAAAAACTTTCAACATATAAAACGTAGTAATTTTTGATACATTTGATATGACAATAAATTCGTAATTTTTTGACTAGAAACGAGTTAGTTATGATCATTTTCGTGGAACTGCACAAGCTGTGAAATTTCTGCGTCATAAAATCTGTCACCCTCTGTTATTTCGAATTCTGCGACTTATAGGTTGGTTTTCTAGAAATATTTTCAACATATGATTTGTATTACATCGTTTTATCTTCGATTTGACAGTAAATTGGTATTTTTCTGATAAGAAATGAGGGTGATATGATTTTTACCGTGACATCGCTCAAGCTGTAAAAATTTGTGCATATTCTTCTCGTTTTCTCAAGTTTTGGTTGCAGGCGTCGTTGGGATCTTCTGAATCTCTGTTGCTTTAGTTAGGGCAGCATGTCCAGAGCATCCCAACGAAGCCCTCGACGTTTTTAAATATGTTCAACTTGCAAAAGAAAATGTTTTATTTTTTAGATATGCTAAATAACTTGTGACCAAATATGAATGGGTTTGAAAGTCGGTGAACGTGGCCTATGACCTCTACACCCTGGTAAAGTATGACCGGGTTTGATCAGGATTGGAAAGCGCTAAAGTATGACCAGGGACCAATCCACCCGGTAAAGTATGATCAGGGATATTATGTATGTGGTAGGGGACATCCCTACCAGCCCAATACTGTGGTTTAGTCTGATCAGGGATATTATGTATGGGTCACTTGCTTTGAAACATATCTCTACGCAAAATGATGTTATGCATGTTCAAGTATGTATGATGCAAGTATGTTTATGAAAACGTTTAGGAAATGATGGCACGTTTACGTTTATGTACGCATATTCAAGTTCAAGTATGTAAACTCTACTTTAAAATGCATGTGGTTTTAATACATATTATTTGTTATTCTCAGTTTATACATGTTGAGTTTTTAGACTCACTAGACTTGATCGATGCAGGTGAGGGCTAGTATGAGGAGACGAGGGGTGGAGACCAATGACCCGGCTCGATCTGCGTAGGAGGCTAAACCCGAAGACCGCCTACGTTTTTAAGTCATTATGCATGTTTCAAATACTCTGATTTTTCTGAGACTGTTTACGATATTTAAACGATTACCTTTTGGTAAAATTTGTTTGTAATTGTTTTCATTTCAAATATTTTTAGACGAGCATATTATTTTCATCGCGATTTGAAGGTTTATTACGTATTTAAGAAAATTTTTATTTTTCCTTAAATTTCAATTATTTCAAAAACACGTTACGTTACAGTTATATTAATATTTTTTGTGTTTGATAATTTTTTGGTATAAATATATGTATTATTTTATTAGAATATTATATTTATAGATTAGATAAGATTAAATAAGATAATTTGAATTTAAGATAAATTAGATATAAGTTAGAAAAAAACATAAAAGATAGAGAGATATATAAAAAATATTAATAAACTCACATCAACAAAGTTAACTAACAAATATTATGAAAAATAAATGTGTAAAAAAATTTTGATTCACATAAACATACCAAAGTTAGTTAGTGTGAGTTGTTCAAGTTTAATATTAATAATAATATATATATATAGTTTTATTTATAATTAATTTAATCTGTATTTAAATGGAGACAATACAATAATTGTAAAAAATAATAAACCACAATTTTGAAATAATGAATTATAAAAAGAAAAATTAAAAAAAAAAAGCAAAATCAATAAAAACAATGTTAGGTGATAGTTGAACCTGCAATCTTCTGTATCCTAAACAGATGTTTAATCCATTGAATTACAGTTACTATGCTTTAAAAATTTGACAGTTTATCAATATCTTTTTCTAAGTGCAATTTGAGAATATTAAAAAAAAACTTCACAAAAACTATTCACCCTCTCTTTTTATTAATAAGATATATCTACAAACATTGTTAATAAACTCACACCAGCAATGTTAGC
Source organism: Primulina eburnea (assembly GCF_022965805.1). NCBI lineage: Eukaryota > Viridiplantae > Streptophyta > Magnoliopsida > Lamiales > Gesneriaceae > Primulina > Primulina eburnea. The sequence goes on along the minus strand of NC_133114.1, from coordinate 19,359,518 downwards.
TAACAAATACTATTAATGATAAAATTTTAAAGAAACTTTGGTGACACATTAACAAACCAAAGTTAATTAGTATGATATGCTCAAGTTTATATATATATATATATATATATATATATATATATATATATATAAAACTCATGTATTTATTTAATAGTAACATTATTTATTTAAATTTAAAATTATTTTCTTAACGATACATGATTTATTTAATTGCATTATTTTGAATTATTTATGTTTATGTGATGCACGTTAAATGCTTTCTCGAAATTAAACTCATGTATTTATTTAATAGTAACATTATTTATTTAAATTTTAAATTATTTTCTTAACGATACATGATTTATTTAATTGCATTATTTTGAATTATTTATGTTTATGTGATGCACGTTAAAATGCTTTCTCGAAATTCATGTTTCAGGCGATTATTCGATGCGGGATCATGAAAAAGAGATCGACGATGATTTTTGGCAATTTTAACATACGGTATTTTATTTTAAGTTAGAATGGGGGCACTTTAAAAGATTTAGCTAACTTTTAGACTTTTAAAAGCCTAATTTAATTATTAGGTGATGTTATGATTTTAAACTTTTAAAGATTTAGTACTTGTGTATTTTATTTTAAATTAGAGAATTTTATTAGAGCTAGTGAGGAGTTAATATTTTAATTACCTTGTTAATCATGTTATTAAGCAAATTTAATCTCCGAAATAATCAAAACACAGGCACACACACACCTCCTCACACGCACTTACACGGTCACACACACACACACAATTTCATTTCACCTTCATTTCATTTGTGAGAGCAAATTTTAGAGTTCTAAGAACCTTCGGTAGCCGCCCCTCCCTCTAAAAATTATTCTAGCAACTCACGTGTATTTTGTGCAAGAAATCGAGCCACGTTCGTCTCGGATCAATCCTCGCATCTTTTCCGCTTCGGTATCGTCGGTTCGGTAATTTCAATTATCAAAAAGCATGTATATTCTGTTTTTTCTGCGTCGATCTAGTCATATTATGTGTTGTGATATTTTTATGCGTAAAAATCCACGTGTGATGTACAAAGTTTGAGCATAAAATCGTTGGATCGATTTTTGCAACGTTTTTTAGATCTTAGAAATTTGTTTTTATTGTATTTTTGAGTACTGCGATTTTTAGGTCGAATTTCTAGAAAACTTTCAGCATATAAAAGTAGTACTTTTCGATACCTTCGATTTGACAGTACATTCGAAATATTTGGATAAGAAATGAGTGAGTTATAATCGTTTTCGTGGGAATGCTCAAACTGTAATTTTTTTCTGAAAACGTGTTCGTGACGAATTTCTTGAAATTTATTTGTTGCAGGCTTCGTTGGGAACCGTTGGTTGATCGCTGCTACGTTTAAGAATTGTGAGTATGATATTGGGATTAATTTTGGTGCTTCGTCTTGTGTCGATAGGCACTTGGTTGCATTAGAAGTTTTAGGAAATATTTTGGTGTCGAATTTTCGTGTTCACAGTTTGTGTTGCGTTGTATGGCTTGCATCGTTGTTTTGGGACATTTGTGTGAGTTGAATCACTACCATAGCGTCCTAGGATGGGTCTCGAGTTGTTGGTTCAAGTCGATAAGGCGTGGTTTAGAGTTTGCAGTAAATTTGTGCATTTGGGGTCGAGTTTGTGCAGGGTTAGCACCGCAGCTCTCAATGGGGAGCGCCGCAGCGCCCGACTCTCACAAGCCTGGCGCCGCGGCGCTACCCTTGTGGTGCCGCAGGGCTAAGGGTGCGGCACTGCTAGTGCCGCGGCGCTAGTGCCTAGCGCCTAGGCGCTTGAACATGACTTTTTAAATCATTATTTAGGCTCATGTCTCCTATGTTTTTGGAAATGTTCACACATCATATTAGGATTTCTTACGGGGGTCGATGTCATAGTTTAGTACATTGATTAAACGAGGTCAAGTCACTAGTGATTTTATAATTGTAATAAGAAATTGTCATTCGGGTGGTGTGCACAACGATTACGTCTAGGCTATGAAATATTAAGTGCATGTAATGATGCTAGTATGTGCAGCAGTGGTCTCAAGAGAGATCCAATGAATCCCTCAATGCCAAGTAAGTATGTTCGGCGTGCAAAAGAAAATACTTTTAAGTTTTTAGGGTATGCTAAATGTCTTGTGACCAAATTATGTATGAGTTTGGAAGTCAGTGAACGTGGATGAGGACCTCTCCACCCCGGTAAAGCATGATCGGGTTTAGATCAGGATTGGAAAGTGATAAAGCATGACCAGGGACCAATCCACCCGTTAAAGCATGAAAGGGGATCTCATGTATGTGGTAATGGACTTTCCCTGTCAGCCCAGTACTGTGGTTTAGTCTGATCAGGCATATTTATGTATGAGTCACTTGCTTTGAAACACATCTCTATGAAAAATGATGAATTTTATGTATGTTCATGTATGTATGATGCAAGCATGTTTAAGAAACGTTTTACGTTGATGGCACGTCTATGTTATGTATGCATGTTCAAACTTTTGTAGGTATGTTCAAGTTTCAAGTATGTAAGCCATACTTTACAGATGCATGTGGTTTTATTATTCAGTACTTGCTATCTCTCGTTTATATATGTTGAGTCGTTAGACTCACTAGACTTGATCGATGCAGGTGAGGATGAATTTGAGGAGACGAGAGGTGAAGACCAGTTAGCTGAATTGGACTGAGCGGGAGGATAAATCCGAGGACCGCCCATGTTGTTAAGTTTTTATGCAATGCTTCAACTACTCTGATTTCATGTTTTGATTTCAATGTTTAAACAAGTCTTGTTCTTTAGCAAACTTTATTGGCGATCTCATTCATTACAAATACTTTGGATGAATAATTGATTTTTGACCAAGAATTGAAAGTTCATTTTGTATTTAAATTTTTTTTTATTTTTCCGCAAATTTTAAAGTAGTTTAAAAGTACGGTACATTATATTGCGTGCTTATAATAAATTTTATTTACATTTAAATGAAGATTATACAATAATTATGAAAAATTTCAAGAGACTAAACTACAATTTTGGTATATGAATTATTAAAAAAAAAAAGAGAAAAACAAAATCCATAATATATGTTAAGTGAGTGTTGAACCGGCAACATTCTCTATCCTTAACAAATACTTAATCAACTGAGCTACAAATTGCTTTAAAAATTTGACACTTTATTAATATAATAATGTAAAAGCAATTTGAGAATATTAAAAAAACTTCACTGAAACTATTCATAACTCCCTGTTTATTAATAGTATAAATATATATTCTCACAAAGACATGGAACTCATTAGGGTTGAAATATGACAGTTCACCAAAATGTATTAAAAATTTAAATTTAAGAAAATCTATCCCAATTAAGCTTATAATAATAAATTGAATCATTTAGTATCATAAACTTTTTTAAAATTATATATATAGAGGGAAACTTACTTCTTAACCTTTTTTATTACCAGTTTTTGTGAGGCAAGATTCTTGCCTGATTGGGCAGTATATAGTAAATTACGAATCCCAGCTACCCTCAAACAAAGATCAAATTGCAACTACTGGGGCAGGTGCATCCGCAATACGGAATAACTTCACTTCTGGATTTTGTAGTTTGAAGCCAAGTATAAGGGCAAATTTGGACCTTTAAAGCCATGTATAAGGGCAAATTTGACCATTGCTTGCACAGAATAATTGTTTATTTATTATTAATATAAAGTCACACATGAATCATCTAGTGTTCGGAGAGAGTGGAAAAAAATTAGAAGTCAGCACAATTTATCTTTACGATGGCTCTTGCACAAGGCAAATGGGTGAAGGTCTACATTCATTTCATAGTTTCTAATTATTTCTGCAAATATTTGCCCTTTTTTGTGGTCAGTGCTTTGTGGGTTTTAATTTTATATGAAATTGATATTATCTAGTTTTTGTGAGTGGGGCTGATAAAATTTGGAGGATAAGTGCTGTTTTCGTGATTAATTTCTCTTGAATTTCTGTAAAGATTTTGAAAGCCTGATTTCTTGATTTAATTTTCCGTTTTCCAACCCAGAAGTTTTGTAATAATGCTAAATTTTGTGGTGAGAAAATGGGATATTGATTATTGTAGTCGTAGACAAGTGAATATGAAGTCATTAAATAATTTGTTCTTGCATTGTTCGGGCCTAAAAATCATTTTGGTTGGTCTTGTATACAATACGACGGGCCAGTCCCCGCTCCCTTCATCAAGATTTATGAGTTTAAAGCCCACTTGTCAATAAGAGTGGAAATAACTTGTTTAAACTTTTTGTTTGCCCGGAAAAAATGTTTCTGTTGTTGTTCTTGATCTTCTATGACTCAACGACTTCAAAATTTTATATAAAAATTTAATTTTATCTGGATGTGTTCGTCGTCTGCAGCTGGAACAAAATGGGACAGGACCTGGAGCAAGAAGCTCACATGCGATTTCAGTTGTCGGAGAAAAGGCTTATTCCTTTGGTGGCGAATTCAAGCCTCGAGTCCCTGTGGATAACTGCCTATATGTGTTCGATCTTAATGACCAAACTTGGTCTGTGGTTGATGCCACCGGCGATATCCCCCCACCTCGTGTTGGTGTGACAATGATATCCATTGCTGAGACCATATATGTTTTCGGTGGGAGAGATGCAACGCACATGGAGCTTAATGAATTCTATTCTTTTGACACACGCATCAACACATGGACAAGTCTCCCGACTGGTCCCCCTCATCGAAGTTACCACTCAATGGCAGCAGATGATAGACGAGTATATGTATTTGGAGGGTGTGGTAATGAAGGACGACTTAAGGATTTGTGGGCGTATGACGTTGTTGATAAAGATTGGATCATGTTTCCTTTGCCGGGAGAGAGTTGCAAACCTAGAGGGGGACCGGGATTGGCTGCTGTTCTTGGAAAGATTTGGGTCGTCTATGGTTTCTCCGGCGAAGAACTTAATGATGTGCTCTATTTTGACCCGAATGAAGGGGAGTGGGTTGAAGTGGAGACGAGTGGCGAAAAACCAACAGCTCGAAGCGTTTTTGCAACCTTTGGAATCGGTAAGTACATTTTCGTGTATGGTGGGGAGATTGATCCGAGTGATTTAGGCCACCTAGGTGCAGGTAAATTTTCGAGTAAAGTTTATGTATTGGACACTGAAACACTAGTATGGAAACGATGGGAAGATGGATCAGATTCAGGTTACCATCCAGGACCGAGGGGATGGTGTGCATTTGCTGGTGGTCAGCGACAGGGGAATGAGGGATTACTGGTGTACGGTGGGAATTCGCCCAGTAATAATAGGCTTGATGATATTTTTTTCTTTACTCCTTATGTAGATACTTGTTGAATCTTAAGGCGGGGTGTGGATTGGTTCTTTTGTTGTGGTGATGGTATTTGGATTCCAGTGGTTGTGTTTTTATTCACTTGCTTTTCTGAACATGTATAAAAAGTAAAACCTGAACTGATGTGCTAATTCTTGAGTGAAATAGTTCCAAGGTGATACTGACATTTATGGCTGGAAAGAGTGACAAAATAGTAACTTCCAATATAAATTTAACATCACTTGCATGCATAATCCTGTAACTTTCTGTCAGCACCTTGAAACATAAATTTACTGATCTTGCCTTGGCTCCGCGAAAAATGGAATACCAATCGAACCTCGTGTATACATAATGAGTTTTTCTGCAAGTTTATCGTGCACAGCAACAGCCTATGGCGGGTACGAATTTATCTTTAAATTGAATTATTCCTATAATATTTGACCTGTTATTATACATAAATTTGCTCCATCTTCTTTAGTATATTAGTTTATTGTAGAGGTCCGTATTTTGTATTTGTAAATTTGTGGAATTATTTAAATTTTTCTTTTTAAAAAGTAAATAACTTGTCTCATTCATGAAATAAACTGATAACAAGTTTAAATGTTCAAAGTAACAGCGGAAGTAAATATTGTTTTGCAAAACAACAACTTAAAATAATTCATCAACGTCAAAACTGAGTTCGAATAAAAATAGTAAGCGCTGAAAATGAGGTAATCGGGTTCCTACTACTGCCGACCCAAGCTAGCTCACTGGTCCCCGCCCTCGGTCCCGACCTCATCAGTACTTACAACAATCAAGTCTAATGAGTCTAAAGACTCAGCATGCATATATCGTGAATAACAAGTAAAATATACCATAAAATTTCATGTCATGTAAAGATATCATAAAATTTGGCGTAACGTAAAAATATCGTATCGTAAAACGTAACGTGAAAATCATGTAATGGATAATTATAAATATGTGCATCACTGAAAATCGTACGTAAAATGTTTGCTCGATAGAGCCCTGTAATAAAAATATCATAATTTTCTGTTGAGATAATGTTCTACACAAGTGGCCCATAACGTAACACAACATGAATCGTCTAATCAGACTAAACCACAGTATACTGGACGGTAGAGATCATCACAGCCCTTGGACTGGATATCCGTACCCATACATGAACATGAACCGCTCGTGAGTCACCGGGTGAAGTAATAATCCCATAAGCTGCAATCCCATAAGCGTGAAGTGGCCACAAGACATATCGCATATATCTCAAAATAAACATTTTATATTTTATGCACATAATATAATTAAATTCCTGTCTTATTTTACCAATTGAGTTGGATCGTTCCCAGGCTCGCTGCGACCAAATTCTAACTTGAGAAATATGCAAATAAACTCAACTTGAGAATAACTTTATAATTGAACCAAAAAACAAAGCCAACTAGACCAACGACTTAACTTCTAACCATGACTCCGTACCAACCTGAACTAACACCGAACCATCGTTTAGTCATGGTCAAAATACGCCTAACATGATGAAATAATGCTCCTAAGAATTGTGATAATCGAAATTTGGTGAATGGAGGCCAAAATCGTGAAACGCTCTTTTGAGAGTCACTTTGGCACATCACACCGTAAATTCTCGTACGACCTCTAAAATTAACCAAATCACAAACGGCCAAAAACATGACCTTCCTAACTAAATGAGGTACTGTCCAGTCCAAGGCCATATGCTAAAATCCAAAAAAGAACTCGTACGTGACCTCTGAACCGCAGCAAAGTTGCTGTAAAATTCCAGCGGCAGCAACTGTGCTTGCATCGCTTCGTTTACGAGGCTATTGGCCATTGGGGCTTGAACCGCCGACCAAAGCCTCTTCCCAACATCCAAAGGTGTGGTTGAAAATGGCTAAGGGTCCTAGGCCAACCACAATCCAAACAAACACCTACGACAAATCCGAAGCTCCACCCGAGACGTCATTGAGCACGCGTGGGGTGTTTACTTGTTTTGCTGTCAAATGAAGGATCCAATGGATATGAGGTTAACCATGGTCCATGCTAGACATGCTAAGGTGTTGTATGAGTTATGTATAAGGGCTAAAAGCCAACCACAACCCACCTAACACCACAAAGTCGAACCAACTCACACACCGAAAATAAAACAGAAATCAAAACCGTGGGACACTTGTCTTGTTTGTTTTAAAAACCGATGGGAACATGAACCAAGCAATGAAAGGGCATCTTGGTCATGTCCTAGAAATGCCAAGGAGAGGTTCTAACCATGGCTATAGTCCCTAGGACAGCCAAGATCCGAACCCTCACCTTAGACGACCAACAACTAGAAACCGAGGGTCAAAAACCGCAATAAGAAGAGTTGCTGTCAAAGTTGTTTTGTTGAGGTGAATGAACTGCAACCAATGGCCCAAAACCTTCCTGACACACTCTATTAAATGCCTAGATGCAGCTTTGAGTGCCTGGAATCAAGCCATACTCTGAAACCACAAAGACAACGCAAAAACCGTGAAGCATGAAGGTGGCCGAAAAAAATCTGTGCAGAATTCTTTTGAAAGTTACTGTCATTATTTCGGTTTTACTACACGAATAATGAACATAACATGGTTTTAAAATATATATATATGACTTGATTGAAGAGAAAAGAATGATATAGACATGCCTGGAAATTTTCGTTTGAAAAGAAAACAAACTAGACGACGACACGGCGCGGCGGAGACGGAGTTTTTTTACTTTCTTGTTTTCTTCCTTGTTTTTCCTCTTGCTTCTCACGTTTTTTTGAGAGGTTTTGCTACTGAATTTCGATGGAAGTGGTGAGGGAGAGAAGGATAGGAAATGAGGGAATGATTGCAAGATAAATGGAGATTTGAAATGGCCAACCCAACTTTCTATCCTAGTGTTTGATAGATAAGGAATGAAGAGTGATTTGATTTGATTTAATGGAGGTAGTGGCCGATTTCTAGCTAATAAAAAACATGGTAGAAATATTGCTTAAATATTTAATTATTGGTGATTAAAATGAAGGGAATTATCTTCCAAGAAAAAAATAAGGAAATGAATCAAAAAGGTGAGTTGTTAAACAAATATCAAATCTTTTAAATGGGGGCCGAAAATTGCTAGGTAAATGGGGATGATATATTGCTAAATTATAGAATTTTAACTCTTTAAATTCACTAATTATGTATTTTAGTGAGTTAATACAATAATTTGGGATAGTAATTATCTTGCATGCATGACTAATTTTTAAAATAAATTTACTAATATGTTAAGTTACAATTTATTAAATAAAATAAGTCTAGATTAACTTATCTCAATTGGTCATATATTTTGATTTAGGCTTTTAATTAAATTATTGGACGTAAAAGAACTTATTTACTACTTATCTGTAATTAATTAAATAAATCCTTAAACATTCTTTTATATTAAAATAACTTATCCTTTGGCTTAAATTAAATTTAGGAATATTTTCTTATCATTAAATTTTATCTCAATACTCCGACTCCGATCCGGCCTCACTTAGTTATCCGAAAAGATAAAAGCTATACAACTGCGATTTAAAATAAATGCTCATGACTTAAAAAAATTTAAAATGCTTTAAATATAAAAAAAATCATTTTAATTTAAATAATAGTAATTATGCATGGCTTATACGAAGTCTGGTTTAACGGGTTCTACAACTCTCCCCCCTTAAAAGAAATTTCGTCCTCGAAATTAATACTTACCGAATAACTCGGGATAACGACTCCTCATCTCTGGCTCAGACACCCACGTAGCTTCCTCCTCTGAATGATTAAGCCACTTGACCTTCACTAGCTTCACCAGCTTGTTCCGAAGCTTCTTCTCCTGTCTGTCTAAGATCTTCACTGGTCTTTCTTCATAAGATAGGTTCAGAGTGAGCTGCAACGGTTCAAAATTGAGGACATGCGAAGGGTTCGCCATATACTTCCTCAGCATAGAGACGTGGAACACATTGTGTACTCCGGCCAGATTCGGCGGAAGAGCAACACGATAAGCTAGCGTCCCAACCCTGTCGAGGATCTCAAATGGTCCGATGAATCTCGGACTGACCTTTCCTTTCTTCCCGAACCGCATGACACCTTTCATAGGTGCTACCTTAAACATGGTCGCCGACGGCAAACTTTAGATCTCTCCTCCTCTAATCCGCATAGCTCTTCTGTCAGCTCTGAGCAGTCCTCATCCTATCACGGATCTTGATTACTACATCGGCAGCCTGCTGAATGATCTCCGGGCCCAATTCTGATCTTTCCCCTACTTCATCCCAATGAACAGGCGATCTGCACTTACGACCATACATTGCTTCATACGGAGCCATACCTATAGACGACTGAAAACTGTTGTTATAGGTGAACTCTACCAATGGAAAATTCGACTCCCAACTACCTGAGAAATCGATGACACAAGCACGGAGAAGATCGTCCAAAATCTGGATAACTATCTCTGACTGTCCATCTGTCTGAGGATGGAAAGCTGTACTAAACAACAACTTCGTACCCACTGCTGAATGCAGACTCTTCCAAATGCGGAAGTGAATCTAGGATCTCAGTCAGACATGATAGAAACAGGAATACCATGAAGTCTGACTATCTCTCGGATATACAACTCTGCATAATGAATCATGGTGAAAGTCGTCTTAATAGGCAAGAAGTGCGCTGATTTGGTAAGACGATCAACAATCACCCAGATAGCATTTGATCCTCTGACTGACTTTGGCAAACCGATCACGAAGTCCATGGTAATATTCTCCCACTTCCACTCGGGAATAGGAAGAGGCTTGAGCAAGCCTGCTAGTCTCTGATGCTCCATTTTCACTAGCTGGCACGTCAGACACTCGGATGCAAAACGTCTAATATCCTTCTTCATTCCGGGCCACCAATACAACAACTGCAGATCTTTTTACATCTTCGTACTCCCAGGATGAATAGAGTAGGCGACATGTGGGCCTCAGATAAAATATCTGCTCGAATAGAATCGCTGCTAGGAACCCACATTCTGTCTCGATATCTTACAATGCCGTCACTAACTGTATACAAGATACTTCCCTTGGCCTCATCTCTCTGCTTACACTTCGCCAACTGCTCATCTGATGACTGACCACTGCGGATACGGTCTAGAAGGGAAGACTGAATCGTCAAAGTAGATATGCAGGGAACTCTACCTCGAGGATACGTCTCTAGATCAAACATCTGCATCTCAGACTGAAGAGGTCTCGAAATCGTCAAATGAGCCATCACTGCGACTTTCCTGCTCAATTCATCCGCAACTACATTAGCTTTGCCAGGGTGGTAGCTAATGTCACAGTCATAGTCCTTCACTAGCTCCAACCAATGCCTCTGACGCATATTCAGCTCTTTCTGAGTAAAGAAGTACTTGAGGCTCTTATGGTCGGTAAAGATCTGGCACTTCTCTCCGTACAAATAATGCCTCCAAATCTTCAAGACAAAACTACGGCGGCCAGCTCTAGATCATGGGTAGGGTAGTTCTTCTCATGGATCTTCAACTGTCGAGAAGCATACGTTATCACCTTTCCATGCTGTATCAGCACTGTGCCTAAACCGAGCTTCGAAGCATCGGTATACAGAACAAAGTCTTCGAGCCCTGACGACATGGACAAAACTGGCGCTGATATAAGAGCTTGCTTGAAAGTATCTAAGCTCTTTTGACACTCATCGCTCCACAAAAATTTAACATTATTCTTTGTCAACGACGTGAGTGGAACTGCGATAGAGGAGAATGCCTGAATAAACTTCCGATAGTATCCAGCTAGCCCAAGGAAACTACGGATCTCTGATGCATTCTGCGGCACGACCCAATCTCTGACTGCTGCAACTTTCGCTGGGTCTACCTCAATACCGCCGCTAGAAACGATGTGGCCTAAGAGCGCCACCTTCTCTAACCAGAACTCGCACTTACTGATCTTCGCGAATAGCTTATGCTTCTGAAAGGTCTGCAAAACTGCGGGCAGATGTCTGCTGTGATCCTCTTGATTCTTTGAGTAGACGAGAATTTCTTCTATGAATACTATCACAAACTGATCAAGATACAGCTGAAATACGCGATTCATGAGATCCATAAAGATCACTGGCACATTCGTCAAACCGAACGGCATCAAAAGGAACTCGAAGTGGCCATAACGAGTCCTAAAAGCAGTCTTGAGAACATCGACGTCTTTCACCCTCAACTGGTGATAGCCAGAACACAGGTCGATCTTAGAGAATACTGAAGCTCCCTGTATCTGATCAAATAAATCTTCAATCCGCGGAAGTGGGTATTTGTTCTTCACTGTAACCCTGTTCAACTCCCGGTAATCAATACAGAGCCTCATTGTACCATCCTTCTTCTTCACAAACAAGACTGGCGCGCCCCATAGTGAAAAACTCGGGCGAATGAACTCCTTGTCAAGAAGTTCCTGAATATGGTTCTTAAGTTCTACCATCTCTGTCGGTGCTAATCGGTACGGTGCTTTGGAGATCAGAGCCGTACCTGGCATAAACTCAATAGAAAACTCCACCTCTCGCTCGGGTGGCTTACCAAAGACGTCGTCAGGAAAAACGTCTAGAAAATCCCTAACAATTGGGACATCGGAGGCTGGCTGACTGGGTGCCTCGGGAACGGATATAAAATTTGCCAAAAACGCTCAACACCCTATATGCATGAGCTTCCTATCCTGGACACAAAATATCAAACGCGGTAAATGAAAGTACATGTCTGGTTCGAATAAGAACTGCTCCGTCCCAGGTGGTCGGACTAGAACGAATCTCCTATGAAAGTCGATTAAAACTCTGTTCCTTAGTATCCAGTCCATACCCAGAATGATATCAAACTCTGGCATCGGAAAAACGATAAGATCCGCATAAACAAGATTTCCATGAAGCTAGAGGTCTATGTCTCGGATCACATTGGTAGCTGCCATCTCCTCACCATAAGGCAATACTACTGAATAGGCTATTTCTAGCCCAATGGTCTTGACCTTGAGAAAATTAGCAAACGTCTCCGAAATGAACGAATGAGTAGCCCCTGAATCTATCAAGGCTTTCGTAGGTGAACCAGCTATAAATATTATCCCTGAAAGATTGGAACACTAAGCTGAACCCAATAGTTACAAGAACTAAACTTATAGACATGCGAAGGCCAGAGTTCTTCTAAATTAAATTCCCCAAAATAACATTGATTAGAGCATGCAATCATATCACAATTCTAAGTTCAAAATCTTAACCCAAAACATAAATTCCAAATACAAACTTAAAGCTTAAAGGTACATGTCATGAGCATCGTCTCCGGGTTCGTCTCTGCTGCATGGAGAGCAAAGACTCTGCCTTGGGTAGGCAGACTCCCCTGCGGGCACTACTTCAGCAAGTGGTCTAGACTACCACACTTGTAACACTTCCCCGAGCCATACTTACACGCTCCAGCATGGCGGCGTGTGCACCTAGGACAGACTGGATGCTCTAAAGTCCTCGGGACTGCACGTCCCTGCTGCTGCTGTCCTTTGTTTCTGGGTGGGCCGTGGAAAGGCCTCTTACTCTGATGCTGCTGCTGAGGAGGAGGGCGGTGTAGCACTTGGACTGGTCTCTTGCCCTGGCGGTCTCTCTCAATATCATTCTGGTATTGCTCTGCAGCTAAAGCTCTGGAGACAGTGACTTCATAAGTAGTAGGGCCAGCCACCCTAACATCACGGCGCAAGATCAGCTGCAGACTATCTAGAAAATGCCTCAGCTTGGCTCCAGCATCATTCGAAATCAGGGGTAGGAAATGATAACCCCTCTCAAACTTACGGATGAACTCCGTAACAGTCAAATCTCCTTGCCTCAGGGTCATGAACTCCCTGGTCAACCTGGAACGCACCTCGTCAGTGAAATATTTAGAGTAGAATACCTATGTGAAGCGCGTCCAGCTCAAAATAGCCAAGTTCAAGGCTACGGATGCTCCTTCCCACCATAAGCGGGCAACCCCTCCAAATAGATAGGTTGCACAACGAACCCTATCTTCTTCTTCGAGCTCCATGAATTTGAAAATAACCTCGAGGGACTTAATCCAACCCTCAGCAATCATGGGATCTGTCGTCCCTGAGAACTCCTTCGGTCTCATCTTCATGAACCGCTCATAGATAGCCTCAGGCCCAGTCGGCCTGGCTACCCCAGCATTGTTCCCCGCAAACTGGGCGAAGAACTGCATCATACCGGCTAGCATTTGGGCGTTCATGTCTGGTGGATGTGGTAAATCTCTCTCCTGCTTCTGATTCTCACCTTCCTCCTAGCGAGGCTCATCATCTCTCGTGCGCTCAAGAATGCGTCTATGAGGCATACTGTTCCATATATACAACCCATACGTAACCAAAATGCATAATTCCATTATTTCTTTAAACGTAAATAAATACTGCATAATCATGCTCTTGACATAAAATATTTCATGAAAACATGTTGTTAAAATATTTCATGCTTTAAACGAAATGCGTAAACGTAAAACTTACAGATCGAAGACGTGACTTCATGAGCTTCTCGAGATCAGTAGTATCACAACCTTTTACAAGAACATATGCTCAGATACCAACTGTAGAGGCCCATATTTCGTATTTGTAAATTTGCGGAATTATTTAAAAATTTTCTTTAAAAATAAATAACTTTCCTCATTCATGAAATAAACTGATAAAAAGTTTAAATGTTCAAAGTAGCAGCGAGTAAATACTGTTTTTCAAAACGACAACTTAAAATAATTCATCAACGTGAAAACTAAGTTAGAACAAAAAAAACAAGTGCTGAAAATGAGGTCATCGGGTTCCTACTACTGCCGACCCAAGCTAGCTCACTGGCCCCCGCCCTCGGTCCCGACCTCATCAGTACCTACAACAATCAAGTCTAGTGAGTCTAAAGACTCAGCATGCATATATCGTGAATAACAAGTAAAATATATCATGAAGTTTCATGCCATGTAAAGATATCATAAAATTTTGCGTAACGTAAAAATATCGTATCGTAAAGCATAACGTGAAAATCGTGTCATGGATAATTATAAACACGTGCATAACTGAAAATCGTACGTAAAATGTTTGCTCGATAGAGCCCTGTCATAAAGTAGCATATCATAATTTTCTGTTGAGATAATGTTCTACGCAAGTGGCCCATAATGTAACATAACATGAATTGTCTGATCAGACTAAACCACAGTATACTAAGTGGTAGAGATCATCACAGCCCTTGTGTAATGCCCGAGATTCTTGTTAATATGTTTGAATTGATAAATAGTATGAATAAGGAATGCAAGAACAGACGGGGAGAAACGACGTTGCAAAACTTGAATATATTGATAAGGAGACACCGCACCAGCGCCTCAAACAAGACCGCACCCGCGGTTGTGGCTCATGAAATGTGGAAGATTTACAGTAGCTTCACCGCACCCGCGGTCCCCGATGCAGCGCACCCGCGGTCGACGCTACTGAAATTTGAGATGAGATACAGTAGGGTGAGCGGACCCGCGGTGGAAACAAGACCGCACCCGCGGTCGTCGATCTTGAAAATTTGGAAGGAGATGCCGAGAGCTAAGCGCACCCGTGGTCCAGAAGGAGCGCACCCGTGGTGCTCTATGCGAGGAATCCACCTTGAAGTATTATGTTGACACATGGAATGTGATATATAAACTTTGTATTGCTGTCATTCTTCAGCGCCTTCCAAGCAAGAACCGAGAGAGACCCTCAAGAATTCATTCATGCTTCATTTCTTTTAGAAATTGATTTGTGCAAGATATGTTCATCCGATTTTCAATCCGAGGCTAGATTCTTGCTTCTCTCATCAAGGACTTCGAAAGGGTATACATTTTATTAATTTTCAGCATGTTTCGAAGTTTACATGTTGGGGAAATTCGGATATGCTTGTAATTATGTGTTCTTGAAATATTGGACATAGTATATTTGCAACCGGATCGAAGAACGGACACCGTATGCTATTGCTAGTATTTTCAGCATGTATCGAAATGGGGATAGACAGATTTCAGAATTATATTGTGTTTGGATGAGGCTTATGAGTTGTTGATATTGATTATGATGTGTTTGAGTTATCGGTATCGCAAGATTTCGCCGTTATGCCGTCAAATTGTATCGAGATTGATTGTTGATTCGTATATGTGTTGACTTGAATAGAGATTGATAGAATGCATCTCAACATTGTTATTTCAGATTTGATATTTACAGATTCGACATGGAGACTTAGACTACAAAAAAGAGTGTATAACGAAAGGTATAATTCATGTGAATTCGGGAAGATACAACTCGAAATAGATTTAATTTGAGTTTCCCAAAATCACATACTAGATTGTTGTTTATATTTTGTTATGTTTATGCTTTGTTTATAGATGTATATTCAAGCATTAAGATAGGAGAGTCATTGGCAGATTTGTCAAACTTCTAGACGTTCGGTGGTATCGACGCATAGGAGGAGATCGACTCCGATTGTAGACATTCGATACAGACAGGGCCGAAGTCTAGGAATAAGACGTATCGCCACCACGATTGGAAAAGTAGGTGGGAGACCTATTACGTCTTATTCACACCGGGATCCCTAGATTTAGATACGAGTCGATTTAAAGAGTAAGAGTCGAATTGTTTTATCTGTATTCACTAATGTGTTATAATTATCGAAACATGTATTATGATTTATTATGAAATTGCATGACATTCATGTATACATGTTTTATACTGGGATTTGTTCTCACCGGAGTTTCCGGCTGTTGTTGTGTATGTATGTGTGCATAACAATAGGTGGGACAGGATCTGGGTCGCGACAGAGATGAGAGATCGAGATAGCGTGGAGATTTCGGGCATAGAAGACTACTAGTGGTTTTACATGTTATTGTAAGTTGTATTAAACACCAGTTAGTATGATTGTATGAGAACAAGACATGTACTTATGTTTGTTGAAATAATATGTATGGATGTATTGTGTATGATTTATATACATTAGTTTATAATGTTTAAAAGAAATTTTTTTTATGACCCACATTTTCTAGCAAAGATCCAATTAATCCCAAAAAGAATTGAGTTAGAGCCCGGGTCCCCACAACAGGTGGTATCAGAGCTATAGATCCTTTAGAATGAGATAGAATAGAATGAGTGGGGTAGAGCAAGTTGTCCTCTTTGCTTTTATGTGCTAGCATGATTTATTGCTTTCCCTATTACATGTTGCTTTGTTATCTGAGTTGATTACAGCATGTATTTGGAAAGACTGAATCAGAACCGATTCTGGATCAGAGGTATATGATCAGAGGAGGGCTGGGACAGATTGTATAGATTGTGTACTAATCCGTTTGATAATCAGATATGCCTCCTAGACGAGTACCTAAACCAGCAGCAGGTCGAGCACCAGAACAGGGCAGTACATCCAATGATCCGATGGATGTAACCGCTACACCGATGGAGACTTTATTAAAGAGGTTTCAGTCGTTCCGACCACCGACATTGAAGGGCACCGAAAGTTCAGTTGAGTGCGAAAGTTGGCTTGATGATATTGAAATGCTCTTTGATTCCCTTGAGTACACCGATGAACGGCGAGTGAAATTGGTTGGACATCAACTGCAAGAAGTGGCAAAGAACTAGTGGCTGACCACGAAGAGAGCATTGGAGCATCGTGGCACCGAAATTACCTGGAAAGTTTTTAAAGCCGAGTTCTATCAGCGATTCTTTCCTGTGTCCTACCGAAAAGACAAAGGTGCTGAATTTGGGAATTTGAGACAGGGACAATTGAATATCGAAGAATATGTTGCTAAATTCTAGACATTGCTCCGATTTGCTCCTCACGTTGCCGAGAGTGACGAGGCCGTGGCAGATCAGTTTATCAATGGCCTAAATCCGGAAATCTTTACCTTGGTGAATACCGGTCGACCGAACAGCTTTTCAGAGGCCTTGAACCGTGCCAAGGGGGCAGAAGCTGGATTGCTTAGGCAACGAAGCACTTCTTATGTTGCTCCGATTCCGAACTGCCACAACCCTCTTTTCAACCACCTCCAAGATTCGAGAGTGGTGGTAGTAGCAGCGGGAAGAAAGACCAGTTGAAAGCAAAGGGCAAACAGTTCAAGAGATCAGGGAGCAGTTCGTCGAGCTCCAGTGGATCAAGACAGAGAGGTCCTGGCCAGAGTACAGAGTATACCGGTGTGTATTACAGTTCGTGTGGAGGCAAACATGCCACCGAGCAGTGTCAGGGTGTGATGGGTCGATGTAACATCTGCCGACAGCAGGGACACTTTGCCAGGGTTTGTCCTCAGAAAGGTGTACAGCAAACTCAGAGTGTAGGAGCATCTGGTTCAGTAGCTCAGCCTGAGAGGCAAGCTTCATCTATTCTTTCTTTTCAGCCCACTCCTACACAGACATAGCCCAGAACCAGAGGTAGCCAGACTGTGAGCCAACCTCCCAGACAGCAGGCTCGAGTATTTGCATTGACCGAAGAACAGGCCCAAGATGCACCAGATGATGTGATTGCAGGTAACTGTTTTCTTTGCGGTTATCCTGTCTATGTATTGATAGATACGGGTGCATCTCATACATTCATTTCTGAGCGTTTTGCATTGTTGCATTCATTGCCTGTTGAGTCATTATCTGCTGTAATGTCTATTTCTTCTCCGTTGGGAAGTGGTCTTATATCTGTGACTTCAGTTAGACATTGTATACTACATTTTGAGGGTCACGAGATTGATTTAGATTGTATTGTGCTTGGGTTAGCTGATTTTGACTGTATTGTCGGTATCGATATGTTAACCAAGTACAGAGCCACTGTAGATTGTTTCTAGAAGATTGTCAGATTCAGACCAAAGATGGCTGATGAGTGGAAATTCTACGGTAAGGGTTCCAGATCTCGGATTCCCTTAGTATCTGCTTTGACTATGAGTATATTGTTGCAGAAAGGAGCAGAAGGGTTCCTTGTATATTCAGTAGATCTACTGAAATCGAGCCCAGCATTGGTATATCTGCCAGTGGTACGCGAGTTTGCTGATGTATTCCCAGACGAGATTCCAGGGTTACCTCCAGCCCGAGAGGTAGATTTTAGCATCGATCTCATTCCAGGTACAGTTCCTATATCTCGAGCTCCTTATAGAATGGCGCCTATTGAATTGAAAGAATTGAAAGAACAGCTCAAAGATTTGTTAGCCAAGGGTTGCATTAGACCGAGTGTATCTCCTTGGGGCTCTCCAGTGCTATTTGTGCGAAAGAAAGACGGTTCGATGAGATTATGTATTGACTACCAGCAACTGAACAAGGCAACAGTGAAGAAAAAATATCCATTGCCTCGTATCGACGACTTATTTGATCAGTTGCAGGGATCTTCAGTTTATTCCAAGATCGATCTGAGATCCGGATATCACCAGCTGAGAGTCCGAGATGTTGATATACCAAAGACAGCATTTCGAACCAGGTATGGACATTACGAATTTATTGTCATGTCTTTTGGTTTAACAAATGCTCCAGCGGTGTTTATGAGCCTGATGTACCGCATTTTTCAGAGGTATTTGGATGAGTTTGCTATCGTTTTTATTGATGATATTTTGGTGTATTCTAAGAATAGGAATGAGCATGCCGAGCATTTAAGAATTGTGTTGCAGACACTGAGAAATGAGAAATTGTATGCTAAAAAAAATAGTCAAAGTGTGAGTTTTGGCTGAGACATGTTGTCTTTTTGGGGTATATTATATCTGAAGACGGTATATCTGTTGACCCGAGCAAAGTCGAGGCAGTGATCAGTTGACCTAGACCGACTTCTGTGCCAGAGATACACAGTTTCATGGGTTTAGCAGGGTAGTACCAACTATTTATTAAAGATTTCTCCAGTATAGCGAAGCCGATTACCCAGTTGACACAGAAGAATGCGCCATTCGTGTGGTCTGAAGCCGTGAGTCTAGCTTCTTGGAATTGAAGAAACGACTGACCAGTGCTCCAGTGTTGACGATACCTTCAGGTACTGGTGATTTTGTTGTATATTGTGATGCATCTCACAGAGGGCTAGGATGTGTTCTTATGCAGCGAGGACATGTGATCGCATACGCCTCGAGACAGATGAAGCCACACGAGTCTCGTTACCCAATTCATGATCTTGAATTGGCGGCTATTGTATTTGCACTGAAAATATGGCGTCACTATCTTTATGATGAGAAATTTGAGATCTACTCTGATCACAAGAGCTTGAAGTATCTGTTTTCTCAGTCAGAGTTGAACATGAGACAGCGTAGATGGCTCGATTTATTGAAGGATTTCGATTGCGAGATCAAATATTATCCAGGAAAGTCTAATGCAGCAGCGGACACCTTGAGTTGAAAGGTATGTGCTCTGTCCTTATCGACGATAGGTATTTCGAATTTAGTTGAAGATTGTTGTTTGTTTGGTTTAGCATTTGACAGAGATAGCAGACCATTGAGACTTGCTACGATTCGAGTCGAGCCAGATTTGATTTTGAGAATCAAAGAAGCACAAAGGACTGATCAGAATATTCAGAAGTCAGTTGAAATGGTCAGAGCTGGACATATTTCAGAGTATCAGGTACTTGATCATGTTCTGTATGTGAATAACCGTCTTGTAGTGCCAGATGTTTCAGATTTGAAACAACATATATTGTCAGAAGCGCACTGTAGTCGGTTCAGTATTCATCCTGGTGGCAGAAAGATGTATAATGACTTGAAGACACAGTTCTGGTAGAAACAGATGAAGTTAGATATTGCAGAGTTTGTGTCTAAGTGTTTGAATTGCCAACAGATGAAGGCCGAGAGAAAGGAAGCCCGGAGGTTTATTTCAGAGTTTGTCTATTCCTGAATGGAAATGAGATCACATTTCCATGGATTTCGTTACGAAGTTACCACGATCATCCCGAGGCTGTGATGCGATTTGGCTCATTATTGACAGATTGACCAAATCAGCTTGTTTTATTCCGTACAGAATGACGTACCGACATGACCAGATGGCAGAGATATATGTCAGAGAGGTAGTCAGACTGCATGGTGTGCCGAAGTTGATCGTATCATATCGTGATCTACGATTCACTTCACACTTTTGGCATAGTCTGCAGCAGGCCTTAGGTACGATATTGCACCTGAGTACTGCATACCATCCCCAGACAGACGGACAGTCAGAGCGGATTATCCAGACATTAGAGGATATGCTGAGAGCTGTAATGCTAGACTTTGGCACTAGTTGGCAAGATTCACTATTTCTTTGTGAATTCTCGTACAACAACAGCTATCAGACGAGCATCGAGATGGCACCGTTTCAAGCTTTGTATGGCAAGAAGTCCGCTGTATTGGGATGACATCTCAGAGGTACCAGAACTTGGGCCTGATATGATTCGTGAAATGACTGAGAAGGTGAAGATAATTCAGAAAAGAATGAAGATGGCACAAGACAGACAAGCCAAGTATGCGAATATCAGACGTAGACCGTTAGTATTTGAACAGGGAGATAGAGTATTTTTGAAGATTTCCCCTTTCAGAGGCGTTGTCAGATTTGGTAAACGCGGGAAGTTATCTCCTAGATACATCGGTCCGTACGAGATTTTTGAGAAGATTGGCGATTGAGCATATCGACTTGCGCTTCCTCCTTCTTTATATGGGATACATGACATTTTTCATGTATCGATGCTGCGAAGATACATGCCTCATGCTTCTCATGTCATTCAGCCTGACGAGGCCGAGCTTGACGATACACTGAGTTATGTTGATCAACCATTACAGATTCTGGATCGAAAAGAAAAACAGCTCAGAACGAAGATTATTCCGCTAGTGAAAGTCCAGTGGAGTCATCACGGCACTGAAGAAGCGACTTGGGAGACAGAGACGGACATGAGACAGAGATATCCCGAGTTATTTCATAATGTGAGTATTTATTCAGCTTTTGATTATAGTACTTCTTTGATTGTTTGATTGATTGTCTGCGAGTTCGAGGACGAACTCATATCTAAGAGGGGGAGAAATGTAATGCCCGAGATTCTTGTTAATACCTTTGAATTGATATATAGTATGAATAAGGAATGCAAGAACAGACGGGGAGAAACGACGTTGCAAAACTTGAATATATTGATAAAGAGACACCGCACCCGCGCCTCAAACAAGACCGCACCCGCGGTTGTGGCTCATGAAATGTGGAAGATTTACAGTAGCTTCACCGCACCCGCGGTCCCCGATGCAGCGCACCCGCGGTCGACGCTCCTGAAATTTGAGATGAGATACAGTAGGATGAGCGCACCCGCGGTGGAAACAGGACCGCACCAGCGGTCGTCGATCTTGAAAATTTGGAAGGGGATGCCGAGAGCTAAGCGCACCCGCGGTCAAGAAGGAGCGCACCCGCGGTGCTCTGTGGGAGAAATCCACCTTGAAGTATTATTTTGACACATGGCATGTGATATATAAACTTTGTATTGCTGTCATTCTTCAGCATCTTCCAAGCAAGAACCGAGAGAGACCCTCAAGAATTCCTTCATGCTTAATTTCTTTTAGAAATTGATTTGTGCAAGATATGTTCATCCGATTTTCAATCCGAGGCTAGATTCTTGCTTCTCTCATCAAGGACTTCGAAAGGGTATACATTTTATTACTTTTCAGCATGTTTCAAAGTTTACATGTTGGGGAAATTCTGATATGCTTGTAATTATGTGTTCTTGACATATTGGACATAGTATATTTGCAACCCGATCGAAGAACGGACACCGTATGATATTGCTAGTATTTTCAGCATGTATCGAAATGGGGATAGACAGATTTCAGAATTATATTGTGTTTGGATGAGGCTTATGAGTTGTTGATATTGATTATGTTGTGTTTGAGTTATCGGTATCGCAAGATTTCGCCGTTATGCCGTCAAATTGTATCGAGATTGATTATTGATTTGTATATGTGTTGACTTGAATAGAGATTGATAGAATGCATCTCAACATTGTTATTTCAGATTTGATATTGACAGATTCGACATCGAGACTTCGATACGACAAAGGGTGTATAACGAAAGGTATAATTCATGTGAATTCTGGAAGATACAACTCGAATTAGATTTGATTTGAGTTTTCCAAAATCACATACTAGATTATTGTTTATATTTTGTTATGTTTATGCTTTGTTTATAGATGTATATTCAAGCATTAAGATAGGAGAGCCATTGGCAGATTTGTCAAACTTCTAGAAGTTCGGTGGTATCGACGCATAGGAGGAGATCGACTCCGATTGTAGACATTCGATACAGACAGGGCCGAAGTCTAGGAATAAGACGTACCGCCACCACGATTGGGGAAGTAGGTGGGAGACTTGTTACGTCTTATTCACACCGGGATCCCTAGATTTAGATACGAGTCGGTTTAAAGAGTAAGAGTCGAATTGTTTTATCTGTATTCACTAATGTGTTATAATTATCGAAACATGTATTATGATTTATTATGAAATTGCATGACATGCATGTATACATGTTTTATACTGGGATTTGTTCTCACCGGAGTTTCCGGCTGTTGTTATGTCTGTATGTGTGCATAACAACAGATGGGACAGGATCTGGGTCGCGACAGAGATAAGAGATCGAGATAGCGTGGAGATTTAATGCATAGAAGATTACTAGTGGTTTTACATGTTATTGGAAGTTGTATTTAACACCAATTAGTATGATTGTATGAGAACAAGACATGTACTTATGTTTGTTGAAATAATATGTATGGATGTATTGTGTATGATTTATATACATTAGTTTATAATTTTTAAAATAATTTTTTTTTATGACCCACATTTTCTAGCAAAGATCCAATTAATCCCAAAAAGAATTGAGTTAGAGCCCGGGTCCCCACACTTTGGACTAGATATCCGTACCCATATATGAACATGAATCGGTCGTGAGATACCGGGTGATGTAATAATCCCATAAGCTGCAATCCCATAAGCGTGAAGTGGCCACAAGACATATCAAATATATCTCAAAATAAACATTTTATATTTTATGCACGTAATATAATTAAATTCCTGTGTTATTTTACCAATTGAGTTGGATCGTTTCTAGGCTCGCTGCGACCAAATTCTAACATGAGAAATATGCAAATAAACTCAACTTGAGAATAACTTCGTAATTGAACCCAAAAACAAAGCCAACTAGACCGACGACTTAACTTCTAACCATGACTCCGTACCATCCCAAACCAACACCGAACCATCGTTTAGTCATGGTCAAATACGCCTAACAAGATTAAATAATGCTCCTAGGAATTGTGATACTCGAAATTTGGTGAATGGAGGCCAAAATCGTGAAACGCTCTTTTGAGAGTCACTTTGGCACATCGCACCGTAAATTCTTGCACGACCTCTAAACTTAACCAAATCACGAACGGCCAAAAACATGACATTCCTAACTCAATGAGGTACTGTCCGGGCCAAGGCCATAGGCTAAAAACCAACCAAAAACTCGTACGTGACCTCTGAACCGCAGCAACGTTGCTGTAAAATTCCAGCGGCAGCAACTGTGCTTGCATCGCTTCGTTTACGAGGCTATTGACCATTGGGGCTTGAACCGCCGACTAGAGACTCTTCCCAACATCCTAAGGAGTGGTTTGGACCATGGCTAAGGGCTCTAGGCCAACCACAATCCAAACAAACACCTACGACAAATCCGAAGCTCCACCCGAGACGCTTGAGCATGCGTGGGGTGTTTGCTTGTTTTGCTGTCAAATGAAGGATCCAATGGATATGAGGTTAACCATGGTCCATGCTAGATATGATAAGGTGTTGTATGAGTCATGTCTAAGGGCTAGAAGCCAACCACAGCACACCTAACACCATAAAGTCGAACCAACTCACACACCGAAAATAAAACAGAAATCAAAACCGTGGGACACTTGTCTTGTTTAAAAACTGATGGGAACATGAACCAAGCCATGAAAGGGCATCTTGGTCACGTCCTATACATGACAAGGAGGGGTTCTAACCATGGCTACAGTCCCTAGGACATCCAAGATCCGAACCCTCACCTTAGACGACCAACAACTAGGAACCGAGGGTCAAAAACCGCAATAAGAAGAGTTGCTGTCAAAGTTGTTTTGTTGAGGTGAATGGACTGCAACCAATGGCCCAAAACCTTCCTAACACAGTATATTACATGCCTAGATGCAGCCTTGAGTGCCTAGAATTGAGCCAAACCCTGAAACCACAAACACAACGCAAAAACCGTGAAGCATGAAGGTGGCCGAAAAAAAATCTGTGCAGAATTCTTTTGAAAGTTACTATCATTATTTCGGTTTTACTACATGAATAATGAACATAACATGGTTTAAAATATGTATATGAGTTGATTGAATAGAAAATAATTATATAGACATGCCTGGAAAATTTTCGTTTGAAAAGAAAACAAACTAGACGACGACACGGCGAGACGGAGACGGAGTTCCTTTACTTTCTTGTTTTCTTCCTTGTTTTTCCTCTTGCTTCTCACGTTTTTTTGAGAGGTTTTGCTACTGAATTTCGGTGGAAGTGGTTGTTAGAGTAGATGACCTACAAGCCAACTGTTGGCTAGGGATTTTATTGACTCAAGTGTAATAAACAATCTTTATTTTAATATAATTCATTATTTCATGGTTTGTCATTTCTTTATCTGTATACCCATGTTATCAAACATAGATAAAGACCTTGATTATACTTTAATACAAATGAATCGTAATTCGATGTTGAAACTCGTTTGTAAATACTGTATGATCTAAATTCGTTACTAGTCGATTCAGCCGCCTAAAACATGGATAAAGGTCGCTTGAGCTCGAGACTAGCATCTGTAATGTTGTGTACTGCATTTCTTAGTAAGGGCATAGAGATGTCCAAACATGCAGATGGGTAGTCATATGATGATTATACCGAACAACCCTCTCTCGGACTTTCCAAGTGGTTATCATTCATCGAGAGGATGAGTCCGTGGTTATGATGGTACACCATTAGTCCTTACGACCCGGGACAACACTCAGGCTCTATATGCTAGGGATGTGCTTTGATTCGTTTACCGGCTCTAGGAGAGTCATCAGGTGGCGATGTTGGGTACATTTGAGACACATATAGGAGCTAGTGCATTGTAGTCAGGGATTCACCGCTCACCTACGGGTGTGGATATCCTATGTGATCTAATGAAATAATAGTGCATGGAATCTCTGGCCAGAGTACGAGATGTACGTTGGAGAAGGAGTTCTCCAAATAGTACACGTGATGCCACTATTATAGTTATCACATAGTTATCGAATTAATATGCAACCCTCGATGAACCAATGGTTGCAGATTCGATTGGGATATATGAGATGAAAGGACCGTACTGTACGTTAATCATAATTGATTAAATTAATTAAACTAGTTGGACTAGCTCAATTAATTAAATCAAGTCCATTAATGTTAATTATGTAATTAAGATATTATTTAATTATAAATAATACATGAAAAACACTAAACCTAGCCCACCACAACATAAAAGTTGCGTGAGTCTCCACTCAAAAACAAGAAATCGGCCAACCCCTTTTGAAAAGTAATATTGTTGTGCCATCTCTCAATTTTCTCTCCTACGCAAAATCTCTTTCACATTCTCTAGTGCAATTTGAAAGAGGAACATACTATCTAGTCGTGGACTTGATAGGAGGATTTCATCGAAGAAAGTTCGTAGAGAATCAACAAGAGCTAATCTGTTTTTATACCGGATTATTTGGAGTCCAGTGATTTATTCACCAAAGGTATAATTTTCTAAACATCCTATGAATGTTTTGTTAAATCATACGAGCGCCTAAAGCAAAATTATTTTGTTTTTAAAAATAAAATAAAAATTTTAAAACTTCCGCTGCCTTTGGGCGTGTAGAAAACCAGATCCAACAATGATGAGGGAGAGAAGGATAGGAAATGAGGGAATGATTGCAAGATAAATGGAGATTTGAAATGACCAACCCAAATTTCTATCCTAGTGTTTGATAGATAAGGAATGAAGAGCGATTTGATTTGATTTAATGGAGGTAGTGGCCAATTTCTAGCTAATAAAACATGGTAGAAATATTACTTAAATCTTTAATTATTGGTGATTAAAATGAAGGGAATTATCTTCCATGAAAAGAATAAGGAAATGAATCAAAAGGGTGAGTTGTTAAACAAATATCAAATATTTTAAATGGGGGCCGAAAATTGCTAGGTAAATGGGGATGATATATTGCTAAATTATAGAATTTTAACTCTTTGAAGTTTTAAACAATAATTATGTATTTTAGTGAGTTAATACATTAATTTGGGATAGTAATTATCTTGCATGCATGGCTAATTTTTAAAATAAATTTACTAACATGTTAAGTTACAATTTCTTAAATAAAATAAACCTAATTAACTTATCTCAATT
Organism: Primulina eburnea; assembly: GCF_022965805.1. Taxonomy (NCBI): domain Eukaryota; kingdom Viridiplantae; phylum Streptophyta; class Magnoliopsida; order Lamiales; family Gesneriaceae; genus Primulina; species Primulina eburnea. The sequence goes on along the minus strand of NC_133114.1, from coordinate 19,332,877 downwards.
GATCACATATTTTAATTTAGGCTTTTAATTAAATTATTGGACGTAAAGGAACTTATTTACTACTTATCTCTAATTAATTAAATAAATCCTTAAACATTCTTTTATATTAAAATAACTTATCCTTTGGCTTAAATTAAATTTAGGAATATTTTTTTATCATTAAATTTTATCTCGATACTCCGACTCCGATCCGACCTCGCTTATTTATCTGAAAAGATAAAATCTAAACTACTGCGATTTAAAATAAATGCTCATGACTTAAAAAAATTTAAAATGCTTTAAATACAAAAAAAATCATTTTAATTTAAATAATAGTAATTATGCATGGCTTATACATAATCTGGTTTAACGGGTTCTACATTTATCATGTTTGAATAAACTGTTGGAGTACTGTTTTCTCGTACCCAAAAATTTATTTTTAACTTTCAAAACGTTCTTTGGGCTAGTATGATTTAAAATATTAATAGGGTGTTTAAATATGTTTACCTTTGCATATTTAACGTGGGTTCTAGTTATTTTGGTTTTTTAGCAGATATAACACTTCTTGTAATTCCTTACAAACGGATCTCTCATTTTTTTCATCTAATTAGGTCCACAATCAAAAACTTGGTTCATCGCACTAAGGATCTTACACAATTTTTGTGGGGACCCGGACGCTAATCATGATCTTAATCATCATTGGGACTAATTAATCAATTATAAAAAAGGGTCTAAATTTTTTTTTTTTAAAATACAAAGCGGAAACGTAATGTAATTTAACCAAATTACATATTAAACATGAACATACAAATCTTGTGTTATCTACAAGAATTCAACTATGTTCAACTATATATCAATGCTGAATCCTACGTTGCTTCAAAGCCCGTATCTCCACGCTATCTATCTTTTCTCATCCTCTTCTTGACCCTGATCCAGCCCCACCTGTTGTCATGCACACATACAAAACAACACAACAGCCGGATAACTCCGGTGAGAATTACATCCCAGTATAAACAATGTATATATGCAATCATATAAAAACATATATAAAAGCATACTAACAAATATTCATAACATGTCTCAAATCAGAAACATAATTAATATCAAGCAAAGAATCCTACTCAGACTCAGACTCGTCTCAACAACGCGTCGTCTCAGACTCGACTCGACTCAACAACGCGTCGTCTCAGACTCGACTCAACTCTATCCTAGGGATCCCGATGTCTGGATAATGATAAATATACCGAATCTCAGTCGATAGGAATGAATCAATCCCTAAACGGCATCGATATAATTAATATATCCAGTGTCTGGGCGAATCAGCCACAGAATTGACGAATCAGTCAAGAATTAGGCGAATCAGCCAATAACCAGACGAATCAGCCTGTAATTAAGCGAATCAGCTTAAGTTTAGACGAATCAGTCAATAACCAGACGAATCAGTCGGTAATTAAGCGAATCAGCTTAAGTTTAGACGAATCAGTCAGTGACTAGGCGAATCAGCCCACGACTCAACGACTCAGTAATCAATACATGCAGTGACTATGAATCAATAGCCTATAAACATCAACCTCATCAATTACAAATATCAATGTAATAAACTAAGTATGTGATTTAGGGAAACTCGAGTCAAACCTCACTCGATGCAATCCCAACTCAACATTAATTTATACCTTTCTTTCTGTTACTCTGACTCTGTCGAAGTCTCGAACTCAAAGCCTGTCAATACTCAATCTGACAAGAACAATATCGAGGAGTATAATATCAATACACCACTCGAATCAATACTGGATATAATCAGAATTCAATCAAATTCTGTTTCAACAACATAACGTCCTAGTCGCAATATACCCAGCACTACCATATCAGTCAGATATTAATTCTAACATCTCATATTTGATAACAAGTCCATTCTGATATCAAATCTCAATTAACTCAACTCCAAAATCATAACAATTTCATATGGTATCCGTTCCTCAGTCCGGTTTCGATTATACGATGTCTAACATGCCAAGAACATCATACATGAATCCTATCAGATTCTGACAATACCATAATTTCAAAACATATCAAAACGTATCACGACTTACGTCCAGTTGTAGCCTACGTTGATAGGAACATAGTACCGCAGTCGGATTCAAAATCGGACGGACGGATTTCTCACAAAAGGCGTAAGGATTTTTCAATTCTTTTCTCAAACCTTTTCTCGATTTCCTCTTTTCTCATATCTGAAGAATTCATGCCTTTATATATATACATACATACACGTAACATGCAACGAGCCAAATGTCAAGTTCTTGTTTCGTATGCCTCGCGCTCGGGCGGTAAGAAAGTACCGCTCGGGCGCGGCACTTTCTGCCCGGATGCTTGGCTTATCACACATTGGAGCTCGGGCGGTAATATTCTACCGCTCGGGCGCCAAACGTTCTGTTCGAATATCATTTTTATGGTGCATTGGCGCTCGGGCGGTCTCTTTCTACCGCTCGGGCGCCACGAGTTCTGTACAAAATCTTGTTTTTCTTGCACCAACGCCCGACCTTTCCACGTAAGCTCCTACAACCTCAATTCTTCCAATTCATCAACGTCTGATTACAGTAATTAACTCTCGGGCATTACAATTTTGCTTCTAGACTAGATTGATTGAATTTCAGAAATCCAGTGAGAATGTGGTCGTGGATTTTTCTTGTGAAAATGTGGTGGCCACAATTCGTATGAGCGAAAGGGAAAAAATTTTGATGGACGAAATTTTGTCTGCCATAAGCTATGTGTAAAACATTTGTTATTTCATATGATCGTCAGCGAAATATTTATAACCTTTGATCCCTGTTCACATTAGGAATCCCGGTCTTATTAGAATTCATAATCATAATCTCATTAAGATTTTTATTTTCATTAATTAATTAAAATTCTCATGTTGTATATATCATACAAAATCAACTCTTTATAATGCATGATACATTATATATAAATATATATATACACATCTGTACATGTATAGACTTATATGTAAAATTAAATAATCATTATTTAATTTCTTAATTAATTTTTAATCAATTAATTAATCAACTCTAGAGCCCCCTTAAATATTTCATGAGAATCATATACATATAGTACTCAATATTACTAATATTATTATTTAACTAATATATTCTAAATCATTAAATAAATAATTGTGAACTCGTTATAACCCCAATCGACGATTAAACAGAGTTGATGTACTGGAGGTAAAAATTTTATTCATATAATGAAACTTTAAAATTTCGAACATGGAAATTTCCACTCATCCATTTTTTTGTAACTGCTGGATTTGTAAACTTATAACTTCTATTACAAAGAATCCACTTATAAACTCTTTTATAAGCAATTTGTTTGATCTCCATCAAACTACAGTCGCCAAATTCAACTCTTTGTACTTGACTATCACAAGGAGAACACATAATTCATACTTGTGTTGTAACGTACCGTACTTTTAAACTACTTGAAATTTGCGAAAAAATAATTTTTTTCTAAAATACCAAATAAACTTTCGATTTTTGTTCATAATCAATGGTTCATCCAAAAATATTTGCATTTAAATAGATCACAAATAAAAAATTTGCTAAAGAAGAATACTTGTTTAAACATTGTAAACAACACATGAAATCAGAGTAGTTGAAACATGACATAAAAACTTAAAATATAGGCGGTCTTTGGGTTTAGCCCCCCGCTCAGTCCGAGCTGGCTCACTGGTCCCCACCCATCACCTCCTCAACTTATCTTCACCTGCATCGATCAAGTCTAGTGAGTCTAAAGACTCAACATGTATAAACTAGATATAACAAGTAATAAGTAATAAAACAACATGCATCTTTAAAATAGAGTGTACATACTTGAAACTTGAACATGCATACAAAAGCTTCAACATACATACATATCATAGACGTGCCATCAACGTACAACTTTTCTTAAACATGCTTGTATCATACATACTTGAACATATATGAACTTCATCATTTTGCGTATAGATATGTTTCAAAGCAAGTGACCCATACATAAATACGTCTGATCAGACAAAACCACAGTACAGTGCTGGCAGGGAAAGTCCACTACCACATACATGATATCTCCGTTCATGCTTTAACGGGTGGATTGGTCCCTGGTCATGCTTTACCGCTTTCCAATCCTGATCTAAATCCGATCATGCTTTACCGGGGTGGAGAGGTCCTCGGCCACGTTCACCGACTTCCAAACCCATTCATAATTTGGTCACAAGACATTCAGCATACCTCAAAAACTTAAAAGTATTTTCTTTTGCACGTCAAACATACTTACTTTGCGTTGAGGGATTCGTTGGATCTCGCTTGGGGTCACTGCTGCACATACTAACATTCTTACATGCACTTAATATTTCATAGCCTAGACGTAATCGTTGCGCTCACCACCCGAATGACAATTTCTTATGACCATTCTATATTTTACTCGTGACTTGACCTCGTATAATAAATTTACTAACTATGAAATCGACTCCCGTAACAAATCCTAATATGATGTGTGACCATTTCCAAAAACATAGGAGACATGAGCCTAAATAATGATTTAAAAAGTCATGTTCAACTGCCTAGGCTTTGGGCATGGCAGCACTGCGACGTTGCCTAGCGCCACAGCGCCACAAGGACAGCGTCAGGCTTGCGAGAGTCGGGCGCTGCGGCGCTTTCCATTGAGCGCTGCGGTGCTAACCCTGCCCAAACTCGGCCCCAAATGCACAAATTCGTTGCAAACTCTAACCCACGCCTTACCGACTGGAACCAACACCTCGAGAACCATCCTAGGACTCTATGTTAGTGATTCAAACTCCCACAAATGCCCCAATACAAGATGCAAGCCATACAACGCACTCAAACTGTGAACACGACAATTCGACACCAAAATGTTTCCTAATACTTCTAATGCAACCAAGTGCCTATCGACACGAGACTAAGCACCAAAATTCATCCCAATATCATACTCACAATACTCAAACGCAGCAGCGATCATCCAATGGTTCCCAACGAAGCCTGCAACATATAAACTTCAAGAATTCGTCAAGAACACATTTTCAGAAAAAAATACAGTTTGAGAAGTCCCACGAAAATGATCATATCACTCATTTCTTATCCAAATATTTCGAATTTACTGTCAAATCGAATGTATCAAAAAGTACTACGTCTTATATGATGAAAGTTTTTCCAGAAAGTCGACCGAAAAGTTGCAGTATTCGAATATACAGTAAAAATGAATTTCTGAAATCTAAAAATGTTGCAAAAATCGATCCAATGATTTTCTGCTCAAACTTTGTACATCACAAATGGATTTTTACGCATAAAAACATCACAAAACATAATATGACTAGATCGATGCAGGAAAAACATAATATACATGCCTTTTGATATTTAAAAATTCCGAAACGACGACACCGATGCGGGAAGGGTGTGAGGGTTGATCCGGGACGATCGTGGCACGGTTTTCTTGAAGAAAACTCACGAAAACTGCTGAAAATTTTCAGAGGAAAGGGGCGGCTGCTCTTGGCAATAAGAACCCTAGGTTTTACCTCTCAAAAATCTGAAATGAAATAAAATGCTATGCAATGAAAGTGTGTGTGAGTTTTCGTGTAAGAGTGTGTGTGTGTGTGTTAAAGTGTGTGCGCGTGAGTTATAGAGTAAATTAGGGAATTGATTTGCTTAATTACTCCATTAACAATATTAATTAAAATGCTAACTAAAAATGTTAAATTAAAAATGTTAATTCTCACTACTAAGCAAAGTCCCCTAAAAATAAAATAAAATGCTTACTTGCTAAACTTTAAAGGTTAATAAAAATGCTACCTCACTTAAAAAAATTTAAAATACACAATTGATAAATCTTAAAAGTTTTAAAAATCTCAAAATCACTAAATAATTAAAGTAGGCTTTAAAAATGCTAAAAACTAAATAAATCATTTAAAATGCCCTATTTTTAACTTAAAATAAAATACTACATCATAGGTGCTATATTTATAAAAATGTGATCACCTACGGCAAACACAAGATCTATCCTTCTCTTGTCAGCATAACTCTTTTGACGACTCTGGGAGGTCTTCATCCTGTCTCGGATCTTGACCACCACATCTGCAGTCTGCTGAAAAATCTCTGGACCAAGTTCTGATCTCTCACCGACTTCATCCCAATGAATCGACAATCTTCAGTTCCTCCCATACAAGGCCTCGTAGGGAGCCATCCCTATAGATGATTGGAAGCTGTTGTTGTAGGTAAACTCCACTAGAGGTAGCTTCATTTCCCAATTCCCATGGAAGTCGATCACACAAGCTCTCCACAAATCCTCCAAAATCTGAATCACTCGTTCAGACTGGCCATCTGTCTGCGGGTGCAAAGCTGTACTGAAAAGCAACTTTGTCCCCATGGCTGCATGTAAGCTCTTCCAAAAGAACGATGTAAACCTCGGGTCCTTGTCGGACACAATAGAAACTGGGATCCCGTGCAATCGAACTATCTCCTTGATATAGAGCTCCGCATACTGCGTCATGGAGAAAGTCGTCTTCACTGGAAAGAAGTACACTAACTTAGTGAGTCGATCCACTATAACCCAAATGGCATTGGACCTTCTGACTGACCTTGGCAAGTCGATCCACTATTTACCTACTTCCACTCGGGGATGGGGCGTGGCTTAAGCAATCCTGCTGGCCTCTGATGCTCTGCCTTCACCTGCTGACAAGTGATACATTCAGACACAAATCGGCGGATGTATCGCTTTATACCTGACCACCAGTACAGAATCTGCAAATCCTTGTACATATTGGTACCTCCTGGGTGAATGGAATACAGAGATGTTGTGCCTCTGTCAGAATATCATCTTTGATCGAATCAACACTAGGCACCCACATTCTACCTCTATATCTCACAATACCATCAGAAACTGTGTAGAGTACACTGCCCTTGGCTTCATCCTTCAGTCTCCATTTCTCTAGCTACTCATCCAAAGGCTGACCTCTACGGATTCGGTCTAGTATATAAGACTGGACTGTCAAATTAGACAACTTAGGAGCTCTACCATTAGGATAAACCTCTAACCCAAATCTCTGAATTTCTGACTGAAGAAATTTCTGCACTGACAACTATGCTACGACAGCAACTTTTCTGCTCAAGGCGTCTGCGAAAACATTAGCTTTCCCCGGATGGTAGCTAATTTCGCAATCGTAGTCTTTTACCAATTCTAACCACCGTCTCTGTCTCATATTCAGTTCTTTCTGCGTGAAGAAATACTTGAGACTCTTTTGATCAGTAAATATCCGGCATTTCTCGTCGTACAAGTAATGTCACCATATCTTCAACGCAAAGATGACAGCGGCTAACTTAAGATAATGGGTCAGGTAGTTCTTCTCATGCACCTTCAACTGTCTGGAGGCATAAGATATAACCCGAACACACTGCATCAACACTGCGCCTAACCCGAGCTTAAATGCATCGATGTATAACACAAAATTGCCTTGATCTGCTGGCATGGCTAACACTGGCGCTGTGATAAGAGATTGCTTCAAAGTATCAAAGCTCTTCTGACATTTATCACTCCACATGAACTTGGCATTCTTCTTGGTCAATGAAGTGAGTGGCACTGCTATCGACGAAAATCCTTGAATAAACTTCCTGTAGTCGCCTGGTTAGCCTAGGAAGCTGCGGATCTCTAACGCATTCTTCGGCTCAACCCATTCCTTAACCGCTGCTACCTTTGCTGGATCTACCTCAATGCCACTGCTAGAAATTATGTGACCCAAAAACGCTACCTTCTCCAACCAGATTTCACACTTGCTAAATTTTGCAAACAACTTGCGACTCTGCAAGACCTGCAAAACTGTACCCAAATGCTGATGGTGCTCCTCATGGCTCTTCGAGTAAATGAGAATGTCGTCAGTGAACACTATGATGAACTGATCTAGGTAGGGCTGAAAAACTAGATTCATCAAGTCCATAAATATCGCTGAGCATTCGTCAGTCCAAACGGCATCACTAAGAACTCGTAATGCGCATATCTATTTGAACATCTACATCCTTTACCTTCAGTTAATGATACCCTGGTCAAAAATCTATTTTAGAGAACACTGTAGCTCCTTGTAATTGATCAAACAAGTCTTAAATCCTTGGAAGTGGGTATTTATTCTTGATCGTTACCTTGTTCAGTTCTCGGTAATCGATACACAGCCTTATGCTCCCATCTTTCTTCTTAACGAAGAGCACTGATGTGCCCTATGGTGAGAAACTATGGCGAATGAATTCTTTGTCAAGAAGCTCCTGAATCTGTTGCTTGAGCTCTAACATCTCAGCTGGAGCTAGTCGGTACGATGCTTTAGAGATTGGCACAGTGCCTGGCACAAGATCAATAGCGAACTCCACACCTCTCTCTGGTGGAAGGCCTGTGATGTCATCAGGAAAAACATCAGCGAAATCTCTGACCACTGGTACATCAGATATAGATTGAGTGGGAACATCAGGTGCGGAAATAATGCTAGCCAAGAAAGCCTGATATCCCTTTTGAATAAGTCTCCGTGCCTGTATGCAAGCGATCATGCGAGGGAAACTTCTCCATCTACCTGGTTCAAAGAGAAACTGTTCCAAGCCCAACGGTCTAACCAGTACTGACCATTTCTGAAAATCAATAAGGACTTTATTCTTCGTCAGCCAGTCCATTCCCAAGATAATATCAAATTCTGGCATCAACAACACGATTAGATCAACGTACACTAGGTGGCCTTGCAGTTCAAGATTGATGTCTCTGACCATGCTAGTAGCTGATAGCTCTTCCCCTAATGGGACTGTCACTGAATAGCTCACATCGAGCCCAATGGACTTGAGATGATTAGCGAACGTCTCCGAGATAAAGGAGTAAGTGTCCCCTGAATCTATCAGGGCCTTCGTGGTTACTCTCTTTACGAAAATATTCCCGATCAATAATGTCATGTCTGGGTTCGCCTCCTGAGCATGCATAGCAAACATTCTTCCCTGGGTCGGCTACTCCACTGTGGGCAATCCTTTAACATGTGGTCTCTTCATCCGCATTAAAACATTTGTCGGACCCATATAAACACTTCCCTGGATGTTGGCGGTGACACTTCGGGAACATTGGGTAATCAACGGGTTCTGTGGAGCCTTCTGCTGAGGGATAGTACCTTTCCTTTCGGTGATCCCTGAAATGGCTTCTTCCCTTGTTGCCCCTGGAATGACATCTTAAATTGAGGTCACTGCTGATGCTGTTGCTGTGGTGCTTGATAGGGCCTCTTGCCCTGCCTGTCGTTCTCAATCTCCTTCTGGTCCTGCTCTGCCGCCAAATCTCTCGACACTGGCCACAGTATAAGTGGTAGGACCAGCAACCCTCATGTCACGGCGCAAGACCGACCGCAACCCATAAATAAATCTAATTTCGTCTCAGTATATAGCTATCAGGGGCACAAAGTGACACCCTCTCTCAAACTTCCTGACAAACTCTGCAACACTACTGTCTCCCTGTCGCAAAGTCATGAATTCCCTAGTCAGTCTGGATCGTACCTCCTCAGTGAAGTACTTGGAGTAAAAGACCTCCTTAAAGCCATCCCAAGAAAGGGTCTGAAAATTTACTGATACAGACGCGCTCTCCCACCACAGTTTGGAGTCCCCTGTCAGTAGGAAGTGGCACATCCTGACTCTATCTGCATCTTGTAGCTCCAAAATTGCCAAAATTACCTCGATGGACTTAATCCATCCCTCGACTATCATCGGGTAAGTGGTCCCCGAAAACTCCTTTGGGTCCATCCTCCTGAACCTCTCATACACTGCCTCTGGTCTAGGCCTCACCCTCGTGTCCACTTCAGCCTAGTTCTTCGCAAACTGTGCGAAGAGCTGAGTCATACCTACAAGCATCTGCGCTTGCATATCTGGCGGTGGAGGAGGAGGAGCGTCTCTCCCTTCCTCTTGAGCCTCTCTGTCCTCAATCCTTGCTTCCCGGTTAATCATGCGTCTAGGAGGCATACTGTTCCAACAATTTTCCCAATACGCAAGCCACATGTGCATGAATATATACCAATAACATAAGATGCACGTAATTTGAACTTAAAACAGGGACATGCTGAAATCATGACTTAATGCTTATACATGAAATAATTTAAAACTTTAAAACTTACTGATTTGAGGTGTGACTTCATGAGCCTTTCGCAACTGGCAGTAGGTGTAACCCTTTACAAGAAGACCGCTCTGATACCAACTGTAATGCCCCAGATTCGACGACTGTCTTCATTGTATCAAGACGGGTCTTTCCAGCGTGCTTATGTCCTCACTCACACGCACTCTAGGAAACTTCCCAAGGGGTCACCCATCCCAAAATTGTCCCAAGTCAAGCACACTTAACTTTGGAGTTTTTATGTGATGAGCTACTGAAAATAAGATGCACCTTCTTGATATGAGTAGTACAAATCAAATATTTTAAGCCATCCTCAACTGCATAGTCCCATACCTAAACAGTTTTGGAATCCCTCTTCTTCCGGTTTAAGATCGGTTCATTCATGTTCCCTTCGCGTAGAAGCATACCAAGAGCCGCTCATTGTCCGTGCAACCTCATGGCACCGGCGATCACCCCCCCCCGCCCTCATTGGCCCCGGGCCTCACATGCCCACTAGCTTCCGCTTGGTTCGTCCCCGAACCACACCTACTCGGAGAGGTCACCTCTGATACCAACTGTAACGTAACGTACTTTTAAACTACTTGAAATTTGCGGATAAATAAAAAATATCTTAAATACCAAACAAACTTTCGATTTTTGTTCATAAATCAATGGTTCATCCAAAAATATTTGCCTTAAAAGAGAGATCCGATAAAATTTGCTAAAGAACAATACTTGTTTAAACATTGTAAACAACACATGAAATCAGAGTAGTTGAAACATGACATAAAAACTTTAAACATGGGCGGTCCTCGTGTTTAGCCTCCCGCTCAGCTCGAGCCGGCTCACTGTTTACCACCCCTCGCCTCCTCATCTTCATCTTCACCTGCATCAATCAAGTCTAGTGAGTCTAAACACTCAACATGTATAAACTGGATATAACAAGTAATACGTAATAAAACCACATGCATCTTTAAAATAGAGCGTACATACTTGAAACTTGAACATGCATACAAAAGTTCAACATACATACATATCATAGACGTGCCATCAACGTAAAACTTTTCTTAAACATGCTTGTATCATACATACTTGAACATACATGAACTTCATCATTTTGTGTAGAGATATGTTTCATACTTGAACATACATGAACTTCATCATTTTGTGTAGAGATATGTTTCAAAGCAAGTGACCCATACATAAATACGCCTGATCAAACTAAACCACAGTACTGGGCTGGCAGGGAAAGTCCACAACCACATACATGAAATCCCCCATTCATGCTTTAACGGGTGGATTGGTCCCTGGTCATGCTTTACCGCTTCCCAATCCTGATCTAAACTAAGTCATGCTTTACCAAGGTGGAGAGGTCCTCGGCCACGTTCATCGACTTCAAAACCCATTCATAATTTGATCACAAGACATTTAGTGTGGGGACCCAGACGCTAATTCATGTCTTAATCATTATTAATGTCAAATATAACAATTACTAAAAGTGGGACCAAATTTTTTTTTAAAAAAATATAAATGCGGAAACGTAATAGTTGTCTATCTGATATACATGTCAATATCAGAGTACAAATCATGTACTACATGTCTCTATCTCACTTAGGTTCAACGACTATACATCCAGTGCTGAATCCTATTCTGCTTCTGGGCCCGGATCTCCACGCTAACTATAATCTCTCATCCTCTTCCAGATCCTTATCCTGTCCCACCTGTTGTCATGCACACATACAAACAAGACAACAGCCGATAACTCCGGTGAGAATTACATTCCCAGTATAAATCATGTATACATGCATTTCATATAAACAAATATAACAGCATCAAAACAAATATTCATAACATGTATCAAAATCAGAAACATGAATCAATACAAACTCTGAATCACACTCTGTGATTCTTAGACTCTGACTCAACTCATCCTAATCTAGGGATCCCGATCTGAACAAGAACATACACCCACCTACACTCTCGATCGGGGTGGTGGTACGTTCTTATTCACGACTTTGGCCCTTTCCGGATAGAATCTCAGAGATAGGAGCTACTCCACTCCCCAACATATCGATACGACCAAATGTCCGGCGTCTTGGCGAATCAGCCACAGACTAGGCACATCCGCCCTGGCATACCTGCCAATAATCTAGGCATATCAGTCCTGGCATATCCTGGCAAACCTCTGTGACAATGTGCAATGGCCCAGTGACGATTCCATCAATATCTAACACCTCTGTCACGAGATCAATCATCTACGACTAGGCGCATCCGCCTATGACTCGATACATAAATCAATAGACCAAAGATATCAATCTCAGTGAATTGCAAAGATCAATGCAATAAAGTAAAGTATGTGATTTTAGGAAACTCAAGTCGAATCTAACTCGAGTTGTGCAATCTCGTATCAATATCAATTTATACCTTTCGTTTCGTTCTGTCGATCTGACTCTGTTGAAAGTCTCGAACCCACTGTCTGTCAAATCAATATGGCAATAACAATATCGAATACACTGTATCAATGTATAACTCAATTCAAGACCTGTTCTGATCAATACTCAAATCAAATATAATCTGATCCATATCAACGATATCATGATACAATCTCAATCAATACTGAATCTGATCAAAATCAATCTACTGATGTTTCAACGGCATAAAAATATAGTCTCGATAACCCCGTCAATCTCAACATCACAGATATAATACCTACAACTCATAATCGATATCAATCCGAATCATAATCTTCAATAATAACAGGTCATAATATCAAATCTGCACAATCTAAATCATATCGCTTCAGAAAATCATAACAATTATATAAACAGTCTGTTCTTCGATCTGACTTCAATTATATACTGATCAGTATACCCAGAACACAATATATCAGTCAAATCATAATTCCCCCAATATCATAATTTCAAATGATATCAGAATTCAATAAAACTTACGTCCTGTTGTAGCTGTCGTCGCTAGGAACTCGGTACCGCAGTCGGATTGAAAATCAGACGCGCGGATCTTGCACAAATCACAAATCTAAGAGGTGAAAAGGCGTAAGGATTACTCGTAGCTTTTCTCTGAACCTTTCTACGTTTCTTGCTGAGTAATGAAGGAGAATCAACACATTATATATATATATCTCTTGCATGTTAAGGAAACGTGGATCTTTTTCCATGAATTTCAGTCGGCGCTCGGGCGGTCAAAAACTACTGCTCGGGCGCCGAACATTCTGTCCGAGCCTCAATTTGACATACACTGGCGCTCGGGCGGTCATAAACTACCACTCGAGCGCCACACTTTCTGCCCAAAACATGCTCTTGTGGTGCATTGGCACTCGGGCGGCCCTTTTCTACCGCTCGGGCGCCAACAGTTCTGTACAAAATATTGATCTTGCATTGTACTGACGCTCGGTTCTGCCCGAGCTCTTACAACTTCAATTCTATCAATTAATCAACGTCTGATTACAGTAATTAAATCTCGGGCATTACATTTCTCCCCCCCTAAGATTTGATTTCGTCCTCGAAATCACAGGCAATCAAATCATCTCAGAAGGAAATGTATAACAGAGTCAATCAGAAAACTCACATCAGTGAAATACTCAGGAAGTCTTTGTCTCATATCTAATTCAGTCTCCTAGGTAGCTTTTTCAAGTCCCTGACGATTTTGTTGTACTTTCAACAGCGGAATAGTCTTCGTTCTGAATTATCTTTCTTTCACGGATTTCTGATTTCAAATCTGGAATAATAATTCAAGAAGTACCATATCACAATACATCTTGGAGTAACTCTGATGGAATCGGTCTCAAATACTGGCTATACAATATCCGTATATACCAATCAATAGCTCATAACCAATCAACATCGTCATCTGCCATCAAATCTGTTTAATCCCAGTCGATTCAATATTCAATCTTCTGCCTCAAATACCATTACCGGCTACCAAATCGGTTCACTCCAAATCAATTCAATATTCAAATTCTTGTTACGAATATCAACAGTCGTCAGTCTGACGTTGGCATATTTTGTTTGTCTATATTGTGCTACTTTATTTTTTTCTGAATCAGCAGCACTTTCTTTGTTATATCTCTGATCATATCAGGTCCAATCTGAGGAACCTCAGAGATATCATCAAATAAAAATGGGATCTACACCTCTTACTATACAATGCTTCAAAAGGAATCATTTTAATATTCATCTGATAGCTATTGTTGTACGAAAACTCTCAAAATAGCAAAAATTCTTGCCCATTAGTGCTAAATCAGACACTACGGCTCAAACTATATCTTCCAGTATCTGGATAGTCCGATCTGACTATCCCTCAGTCTGTGGTTGACATATGGAAGAACCTGCTATACACTTTTCCAAACGTGCAAAGTTAACCGAAATCATGGTCTGATATAATCAACTTTCGGCACTCTGTGTAATCTGATCACTTTTCTGATAGATATCTCAGTAATCTAGTCATATCTATACGTCTACATGTACGAAATAAAACTTGCAGACTTGATCAGTCTGTCATTCTTAACTCAAATCGATACTCAACCTCGGGAGTATTGCAGTAGCTTGATCACGATATCCCTGGAAATGTGGTCTCATTTCCATTCACGAATCGACAAGCTATATAACCAATCTCCTGGTTTCATTCGTTCTGTCTTCATCTGTCTGCTATCAGGATGAATGCTGAATTAATTATTGTACACTTCTGACAATATCTGTCATTTCAAATCTGAAATATTTGGCACAACTCATCGGTTATTCACATACAATGCAGTATCACATACCTGATATTCTGATCGATACCTTGATCTGACTGTTGATAGTCAAGTTCTGCCCATTCTGATCCACTTTCTGAAATATTTTAACTCTCAAAATCAGCTCTGGTTCGGAATGAACGGTATCGAGTCTCAACTGTATACAATTTGTATCAAATACTGCTCCAGAAAATAATCATCCTCAAGCAATTCAAAATAACAATCGTATACAGTAGCCTGCTAAACTCATGCAACTACCAATTTCTGACACTGATGTCGTTCTCAGCTAACTAATCACGGCTTTCCTGTGCTAGGATCAACAGATATATCATTTTCAGATATAACAAGCCCTGATTCACATCTCAACAGTTTCTGTATTCCACTTTCCAATTCTCATAATATTCAATATAATACTCAAATATTCAACAAAATCAGTCATATTCTTCGAATATACCAAAATATCATAGATCAACTAATCAGAGAATCATCAAAATATTCTGAACACAGAGTTTATCAACTCACAACCATAGCTGATACATCCCAAAGAGAAACACTCATTCCGATGTAACTCTCGGCTAGTAAATCTTCTACCTGATTTTTCAAATCCTTAAATTCAGTCGGTATCATTCGGTACGGTGTTTTAAAATAAAAAAGTACCTGGTATCAAGTCAAGGCTGAAATCAATCTCCCTGGCTGGAATCAAACCCGTAATCTCATCTAGGGAAAACATCAGTAACTCTCATGTCACTGGCAAATCAGCCAATGATGGACTCAACGTCAGTAAGTCAACTGAATACATAAGGAGTCCCTCTGCTCCTTTCTGTACTGATCGAATCATAGATAATACGAATATCAAAGGAATTCTAAATCTAGAATCCTAACCGTACAATATTCCTTCTTCGGCCATTTCAGGTCCGAATCTTACCATCTTCCGGAATCAGTCTATGGTAACTCTGTACGTGATCTGTATATCAATATCAATAATGCAGTCATACTCAGACAACACAAGTACAATACAAGCTAACTCAGTCTCATTCTCATCTCACTGTAGTATACGATGTTTCACAGAGTTCACTGATATCAAAACTCTCCCCAAACGGTAAAGAGATAAAATACTACAACAGAATACTGACTCAACAGATAAAGCATACATTAATGCAGTTCATTCAGAAATCATACATAGGATGTACGAGAATCTCTCAATACATACACGGAATAATCATAAAAGAACAGTTACCTGCCACTATATCATCAAGTGCATCCTGGGTCTATTCCTCGGTCACTGCCACTACTCTGCCTTCCTTCTGACCCTGGTTGTGTCTGAGTAGGGGGTGGTTGGAAAGAGCGAACAACAGATGATGGCCTATCAGTCTGAGTCACTGATCCAGATGATTTTGCTCCCTGGAATCTTCGGCAACCTCTCTGTGGACATACTCTTGCAAAATGTCCTGATCGTTTGCAGATACGGCAACTACCAATTACTCCTTGGCATTGCTCATTAGGATGTCTCCCTCCACAAGTGCTTCAATAGACCCCGATGTAACTCTGACTAGAACCACTGGAACTATACGAACCGCTTCCTAACTTCTTGATCTGTTTCTTTCGGGCTTTCAAATAGTCTTTCTATCCACCACTGCTACTACCAGTCTCAAGTCCGAGAGATGGTTGATGTGGTCTCGATGCTAGAGGTACAAACGAAGCTCCTTTCTGTCTCATCAGACTGGCTTCGGCTCTCTTGGCTCTACTCAGAGCATCAACAAAATTATAAGGTCGACCTGTGTTTACCAATGTCAATATCTCAGGATAAAATCCCTTAACAAACTGATCAGTCACAGCTTCATCATTCTCAGCCACGTGAGGAGCAAAATGTAGCAAGGTAGAAAATTGAGCAACATATTCTTCAGTGTTTAGCTGACTCTGTTTCAAATTTTCAAATTCTGCCCTCTTATATTCTCGGTACGAAACTAGGAAAAACCTTCGATAGAATTCCACTTTGAAGATTTCCCACGTAATCACCATATCACGCTGTTCTAAGGCTTCTATGGTTGCAATCCACCAGCTCTTTGCAACCTCCTATAACTGATGCCCAATCAGTTTAACTCTACGTTCGTCTGGATACTCAAGTGAATCAAACAGTGTCTCTATATCATCTATCCAGTTCTCACAATCAACAGTCGTCTCAGTACCCTTCAGGATCGACGGTGTCCATGACTGAAATCTCTTTAACTGTATTTCCATCGTAGTTTCAGACACATCCATCTGATCGATCAAGATACTATCCCTGTTCTGGGATTCTTCGAGGAGATAAATCTGATCATCAAAGGGGTTAGTAACCACATACAACCAACCTGTTTCAGTCCTCCTCTAATCATCTTACTGCTGATCAAGAATCGGTTCTGATTCACATTAAATAATACGTATTACAAAATCAAATCAGATAAATCAAGTAACATATATTACAAAGCAGTAAATCATGCTAGCAATCAAAACAAGGAAAGAAAACTCAATCTACCCCACTCACTAGCTTCTATCTCAATCTAAAGGATCTATCGCTCTAATACCACCTGCTGTGGGGACCCGGACGCTAATTCATGTCTTAATCATTATTAATGCCAAATATAATAATTAAGAAAAGTGGGACTAAATTTTTTTAAAAAATATATAAATGCGGAAACGTAATAGTTGTCTATCTGATATACATGTCAATATCAGAGTACAAATCATGTACTACATGTCTCTATCTCAACTAGGTTCAACGACTATACATCCAGTGCTGAATCCTATTCTGCTTCTGGGCCCGGATCTCCACGCTAACTATAATCTCTCATCCTCTTCCAGATCCTTATCATGTCCCACCTGTTGTCATGCACACATACAAACAAGACAACAGTCGGATAACTCCGATGAGAATTACATTCCCAGTATAAATCATGTATACATGCATTTCATATAAACAAATATAACAGCATGAAAACAAATATTCATAACATTTATCAAAATTAGAAACATGAATCAATACAAACTCTGAATCACACTCTGTGATTCTTAGACTCTGACTCGACTCATCCTAATCTAGGGATCCCGATCCGAAAAAGAACATACACCCACCTACACTCCCGATTGGGGTGGTGGTACGTTCTTTTTCACGACTTTGGCCCTTTCCGTATAGAATCTCAGAGATAGGAGCTGCTCTACTCCCCAACATATCGATACGACCAAACGTCCGGCATCTTGGCGAATCCGCCACAAACTAGGCACATCCGCCCTAGCATGCAATGGCCCAGTGACGATTCCATCAATATCTGGCACCTCTGTCACGAGATCAATCATCTACGACTAGGCGCATCCGCCTATGACTCAATACATAAATCAATAGACCAAAGATATCAATCTCATTCAATTGCAAAGATCAATGCAATAAAGTAAAGTATGTGATTTTAGGAAACTCAAGTCGAATCTAACTCGAGTAGTGCAATCTCGTATCAACATCAATTTATACCTTTTGTTTCGTTTTGTCGATCTGACTCTGTCGAAGTCTCGAACTCAATGTCTGTCAAATCAATATGGCAATAACAATATCGAATACACTGTATCAATGTATAACTCAATTCAAGACCTGTTAGGATCAATACTCAAATTAAATATAATCTGTTCCATATCAACGATATCATGATACAATCTCAATCAATACTGAATGTGATCAAAATCAATCTACTGATGTTTCAACGGCATAACAATATAGTCTCAATAACCCCGTCAATCTCAACATCACAGATATAATACCACAACTCATAATCAATATCAATCCGAATCATAATCTTCAATAATAACAGGTCATAATATCAAATCTACACAATCTCAATCATATCGCTTCAGAAAATCATAACAATTATATAAACAGTCTGTTCTTCGATCTGACTTCAATTATATACTGATAAGTATACCCAAAACACAATATATCAGTTAAATCATAATTCCCCCAATATCTTAATTTCAAATGATATCAGAATTCAATAAACTTACGTCCAGTTGTAGCTGTCGTCGCTAAGAACTCAGGTATCGCAGTCGGATTGAAAATCAGACGCGCGGATCTTGCACAAATCACAAATCTAAGAGGTGAAAAGGCGTAGGGATTTCTTGTAGCTTTTCTCTGAACCTTTCTACGTTTCTTGCTGAGGAATGAAGGAGAATCAACACATTATATATATATCTCTTGCATCTTAAGGAAACGTGGCTCTTTTTCCATGAATTTCAATCGGCGCTCGGGCGGTCAAAAACTACCTGCCCGGGCGCCGAACATTCTGTCCGAGCCTCACTTTGACATACACTGGCAATCGAGCGGCGGTCATAAATTACCGCTTGGGCGCCACACTTTCTGCCCAAAACATGCTCTTGTGGTGCATTGGCGCTCGGGCGCCAACAGTTCTGTACAAAATATTGATCTTGCATTGTACTGACGACCGATTCTCCACTCGAGCTCCTACAACTTCAATTCTATCAATTAATCAACGTCTAATTACAGTAATTAA
The DNA here is from genome assembly GCF_022965805.1 of Primulina eburnea. NCBI lineage: Eukaryota > Viridiplantae > Streptophyta > Magnoliopsida > Lamiales > Gesneriaceae > Primulina > Primulina eburnea. Next base: position 19,313,485 of record NC_133114.1, on the reverse strand, counting down.
ATCTCGGGCATTACATTTAGCGTACCTCAAAAACTTAAAAGTATTTTCTTTTGCACATCGAACATACTTACTTGGCGTTGAGGGATTCGTTGGATCTCGCTTGGGGCCACTGCTGCACATACTAACATTCTTACATGCACTTAATATTTCATAGCCTAGACGTAATCGTTGTGATCACCACCCAAATGACAATTTCTTATGGCCATTCTAAATTTTACTCGTGACTTGACCTCGTTAATCAATGTACTAACTATGACATCGACTTCCGGAACAAATCCTAATATGATGTGTGACCATTTCCCAAAACATAAGAGAGATGAGCCTAAATAATGATTTAAAAAGTCATGTTCAAGTGCCTAGGTGCTGAGCATGGCAGCACTGCGACGCTGCCTAGCGCCTAGGCGCCAGGCACTGGTGCCGCGGCACTGGCAGTGCCGAGCCTTAGCGCATGCGGCGGCCACAATGGCAGCGCAAAGCTTGAGAGAGTCGGCCGCTACGGCGCTCCCCATTGAGCGCTGCGGCGCTAACCCTACCCAAACTCGACCCCAAATGCACAAATTCGTTGCAAACTATAACCCACGCCTTATCGACTTGTACCAACACATAGAGAACCATCCTAGGACTCTATGGTAGTGATTCAAACTCCCACAAATGCCCCAATACACGATGCAAGCCATGCAACGCACTCAAACTGTGAACACGACAATTCGACACCAAAATGTTTCTCAATCCTTCTAATTCAACCAAGTACCTATCAACACAAGACTAAGCACCAAAATTCATCCAAATATCATACTCGCAATACTCAAATGCAGCAGCGATCATCCAACGGTTCCCAACAAAGCCTGCAACAAATAAACTTCAAGAATTCGTCAAGAATACATTTTCAGAAAAAAAATACAGTTTGAGCAGTCCCACAAAAACGATCATAACTCACTCATTTCTTATCCAAATATTTCGAATTTGCTGTCAAATTGAATGTATCAAAAAGTACTACGTTTCTTCTGTTGAAGGCTTTTCCAGAAAGTCGACCAAAAAGTCGCAGTACTCGAATATACAGTAAAATCGAATTTCCGAGATCTACAAACGTTGCAAAAATCGATCCAACGATTTTTTGCTCAAACTTTGTACATCACACATGGATATTTACGCATAAAAACATCACAACACAAAATATGACTAGATAGACGCAGGAAAAAACATAACATACATGCCTTTTGATATTTAAAAATACCGAAACGACGACACCGAAGCGGGAAGGGTGCGAGGGTTGATCCGGAATGATCGTGGCACGATTTTCTTGAAGAAAACTCACGAAAATTGCTGAAAATTTTCAGAAGAAAGGGGCGGCTGCTCTTGGCAATAAGAACCCTAGGTTTTACCTCTCAAAAATCAGAAATGAAATAAAATGCTATGCAATGAAAGTGTGTGTGAGTTTTTCGTGTAAGTGTGTGTGTGTTAAAGTGTGTGTGTGTGTGAGGTATAGAGTAAATTAGGGAATTGATTTTCTTAATTACACCATTAACTATATTAATTAAAATGCTAACTAAAAATGTTAAATTAAAAATGTTAATTCTCACTACTAAGAAAATTCCCCTAAATAAAAATAAAATGCTTACTTGCTAAACTTTAAAGGTTAATAAAAATGCTAACTCACTTAAAAAAAAATTAAAATACATACTTGATAAATCTTAAAAGTTTTAAAAATCTCAAAATCACTAAATAATTAAAGCAGGCTTTAAAAATGTTAAAAACTAAATAAATGATTTAAAATGCCCCATTCTTAACTAAAATAAAATACCACATTTTAAAAATGCCAAAAATTTTCGTCGGTCTCTTTTCCTCGATCCCGCATCAAATAATCGCCTGTAACATTAACTCTAGAAAGCATTTTAACGTGCATCGCATAAACATAAATAATGCAATTTCTTAAAACATGCATCGCTATAAATAATTTTAAACTTAAATAAACAATTTAACAATTAAATAATGCATGAGTTTTACGCATATTGAGTTTGGTCTCTATGCGTTACCCTCAATGGTTTAGAGATACAATTGACCGTGATTTCACAACTTCTTGTGATTCAAAATATCATTTATTCGTATTCTAGCTTACCCTAATTAGCCTCATTATTTTCATGAACACACTGATCAAGAATGTACATAACTCAAATCTGATTGTCTCATGATGAAAGAACGTCGAGTAGCATCGCCCCATGGTTTCCTAGGTATAACTGATAATGCCTGCAAGAATATTAAGTTATGTCTAACATAGAGTACGATTTCTTCAACCACTATATCCCGATCGAATATGCAACCATTAGTATATCGAGAGTTGCAAATGAATTTGATAAGTATGTGATATATCTTTGAGTGATAATAGTGATATAATATGTGTAAGTGAGGAAACACTTTTCCAAAATGCATATGTCTTATGTTGGCCAGAGATTCCTTGCACTATTACTCATCATATTGAAAGGGATCGATTTTAGGTGTTCTAATACGCAACGGAAGTTCAAAATTTTCGAAAATCAAGAAGAGAAAACCGAACACCTCTACTGAGATGTGTAGGCAAATACAAAAACATTAAAATATGTCATACATAGGGTGTTTGTTAAAAATTACCTATCAATCACAAGGATTGATTTTGGCTCCAACTAAGTTGTGAACAACTTAGCTCTTGAAGGTAGACAATCTACAAGCTTCACCTTTCTTTGGGACTCCTTTCTTCAAATTAGGTCCACCACTAACAAAGTAGATCCACTCTAATTTTGCACTATAGAAATTAGAGCATTTTTCTTTGAGAAGTGTAGGATTTCCTCAACCAAAAATTGAAAATTTTTGGAGGAGAATGATGAAAAATTTCGTCCATAGCATGTCCAAGGAGAAAAAGGGGGACTTTTCTTAGTTTAGCAAAAAGTTATGGTTTCCCAAAAGCATGCCATGCCTTGGACATTGAAAAAGTTGTCTCCCAATCTTTCATCTATCATGCATACAATTCTATTTGGGTTTGTAACAATTACAAGGCCCATGGACTTTTATTTAAATGTCTCAAACACATTTGAGTCCATTACTCAAGTCCACTAGTTTAATAATTATTTTTAATTGGACTCTACAAGGCCCAATGTTGTTTAATAAATCCAACACTTGAATTAATTTAATTATTTGGACTCTACTAGGTCCACTAGTGTTTAATTAATTCAACACTTGAATTAATTTAATTTCGTCCATAATAATGTATATGAAAATCAAAATTTTCAAATACATTACTCGTTTGGCAAACTTTTAATTTAGGAACACTTCCTCAAATTAAAAGTTACATTCTCCTAATAGAAGTCATACTTCTATTTTTATTTACGCTTATAAACTCCTTTATAAGCCGTTCAACACATTGAACTATTTTACTTCTCAACGGGATCTAGAAAGTTAGCACTTGTGTGACCCTCAATGGTTCATTGATACAACTAGCCGTGGGCTCACATATCCATGTGATTCGGACTAAACATGTCCTTATACGAGCATACCCCAATTGCTCCATTCTTAATTATCAACTCATTGATAACAATAACGTCAGAACTCAAGTCTGATAGTACCCAACCAATCATGTTAAACGCCTAGCAGCATCGCTTACATGATTCCCTAGGTATCAAATGATAGTGCCTGCAAGAACCATTCAATTATGGTTAGCGTACAGTACGGTCCATTCAACTCCTTCGCATTCTAGTTTCAAGTTATAGAATACGATCCCACGCCGAAGTATTGTTCGTTCCTGAAGTGCTAGACGAATCTGCCATGCTTTGGTCGTCTGCAACTTCAACAAGTTTCGAGCAAACCTGGCTCTGATACCAAATGTCACAGGGTTATTCACGCAGCAACGTTTTCCCGAGTTTCTAACCCTTGTGCGGCTTGAATCACGCACTGATTCAATCAGCCAACCTTTCAACACTCGTGTTTAATTATTTAGTGGAATATCAAACTCACAGAGCCAAGCAAACCAAGCCAAAACGTACAGAATGTAAAGCACACAACAAATTACGGGAAACGCCCAATCTTTGCATTCATCCTCAATCAGAATTACAAAAGGAAGCCTAGGTTTGCACACAAAGAAGGCTCACACTCGTGAATGCCTTGTGCAACTCAAGGCCAAGCATATAAACACAATATAATGCAGAAAACCGAAATTAACTGTCTAGGACACCTGTCAAGTCTGCATGGAGCCAAGTGTAACTACCTTGCCTGCATGCCACTAGTTGGTGAATGATTGCCAAGTGTCTCAACTGCCCAACAACTGCTTAAAACCATCAGAAATGAATGCCATGTGTCTCTAAATCATCCAACTCTGAAATAGGCAACCAAGCTCACTATTGCCAACGCCTTTTCTGGACCAAACACATCCCCACAATGTGCCAACTTGTTCATATACTTTGCCAACTCAATATTCCTAAGTTATGTAGGACATAACTAAGTGTTAGGCATCAACACTTTGCTTCATGGCACTCCACATTCATGCCATGAAATCGAGCCAACATTAAGGGTCTAACAGTTATACAGGACCTTATTGCAGCACTTGTGGAGGGAAGCATTCCACAGAGCAGTGCCGAGGAGTGTTTGGCGCTTGACGTATTTGTAGACAGCAGGGACATTTTGCTTGAGTTTGTCCCCAAGAGATACTCAGAGATCCCAGGCTGCCGAGTCATCTGGATAAGTAGCTCAGACTGGTAGACGACCATATGCAGTACACTCGTTCCAGCCAGCAGCAGCTCAGTCACAGCAGAGGCCAGGAGAGAGCCAGACAGTTAGCGAGCCTCCTAGACAGCAGGCCAGAGTGTTCGCTTTGACTGAGGAGCAGGCTCAGGACGTACCAGACGATGTTGTTGCAGGTAACTGTTTTATTTCTGGTTACCCTGCTTATGTATTAATAGATACTGGTTCATCGTATACATTTATATCTGAGCGATTTGCTTTGATGAATTCGTTGCCTGTTGAGTCATTATCTGCGGTAGTGTCTGTCTCTTCTCCTTTGGGGACATGTTTGATATCAGTGAAATCTGTGAAACATTGTATGCTACAGTATGATGGGCATAAGATTGAATTAGATTGTATCGTACTTGGGTTGTCTGATTTTGACTGTATTATCGGTATCGATATGTTAACCAAGTACAGAGCCACTGTTGATTGTTTCCACAAGATTGTGATATTCAGACCGGAGATGACTGATGAGTGAAAATTTTATGGTAAAGGTTCTCGAGCCAGAATTCCTTTGATATCTGCTATGAATATGACTCGATTATTACAGAAAGGAGCGGATGGATTCCTTGTTTATTTAGTTGATTTACTGAAATCGAGTCCATCATTGGCGGATTTGCCAGTGGTTTGTGAGTTTGCTGATGTCCTTCCAGATGAGATTCCTGGTTTGCCTCCGATTAGAGAGATAGACTTCAGCATTGAGTTGATGCCAGGTACAGTTCCGATTCCGAAGGCTCCGTACAGAATGTCACCGATTGAGTTGAAAGAGTTGAAAGAACAGTTGGAGGATTTACTGGCCAAGGGGTATATCAGACTGAGTGTGTCACCTTGGGGTGCTCCAGTACTGTCTGTGAGAAAGAAAGACTGTTCTATGAGACTTTGCATTGATTACCGGCAACTGAACAAGGCAACGGTAAAGAACAAATATCCTTTGCCTCGTATTGATTTTTTATTTGATCAATTGCAGGGTACTTCTGTATATTCCAAGATCGATCTGAGATCTGGTTACCATCAGCTGAGAGTCAGAGATTCTGATATCTCGAAGACATCATTTAAAACCAGGTATGGACATTATTAATTTATTGTCATGCCATTTGGTTTGACGAATGCACCAACAGTATTTATGGGGTTGATGAACCGTATCTTTCAGAGATATCTGGATGATTTTGAGATCATTCTTATTGATGAAATTCTGATTTATTCCAAATGCGAGTATGCAAGTTCTGGTTGAGACAGGTTGTATTTCTGTATGCTAAACTGTCGAAATGCGAGTTCTGGTTGAGACAGGTTGTATTTCTGGGGCATATTATATCCGGAGACGGTATATCTGTGGATCCCAGTAAGGTTGAAGCCGTGATTTCTTGGCCGAGACCGACATCAGTGCCCAAGATCCGCAGTTTTATGGGTTTGGCAGGGATATTATCTACGTTTTATTAAAGATTATTTGATAACATTCTTGAAAAACAACTCGGCAGTAAGTTCAGCGGAGCATACCTTTGGAGCACCGATGAATACTGCATACTTTGTAAAGCGATCCACCCCAACTTGAATGGAAGCCAAACCATTCACTTTTGGAAAGCCAAGAATGAAATCCATGGAGACGGACTGCCACGACCGCTCAGGGATAGGCAATGGTTGTAACAATCATGCTTCTTTCAATCTTTCCGTCTTGTACAGTTGACAAACAAGACAAGTTTTGACATAATGTTCCACATCTTCTTCCATCTTTGGCCAATAATAAGTCCGAGACAACAAGGCCAACATTCGAGCAACACCTGGGTGACCAGCCCATTGTGGATCATGTGTTTCTCGAAGTAATTCCTTTCGAAGAGGGCCACTTGGAACATAAGCCCTATTTCCTTGGCAAACAGAAGCTCATCTTCGATCCAATACTTACGAATCTCTCCATTCCGCACTTGATCAATCAACTTCTGATACATTTTGTCAGAGGAGATGCCTCACGAATTCTGCCCAAGAATTCAGACTCAATCACTGTCAATGCTGCTACATATTCATGTACAGATTTCGACTAAGAGCATCAGCAACTTCATTATGCTTCCCGGCCTTGTGAACCAACTGAAAATCGAACTCACTTAGGAATTCTTGCCAGCGTGCTTGTTTAGGAGTCAGGCTTCTTTTGAGTCTGAAAAGAAGTTTTGGCCACAATGTCTGTGATTACAACAAACTTTGTGCCAAGCAAATAATGTCTCCATACCTCAAAACAATGCACTACTGCCATCATTTCTTTTTCATGAGTCGAGTAACTCACCTCAGCATCCTTAAGTTTCCGACTTTCAAAGGCAATGGGGTGTCGTTCTTGCATAAGAACTCCACCCAAAGCACGGTCCTGATGCATCTGTAAACACTTCAAATGGCTTGTCAAACTCAGGCAATCTCAGCACGGGATTCTGACACAATGGCCTTCTTAAGAGTTTCAAATGCCTCCACACACTGAACCGACCAAACATATTTGTTGTCTTTCCTCAATAAGTCAGTCAATGGCCCAACAATCTGAGAATACCCCATAATGAATCTCCTGTAGTAATTGGTTAAGCCCAAGAAGGACCTTACTCAGATTCTTTTGTCGGGACAGACCAATCAACAATCGCTTGCACCTTCTTTTTATCCATGTCAACCTTTCCATGGCTTATCACATGTCCAAGGAAAGTAATCTGATCCCTACAGAATTCACACTTCTCTTTTTTCACATATAACTCGTATTCTCTAAGGCGTGAGAATACATCAGTCAAATGCATCAAGTGATCTTCCAAAGACTCACTATATACCATGATGTCATCCAAATACACAACCACAAAACAATCCAGATACTCAAACAGTACATCATTCATCAGGTTGCAAAACGTCGCAGGAGCGTTTGTAAGACCGAAAGGCATCACAAGAAATTTGTAAGAACCGTACCTTTGACACAAGTGGTCTTTGCCTCATCTCCTTCAGCAATTCTCACTTGTCAATAAACTGATCTTAGATCGATCTTCGTGAATTATCTCGCCTTTGACAGCTTGTCAAATAAATCCAGGACATTTGGAATAGGGTACTTATTTTTGATAGTAACCTTATTCAAAGCCCTATAATCGATGCACATCCTTAACGTCCCATCCTGTTTCTTTTGGAACAGCACCGTGATCCGAAAGGAGCCTTAGATGGTTGAATCATCCCACAATCCAACAACTCTGTCAATTGTTTCCTCAGCTCAACAAGTTCTGAGGGACTCATTTGGTACGGAGCCTTTGCAGGCACCACTGCACCCGGTTCCAATTCGATTTATGATCAACAGCATGTCGAGGTGGCAAGGACCTGGGCAACTCCACGGGCATTATATCATGGAATTCTCAAGCAAAACAGCAACTGCATCGGGCACTTCTTGGTACACATCGGGCTTAATTTCGACCATGGCTGCAACATAGGTAACATCACCATGTTTCAAGCCCTTATCAATCTGAATGGCAAAAATCAGACATGCCTTCTTTCCGGAGATTGTAGTCACATCATACACCCCTTTCACGAAAGAAGGATTATTGACATCCGCAATCAATAATCCACCCAAGTGTGGCATCACTGCAACTTGAGCCGCAACCCAGAATTCCTTGCCTAGGATGACATCAAAGTCATCAAGAGGAACAGCCATCAAACCGCACTGTCACCAACTCCCCACCTTAAGTTCCACATTGGTCACCCCCTTGATTGGCTTTGCTTCAGAATTTACTGCCTTTATTTGACTCGAGTGTTGGGCAAGTTTCAAACCCAACGACTGAACTTCCCTTTCAGCAACAAAGTTATGTGTTGCACCTGTGTCCACCATGGCCATAATCTCACGACCATTGATGAGGGTTTTCACATACATTAAGCCCTTAGATTGAGATGAATTAGCATGTAGAGCACCTAACCATTGTAAAGGATTCACCAGCGAGGGACCATCATCTTTCTGCGCCTTCTCCTCTTCGGCCACCAATGCAGATAGTTTCTCCTTCTTTGGACAATCTCGCATTCGGTGGTCACCATTGCATATGAAGAACCCACGCTTCGTTTTATCAAAGACATAAGTTTCCTTGGTCTCTTTGGTGATGCTTTCACCATCTTTCTTGCTCTTATTTTTCCTAAATTTGTCAGATTTGACAAACTTAGGCTTGCCTTTGTGTAGAGCCCAAATTCGTACACGTAAAACCCATGCATTATTTATTTGTTAAATCAGTTATTTAATTTAAAATGATTTTCTTATCCATGCATAATTTATTTAAATGTATTATTTTAAATTAGTCATGTTTATTGTGATGCGCGTTAAAATGTTTTTCGAGTTTCATGTTTCAGGCGATTATTCGAGGCGGGATAGAAGAAAAGACCGGTGACGTTTTTTTGCAATTTGAAAGTGTGGTAATTTATTTTAAGTTGAGGATGGGGCAATTTAATGATTTATTTAGTTTTAGCATCTTTGAGCCTAAATCATTTAGTTGGTAATTCTAAGAGTTTAAAACTTTTAAAATTAGCATTTTGGTGGGTGTTATTTTAATTTAAGAGTCTTGTTAATATTAGTGTGGGTTAACCTTTATTAGTATTTTTTTATCAATTAAATTAGCATTAATTTCTCCTAATCAAAAACCCACACACACGTACACACACTCACACACACTCACACGTTTTTACACACACTAAAACACACAACACACCTACACATTCATTTTCAGATTTTTAAAGAAAGAAAACATAGGGTTTTTGAGAGAACAAGCAGCCGCCCCCTTCCCCTCTATTTTCCAGCAAGTTTTCGGCGATTTTATTGCAAGATAATTGAGCCACCATCGTCCCGGATCAACCTTGCTTCTTTCTCCGCTTCGGTATCGCCGTGTCGGTAAAGTTTATCATCAAAAGGCACGTATATTCTGTTATTTCTGCATCGATCACGTCATATTATGTGTCGTGTTATTTTTATCCGTAAAATTTTATGTATGATGTTCGTCGCTTGAGCAGAAAACGAATTGGATCAGTTTTGAAGTAAGTGTTAGATCTCAAATCCTGTTTTTTTTTGTTCTTTGGAAAACTGCGATTTTTCGGTCGGGATTCTGAGAAAACTTTTAATACAAAAATTGTAGAACTTTTTGATACATTCGATTTGACATAAAATTCGAAATATTTGGATAAAAATTGGGTGAGTTATGACCGTTTTCGTGGGACTGCTCAAATTGTGTTTCCTGAAAATTATGTTAGTGATATGTTCTTGAAGTTATTTGTTGCAGGCTTCGTTGGGCATTGACGTGCTTGGTGGCGACAATGGGCACGGCTTGGACTGAGCGTGGAGGCTAACCTCGATGGACCTTACAATGTTTAATGTTTTATGGCCCCCCACACATGTTTTCATTTACTCTGATTTCATGTTTGAGGGCAAAAACTTTGAGCCATGAAACTATTGTGTCAGCAAATTTTTTGAAGTATTTGACAGCAACTTCATGTTCTTATGCGGCCCGGACTTGGTTGAGAATTTTATGGCACACTTGTTAAGGTTATCGTTATGTTTAAAGGAGAATTTTAATTTATTTTCCTGACACTTTGTTTTTAGTTGTAAACGTATCGGGTAATGCGTAGCTACCAGTTTTGGTATCAGAAGCCCAGTTCTTGTTTAAAGGGTTATGCCCTCACTTGCCACGACTCGCAGGGAGAAAGAAGCTCATACGAGCGGGAGGCTAACCGACCGCATGTTTAGTTTTTATGAAATTTAATTTACTTGATTTGTAGAGAAAACTTGAGCAACTTTTGTGAGCAATTTCAAGTTATTTTAGACCATGTCTTATGGGGACTGTTGAGTATATGGCAAACTTTGAAGGTATGAGAAATTTAAATTTCCGCATTTTTTAGTTGAAAGTAGTCTTACATGAGGCCAGGTTTGTAAGGTTATGCCTTCCAGTCGCAAAATTCACGAAGTCACCCCAGTCTGACGTTTTAAGTTCAAATTTATGTGGTAGCTTATGTTTCAGCATACATGTTTAGGTCATATTGGTATTAGAAGAGTATGCCTCTCAGACGTAGGATTGTGCGTGAAGCAGGCGATGAGAATAGGAAAGCCCAGGATGGGGAGAGGGTCACTCCTCCTCGTACACCCCAGATATGCAGGCTCAGATGCTTGCAGGGATGGCCCAGTTCTTCGCACAGTTGCGGGGAACTAGACTGCAGTAGACACAGGGGCGAGGCCCAGACTGGAGGCAGTCTATGAAAGATTTAGGAGGATGGATCCGAAGGATTTTTCGGGGACCACTGACCCGATGATAGCAAAAGGATGGATTAAGTCCATCGAGGTAATCTTTGCATTTATGGAGCTACAGGATGCTGACATAGTTAGATGTGCCACCTTCTTGTTGACTGAAGGCGCAAGGCTTTGGTGGGAAAGCCGCGTCAGTGTCAGTGAACTTACAAACACTGACGTGGAATGGGTTCAAGGAGGTTTTCTACTCCGAGTACTTAACTGAAGAAGTACGCTCTCACCTGACCAGGGAGTTTATGTCGCTGCGACAGACAGACAGCAGCGTGGCAGACTTCGTCAGGAAGTTTGAAAAGGGGTGTCACTTTTTGCCCCTGATGGCAATTGATGCCCGGGGGAAGATGAGGCATTTTATGGATGGGTTGCGGCCGATATTGCTCCGTGATGTTCGAGTTGCTGGTCCTATGACTTATACAGTTGCCGTGTCGAGAGCTTTGGCGGCAGGGCAGAACCAAGGGGACATTGAGGTCGATAGGCTTGGCAAGAGGCCCTATCAGGCACCTTGTTTTGAGGAATCTTTGTAAGTCATTAAGAAACATAGGATTAAGTGGATATGAGTACTGGAATTAGGTTATCTAAGACTACTTGGGTCATGTAAGTTTTGATTTCAAGTTTATGGAATAGGTGATCATATGGGGATATTGGGTGAAATAAAAAGGGAATTAGTTGTATTCAACATAGGTTAGCAATGTCGAATATTAATATTTTTATCGAGTAAGAAATTCAAAATCTTTATATGAGGATTCTAGAATTCTGTGGGTTATAAGTGAAGTTGATTTATTAGAATTAGTCCATCATTAACAGGGGAAACTTATTAAGCTTTATACGTTAGAATTAATTAAGTATTGAGGATACGTCAAATTGTGACATTCGTTCGAATGCGGAAGATTTAAGCGTCTTAGGCCTTAACTATAATGTAATTGGGAAGGAAATAGTTTAAGCATGTGTTTGATGCTAGGAATTTTTTTATTATCTAAGCAGAATATCGATATTGTATATTTTGGGATTTTATGGATTAGTGTTACTCGAAATTTAAGATTAGCAGCAATCTTTATTTGGGATGTACTTGTAAACAGCTAAGTTACGTGAGTTAGTGTCGTATGGTAAAGACTCGATTCAAGGATCGTAGGTAAATATTATTATGAGGTTAAGATAAAGTTTAACTTTTGAGTGTATTACCAATGATAAAAGTTGATCAGTAACTTTTGGTGCTAAGATTTCTTAGATTGAATTGCATAAATGCTAATGTAATAGATCGATGAACATTACATGTATAGTATAAGGAAGGTAAAATACGATAAGTTTGAACCTCCATTTCTAATATTGGGAATTGTGAGAAAAGTCAGAACTCGAGGTCATAGTAAAGTAAAACTAAGACAACCTTCAGAACTAGATTAGGACATTACGATTTCTTAGTGATGCCATTTGGACTGACGAATGCTCCAACTATTTTCATGGACCTAATGAACCGATTATTTCAGCCTTACCTTGATCAGTTCGTCATAGTATCCATTGAAGATATTCTCATTTACTCGAAGAGCCATGAGGAGCATAGCCAGCATTTGAGGACAGTGTTGCAGGTTTTGCAGGGTCGCAAGTTGTTTGCGAAGTTCAATAAGTGCGAGTTTTGGTTGGAGAAGGTAGCGTTTTTGGGTCATATTATTTCTAGCAGTGGAATTAAGGTGGATCCAACAAAGGTATTGGCAGTTAAGGATTGGGTTGAACCGAAGAATGCATCGGAAATCTGCAGTTTTCTGGGTTTAGCCGGTTACTACCGTAAGTTCACCCAAGGATTTTCATCGATAGCAGTGCCACTCACGGCACTGACCAAAAAGAATGCTAAGTTTGTGTGGAGTGATGAATGTCAGAAGAGCTTTGATACGTTGAAGCAAGCCCTTATTTCAGGGGTCAGTGTTAGCCACGCCATCAGGACAAGGGAATTTGTGTTATAAACCGATGCATCTAAGCTCGGTTTAGGCGCAGTCTTGATGCATCAGGGTCGGGTGATAGCTTATGCTTCCAAACAGTTAAGGTGCATGAGAAGAATTATCCGACGCATGACTTAGAATTAGCCGCCGTCGTCTTTGCATTGAAGATTTGGAGACACTACTTGTACGGCGAGAAGTGCCAGATATTCACGGATCACAAGAATCTCAAGTATTTCTTCACACAGAAAGAATTGAATATGAGGCAGAGACGGTGGTTGGAGTTAGTGAAAGACTACAACTGTAATGCCCGAGATTTAATTATTGTAATCAGACGTTGATTAATTGACGTGATTGAGGTTATACGAACTCAAATGACGAAGCCGGGCGTTGGTTTATTTTAAGCCAAGATGTTGAACCGAACATCTCTGTTGTGGGGACCCGGACGCTAATCATGTTCTTAATCATCATTGGGACTAATTAATCAATTATAAAACAGGGTCTAAATTTTTCTTTTAATATACAAAGCGGAAACGTAATGTAATTCAATTCAAATTACATATTAAACATAAATATACACATCATGTATGATCTACCAGTATTCAACTAGGTTCATCTACTACAATCAAGTAATAAAACCTATCTATGTCCAAGTCCGGAATCACCACGCTAATCTCGATCTTTCTTCATCTCTGTGACCCTGAACCTGCCCCACCTGTTGTCATGCACACATACAAACAAGACAACAGCCGGATAACTCTGGTGAGAATAACTCCCAGTATAAACAATGTAAACATGCAATCATATAAAAACATATATAAAAGCATATAATTAACATTCATAACATGTATCAAATCAGAAACATAAATCAATAACAAGTAATGAATCACACTCAGACTCAAAAAACGCGTCGTCTCAGACTCGACTCAACATAAATCAATAACAAGTAATGAATCACACTCAGACTCAAAAAACGCGTCGTCTCAGACTCGACTCAACTCTAACCTAGGGATCCCGATGTCTGGGCGAAACAGCCACAGAATTGACGACTCAGTCAAGATTTAAGCGAATCAGCCAATAGCTAGGCGAAACAGCCGATAGCTAGACGAATCTGTCAATAGACAGACGAATCAGTCAATAGATAGACGAATCAGTCAATAAGTAGACGAATCAGTCAATAAATAAGCGAATCAGCCAATAGCTAGGCGAAACAGCCGATAGCTAGACGAATCAGTCGGTGACTAGGCGACTCAGCCAATGACTAAACAATTCAGCAGTCCATATATGCAGTTGCTATAAATCAATAGACTACAAACATCAATCCTCAACAATTACAAATATCAATGTAATAACTAAGTATGTGATTTAGGGAGACTCGAGTCAAACCTTACTCGAGTTGTGCAATCCCAACTCAACATTAATTTATACTTTTCTTTCTGATACTCTGACTCTGTCGAAGTCTCGAACCCCAAGCCTGTCAATACTCAGTCTGACAATAACAATATCGAGGGTATGGTATCAATACACCACTCAATCAATACTGGATATAATCAGAATTCAATCAAATTCTGTTTCAACAACATAACGGCATAATCTCAATATATCCAGCCATATCATATCAGTTAGATATTAATTCTAATATCTCATAATCAATACAACTCAATTCTGATATCAAATCGGCTCCAAAACTATTCCGAAAATCATAACAATTCCATAATCAGTCCGTTTCTTAATCTGACTTCGATTCTATGATGTCTAACATGTCAAGAACATCATATATGACGTGTATTCAATTTCAACAACATCATAATTTCAAATCATATCAAAACGTAGTAAAAGTTACGTCCAGTTGTAGCCTACGTCGATAGGAACACGATACCGTACTCGGATTCAAAATCAGACGGACGGATTTCTCGTAAATCGAATTCTAAAATCAAGAAGTAAAACTTCCCCTCAATTCTCGATTTCTGCTGATTAAAGTTTGTATGCATATATATATATATATATATATATATATATATATATATATATATATATATATATATATATATATATATATATATACATAACTCGTGCATGTCATAAACGTGGCATGTTTTGGTTCTGCATGACTCGCGCTCGAGCGGTTAAAAATTACCGCTCGGGCGCGGAAGTCTCTGTCCAGATCCTCAACCGAGCATCTCCTGGCGCTCGGGCGGTAATATTCTACCGCTCGAGCGCCAAACATTCTGTCCAAAAATTAAAATTGGCGCTCGGGCGGTTCTTTTCTACCGCTCGGGTGCGAGATGTTCGGCCTAACATCTTGAGATGTTCGGTTCAACATCTTGGCTTAAAATAAACCAACGCCCGGCTTCGTCATTTGAGTTCGTATAACCTCAATCACGTCAATTAATCAACGTCTGATTACAGTAATTAAATCTCGGGCATTACAACAACTGCGAGATTAACTACCATCCGGGGAAAGCTAATGTAGTGGCAGATGCCTTGAGCCGGAAAGTTGCAGTCATAGCTCAGTTGTCAGTGCAGAGACCTCTTCAATCTGAGATTCAGAAGTTTGGTTTAGAAGTTTATCGCAAGGGTAGAGCTCCGAGGCTGTCTAATCTGACAGTCCAATCTTCCTTGTTAGACTGTATTCGTACAGGTCAGCCTTCAGATGAGCAGTTACAAAAATGGAGACTGAAGGATGAAGCTAAGGGCAGTGTTCTCTACACCGTGTCAGATGGTATTGTGAGGCACAGAGATAGAATGTGGGTGCCTAGTGTTGATTCGATTAGAGAGGATATTCTGACAGAGGCGCACGCATCTCCGTATTCTATTCACCCAGGAGGTACCAAGATGTATAAGGACCTACAGATTCTGTATTGGTAGCCAGGGATGAAGAGAGACATCCGCAGATTTGTGTCTGAATGCCTCACTTGTCAGCAGGTGAAGACAGAGCATCAGAGGCCAGCAGGATTGGTTAAGCCACTCCCAATCCCAGAGTGGAAATGGGAGAACATCACGATGGACTTCGTCGTTGGATTGCCTAGACCAGTCAGAGGCTTTAATGCCATTTGGGTTATTATGGATCGACTCACGAAGTTAGCGCACTTTTTGCCAGTGAAGACGACTTTCTCCATGACGCAGCATGCGGAGTTTTATATCAGGGAGATCGTTCGATTGCATGGAATCCCAGTTTCCATAGTGTCCGACATGAACCCGAGGTTCACATCGTCCTTCTGGAAGAGCTTACATGCAGCTATGGGGACGAAGTTGCTATTTAGTACAGCGTTTCACCCGCAGACAGATGGCTAGTCTGAGCGTGTGATACAGATTTTGGAGGATTTGCTGAGAGTCTGTATGATTGATTTTCATGGAACTTGGGAGTCTAAGATACCTCTAGTGGAATTTACTTACAACCACAGCTTCCAATCATCAATAGGTATGGCTCCTTATGAGGCCTTATATGGAAGAAAGTGCAGATCACCAGTTCATTGGGACGAGGTCGGAGAAAGAGCGGAACTTGGACCAAAAATAGTTCAGCAGACTGCAGACGTGGTGGTCAAGATTCGTGATAGAATGAAGACCGCCCAGAGTCGTCAGAAGAGTTATGCTGATAATAGGAGGAGAGATCTCGAATTTGTCGTTGGTGATCACGTTTTCGTCAAGATAGCACCTATGAAGGGGGTGATGAGATTCGGGAAAAGAGGCAAGTTGAGTTCGAGGTTCATTGGACTGTTTGAAATTTTGGATAGAGTTGGGACACTAGCCTATCGTGTTGCCCTTCCGTCAAATCTGGCCGGGGTACACAATGTGTTCCATGTCTCGATGCTGAGGAAATATCTGGCTAATCCTTCGCACATTCTGAGTTATGAGCCGTTGCAGCTCGCTCCAGACTTGTCTTATGAGGAAAACCAGTCCAAATCCTAGACAAACAAGAGCGTAGGCTCCGGAACAAAGTGACTAAGCTAGTCAAAGTTCGGTGGCTAAACCAATCAATGGAAGAGGCCACTTGGGAGTCAGAGGCAGATATGAGACTTCGCTACCCGGAGTTGTTCGGTAAGACTTAATTTCGAGGACGAAATTTTTATAAGTGGGGGAGGTACAGTAGAGCCCAAATTCGTACACGTAGAACACATGCATTATCTATTTGTTAAATCAGTTATTTAATTTAAAATAATTTTCTTAGCCATGCATAATTTATTTAAATGTATTATTTTAAATTAGTCATGTTTATTGTGATGCACGTTAAAATAGTTTTTCGAGTTTCATGTTTCAGGCGATTATTCGAGGCGGGATAGAGGAAAAGACCGGGGACGATTTTGGTAATTTGAAAGTGTGGTAATTTATTTTAAGTTGAGGATAGGGAAATTTAGTGATTTATTTAGTTTTAGCATCTTTGAGCCTAAATCATTTAGTTAGTAACTCTAAGAGTTTAAAACTTTTAAAATTAGCATTTTGGTGGGTGTTATTTTAATTTAAGAGTCTTGTTAATATTAGTGTGGGTTAACCTTTATTAGTATATTTTATCAATTAAATTAGCATTAATTTCTCCTAATCAAAAACCCACACACACATACACACACTCACACACACTTACACGTTTTTACAAACACTAAAACACACAACACACCTACACATTCATTTTCAGATTTTTAAAGAAAGAAAACATAGGGTTTTTGAGAGAACAAGCAGCCGCCCCCTTCCCTTCTATTTTCCAGCAAGTTTTCGGCGATTTTATTGCAAGATAATCGAGCCACCATCGTCCCGGATCAACCTCGTTTCTTTCTCCGCTTCGGTATCGCCGTGTCGGTAAAGTTTATCATCAAAAGACACGTATATTCTGTTATTTCTGCATCGATCTCGTCATATTATGTGTCATGTTATTTTTATGCGTAAAATTTTATGTATGATGTTCGTCGCTTGAGCAGAAAACGATTTGGATCAGTTTTGAAGTAAGTGTTAATCTCAAATCCCGTTTTTTCTGTTCTTTGGAAAACTACGATTTTTCGGTCGGGATTCTGAGAAAACTTTTAATAAAAAATTGTAGAACTTTTTGATACATTCGATTTGATATAAAATTCGAATTATTTGGATAAAAATTTGGTGAGTTATGACCGTTTTCGTGGGACTTCTCAAATTGCCTTTCCTGAAAATTATGTTAGTGATATGTTCTTGAAGTTATTTGTTGCAGGCTTTGTTGGGCATCGACGAGCTTGTGCTACTGCATTTAGATATGTTATGAGATGTATTTAGGTGTTATTTGGTGGTTCGTTTGGGTCGGGATTGGCTTGGGATGTAATAGAAGTCGTAAGAAACGAAACGATGCTGAATTGCGGGTTATTATTGTATTGAAGTTACTTTTTCGATGTTTGGGAACGTTTGGGGTGTTTGTATGGATTTGAATCAATGTAATAACATCCTAGGATGAGTTTTGAGGTGTTGGTTCTTGGGCCTTAGGCTTGGATTGAAAGGGTGAATGAATAAGTTAGTGAATTTTCGTGAGTTTGCAAGTCCAGTGCCTACCCGGACCCCTTCCCGTACCCCTACACGGAGACCGTGTCCGTTTTCTTTCAAAAATACGAAATTCCAGTGTCTAACCGGACCCCTACACGGGGTCAGTGTACCCCTTTGAAAAAAAAAAATTTTAAAAAAAAAATTTTAGGATGGTTCTATATCATGGTTTAGCACAATGGTTAAAATTTATTTATGTAAAAATATAAGATTTATTTTGTGGTTTTATGTCATGGTTTAGTACGATGATTATACGAGGTCAAGTCCGGAGCGAACTAGAATGTCATAAGCTACTTATTCACTTTGGTGGTGAGCTCAAGTACCTACGTCTAAGACATGCAAGTTAAGTATTTAAAATTCTTGTTAGTTTCTGCAGTAGCGGCCCCAAGTGAGATCCAACGAATCCCTCAACGCCAAGTAAGTATGATGACGTGCAAAAGAAAACATTTTAAAGTTTTGAGGTATGCTAATTGCTTTGTGACCAAATGTATGAATGGGTTGGAAGTCGGTGAATGTGGCCGAGGACCTCTCCGCCCCGTTAAACTTATGAACGGGTTCAGATCGGGATTGGAAAGCGTTAAACTTATGAACATGGACCAATCCACCCGTTAAACTTATGAACGGGGATCTTATGTTTGCGGCAGTGGATACGTCCCTGTCATCCCAGTACTGTGGTGTGTCTGATCAGGCCTTATTATGTTATGGGTCACTTACTTTGAAACATGCCTCTACTCATAAAAATTATGCTTTATACGCTCAAGTTTATGTTACGAGAATGTTTAAGAAAAGCTTATGTTGATGGCATGTCTAAGTTAAGCTCACGATGTTCAAGTTTCAAGCATGTTAAATTCAAGTTCAAGTATGTATGTTCTATTTTTAAAGTTGTATGCGGTTTTATTATGCAGTACTCGCTATTTCTCAGTTTATACGTGTTGAGTTTTTAGATTCACTATACTTGATCGATGCAGGTGAGTATGTTGATGAGGAGACAGGAGGTGGCGACCAATGGGCAGGCTTGGACTGAGCGGGAGGCTAACCCGAGGACCGCAATGTTTATGTTTTTATGCAAATTTTAATTTACTCTGATTTCAGGTTTTGAGGGAAAAACTTTGAGCAAACTTTTTGTGAGCAAATTTTATTGAAGTTATTTTGAGCAACCATGTCTTATGGGGGACTTGGTTGAGATATTTTATTGCAAACTTTGAAAGTTATGTTATGTTTAAGGAAATTTTAAATTTTTCCGCAATTTTTTTAGTTGTAAAAGTATGGTACGTTACACTTTGTCTTTCGCATCATTTCGCTTTAGGACAGCATCACTAGCACCAATGGCTTTGAAATCAACCAACCTATCGGCAGCAACAATGGAGGATGGTAAATCCTTGACTCCTTGCCTTCGTAATTCAGCTTGAGCCCAAGGTTGCAATCCTGCGAGGAAATTGAAGAGTTTGTCTTCCTCGGACATATCCCTTACATCCAACAACAACAAACTGAAATCCTTAACATAATCCCAAGTAGTTCTAGAATACTTCAATTTTCGAAGTGACTCACTAGCAAGCCACGAAGTATTGCTAGGCAGGAACTGCTCTTTCAATTCTCGTTTCAGGGTCTCCCACGTCTCAATCTTGTCACGGTTTGCACTAGCATCATCAGATAGACGAGCCCGCCACCATAACTTTGCATACTCGATCAAATACATGCTTGTGATTGATACTTTCTCTTCATCAGGGACTTTGGCAGCCTGGAAATAAGTTTCCATGTCCCACAGAAAGTTTTCCAACTCTTTGGCACTGCGTTTTCCACCAAATGGCTTAGGATCGGGGACTTTGAACTTTGTTGAAGCAGATGAATGCCCGATCATTCCAGGACCAACGATCTTCTTCAACAAATTCAACTCAAGTTCGAACCCATCACATTTTGATTCGAGATCTTCTCCAACAGACACCATTCTTCGTTCCACAAATTCCGTCAGATCTGCAATGCTGCCAACATTTGAATCTGCTATAGCATGCAATCCTTCAACTTTCTGATAAAGCGTCTCTGTGGGTGATTGGGTTGGAACACCAAGGATCCCTTCAATCCTTCGCATTCTAGTTTCAAGTTCTAGAATACGTTCCCGGACCGAAGTATTGTTCGTTCCTGAAGTGCTAGACGAATCTGCCATGCTTTGGTCATCTGCAACTTCAACAAGTTCGAGCAAACCTGGCTCTGATACCAAATGTCACAGCAGTTATTCACGCAGCAACATTTTCCCCAGTTTCTAACCCTTGTGCGGCTTGAATCACGCACTGATTCAATCAGCCAACCTTTCAACACTCGTGTTTAATTATTTAGTGGAATATCAAACTCACAGAGCCAAGCAAACCAAGCCCAAACGTACAGAATGTAAAGCACACAACAAATTACGGGCAACGCCCAACCTTTGCATTCATCCTCAATCAGAATTACAAAAGGAAGCCTAGGTTTGAACACAAAGAAGGCTCACACTCGTGAATGCCTTGTGCAACTCAAGGCCAAAGCCTATAAACACAATACAATGCAGAAAACCGAAATTAACTGTCTAGGACACCTGTCAAGTATGCATGGAGCCAAGTGTAACTGCCTTGCCTGCATGCCACTTGTTGTTGAATGTTGCCAAGTGTCTCAACTGCCCAACAACTGCTTCAAACCATCAGAATTGAATGCCATGTGTATCTAAATCAGCCAACTCGAAATGGCAACCAAGCTCACTATTGCCAACACCTTTTCTGCACCAAATACATCCCCACAATGTGCCAACTTGTTCATATACTTTGCCAACTCAATATGCCTAAGTTATGTAGGACATAACTAAGTGTTAGGCATCAACACTTTGCTTCATGGCACTCCGCATTCATGCCATGAAATCGAGCCAACTTTAAGGGTCTAACAGTTATACAGGACACTATTGCAACACTTGTGGAGAGAAGCATTCCACAGAGCAGTGCCGAGGAGTGTTTGGCGCATGCCGTATTTGTAGACAGCAGGGACATTTTGCTCGAGTTTGTCCCCAGAGAGATACTCAGAGATCCCAGGGTGTCGAGTTATCTGGATCAGTAGCTCAGACTGGTAGACGACCATATGCAGTCCACTCGTTCCAGCCAGCACCAGCTCAGTCACAGCAGAGGTCAGGAGGGAGCCAGACAGTTAGCCAGCCTCCTAGACAGCAGGCCAGAGTATTCGCTTTGACTGAGGAGCAGGCTCAGGACGCACCAGACGATGTCGTTGCAGGTAACTGTTTTATTTCTGGTTACCCTGCTTATGTATTAATAGATACTGGTGCATCGCATACATTTATATCTGAGCGATTTGCTTTGATGAATTCGTTGCCTGTTTAGTCATTATCTGCGGTAGTGTCTGTCTCTTCTCCTTTGGGGACAGGTTTGATATCAGTGAAATCTGTGAAACATTGTATGCTACAGTATGATGGGCATGAGATTGAATTAGATTGTATCGTACTTGGGTTGTCTTATTTTGACTGTATTATCGGTATCGATATGTTAACCAAGTACAGAGCCACTGTTGATTGTTTCCACAAGATTGTGATATTCAGACCGGAGATGACTGATGAGTGAAAATTTTATGGTAAAGGTTCTCGAGCCAGAATTCCTTTGATATCTGCTATGAATATGACTCGATTATTGCAGAAAAGAGCGGATGGATTCCTTGTTTATTTAGTTGATTTACTGAAATCGAGTCCATCATTGACGGATTTTCCAGCGGTGTGTGATTTTGCTGATGTCTTTCCAGATGAGATTCCTGGTTTGCCTCCGATTCGAGAGATAGACTTCAGCATTGAGTTGATGCCAGGTACAGTTCCGATTTCGAGGGCTCCGTACAAAATGGCAACGATTGAGTTGAAAGAGTTGAAGGAACAGTTGGAGGATTTACTAGCCAAGGAGTATATCAGACCGAGTGTGTCACCTTGGGGTGCTCCAGTACTGTTTGTGAGAAAGAAAGACGGTTCGATGAGACTTTGCATTGATTACTGGCAACTGAACAATGCAACGGTAAAGAACAAATATCCTTTGCCTCGTATTGATTTTTATTTTATCAGTTGCAGGGTTCTTCTGTATATTCCAAGATCGATCTGAGATCTGGATACCATCAGCTGAGAGTCAGAGATTCTGATATCTCGAAGACAGCATTTAGAACCAGGTATGGACATTATGAATTTATTGTTATGCCATTTGGTTTGACGAATGAACCAGCAGTATTTATGGGGTTGATGAACCGTATCTTTCAGAGATATCTGGATGATTTTGTGATCATTTTTATTGATGATATTCTGATTTATTCCAAATGCGAGTATGAGAGTTCTGGTTGAGACATGTTGTATTTCTGTATGCTAAACTGTCGAAATGGGAGTTCTGGTTGAGACAGGTTGTATTTCTGGGCATATTATATCCGGAGACGGTATATCAGTGGATCCCAGTAAGGTTGAAGCAGTGATTTCTTGGTCGAGACCGACATCAGTGCCCAAGATCCGCAGTTTTATGGGTTTGGCAGGATATTATCGACGTTTTATTAAAGATTTTCCAGCATTGCCAGGCCGATTACGCAGCTGATGCAGAAAAATGCTCCGTTTATTTGGTCAGAAGATTGTGAGTCCAGTTTCCTGGAGTTGAAGAAGAGATTGACTAGTGCACCGATACTGACTATCCCCTCAGGTACTGGTGATTTTGTAGTTCATTGTGATGCTTCTCATCGAGGATTGGGTTGTGTTTTGATGCAGCGAGGGCATGTTATCTCTTATGCTTCACGACAGTTGAAGCCACACGAGACTCGCTACCCAATTCATGATCTTGAATTGGCAGCCATCGTCTTTACATTGAAGATATGGCGACATTACCTTTATGGTGAAAAGTTTGAGATCGATTCTGATCACAAGAGCCTGAAGTATCTGTTTTCATAGTCCGAGCTGAATATGAGGCAGTGGAGATGGCTTGATTTGCTTAAAGATTTCGATTGTGAAATCAAGTATTATCCAGGAAAATCCAATGCAGCAGCTGATGCACTGAGTCGAAAGGTATGTTCTTTGGTGTTTCGAACTTGATAGAAGATTGATGTTTGTCTGGATTATCCTTTGAAACAGATTGCCAGCCTCTGAGATTGTGTGCTATTTGAGCTGAACCAGAACTGATATTGAGAATCAAGGAAGCACAGAAAGTTGATCAGAATGTGCAGAATTCGATTGTTATGGTCAGAGCTGGACATCAATCAGAATATCAGGTTCTTGACGATGTTTTGTATGTGAATAATCTTATTGTTGTGCCGATGTTTCAGATTTGAGATAGCGGATACTAGCAGAAGCGCACATCAGTCGTTTTAGCATTCATCTTGGTGGCAGAAAGATGTACAATGATTTGAAAACACAGTATTGGTGGAAACAGATGAAATCTGATGTTACTGAATTTGTAGCCAAGTGTCTGAATTGCCAACATGTGAAAGCCGAAAGAAAGAAACCGAGAAGATTGTTGCAGAGTTTGTCCATTCCTGAATGGAAATGGGATCACATTTCCATGGATTTTGTGACGCAGTTACCAAGATCCTCCAGAGGTTGTGATGCGATTTGGGTCGTGATTGATCGATTGACCAAATCAGCATGCTTCATTCAGTATCAGAAGACGTACAGATATCATCAAATGGCAGAAATTTACGTTAGAGAAGTGGTCAGATTGCACAGAGTGCCGAAGTCGATTGTATCAGACCGTGATCCTCGGTTTACTTTGCACTTTTGGCAGATTTTGCAACAAGCTCTAGGTACAAAGTTACATCTGAGTACCGCATATCATCCACAGACCGACGGACAGTCAGAGCGGACTATCCAGACACTGGAAGATATGCTGAGAGCTGTAGTACATTATTTTAGCACTAGTTGGCAAGATGCATTGCCACTTTATGAGTTTTTTGTACAATAACAGCCATCAGACAAGAATTGAGATGGCTCCGTTTGAAGCATTGTACGGTAAGAAGTGCAGATCCCCTCTGTATTGGGATGATATCTCTGAGGTACTGAGTTTGGACCTGATATGATTAGAGATATGACAGAAAAAGTGAAGCTGATTCAGAAGAGAATGAAGACAGCTCAAGACAGACAAGCCAAATATGCCAATCTTCGACGTAGACCGTTGGTATTTGAGGCAGGAGACCGAGTATTTTTAAAGATTTCACCTTTCAGAGGAGTAGTCAGATTTGGCAAGAAAGGGAAGTTGTCTCCACGATATATTGGGCCGTACGAGATTCTCGAGAAGATAGGAGATCGTGCCTATCGACTCGCATTACCGCCTTCTTTATCTGGGATACATGATGTTTTTCATGTATCATTGTTGAGGAAATACCTTCCTGATGCTCTTCACATATTATGCAACCAGACGAGGCCGAGCTTGACGAGACATTGAGCTACTTAGAAAAACCGATTCAGATTCTTGATCGAAAGGAAAAACAGCTCAGAACGAAGACAATTCCGTTTGTGAAAGTTCAGTGGAGTCGTCACGGTGTCGAAGAAGCCACTTGGGAGACTGAGTCAGACATGAGACAAAGATTTCCCAAGTTATTTCATTGATGTGAGTATTCTTATTCAGCTTTTGTTATACATTTCTTTCTGATATGATTTAATTGTCTGTGATTTCGGGGACGAAATCATATCTTAGGGGGGAGAAATGTAATGCCCGGGATTTGCTACGTTATTAATCTAAAATGATTTGTTGACTAATTGATGTGATTATAGATGGAACGGATTAGACCGTGATAGGTGGAAAGGAGATTTGAATTATGTATGGGGATGGAGCCTCGCGCATATGCGCGTTCATGCCGGGCGTATATGCGCGGAGTGGGCAGAGAACCTCGCGCAGATGCGCGACATGAATCCGCGCATGTGCGCGAGAGTACCCGAGAGTTGTGAAGAATTTTGAAGGACCTCGCGCATATGCGCTGAGTGAGGGCGCGCATATGCGCGAGGCGCTGTGCATGCTACGCGCCGAGACATAGTGTCTCGCGCATATGCGCCGAGTGATGTCGCGCATATGCGCGAGACGTGCTGAGCATAGGATTAGCCACCTAACCTTCTCATGCAACGTGTGTGTGTATATATATATATATATATATATATATATATATATATACAAGTGTTCATTCAGTGGAAAAAGAGGGCAAAAACGAAAACCGAGGCCAACTTCAAGTTCTTGATTTTAGATTTGGATTGTGCAAAATCCAACCGGTAGATTTTCAATCCGACTTCAGTACGGTATTCTTATCAACGCAAGCTTCGACTGGACGTAAGTTTTGTTACGTTTTGACATGTATTGAAATTATGATATTGCTGAAATCAAATATGATTCATATATGATGTTCTTGGCATGTTAAACATCGTAGAATCAAAGTCAGATTAAAAAACAGGTTGATTATGGAATTGTTATGATTATTCAGATTATATTGATTGATATTGGACAGATTTGAATTATGAATTGATTACAGATTTTGTTGGATATCAGTTATGGATTGTAATTATTATTTGCTGATGTGGTATTGACGAGGATATCGGGATGGTTCCGTTATGCCGTTGGTTTTGAGTTAAATTTAGATTGATCAGATTTGGTATTGATTTGAGCAGTATATTGATATGGTATTATTGATATTGTCATTGCCAGATTGAGCGTTGACAGACTTTGAATCCAGACAGGAACGACATCAGAACTGCAATAAAAGAAAGGTATAAGTTAATGTGGTACCTACCGAGAGAACGGCTCGAGTATGATATACTTGAGTTTCCCTAAATCACATACTTATTGTTATTATGTACATTGATTTGAATTGATATACTTGTTCTATTGATTTATAGAAAGCATGTATTAGATGAGTATTAGACGAGTAATCTTGTGACATAAGTGCCGATGGTGATAGAATCGTCACTGGCACATTGCACATTGTCACAAGATAGTGAATTAGCGAAAGTGCTAAAGTCTGTGACGGATAGGTCAAGACACCGGATGTTTGGTTATATCGAAGTGGATAGAATTGGAGTTTCTTCTATTACTGATGTTCGATATGGAATACCAACGTCTGGAAACCAGGATCCCTAGACTAGGTATGAGTCTAGTCTGAGACGTGGAGTCACGAGTTTGATTGACAGTTTTATATTGATTATGTTTTCAAATTTTTCTCATATTATTTATATCTGTTTCATGCTTTATCTTGATTATATGATTGCATGTTCGTTGATTTATACTAGGATATATTTCTCACCGGAGTTATCCAGCTGTTGTCGTGTTTGTATGTGTACATGACAACAGGTGGGACAGGATCAGGGTCGAGGAGATGATGAGTGATCGTGATTAGAGTGGAGACTACGGACTTTGATGTTGCTGTAGATAGGCTTCAGCACTGGACATTTAGTTGTTGAACCTTAGTTTAAGTTTGAAGTATGTTGTACAAGACTTGTACTTTTATACTGATATGTATGTTAGATTGAATTCCATTACGTTCCGCATTTATACAGTATTTAAAAAATTTAGACCCTGTTTAATATAATTGATTAAATTGTCCCAATAATGATTAAGAACCTGATTAGCGTCCGGGTCTCCACAGAAATAGTTCTCAGTTACAAAAAGCTTACGCTTTATAATATATATTCATAGCTTTCAGGCTATATTTCGAGCACTAGCACAAGCACTTATCGTACTATATTCGGTCATTTTAGATCAGTTGTGCTTAGAAAATTATATCAGTTGCGTACTGATAAAAGTGTAAAAATACTAAGAGTTTCAGTTTGGCACTGTCTAAGACCAAACTGAAGTGGTTATTACAGTTCATGTAATTAATCAAAGTCTTTAAGTGAAAATCCTATCCTTGAGATAGAAGGGGTGATTTATGAGCATTTGAAGTCTCCGAACATCTACAAATCTTTGTGACCTTATTTTTCAAGTATTTAATTTGTCTTTCCATTTGTTTCCACACTTTAAGTTAACTGATTGACATCGACAACAAGATTATCGAATTCAGTTTATCACTAAACTGATTTGTCATATCGAAAAGATTCGAAAATCATAAATTATTTATTCAACCCCCCTTCTAAACACTTTCACTCACCAACCGATCCTAACACTATGCCATTAAGGAGATCCATTAGAGAGCGGAGAAATGCAGTGCCAGATGATTACATTGTATTTTTTCAAGAACATGAGGTAGAAATTGGATTGATGGAGGATGATCCTATTAACTTCCGTCAAGCCATGGAAAGTTCTATCTCTCAAAAGTGAAATGATGCCATGAATGAGGAGATAAAGTCCATGAAGGACAATGACATATGGTATCTTGTCCCATTGCCTAAAGGTAAGAAGCCCATTGGTTGTAAATGGATATTCAAAACTAAGAGGGATTCGAAAGGCAATGTGGAAAGATATAAGGCTTGTCTTGTGGCTAAAGGCTTTACAAAAAGAAGGCATTGATTATAAAGAGACCTTCTCTCCGGTTTCTTAAAAGACTCTTTAAGAATTATAATGGCTTCGCATTTCGATCTTGAGCTTCATCAGATGGATGTAAAGATTACGTTTCTAAATTGTGACATTGATGAAACAATTTATATGGTGCAGCCAGAAAATTTTGTGTCCAAATAAAAATAATATGGTTTGCAAATTAAAGAAATTCATCTTTGGGCTCAAGCAGGCATCTCGACAATCGTATATCAAATTTTATCAAGTGACCATCTCGTTTGGTTTTGAAATGAATTTGGTTGATGATTGTGTATACCATAAGTTCAGTGGGGGTAATCATATTTTTCTGGTTTTATATGTTGATGATGACATTCTGCTCTCTAGCAACGATATAGAGTTGTTGCATGACACCAAGATATTTCTAGCTAAGAATTTTGAGATGAAAGATCTTGGTGATGCATCATTTGTGCTGGTATTCAGATACATCAGGATCGTTCTCGAGGTATTCTTGGACTATCTCAGAAAGGATATATCAAGAAAGTTCTCAAGCGATATGGGATGCAAGATTGTAAACCAACGGATACCCTTATGGCTAAGGAAGAAAAATTTAGACTCAAATAATGCCCAAAGAATGATTTTAAGGAAAAGGAAATGAAGAAGATTCCCTATGCATATGTAGTGGGGAGTCAGTATGCTCAGGTTTGTACACGTCCAAATATTGTGTACGTGACAGGAATGTTGGGACGATATTTAAGTAATCCAGGAGCGGAACATTGGAAAGAAGTCAAAAGGGTTTCACGGTACTTACAGAGAACAAAAGATTACATGCTCGTATACTGGAGGTTGGATCAGCTTGAGATCATTGGGTATACTGACTCCGATTTTGCTGGATGCCAAGATAGTATGAAATTTATGTCAGGCTACATATATCTCCTTGTTGGGGGTGTTGTTTCCTGTAAAAGTGCTAAACAGTCACTTATAGCATCTTCTACCATGATAGCTGAGTTTGTAGCGTGTTATGAGGCATCCAATCATGGAATATGGCTGCAAAATTTTGTCACGTGACTACGCATTGTTGATGGCATTGAAAGGCCACTAAGAATATATTGTGACAATAAATCAGCTGTTATGTATTCCAATAACAACAGGAGCTCGAAGAAGTCAAAATATTTAGACATCAAGTTTCTGGTTGTTAAAGAAAGAATTCAGAGTGTAAAGTTGTCTATTCAGTATATTGATACAAAATCCATGATTGCAGTTCCGCTTACTAAAGGAATGTCACCCAAATAGTTTCATGAACACACTGCTAGTATATGTGTTATGTCAATTGAGGAAAATCAGTTTTAATCGGAGTTTGTTATTTTAAATGATTTTAAGTTGTTGACATTTTCAGTTACAGTTATGAAAATTTATTTTCTGCAGAATTAAATTTCAAGTTAAGTCACACTTTGATTATAGTTTAAAGTTTGATCTCAATAAGGTTAAGGGAAGGCCAGTTGGAAATAGGCATGTCACGGTCACATTGCATGAAATTTCCATGATACACATCCACTTCATGATCCATGTCATTCAGTTGTGTTGGCATATGTGACCATTGATGGGTCCAGCTACCTTGAATGTAGCGAAGACTGATTTGAACTTATGTTGATATGATTGATGACTGGATTGGCTATAGATACATTTCGGAATGGCAACAAATTTGAGCTCATAAGGTTATTTACAAAACATAATTATAAGGTTGCACATATATTCCAAGTGGGAGATTGTTGGATCAATTTTATTTATATGGGCTTATATTTAAATAATTATATGTTGTGGATTTTCTATTAAGTTAAGCCCAAAATAAAGTGATCAACTAAGGTTTCGGGTTATTGGGCTTTAATGTATCTAATAGGTTGTGAGCCTCTAATGTGTAGAGACATAAGTATAATTTATGTTTTTATGATGGGCTAAAACAGAAATATCAGAAGATAATGATAAACATTATCTATATATATGGGTCATGGTTCCCAGATCTCGCGTTATCACGTTAAGAAAATAGTCTAAAAGATTCTCTCAAGGAAAGATCGCGTAGATCTGGAAGATCAAGGCACGTTCTAAAGAATTCAGAAATATATCTTCAAGTACGCTTCCGTTTAAGTTTTCCAGTCAAATTCTTAATGTTTCAGCATGATAGATTATGCGGTTTATGGATTTTTCTCAACAGGATAATGTTAGTTACGTGACGTTAATACTGTTTTACGGTTTAAAATAATTAAAATACATCGTTGCTACTAGTTGTAACTTATAATAAAACGACATACACTTGATCTATAATATAAAATGACATGCAATTGTATCGTTGTTATCAATTATAAAATGTAGTAAAGTGAAATGCATTCGATCTATAGCATAGCTTGATTAAAAAAAATCTTATGCAAATTTTCTTGATTTTTTCAAAGTACAATAAAAATAAATCTAAAAAATTAATCAGAGTGAATCATCAAATGATATATACCTGTGTAGCCCAAATCTTTGAAGTCCAATGAAAATAAAAACGTGCAGAATATGAGGAGACCCAATACAAAAGCCCAGGAAAGGGTAAGTTGAAGACCACGTTTGGAGGAGTTGGTTCACGATCCACGATGAACGATCGTGGAAGACGATCAAACTGTTCGGTGGAGTTGAAAAAAGACTGAGAAGAATAATTAGAAAAGACACGACAAAACATCCAACAAAAACAGCAACAAAGCTTTTTCAACTCCTCTCAATAGTTTATTTGTATGTGTTTTATTTCTAACATTCCGGTTTCTTTAGATTTTAGCATATTCATCCAACTTTCTTGTAAAATATCGTTTATGTTCACAACAACGTAATTAAATTTGATGTTCATTAATAATAATTTCAGGATTTTCTCTACAATGTCATTATAGTCTTCAATTTATATTTTTTTCGCTTTGAAGCCATAACCGAGGGAATTAGAACTAACGGTCAAATAAGGACAACGACAAAATTTTGACAGAGAAGTCGTATCATTCCATATTTTTGAAACGATCACGTGTTTGACACGCCCCGCAAATTCGTGAGATCAAGACCTAAACCATTCAAACATTTTTTTTGTTTAAATTTTGTATGCATGCCAACAAGAAATATCTACAGATGATGTTTTTCAAATTTTAAATGCATGTTCCATTTTTCATTATGTTATAAAATATGTTCTCATACTTTCTTTGTTAAACTTTTTCAGTAATTACTTGAGGACATACTGCTAACCAAAGCACATTTCCAACTCTCACATTCAAAACTCAAACCATCCTTCTTTAATAACTAACATTACTATCCAAAAAACTATAGATCGTATATGAATCTCAAATTTAAAAAAATAAGTGATGATTTCTTTCCATATAGTGAAAATCTTATGCTAATGATACAAAAATATGACATTTGCACAAGAAATGAGCCTCAATAAATGTTATAACTGTGTTGAATGCAAGTACTCATGGCATAACATATTGCTGCAAATACTTGATCCTCTTTTTGTTCTTCAACTTTCGGAATCCACATGATTCTATCTGCCGTATCCTTTCTCTGCTTACTCCCATAAGTTCGCCAATTTCTTGCAATGTTTTCATTCTACCATCCACAAGGCCAAATCTCATTTTAATCACCTGTTTTTCTCTTGGATTCAGAGTGTCTAATACCTTTGCCAAGTCCTCTCGCATCAACTGTTTGATTAGCAAATCCTCTGAAGTTTCTGCTTCGGGATCAGCAATCATTTCCTGACAAATTAGTGAAATTTTATGGTGGTGGTGTTGCAGTTCAGAAACTGTTCTCCCAGAATTTCAAATTCATAGGAGGTCGAGTAACAATTGTTATAAACATTAACATGCCTCCTCCCATTGCACCATAGACTGGGAAAACATAGGTTCGGAATTAATATCGCACTGGGGAGACCACCTTGGTGAAACATATAAGTGGTTTCCGATGCGATAGGTTTTGAACTCATGACCGTGATTTTATGTTAGAAACCATTTTGTCTTAAAGGCTTTAACTCGTGTTAGATGGCTACCAATAGGTGTATCCATTCATCCATAGAAAGCATAATAAATACATAGTAGATAGGGGGTATAGAAAAGGGAATTCATTTAGTACATACCGATGGTTTGAGGTCTTGGTTAATCCCAACCTTCTGATCAAGGGACCTTGGAGGTTTTGGGGTTAATAAGACCGCATGAAGTCGCTTCATTGAGAGCCCTGTTGCTTGAGCAACTTCTTCATTGTTCGGGTGTCTACCATTTTCAGAATATAACTGCTTTTTCGCCTCTTTCACCCTGTAAGTTGCATCAACCATGTGGAACTGCCGTTCCGACAAAGAGACAAATTAGATTGTTACATATGCACGCAAAAAGTCAAAGGTCTCGATATCAGATTTAACTAAGGATTATTACCGGCAATCTAATAGTCCTCGATTGGTCAGAAAGAGACTTTCGAACTGCTTGCTTTATCCACCAGTGGGCATACGTGGAGAACTTGAAACCTTTTGAAGCATCAAACTTTTCCGAACCTCTTAAAAGGCCTCGACATCCCTCCTATTGATGTGAACATGGTGTGGCAAGAAATATCAGAATGAACCACAATTTCACCGAGCATCACATGGTACACTTTAAGTTGATAATAGTTAAAAAGTAATACCTGAACCAAATCTTGAAGATTCATCCCAGCTCCTTGATAATTTTTAGCAATGGAGATAACAAGTCTTATGTTACTTTTAATCATTTTATCTTTGCAAAGAATACCATGATTCATTCGTTCCCTCAATGTCTTCTGATCAACACCGGCTGCAGCAGCCCATTGAGCAACTGTAGGCTCACTGCCATAACGTTTTACAAGCTCCTCCTTAAGCCTTTCAAATTTCAGCAGCTCCTGCATTAATGGTAGATGAATGGATATTCAAGGAAAACAAAACAAATAAGTACAGAGGTAAATACTTCAGCGTTTGCGGTCCATATGTGCCACTTACCAGTCCTAAAGAAGTTCTAACAAACTAAAAATATTAAAAGTAAAAAGGAATTGTCAAAGTTTCAAAGCTTTTCAACAATACATTTGGTTGGGTTGGGGGCAGGGTGAGGAAGAGTGGACCATCTCACATAATAAGCAATGATTAAGGCTAAGAGAAAACAAAAACATTGGCGGGAAAAATTGTATATCCCCAGAACTACCTGTATCCCTTTTGACAACATCTGTTCTTCAGATACAGTAAGGAGCTTTGAAGAACTGGTGGTCCCTCTAAAGTAACGCAATGGATCTGAATAATCAATGTCCTGCAAAGAAGAGCGCTTTTTCCGGCTTGACGAACTGGACTTAACAGATACAACATTCGCGGATGCCTTCTCTGCTGCTCTAATTCTTTTTTCTTTCCGCTCCATTTGACGTTTTGATCTCACGGCTATACTCTTGGAGAGTTGTGCCTTGAGAAATTCAAGTTCTTCACAACTTGGCTCCTCTTCTTCTGATCCTGTAAAATAAGCCACTGAGTGTGTTTCACTCGTACTAATTTTAGTAACCTTAGACTCCATGACGCCAACTGTTTCGGTAATATTAACAGGTTGACTCTCCTCAACTTGATGTAAGATGCTCGTATTGGTGGATTTTTCATGGCTGACCATCATGGCTGCATCTTTTGCAACCTTGAGTGCTGCCCGGGCCAAAGCAAGTGCTTCAGATGCAGCCGCAGCTACAACAGCCTCTTCATTTGTAAGTAGATTTTCTGCAGCTAAAGTCGCTTCATGATTTACCTGCATCTACATTAAACTCGAAGTTGAATAAGTCATACAAATTTCTCGGAAAAAACTAAATACTAGTGCATTTCCATGTTACCTTTGGAGTATGACCCGCTGTTCCCATATACGTCCATGGTTTGTTTTCGGCACTTGAAATTGGATGAGTATCAAATGAAGGTAAGTTGAGTACTGTGTTTGTAGAAGAAGCTGGATTATGAATAGGTTCTAACAATGGTAACTGTAGTTTTGGCAACTCGAGCACTGAAGTTGTTGCTGTCGCGGTTGGTGTTGAAGTAGCAGACAAAAGGACACACTGTGTCCGGAAAATAATAGAGTCTCTACCCTTTGCTGCATTTAAATAGATTATCAAAATAAGATCCACAATCCTGCACACCATTAGCATCAAAAATTCCCTTGGTATGGATACGCACTAAGACTAATTTCTGTGTGTGGGAGGTGCATGAGCTATAGGTTGGTAAAGCTGGGAATATAGAAAACTATTGACAATTCAACAAGTATTAAATACATGCAGTTGAAATTAGGTTTCATCCACAGCTTAAAAATCAAAAATCAAGCATCACCCCTTAATTGATAAAAGGCCCAGTTTCATAGCATACATTAGCACTAAGCAGGCCGAACTGATGTAGATTGTAAGTTCTTTTGAGATCAAATCCAAGAACTGATTCAAAAGGCAGTTTTAACTACAAACTTCGGATGGTCTTTACACCCTAAAAATTTCAAATACAGGCCATGTTAAGGCATGGGGGATAGGATATCATCCAGAACCAAATCGCTGCCATGTGGCACTGAATTTTATTCTGTAGAAATCGTTAAGTATACTGTCTGGGTGTATAGGATCGGCTGTGAACTACAGAATCGGTGGTATTCTCACTTCTAGGAATGCAAAAGCTCAAGAAAAGAAGTGAACAAAAGAACCACTTCCCACAGTTGTGTGGTTCAGAGAATCAATGCTAAACAACAAAAGAAACACGAATACTCAAAATCCTCCATAATTCTCAAAAGTAATGACATCATTATTGGACGACTAAAAGAATGCAAATAGTTTCCAAACACCAGCTACATCAAAGCCAAATTTTAGCACAATCAAAAATCAAATTTTCCTTCAATTACTAAACTACATTTATAGTGGGATGGGGAAAATAATTAAATTTACAATTTAACTCATAAGTTCTGTAAACATCCAACCTCCTAAACTAAACTCCAGGTCCACCAACGCAAGACAGAATAACTAAGAATCAACTTTTCCATAACCCACAAAACAAAACTTTCCCAGTTCAAATAATGCATAAAGATGAACCTCAAGAATGAATCTTTATCAAAAAAAATTCACAGATAACTTACAAGGATGGCCCAGAGATTTGAATTTAACAGCAAAAGTATCGGGTGAGCACTTGAACTGCGGCAACAGACAAGACATCCTTCTCCTATAAAATCATTTACGCACACATACAAGCTCAAGTATGCCCCACATTACACAAAACACAACCAGTTAATATTAAATTCTTCGCTTCCACTTTTTCAATGGAAAAGCTGATTCTCGGGCAGTTTATCAGTCAGCAGAGGGTGATACTTACTGGTAATGAAAACGGAGGATTATATGGGTTAGAGATAAGCTTGAGAAGGCTGAAAATATTTGTTTTGGAGGGGATGAAAGCGATAAACGAGAGGATAAGAGTTTTGCCATTTGGACTGTGAAGAAGTGAGGATGAGAGGGGAACAGCAAGTGAGAGGTAAATGCAGGCTTTTATGGGCTTTTTGTAAAACAAAATATCTTTGTTGGGCCTTTTAACTAAAATATGCACATTTTGTTGCAAATTAGATTGAGAAATATTGAAAATTAGTGTTTGTATGTATTGTATATAATGATGTAATTATTTTTGAATTAATTTTAAAAATATTTTATAATAGGTTTCTTAATTTGTGATAAAGATACACTATTTGGTACAGAAAATTTTATAAAGTGTGTAATTTAATATTTTTTGTGAGTTTGAAATTTTATCTTTTACCGTAAATTTTTATTTTTTACACATTATCAACACGAAATTCTAAGGTTCTCCATATTTTTTAAAGCTCCAAAACATAAGAAAAATGTAACAATATTAAAAATAAGAATATTTATTTTACTGTTTATTTATTTTTAGTGTATATATTTAATTTATAATATCATGTTATTATATAAAAGAAGTTTAGGACACCTTGTGAGAACCCGGATTTTTCGAAGCAAAGAACCTCAAAAAGCTCGGAAAGTAACTCAAAAAGAAACCGAGACAATGCAAATCCTTGAGAATTGAGGGTACGTCACTTGGAAAAGAAACCCTAAGCTCATAAGCTAAAACCCTCAGCTCAAGGAAGCTCCAAGATTCTTGGAAAAGAAACCCTCAGCTCATAAGCTAAAACCCTCAGCTCAAGGAAGCTCATTGATTGTCGGGGAGGAAATCCCTAGCTCATGAATTCAATATCCTAGCTCAATGAAGCTCAACCATGCTTGTCCTAAAAGGACCAAAAAGGAAGCTAAAGGAGGAACTAAGGGAATGGACAAATTTATTGAGCAAGAATTGTCCATAAGCTAAAAGTTTGGACAAACTTATTGTGCAAGAGATGACCATTGAGTTAACCAAGGAAGGAACTAAATGAGCTAAAGGTTTGGACAAACTTATTATGAAAGAAATGACCATTAAGTTAACCAAGAAAGGGAGCTAAAATTTTGGACAAATTTATGATGCAAGAAAAGTCCCTTTAGAAAACCTAGATGACCTTTGATGTTTGAAATAGCCTTGACCACATTGATGGCACTTCTTGGGGCTCAAGATTTCGGCCATGAGGTGTTGAAAAGCCATATTTTCAGCCTATAAAAACCACCCCTCATGCTAAATAAAGGCATAAAAGAATTCTCCCAAAAACACTCCAAGTTTCGGCCATAGCAAGGAAATGAAGGAAGGAAAATCGCAGCTATTGTGTTCATCATCTAGGCATGTCCAAGTGCTACATAATCAACTCAAGATGTTTTCCAAAGGCTCGCCAAATTGTTGTCAAAAAATCCTACCAAGTGCCGTCCAAGGCTTGTCCAAAATACGGTTCGCGTTCGGTCGAGATCCATTCAAGATCAAGAGAGTTTCGAATCAACCAATGAACAAAAGTAAGTGGGCTTTTGTTATATATTTGTTTGTATTTTTAAACTTGAATATGTATATCATGACATGCATATATGTGTGTCTTCATTTTCGAAAATATGATGTCAGTCTGTTTAAAATTTCGATCGATTATATGTTTTCTTCTGTTCTTCGAGATTCTTTGATTCCGATGTATCTGTCTGAGATTCTGTTAAGTTATGTCTGATAAGTCTGAATTTTGTTTACACTGTTACGAGTCAATTTGAAGTGGGACGAGAATTGTGATTCTGTTCGGCCCCCAATGGTGGGTATAAAACCATTTCTGTCTGGCCCCCAATTGTAACGAACCGTACTTTTACTTCTTGAAATTTGCGAAAAAATTTAAAATTTTCTTAAATATAAAATTCATACGGTCTTCAACTCATCGTTCATAAAATTATTTGAAATCAACATCACCAATAAAATTTGCTAACAAAATACTTGCTCAAAACGTCTCGCATCAAGACATAAAATCAGAGTATTTCCAACTTGCAAAAAAAAATATTAAAATGACGTGGGCGGTCCTCGGGTCTAGCCTCCCGCTCAGTCCAAGCCTGCTCCTTGGTCGCCACCTCCTGTCTCCTCATAAACATCCTCACCTGCATCGATCAAGTCTAGTGAGTCTAAAGACTCAACACGTATAAACTGGAATAGCAAGGACTACATAATAAAAGCGCATGCATCTTTAAATTAGAACGTATATAACTTGAAACTTGAACTTGCATAATAAACTTCATCATACGTACATACATACTTTGACGTGCCATCATCATAAACTTTTCTTAAACATGCTTGCTTACTTGAACATACTTGAACATACATAACTTCATACTTTCTTTTGTAGAGGCGTGTTTCAAAGCAAGTGACCCATAACATAATAAGAGCCTGATCAGACTATACCACAGTACTGGACTGACAGGGACGTATCCACTGCGACATACATGAGATCCCCGTTCATAATTTAACGGGCTGGTTGGTCCCCATTCATAATTTAACGCTTTCCAACCTCGATCTAACCCGTTCATAATTTAACGGACGGATTGGTCCCCGTTCATAATTTAACGCTTTCCAATCCTAAACATACTTTGGTCACAAGACATTTAGCATACCTCAAAACTTAAAAATATTTTCTTGCACGTCATACATACTTACTTGGCGTTGAGGGATTCGTTGGACTTCGATAGAGGTCAGTCGCTGCACATACTACTCATAAATTTACGTGCTTAACTTGCATGACTTAGACGTATTAATCATACTTACTTACAATTTCATTCAATTCCTTAGGACGTTCTAAACTTCCCATGAATCGACCTTGTAAATCATTGTACTAAACCATGACATCAAACCTCAAAGCATACTGTAAGAAAAATTTCCCAAAAACATGAAGTACACGGACCCCGTGCCCAGGGTCCGGCTCCGGGTCCGTGTAGGTACTGAACAATGTGTGTGCAGAAAAGGGGAGACACGGACCCCGTGCTTAGGTCCGTGTAGGCTCTGGAAAAAGGCACTCCGGAAGAACAATGGCACGGACCCCGTGTAGAGGTCCGGGTAAGGGTCCGTGCACCCGCGCAAATCTGAAATTCACGAAAATTCTGAACACGCAATGCTTATCATCCTAGACTCGATTGCACGTACCATGAATCGACACCCCGAGACCCATCCTAGCATACCCTAACATCAAACCAAAATCGTACAAACACCCAAAGCAACGATGTTCACCCTACGACACATACAATTCAAAGAAAAACGTGGCAATTGACACCGAAACGTTTTCTACGACTTAAATTGATTCAAGTGCCCATCGACACTAAACGTCCTATCAAATAACAGCCCAACATCATACTAAGCATACCTAGATGCAGCAACGATCACCCGTCGATCCACAACGAAGCCTGCAACAATAAAATTTCAAGAACGCATCAACATCAATAGTTTCTGAAAACGCAGTTTGAGCAGTCCCACGAAAAACATCATAACTCACTCAATTTTTATCCAAATAGTTCGAATTTTATATCGAATCAAAGGTATCAAAAAGTCCTACAATTTTGCCTGTTGAAAGTTTTCTCAAAACCTCAACCGAAAAATTCACAGTTTAAACGGAAACAGTAAAAACGTGGTATTTGAATCAAAAACTACTCCAAAACACATCCATTAAAATTTCTGCTCAAACTACTACACGTCCATCACATGTTTTCATCCAAAACACATAAAAATAAATACTATGACATGATCGACGCAGGAAAAACAGATTATACGTGCCTTTTGATATCAAACGTTACCGAAACGGCGATACCGAAGCTGAGAAGGATGCGAGGTTGATCCGAGACGAACGTGAGGCGATTTTCTTTGAAGAAAACACAACAAAACTTTGCTGGAATTTCAGAGAGGAAGGGGCGGCTGCTACAAAGACAAGAACCCTAGCTATCTTCTTCTCTCAAAATTTTAAAAGCTGAAACGTGATTGTGTGTGTGGTGTGCGTGAGTTTGGTGTGTGTAAAAACATGTGTGTGCGTGTGTAGGTGTAGGTAATTAGGGTGAAAGTTGCTAAATAAATAATCAGCAACTTAATAAAACCTTAACCCTCCACTAACTTTAAATAAAATCCTACAATTTACTTTAACAAAACCCCTAGATTAAAATAAACACACACTAGTGCTAATTTTAAAAGTTTTAAACTCTTAAAATTACTAAATAAATGATTTCGGCTTAAAAATGCTAAAACTCAATAATTTAGTTAAAATTCCCCATCCTCAATTTAAAATAAAATCTCATCTTTTAAAATGCCGAAAATCGTCCCCGGTCTTCTCCTCGATCCCACTTCGAATAATCGCCTGAAACATGAAACTCGAAAAATATTTTAACGATGCATCCAATTAAACATGAATAATTTAAAATAATGCATTTTCATAAATTATGCATGGCTAAAACTCATTTAAAATTAATTAAATGATTTAATAATTAAATGAATACATGAGTTATACGCGTACTGAAATTGGGCACTACACCAATGGTGGGTATAAATCCATTTCTGTTCTGGCCCCAATGGTGGGTATAAAACCATTTCTGTCCGGCCCCCACCGGTGGGTATAAAACCGAGTTCTGGCCTCACCCCTTAGAGGACTAACATATTAGGGACAATTTGACCATGGAAATGAGATGAGTAACAGTGTTCTGTCTGTGCCGATCTGTTCTGTTCTGAATTGTTCTGATCTATTTCTGAACTGCTCTGAATTGTCTGATAACCTCTGTCTCATATTTGTTTCGTTTCTGTTCTGATAAGTTAAAAGTAATAAGATTTGAAAGTTTGATAAAGATATGTTTTAAAGACTAAGCTCTATATGTATCTTTGGAATCGATCGACCCCTACTTGCTGAGTGTTTCTCAAAACACTCACCCCTTACAAATTTCAGATAAAACTGAATAACAAATGAATGAGAGGAGCAGGAAACTTTCTGGGGCTGGTGATCGATGATCATGAGCAAGAATCAAGTTATCCATTTTGTATAGTTTTCCGCATTTCGCAACTCTAATGTATTTTATTTCATTGTCATTGTAAGACAATACCTTATTTATGAAAAAGACTGGTTTGATTTGATACGAGGCTTTATTGTTTTCAATTTAATTGTTAAACAATGCCGATGTCACCGACGCTTCGGACTCGGTGCGTGACACACCTCATTATAATAATGTGATGTGATTATATTAGTACAATGTTTATATATTTTTATTGTATCATTGTTATTTATTGTTATATATTTAATATATAATATCATGTTATTATATAAAAGGAGTCCATGACACCTCATTATAATAATGTGATGTGATATACATAATTATTTTTCATCTACGTGTAACCACAGTACTGGGCGGCGGGGGACACCAGCAACACTCTCACCGGTCAACTGGGCCATGGCCTAGCATTATCGAATAGAAAAACGTTCGTCGGGGATCCCTCTGGGGCCTTCTCCCATAAATGGGCTCCCTCTGGGGCCTTCTCCCCTCACGATATTCTCATTCTTACCTCAAACCTCATATCCTCATAACCTCATATTCGTAATAATGGAAATACGATAGTCGGGCTCCCACTGGGACTATCACCCTCACGACATCGCCATCATGAACGAATTATTCACAATCACTACACTTCCTTCAACATTTTTCATTCACATCACTTTATAAAAATCATGAATAACATAACATTATTCATTTTTGAAACCAAGCATTCAACATGTATGTTAAATGTCTTCTAAATCATAAAAATTCCTTAGACATTTAAAAATCATAATTTAATCATGAGAAATTCATAAACATTCAAAAATAATCATATTATCATAAAAACAGAATTTCGGGCACTGCCATGACCTTTACTAATTTCTAGGTGTAAAAAGAGCGTTTTACCCATGGACTCGACATTTTACGCTTTCGACTTTTTTCTTGATTTCATGACTCTAACATGTCCCAAATAATTATTTAATCTTACATGAATTTTTCCATAATTTTATTTAGCTTAAATATTAGACTTTTTTGTTTATCTTTAATTAATTGTTTTAACGGTGTTTTAATCCCGAAAAATACCAAACTTTGATATAAAATTCTTAAATTCTAAATTTAGTCTTTTTATATTATTTTAGCCCTTATGGACCACGACTCGACCCCCCCGTGAGCCGTTTTCTAATTTTCTTTATTTTAAAAACCCTAATTGACACCTAAACTTCGACCCCGAGTCAACTTTTGATTTTCACGAGTTACCCCAAACCATGTTGGTCCAAAACTTGTTCAACATCTTAAATTAGCCTACTGGACTCTAATTTAATCAAGTAACCCGACCAAAACACAAAAACAACAGTCCTTAAAACACACCTATGCTGGCCAAGAGTTCTACCTTGCGTGGACTCTAAGTTTGTTGCGTTATTGAACCTAGCCGACGACCCTAGCCACGAACCAGCGCACCTGGCACTCATCTAGGACCCTTAACCTTCGACCTAGCCCAAGCCAAGCCCCTTAAACCAACCCCAAGACCCTAGGCGTGCAGCTACACACCAGCGTGCAAGGCTGCGCCTTCTCGGGTTTGAGTCCTAGTGGGTTAGGACTCCTTCCCACCCTCCAGAATCGAACCCAACCTTGGTTAGGACCCTTCACCGTACACAACCCACCCCTGACCGAGCTCTTGGCCCCAAGCCGTGGCTCCCCTCCCCTCAAACCAAAGAACCCGATCGCCCCAAGCTGTTGACAGCAAATCGGTCTCCTGGTGTGATACGCTTCCTGGTTGTTCCTGCTTTATCTTTGGCGATTAAGGTGAGTTGGTTAGGGTTAAGGCATGCTTAGACACCCTTAGTTCATACATAAGACCATGGCAGCCCCTTTTTACGTACCAAGCATGAATTTTGTGCACAAAAACCAAAAGTTCAAAGCATGCTCATGAGAATTCCAAAAATTCTGAAAAGTAAATCATATTTTTCATGCACACAATAATTCAAACCATAATATGATATGATGGATGAGAAAAGGGAGATTAAGGCGTGCCTTTGCGTTATATAC
Source organism: Primulina eburnea (assembly GCF_022965805.1). Taxonomy (NCBI): domain Eukaryota; kingdom Viridiplantae; phylum Streptophyta; class Magnoliopsida; order Lamiales; family Gesneriaceae; genus Primulina; species Primulina eburnea. The sequence continues at coordinate 19,271,147 of NC_133114.1, read as the reverse complement.
GCACGAATATACGTTGATGACGAAGAACGGGACGCGACGATGGCTTCTACTTTGCTTGATGCCTTTGAGAAACCCTTCCAAAAATCCTTCAAAGTGCCGTGAGGTTGTGTGTGTGTGGTGGGGTGAGTTTTTCAGAAAATAACTAGGTGGCCGATTGTTGGTGATGCTAGAATGTAGGGTTATTACACATTATATACTAATTAGTTACTAACTAGGCCTTAGGCCTATTAAGCCATCTAATTAAGCCCATTATTTAAATTAGGAGTTAAATAAAATAATAACAAAGTTTTTCTTTAATTAAATATGTAAATTTATTAGCCGGGTTGCCAAAAGCTCGAATTTTAGTTGAAAAACCAACACCGATAAAATTTACGTCCCGGCATATAAAATCACCTTAAAACCCCTTATTTTCAAAAATACTAAAAAGCATCGACCATATTTTAAATAATTAAAAATAATTATTTAATAAAAACATTTTTCAGCCCTCGGTCCTCGTTCATCGATCGTAACTTGAATATTCCTTTAAAAATACATTTTAATGCAATCTTGTAGAAAAATATATTTTAAACATGTAAATATGCACAACATAATTAATTAATGTAATTAAAACAAATAACTAAAATGCACAAAGAATTTAATAATTCATGCATGTGGTTTGCGTGGACCTTTAAATTTTTGGGACGTTACAATCTCCCCTCCTTAAATTGAATTTCGTCCTCGAAATTCGCTTATCCTTAATAACCCAAAGTTTAGATTCAGTTCTAATATCCCAAAAATCCACGCTTCCCCTGCGCTTACTCTGATAAAACTTAAATTCTATAATGTCCTTACGTTTCCTTGATCCCAATTAAATTTTCCTTCTAAATATTTATTTTCAAATCGCAACTTAAAAAGACCCATAATGATTTAGTATTGTTACTATTATAACCTTGAATTTCAACTTCTCTTACAATTCTCAATATTAAAGATGGATGATCATACTTATCGTATATTATTTTCCTTATTTTATACCCAAAATATTCATCAACTTATCATATTTCAATCTTAAAATCCCAAACGCATCCGCTGACGCTTAGGTTTTCAAGCCTAATATCGATCAATCCTTAAAAATCCTTGATTAACACACCTTATAGCATTATAACCTAAGATATCCCAAGGTTGTAAATATCCTTACAAGTCTAAATCCTCAAAATTCTTATCATTTAACCAATTTAATTATCGCTTATTGCTAAACTAGTCCCTAAATTTCGAAAATTCCTTAATTATCCCATAAATTTTTGGCATTCTTAATTTCCTTCTACAAGTTTCCCATAACGAAATTTCAATAATTTTAAACTTATTAACCCAAAATCAATTCCTATAACCAATCTTACTTTTTATCAAAACTTAAAATCCCAATTATACATTTTCTTATTCCCAAAGTCGTTACAAATCCTCGAACCATTATTACTTATGAGTAATTACCAAAAATTAATTAAACTAGTAACCATGAATCATAAATATTTTCTTAGAAAATCTACGTGTCCCAAAGCATTCATAATATTCACGGTTAACCTATATCTCAAAAAGTAGAACGTCAATACTAAAACCCAAAAAAAACATAGTCCAATTCCACCACAAACCAACATTCGTTGAAATCAAATAATTTTTCATTTCATATCGTATCACATATAGAAATTCTAAAGCATATAAAACATATATCCTCATAATGCTTTTAAACATGTGACGTAAACACATAACTCATATACTTATGCAGGTAACATCATAAAATCATATAAAGCATTTAAACTTACAATTTTGAGGCTTGACGACTGATCTCCCGGCGATGATGGTGGCACAACCCTTTACAGTACATTTGCTCTGATACCAACTGAAATGTCCTGCCCTTTTTAATGCTTTAAAAGTACTAGAATTTTTTTTTTTCTTTTTCTCTAAAAATTTCGGCCTTTGCTAAAATACTTTAATAAAATTTGTTGCCCTTTTAAAATAAAACATCAACCAACTAGCATTTAAAAATTCGAGTAAAATAGTCATAAAATAAAATCATCTACTGTTTTACCAAACCTAAAGCAATAATTTGAAAAGTAAAGCCCAAACTAAACCTCTCAAAAATCTCTCAAAAACATAAATAAATAGTCTTAAAAATCTTTAACTTAAATCATACAGCATAATGCGGAAAATGTAGCGTTGGTCCTCGGGTTGTGTGCACCTTCAGTCTTGTAGAATCATCCGTCAAGACCTACATCAAACTCACCTGCATCCATCACACCTAGTGAGTCTAAAGACTCAACACATCATAATCTTGATAACTAATAATACGTATAAAATCGCGTGCAACAGTGAAAATACTTTTAGGTAAAAATAACATTTCATGACATGCATAAATAATCCTTAACCTTTTCCTCAACATGACATAAATATTTAAAATGATCATAAACATTTTTCTTTATCCTTTGTTGAATTCAGATCGTTAATTATGACTTTCCTCAAACCTCAAAAGTCGATGGATCCATCTACGTGTAACCACAGTACTGGGCGGCGGGGGACACCAGCAACACTCTCACCGGTCAACTGGACCATGGCCTAGCATTATCGAATAGAAAAACGTTCGTCGGGGCTCCCTCTGGGGCCTTCTCCCATAAATGGGCTCCCTCTGGGGCCTTCTCCCCTCACGATATTCTCATTCTTACCTCAAACCTCATATCTTCATAACCTCATACTCGTAATAATGGAAACACGATAGTCGGGCTCCCACTGGGACCATCACCTTCACGACATCGCCATCATGAACGAATTAGTCACAATCACTGCACTTCCTTCAACATTTTTCATTCACATCACTTTATAAAAATCATGAATAACATAACATTTTTCATTTTTGAAACCAAGCATGCAACATGTATGTTAAATGTCTTCTTAAATCATAAAAATCCCTTAGACATTTAAAAATCATAATTTAATAATGAGAAATTCATAAACATTCAAAAATAATCATATTATCATAAAAACAGCATTTCGGGCACTTCCATGACCTTTACTAATTTCTAGGTATAAAAAGACCGTTTTACCCCTGGACTCGACATTTTACGCTTTCGAATTTTTTCTTGATTTCATTACCCTAAAATGCCCAAATAATTATTTAAGCTTACATGAATTTTTCCATTATTTTATTTAGCTTAAATATTAGACTTTTTCGTTTATTTTTAATTAATTGTTTTAACGGTGTTTTAATCCCGAAAAATACCAAACTTTAATATAAAATTCCTAAATTTTAAATTTAGTTTTTTTATATTATTTTAGCCCTTATGGACCACGACTGGACCCACATCACCCCCCCCCCCCCCCTCGTGAGCCGTTTTCCAATTTTCTTTATTTTAAAAACCCTAATTGACACCTAAACTTCGACCCCGAGCCAAATTTTGATTTTCACGAGTTACCCCCGAACCATGTTGGTCCAAAACTTTCCCAACATCTTAACTTAGCCTAACGGACTCTAATTTCATCAAGAAACCCGACCAAAACACAAAAATGATAGTCCTTAAAACACACCTATGTTGGCCGAGAGTTCTACCTTGCGTGGACTCTAAGTTTGTTGCGTTATTGAACCTAGCCGACGACCCTAGCCACGAACCAGCGCACCTGACACTCATCTAGGACCCTTAACCTTCGACCTAGCCCAAGCCAGTCCCCTTAAACCAACCCCAAGACCCTAGGCGTGCAGCTACACACCAGCGTGCAAGGCTGCGCCTTCTCGGGTTTGAGTCCTAGTGGGTTAGGACTCCTTCCCACCCTCCAGAATCGAACGCAACCATGGTTAGTACCCTTCACCGTACACAACCCACCCCTGACCGAGCTCTTGGCCCCAAGTCGTGGCTCCCCTCCCCTCAAACCAAAGAACCCGATCGCCCCAAGCTGTTGACAGCAAATCGGTCTCCTGGTGTGATACGCTTCCTGGTTGTTCCTGCTTTATCTTTTGCGATTAAGGTGAGTTGGTTAGGGTCTTAAGGCATGCTTAGACACCCTTAGTTCATACATAAGACCATGGCAGCCTCTTTTTACGTACCAAGCATGAATTTTGTGCACAAAATCCAAAAGTTCAAAGCATGCTCATGAGAATTCCGAAAATTCTGAAAAGTAAATCATATTTTTCATGCACACAATAATTCAAACCATAATATGATATGATGGATGATAAAAAAGAGATTAAGGCGTGCCTTTGCTTTATATACGCACGAATATACGTTGACGACGAAGAACGGGACGCGACGATGGCTTCTACTTTGCTTGATGCCTTCGAAAAACCCTTCCAAAAATCCTTCAAAGTGCCATGAGGTTGTGTGTGTGTGGTGGGGAGAGTTTTTCAGAAAATAACTAGGTGGCCGATTGTTGGTGATGCTAGAATGTAGGGTTTATTACACATTATATACTAATTAGTTACTAACTAGGCCTTAGGCCTATTAAGCCATCTAATTAGGCCCATTAGTTAAATTAGGATTTAAATAAAATAATAACAAAGTTTTTCTTTAATTAAATATGTGAATTTATTAGCCGGGTTGCCAAAAGATCGAATTTTAGTTGAAAAACCAACACCGATAAAATTTACGTCCCGGCGTATAAAATCACCTTAAAACCCTTATTTTCAAAAATACTAAAAAGCATCGACCATATTTTAAATAATTAAAATAATTTTTTAATAAAAACATATTTCAGCCCTCGGTCCCCGTTCCTCGATCGTCACTTGAATATTCCTTTAAAAATACATTTTAATGCAATCATGTAGAAAAATATATTTTAAACATGTAAATATGCACAACATAATTAATTAATGCATGCAATTAAAAAAAATAATTAAAATGCACAAAGAATTTAATAATTGCATGCATGTGGTTTGCGTGGACCTTTAAATTTTCGGGGCGTTACATTATCATTCGACGATAAGGAGGAATATCATTCGACGATAAGCTTGTGTTGCTCAAATGAAAGAAGGATACATAAAAAGCGATAGAACTAAACATATTCCTCCTAAGTTCTTCGTATTCACCAAGGAGCTTGAGAAGAATAAATGTATTCATGTTCGTCACATTCAATCAAGTGAAAACTCATCAGATCTCTTCATAAAGACACTTCCTACGACAATATTCAGAAAGCACACATATAATATTGGGATACGCAATCTACGAAATTTGTGAAGAATTGTTAGTGTCAACATGAGGGGGAATTTACGTGACTGCACTCTTTTTCTCTTACTATGGTTTTTATCCCAATGAGTTTTTCTAGCAAGGTTTTTAACGAGGCAGCACAAAAACACGTAATGAAGACATCATCGTATCATGATCATCATCGCAAGGGGGAGTGTTGAAAAATAATATTTAAAATATGTGTATTGAATATTTGAATGTTGAAAATAAGAGTTGTAAATATTGAAAATTAGTGTGTGATGATGTAGGTGATGATGACTTTATTTTTGGATTATTTGTAAAGATTTTCTATAAATAGATCTCTCATTTGTGAAGAAAATCACAATTGAGTAGAGAGAAAAATATTATAAAGTGTTTAGTTTGGTAAATTTTGAAAGTTTGAGATTTTTACTTTTTACCATAAATTTTTAGTTTTTCACAACAATCATCACCCATCATTGATCGAATTAAGAAGAAAAGTCTACCATATCAATTTGGCATCTCTTGATAGCAGTAAGTCATTCTAGTTCTTTTTTGTTCATTTTTTGCTTATTTTAGGTTCAGTATTAATTGGATTTTTGGTGTAAAATATTTAATAAAAATTGGATCAGATGGGATACGTATCTTAAATGAAATTTAATATTGTGATTGATAAATCTTTGAAATTTAATTGTAAAGTTTAAGTTACATGTTGTTTATTGGAAATCATTTCAATCATAGTGCTTCAAATTTATACATTTCTGGTAGTCTAAATCTAGATTTTAGTATTTAAATACAAGTTTATAATCTAATTGGATTATTCTAAATCATATCATATTCACGTTGTTAGGTATTAATCATACATATATCATGATTTCAATTAGGTAATAGAAACTATCATATTTTAAAACTTTTAAAACTTGTAAACATGCATGTACGTCACTTATATATAATTTTAGAAGCCATAATTCGATGGAATATTTTTACGAGTTTGAATACTAGTAAAACTATATTTTGGTTAGTGTAAATTTAATACGATCATTAACGTACAATTGTATGTAGTACTGTTAAATTAAGGGCAGCTTATTCTTTAAAGATATGGAGTCTTAGATATTATTGATACTTCGTAAAGCAAATGGATTAGAAATAATATTTTAGAAAATGTTAGCTCATGCATATAACTTATGTCTTGGTGTTTCACGAGACTTACGCTTAAGTTATTACATTTTATATAAGGATTTCAGGTGCGTAAATTACTATTTCGACATTATTTTGCAAAAAGCTCCACAATAATGAATTTTGATGCATATTATTGTTATGGATGTTTTATTATTCCTTATTTGTTGGGATTTTGTATTTTGTTATGTTATGGTGATATTCTGGATGATATGTATGTCATGTGAGCCACCTCTTGGTTCATGTGGTTCAAAGTGTTGCATGTGGGATGCATGTGAGCCACCTCTTGTTTCCCTATGGTCAAAGTGATGTATGGCGGGGTCCCATTTTGGACGTTGTTCTGTTTGCCTATCATGTGAGGCACCTCTTGATTCCTGCGGGTCAAAGTGCTGCATGTGGGGAAACATTTGAACCACCTCTTGTTTCTCTATGGTCAAAGTGTTGCATGATAAAAATTGCTTATATGGGTCCTCTCATTCGGTCATCCTATCTACATTTGTATTTATTATTTATTATTATGAAAGTTTTTTTTTTGTTATCCTTGAGATCGAATTAGTGGTTAGATACATGAATGTACTGAATAATTATTTTTCCAGTTAATAATCTGAATGAGGAAGGCGAATATGTATAATATATAGAAGAGATCATTGAGGATGATGACGACATAGAGGATGTTCCATAGAGTTTGGAGACTTGAATTCTTTCATTTGAATTCTTTTAGGATTTGTGGATTATTTCCTTTCAAATGTTTTGGCTAGTCCTTTGGCAGACTAATTTTTTTACTCATTAATCTGATTGAGATATTGATTCATTGTTTCGTTTTAATAAATAAATTATGATTCTTTATAAATTTTAGGCCTTGTATTGATTATATGAGTTGTCGGTTAAATAAGGCTTGACCTATACAAAAAATTGCATGTATTTGGGTGTGCGAAATCAGGACCTTACATTTTGGTATCAGAGCCTAGGCTTTAAGAACTTTCGTGGATTTTAGTATTAAGTAATTACTAAGACAAAACTGTAAGTGGCGATCTAGGACTAAGTTTTATGTTGATGTATACTTGTTTATTGATTGTACACCTATAAAAATTATATAGGATAATAAGATTTTGTACTGCATTTACGAAATTATTTTCTTACATATAATATCTTATTGCATATCGTTTGGGAAAAGTACTACTTTGTCTAATATAATATTTTCAGAATAGAAATGCCACCACACAGACGAGTGAGGATTACATATGATGTATCAAAAGATGCCAACAACAACAGAATTGAAATCAGGGGTGAGGTCGAGAAAGAAGTGAAGCTTTAGGATTTCAAATGAGAGCAACAATTTCTGATTTTCTGAAACTATACCCACCAAAATTCTATAGAAATGAGGAGGTTAGTCAGGCTGATAGTTGGATGCGTCGCATGGAACAAAGTTTGGAGGCTTATGGATGCGATGATAAGAGCAAAGTCTGTCTTGCAGTTTACTTATTGAAGGATGATGCATATGACTGGTGGGAAAGTGTCAAGGCTCTTCTGGAGGAGACACGATGTGTAATTACCTAGGGGGACATTAAGAAGGCATTCTTGGAAGAATATCTTCTTAAAGCAGACAGGGATTCAAAAGCGACAGGGTGCTTTGAATTGAAACAGGGGACCATGACTATGGCCTAATATGCTAAGAAGTTTAGTACCTTGATCCGATATGTTCCTTGGGTTGTAAGAAACATGCAAGAGAAGATGCCCCGTTTTCTAATGGGGTTGAAACCCAAAATTTATGATCGTGTGGTAGCTATCAGATCAAACACATATGCTGAATTATTAGATCGGGAAAAGCTCGCCGAGAGTGGCCTTGCAGCAGTTGCTCAAGAGATTTCGAGTGGTGGTACTAGTTCAAGAAAGCAAACGACACCGGTATTACAAAGGACTATTTTGAAGAGGATCAAAGGACCTAGCCATCAAGATTATTGCGAAAGCCAAGTGTGATACTTGTGGAGGGAATCATCATACTTCTTGTTACCGAACTAATAGGGCGTTTTTTATATGTGGCAAGACAGTTCATATAGCGAAGGACTGTACCAAGCCAAAACCTCGACCAGACCAGGTGGGGCATAAAGGACATAAATTTATAACAATTTGTTTCATTTATAGTCTTGTACAGATTAAGAACACTAATGGAGGCCAAGCACAAAAAAAAAGCCACAGGCTCGTGTTTATGCATTAACTGAAGAACAAGCAGAGGAGACTAGTGATGATGTCATGCAGGTACATGCTTTCATGGAATTCTTGCATATGTTTTTATTGATAGTAGGGCTACTCATTCTTTCATATCTTTGAGATTTGTATCGGTACATTCATTGCATGATTCTATTATGTCTGAGCCTCTTAATGTTTTTACACAGTTGGGAAAAGTGTTGATAACCAAGAAAATAATTAAGGACTGTGAATTAACTCAAGAGGGCCACACAATAATAGCTGACCTAATATTATTGGACATTAATTATTTCGAATGTATCGTGGGTATGGACATAATGAAGAGATGTAGGGTGAAATTATATTGTCATCAACATGTGGCACAGTTTGAATTTGAAGATGGGAATAAAATCATATTTTATGGGACAAGTTCGAAAGCCAAAGTCCCTTTAATATCTGCTATCAAAATGCAAAGACTACTAAGGACTGGAGGTGATGTGTGCTTGATTTATGCAACGAAATCAGAAGAATCCGAGAAGAATGATGATGGTATCTGTGTGGTCCAAGACTTTCCTGGTATTTTTCCAAAATAAATATCGGGACTTTCACCAAAGAGAGAAGTGGAATTTTGCATCGACCTACCACCAGGGACTGAAACCATTTCAAGAGTACCATACCACATGACTCCAGCTGAATTGAAGGATCAGTTGCAAGAGCTACTAGATAAAGGGTACATCAGACCTATCAAATCACCTTGGGGTGTCCCAATATTATTTGTAAAGAAGAATGATAGATCGATGCATTTATGTGTTTATATAGGTAGAAAATATAGCAACAATAAAGAATAATTACCCATTGCCGAGAATTGATGATCTCTTCTACCAGCTTCTAGAGACAACTATTTACTCAAAAATAAATTTGAGATCTGGATATCACCAATTGAGAGTGACGGAGGCAGATGTACCAAAAACAACATTTAGAACTCGATATGGTCACTATGAATTTTTAGTGATGCTATTTGGATTGACTAATGCTTCGGCAATATTCATGGATCTAATGAATTGAGTGTTCAAAGAATTTCCGATCGATTTGTCATAGTCTTTATTGATGACATTTTGGTATACTCAAGGACAGATGAAGAACATAAAGAACAAGCAACAGTGAAAAATACACATAACAAGCAACAATGAAAAATATTGTAATGAAAATACATTTCATGATGGTAAAAATCGAACCTGTCGAAACATAAATATTTTGCATAACATATCACTTTATGTCTGAAACGACCTCGATTTTTTTTTCTAATCTTAAATCACATATTCTAAATTTCTAAATAAAATAATTTAATATAATCATGAATCATAATAATTTAACAATTTAAATCTCAAGTGCATAAAATAAAATCCTAAATCATCGACTAACCAAACTTCCTAAATCGACATTTAAAAAGATCAGCTAACAATAAAATTAAGCATAAAAATATCTCTAATAAAAATCATTAACATAAACTTTAAATCATTTATCTATCTAGCTAGTACGGAAACATAAAGGTCATCGTGTGTGTACTGTTGCACTCGATCTACTCAAGCGTCAGCACCTCCCATAAATCATCCAAACCTGAATCATACAAACCTAGTGAGTCTAAAAACTCAACACGTTCTAAACATGGGTAGAAAATAATACATATACATTCACATGCATTAAAATCATATTTTTATTTAAACTATCTTTTGAACATAAATAAACTATTTAAAATCATTTTAGCACAATTAAATCATAAATCGTAAAATCATTTCAAAATAAGTTTAAGCATAAATAAATCCTTTAAAAATCATTTAAAATAAGCTTTAAACATAAATAATTCATTTTAAAATAGATTTAATCCTCATCATAAATCATATATCATAGGAATCATTTTTATCATAAGCTTTCAATCATATTTCATTTTGGGTGAAGTTTGATCCTTGAAAGTGACTAACTTTTATCCTTTGGTCTGCAGTCTTAGCTCCACATGGTCTATAGGGATGTGCACCAGACTCCACCGTGAAATACGATCGCCAGGGTCCATCTGGGGCTTTTTCCTACACAGGGTCCCTCTAGGGCCTTGGCCCGTACACGGGGTCCCTCTGGGGCCTTTGCCCTCACGTCATCCCCACAAAATCATATATCATATATCATATTTTTTGTCACAGTCAATACACATCCCTAAAAAATATTTTTTCTTTTCTTTTAAAAATCATAAAATAAAACATCTTTTCAAAAATAGCATTTTAAACAGTATAAATTGCACAACTTTACCATAAATCATAAATATACATATTATCATCAAAATCATCATTTTAAATCATATCATATCATTTAACATGCGTTATGATCCTTCGGGACGCTGAGCGTTTACATATTTTCTAGGTGTAAAATTGTCGTTTTTCCCCTGAACGTAAAAATTCTCGAATATATCTTTTTCTCACTTTTAATGACATGGACTTATTCTAAATAATTATTTAAGCTTACATTTAATTTTTCATAATTTTATAAAGCTTAAAACTAGGCTTTTCAATTAATTATTTATTAATGTTTCGAGAGACGATAAAATCCCGGATAAATCCAAAACTCATGATTTTGATTCCAAATTTTACACGTAACATTTTATTATTTTTTTCTATCCTTATGAGCCATGAACCACATCCGTGGACCCATGGTTTCAATTTTAGTTCTTTAATTTTCGTTTTTGACCCTTAACCGATCAACCCGAGACATCTCCCGATTTACTCGAGCCAAGCCCGAGCCACCTCAAGCCAAACCCGAGCCAACCCATCTAGGCACCCTCCTGACCAGCCCTGACCCATATAACCTAGCCCTAGCTCTCTCAAACCCCGCTGAAACTTGACCCAAATTCTGCATGTTTTGTGTGTGACGTCGTCTGGAAAGACGTCAGGAAAATCTCTGACAATCGGTACATCAGATATAGATGGTGTGGGTGCGTCAGGAGCTGAAACAATGCTGGCCAAGTAAGCCTGACAACCCTTATGAATAAGTCTCCGTGCCTGCATGCAAGAGATCATGTGAGGAAAAATTCTCCATCTATTTGGCTCAAAAAGAAACTGCTCCATGCCCAACGGTCCTTACCAACACTGACCTTTTTCTGGAAATCAATGAGAAATATGTTCTTCGTCAGCCAGTCCATTCCCAAGATGATATCAAATTCTGGCATTGGCAACACAATTAGATCGGCATACACTAAGTGACCTTGTAGTTCGAGATCGATGTCTCTAACCACACTAGTAGCTGATAATTCTTTCCCTGATGGGACTATCACTGAATAGCTCACGTTGAGTCTAATAGACTCGACGTCCAGATGATTAGCGAACGTCTCCGAAATAAAAGAGTGAGTGGCCCTTGAATCTATCAAGGCCTTCGTGGCTACTCTCCTTATGAAAATATTTCCTGAGAGATGTTGGTACAACACAAAACTTATATCCTAAAATTCTAATCTTAACCTCAAGCACAGTAGAAAAATCTCTACCCAAGTCACTAAAAATACTACTAGCACATTAATAATCCCAAATAAAATTCAAAACATGCATACCAAAAATAATGTGGTGCTGAAATAAATAAGTTACCAGTCAACAGGGTCGTATCTGGGTTCTCCTCCTCTGCTTGCATGGCAAACACTCTCCCCTAGGTCGCCTTGCCTCCACTATGGGCAGTCTCTCAGCATATGATCGCAGCCTCCGCACTTGAAGCATTTGCCCGATCCAAATAAACACTGTCTCGGATGCTGGCGGTTGCACTTCGGACACACTGGTTAATCACCGGGCTTCTGTGGAGCCTTCATTTGAGGAATAGGACCCTTGCCTTTCGGCGGTCCCTGAAATGGCCTCTTTCTCTGCCACCCCTGGAAAGGCCTCTTAAACTGGGGTCGCTGCTGTTGCTGCTGCTGAGGCGCATGATAGGGCCTCTTGCCCTGCCTATCGACCACAATGTCCCTCTGGTCCTGCTCTGCTGCCAAAACTCTCGACACGGAAACTGCATAATCATGGTCTGGGCTTCCCTATTCTCATCGCCTGCTTCACGCACAATCCTACGTCTAGGAGGCATACTGTTCCAACATTTACCCCACACGTAAACCCAACATGCATGAACATAATATCATAACATAAGATGCATGTAATTTGAATTTAAATATGCAAATGCTGAAATTATGACTTGATGCTTACTACATGAAATATTTTAAAACCATAAAACTTACAAACTTGATGTGTGACTTCTGAGCTTCTCGCAACCGGAAGTAGGCATAAGCCTTTACAAGAACACCGCTCTAATACCAACTGTAACGTACCGTACTTTTAAATATTTTAAAATTTTTGAAAAAATAAAAATTTCCTTAAATACAAAATAAAATTCAAATTTGAATTAAAATTACTTGCTCGTCTAAAACATTTGCATTAAAAAAAAACCACAACCAAGTTTGCCAATAGTAATAATCGTTTAAACATCATAAACCACTTCATGAAAATCAGAATATTTGAAACAACATGCATAAAAGTATTCATAAAACATGGGCGGTCATTGGGTTTAGCCTCTTGTGCAGTCCAAGTAAGCTCATTGGTCCCCACCCCTTGTCTCCTCAAAGTCTTCCTCACCTGCATCGATCAAGTTTAGTGAGTCTAAAGACTCAACATGTATAAACTGGAGATAGCTAGTACTACATAATAAAACAACATGCATCTTTAAAGTAGAGTTTACATACTTTAAACTTGAACATAATAGCTTAAACATATTTGAAACTTGAACGTAATAGCATAAACGTAGATGTGCCATCATCATAAGACTTTTCTTAAACATACTTGCATCATACATACATGAGAATACATAACATCATTTTGCGTAGAGATATGTTTCAAAGCAAGTGACTTATACATAAAGACGCCTGATCAGACTAAACCATAGTACTAGGCTGATAGAGAAAATCCACTGCCACATACATGAGATCCTCAGTCATGCTTTACCGGGTGGATTGGTCACTGGTCATGCTTTACCGCTATCCAATCTGATCTAAACCTGGTCATGCTTTACCGGAGTGGAGAGATCCTCGGCCATGTTCACCGACTTCCAAACCCGTTCATAATTTGGTCACAAGACATTTAGTATACCTCAAAAACTTAAAATGATTTTCTTTTGCACGTCAAATATACTTACTTGGCGTTGAGGGATTCGTTGGATCTCTCTTGGAGCCAATGCTGCATATACTAACATGAGTTCGAATACCTATCTTGCATAACTTAGACGTATAATCATGCTCACACCCAAAAATGACAAAACGTTCTAAATCTCTACGGACTTGACCTCGTTTAATTATCGTACTAAATCATAACATTAACCCCAAAACTGTAGAACCCGTAAATCAGTCTACGTATAAGCAATGCATAATTCTAGTATTTTAAATTAAATTGACTTCATTGCATGATTATTTAAATGCATTTCTTTGAAGTTAATTATTTTAGCCAGAAGTTTAATATTTTTATTCTTTTTACTTAATTCAGTGAGGTCGGACTGGAGTGGAGTTTAGAAATAAAATTTAAGATCCAGAAAATATTTCCAGAAGTTAATTTAGCTAGCAGGTAAGTTGATTTAAGTTAAAAAGGAGGTTGAGGATTTATTTTAATTACTTGAGGTGAGTAGGAAATAAATTCATTTGAGTTCAATTAATTAAGGGTTTAGTTCACTAAATTATTTAAAGAATACATAAGGCTTTAAAGGTTTAAAATTTATCATCTAGATAACATTTTTACCCTTCCTTTAATTGCTAAATTTCGGCCCCTTGGAATTGTTAAACAATTCATTTGCCAACTCACACCTTTAATCCTTTCTTTATGTTTAATTAGTAGGATAATTCTTTTATTTTTGGGAGCACCATTTAATTAACTAATTAGTATTATCCTAGTCTAGTATCATGAAGGAGAATCGGCCACCCCATCCAATCCCTCCAACAAATCATTTGATAGCAACAATTATTCAAAATTCAAATAAAGGTAGACTTGGTCACCCCTTTGTATCCCTTTATTATTGGATCTCCCCTCACTCCCCTAACCACTTAATCCCTCTCCCACACCACCGAAACCAGTAGCATTTCAGTAGGGTTAACCAAGAAAGAAATTGAGAGAATTAGTGAGAAGGAAGAGAGAAAAGAAAAGGAAAGAAAATCACTCCACCTCCTTTGCGCCGAGCCGTCGTATTATTTCGTTTTTCATTCAAACGAAAACCAAGGCATGTCTAGATTTCTTTCAAACCTCAACCAAGTCCTACTATTATTTTTAAACATCACTTTTACATGATTTTTATACAAGAAAACCGAAATTTACATCAAGCATTTTCGAAATGCATGTGCAGAATTTTTCGACTTTCATGATGCTCTTCACGGTTTTCTCTTGTTTCAGTTGCTACAGGTTATGGTTCGACTCCAGGCTCTCAAGGCTGCTCCTAGGACACGTACTAGGATGTATTAAGACCATATTGGTCCGTTTTTTCAACACCATACTCGCTGGAATTCAGCGTTGACAGCAGCTCACCCCCTTCACGCCATTTGAGTTGCTATTTTGCTGTTGTGCTGTCAAAAAGGCATGGATCTGATCATGGCTGCCCCAGGGGTCCTATAGCCATGGTTAGATCACTTCCCTAGCATGCCTAAGACGTGACTAAGGCTCCCTTGTGGTGGCTTGGTCCATGGTGCATCGGTTTTAAATCAAATGCAAGAACAACCCCTCCCCTCTCGGCCCCTTCGATTTTTTTGACAGCATGTGTGTGTTCGAGTTTTGTGTATGGGTGTGGATCTTATTTGGCCTATGGCCCTTAGCCACTGGTTCATACCCTACCACTGGATGTCTAGATCGTGTCATGGTCAATCAAATGACCACCGGAGCGATCCGTGACAGCAAAACAAGAACAAGAGCCCGACGTGCAGAATTTGTTCTCGGGTAGTAACTTTCGGTTGGTTGCTGGAATGAGGCGAATTGTGGCTGGCCTAGGGCCCTTTGCCATGGTTCAAATCATTCCTTGGGATGTTGGTAAGAGTCTCTGGTCAGTGGTTCAAGCCCCAATGGCCGGTAGTCTCGAAAACGACGCAACAAAAGAGAGACGCAGCTGCAGTAATGTTCTTGACAGCAAGCATGTCGTGGTTCAGAGTCGTCGTTTGAGTCCTTGGTTGGCTTTTAGCCTATGGCCTTGGACTGGACAGTGCCTCATCGAGTTAAGAAGGTCTTGTTTTTGACCGTTTGTGATTCGGATCATTTTTGAGGTCGTACGAGAATTTACGGTGCGATGTGTCAAATTGACTCTCGAAAGAGCGTTTCTTGTTTTGGCCTCCATGTCACCTAGATTTCGACCCTCATCATTTTAGGAGCATTAATTCATAATTTTAAGCGTATTTTAATCATGACGTTACGTTGGTTCAGTGTTGGTTCGCGTTGGTTCGGAGTCATGATTAAATATGAAGTCGTTAGTAGTAATTGTCGCATTTTCAAACTTAATTGCATAGTTTGGTCAAGAAAAATCTATTGCATATTTTTCATGGCATACTTAGGTCGCAGCGAGCCTGGGGACGATCCAATTCAGTTGGTAAAATGATACAGGATATTTATTTTTGCCATTTAATTTTATTACGTGCATAAAAGAGAAAATACTTATTTTTGAGATTTATGCGATATTGCTTGTGGTCAATTCACTATCATGGGAGCATTATTTTACCCGGTAGCCAGTTACCGGTCAGTTCAGTTTGGTACCACCCGGTCGCCAGTGATCGGACAGTTCAGTTCAGTTTGGTACCCCGGTCGCCAGTGATCGGACAGTTCAATTCAGTGCAGAGGCCACTTGCGTAGACCATAATCTCAACATAAATCATTTCATATTATTTCAGTACAGGGCTCCAAGGAGCAAACATTTTTACTATGATATTTAATTCAGTCATGCACGTAATATAATTGCTCAGTGCAAGTCATTTTCAGTATGCCTCATGACATGATATTTTATCCCTTGCAAATTTTACTTTAGTATTTACTCGTTACCTACGATATTTGCATGCTGAGTCTTTAGGCTCACTAGACTTGATTGTTGTAGGTACTGATAAGCATGGGGCCGAGGGCGGGGACCAGTGAGCCAGCTTGGGTCGGCAGTAGTGGCACCCGAAGACCTCATTTTCAACACTTACCATTTTATGCAAACATTTTTATCCGTTGTTGAATATTTTCAACTTGTTATTTCTTCAAACAAATATTTACTTCCGCTGCCATTTTGAATATCAAACTTTGTTTATCGGTTTAGTTTTGAATGAGGCATTTTAATTATTAAAAAAAACAAAAAATTTTAATTTTCCGCAAATTTTCAAGTAAGGATTTTCGGGCCTTCACAAAAACAATCCCTAAAAAATTTAATTTTTTTTTTAAAAAAGGACACGGACCCGTGTAAGGGTCCGTGTAGATGCTGAAAATTCGCATTTTGAAAGAGAAATGGACACAGACTCCGTGTCAGGGTCCGGGTAGCCTCTGAACTTGCAAACTCGCGAAAATTCACTAATTTATTGAATCAATCTTCCAATCCAAGCCTAGAGACCATGAACTAACACCTCGAGACTCATCCTAGGATGCTATTACATTGATTCAAACCCGTACAAACAACCCAAACGTCCCCAAACGTCGACAAGCAACTTCAATACAACAATAACCAGTAATTCGACATTATTTCGCTTCTTACGACTTCTATTACATCTCAAGCCAATCCCGACCCGAACGAACCACCAAATAACACATAAATACATCCCACAACATATCTAAATGTAGTAGAACAAGCCCGGCGGTGCCCAACGAAGCCTGCAACTAAAAAACTTCAAGAACGCATTTTCAGAAAAACGCAGTTTGAGCAGTCCCACGAAAACGAACATAACTCACTCATTTCTTATCCAAATAATTCGAATTTACTATCAAATCGAAGGTATAAAAAATTATATGTTTTATATGTTGAAAGTTTTTCCAGACAATCGACCAAAAAGTCGCAGTATTTAAAATGACAGCGAATTTCAAGTTTTCGGATCTAAAATCGTTTCAAAACGGATCCAACAAATTTTTGCTCAAATTTTTTACAACATACATGAATTTTTACGCATAATAAGCATAAGAACATATAATATAACAAGATCGATGCAGAAACAAAAGATTATACATGCCTTTTGATATTTAACGTTACCGAAACGACGACACCGAAGCGGGAAAGATGCGAGGTTGATCCAGAACGATTTGTGGCCCGATTTCCTTGAAGAAACTGAATGAAAACTTGCTGGAAAACTGAAGGGAAAGGGGGCGGCTGCTCTTGCTATAGAACCCTAGGTTTTCTTTGCTCTAAAAAAAATGAATTGATGGAATAAAATGTGTGTGTGTGTGTGTGATGTCGTGTGAGTGTGTGTTATGAAATAAATTAGGGAAATTATTTACTAATTACTCAATTAACAATGCTAATTAAAATATTAATAAAAATTTTAATTCCCGCTACTAAGCAAAGTCCCCTAATTTAAAATAAAATGCACATTTTCTAAACTTTAAAAGTTTTAAAATCCTAAAATCACCAAATAAATAAATTAGGTTTTGAAAATGCTAAAAACTCAATAAATCATTTAAAATGCCTCAAACCCAACTTAAAATAAAATACCACATTTTAAAATTGCGAAAATCGTCGCCGGTCTCTTTTCCTCGATCTCGCATCGAATAATCGCCTGAAACATGAAACTCAAGAAAATATTTTAACCTGCATCACATAAACATGTAATAATTAAAAATAATGCAAATCATAAATCATGCATCGTTAAAAAACAATTTATAATTAAATAAATAATTTAACAATTTAATAAATGCATGGGTTTTACGTGTACTAAATTTGGGCTCTACATTTACGACTTAGATGGAGCCAATAATCAATCTTTGTGATTGATATGTACAATTTCTAAACACACTATGTATGAAATTTGTTTTTGTGTTTATTCGTTATTTGCTACATATCTAGTGGGGTGCTCGGTTTTGTTATTTCGAAAATATGTTTTTGAAACTTCCGTTGCGTATCCGGGCACCGTAGCCGATCCTCTTTCAAGTGGTATCAGAGCTAAGGTTACTATTTTTTGTAGCAAATACATGATATTATATTGAGGACTATTTCTAACCGCATGATATAATTCGACACAACAAATCGAGGTCCTTTTTGGGGGTGATTTCGGGCAGCATGTTGCTGCCCGAACCACCCCTCACTTTTAAATAAAAAAAATTTGTGTGTTGGCCGGAATCTGGCGACGGAGCTCTGACAACGACAATGACGAGTAGGATTTCCAAAAGTGTTTTGGAATAACAAAGTGTCATGGGCCTTGAGTTGTTGGGCCGTTAGATGGTTAACATATTTTTTGAAATTTAAATAGGCCAAAATATTTTTGGTGAAAAATGTCTTTTTGGGGCCCTTAAGTTTAAATCTACAAAATTTGTATATATTTTCTCATAAAATAAATAATTGAAGTTGGACTTTAATTATTTATAGTAAATTGTGATTTACAAAAAATTCGGTTATAAAAAAATTAATTAGAAAGTAAACAAAAAGAGTTTGTTTACTTTGTTGATTTAATTTATAATCATGACGGTTAGTGATTGGATCAAGATATATAATATTGGATCAATTGATTATTGAGATAATTAATTGATAGTGTATGATATGTGATATTGTGCATGAAAGATGATCAAAAGCCCAAGCCCAATTGGCTAGTATGTTAGGATATTTTGTGTTGAATGATTGTAATAATTATCAATTTATAAGTGGACTTGGTTCCCACCCCATGAGATGTATCTCTATTTGCCATGGATATTTATTTGTAAATATTAGTATAGTGGAAGATGGCGGGCCTTGATGATTATGAAGATCGAAGACATGCAAATATTGGAAGCTTATGTAATTATGCATTTTCATCCCATACATTCCCTAGGATGACCTAGTCCTGTGTTTGGCTCACACGGGCCATTAGTGTTGGTGCGATTGATCATCCTTGTTAAGTTTACTGTTTATAATATATGCATGATATATTATAAATAATGAGTGTGCATTATTATTATGATAACAAAGTTGCATGAATCAGGCAAACATACGATCAAACTTGGCTTCCTTTTAAATAAAATTAATGATGAGACCTTGATGCAACCATGATAGGCCAAGTTCCAAGGCAGGCATGGGATCTTTTAGAGTTGCCGGAGGGACCAATCACGAGGGGACGCCTGAAGAAATTCAAGGAAGCATTGCATGGGCTTATGAGCAATCAAGAAAGGCTTACAAGCAAGGTGCAAAGTGCCAAAGGGTTCGTGGTGCATGAGAGTAAGTTTGGGAGTCATAGGAACATTATTAAAGTGTCAAATGATGCGGAGTCCAGAAGCTTCAGCGCCCGAGCGCCACACTTACTGTCCAAGAAGAAAATTTCCAAAAACCCCCGCGCTCGACCGGTCAAATCTTACCGCCCGAGCACCAAATGTCCAGAACCCCGGCGCTCGAGCGGTAAGATCCTACCGCCCGAGCGCGGCCTGCTGCGAGAAAAGTTTTTGTTTCCTTGATTAGAGTCCTAATTATTTTGGTAACTAGATATTGATATCTTTTGAGTATGTAAACATATTTTTCACGAATTTTTGAACACAATTCAGATTATTCATAGATAGAATATATTGTTCTTGAGTTTTTTCTCAAACAATTAAAGCTTTTGCTTTGTTCAAAATCAAACTTATCAGAGTTTATACTTTGTGGCGTTTGTCAATCGTTTCTTACGTGGATTTTCAAAGACGAGTTCTTTGAAGGTTCATTCCATTGTTTTCTTGTGATTATTTGTTGCTAAGCTTGTCATAGTTTAGATGTGGATATCACGCAATACTTGATTTAAAAGGTCGGGACAACACAACACGAATTCCTTTTAACGTTATGGAATTGAGGGCGCAGT
The DNA here is from genome assembly GCF_022965805.1 of Primulina eburnea. NCBI lineage: Eukaryota > Viridiplantae > Streptophyta > Magnoliopsida > Lamiales > Gesneriaceae > Primulina > Primulina eburnea. Next base: position 19,250,636 of record NC_133114.1, on the reverse strand, counting down.
TCGATTAATCGTGTTTGCTTTTAATTCGTACGAGGATTCATATCATTTGGTATCAGAGCTTAGACTCATTGAGTTCATGTAAGTTTATCGCTATATTATAAACTGATTCATGTTTGGAAATGAGCCACAAATCTTTAAGTGTTTATTCAACCCCTCCCCCCCCCCCCCCCCCCCCCATTCCGCCTTTTAAACACTTTGACCCATCAAACCGATCCTAACACGAGGAGCGCAGTCTTCGATCATGGACTGGGTAAGATGACTGAAGAACACAGGACGATCCAGTTGATTGTTCGAAATAGATTTACAAGCCATATTAGTGTGGTGCATGGGTTTTGAAAGTCGGGGTAATTAAACTCTAAAAATCATATGGATGGGATTTGAATGATACAAAGTCCAAAAATTATTTGATTGCCAAATTAAATTTCCTTTAAAAATTTTAAACTTCCTCTGCTTCTCTTTTGCAAGAAAATAGTATCCAACATAAAATAGATTTTTATTCTTTCCATATGAGCCATATAGAAGAGGATTGGTGTAAAATAAGCTATATTTTTGTTGTCTTATTGACTTCGAGTGAAAGTACCAATATCAAGAACAAAATCCAAGTAGCTAGTAGATGAAAAACAAATTTTGACAAGTTGTAGGAGTAAAATCTAAAAAGACCAACTTACGTGACTAAGATTGCAATATTCCAATAATAAGAGTAGATCTCAACCTGGTCGGGCCTATCTGGGTCAGGAAAATCCCAATACTTAACCATAACCTTCTAGCATGGTTACGGTCTTAGTTTTGAACTTTGTGGTTCGGGTCGGGGTCTGGGTCTAGTTCAAACTTTATGATTTTTTTAAAAAAATTATTAGTTGTTAAATTTAAAAAACAACAAAAAAAATATTGGAATTTATAGGCTTAATGAATAGAAATTAAGCAAGAAAGTTAAGAAAAACTTGAAACGATATTACGGAGTTTGAACCTGGAATCAAAGCGCTCAAAGGAGCTGCCTTGAAATTTCCAAGCAGCACGGCATGGGTTGCTCACTGCCTGGAATTTCTAGGCAGTGAAGGGCGAGCTGGGGCAGTCATTGCCTAGCGCACCATTTCTCGAAACAATATTCAAGTTTTCAAGGTATAATATAAACCAAAGAAATATATATTTAAAAAAAGGCTTGCAATTATATAGTTATAACTATATAGTATAATTATATAAGTTGTCTATGTATCTTCTTTTGATGCAAAGGAATCAAAGCTCTTGTAGTTCGCTTAAATTTACATACTTTCCTTTAAGAGTAGTGTTGCTCAATCACTCACATTTCCTCCGTCTTTGTTCCGGATGTTACCTATGTTTTGTCTTGGTCTTCTTCATCACTTTTAACTTTTTTTTCAGGTAGCGGCTTTTGAATAATTATTGAGCAAACATCGGGCTTCCAAATTTTTTGGTCTTAAGCTAGAATGTCTCTCATCTAATGTATTTCCTCCGATACTAAAATTTTTCTCTATTGAAACCCTTAAACAAGAAGATAGAATTTCTTTTGCCGTTATTGGAAAATTTGATACACTTGTGCTTTTGCGACCACCATCGCAATATATCTAAAATGTCCTCATATGCATCACTAAAATCAAAAGTTATAACTGACAAAAAAAATGAAAAAAGTACTAGTAAAATAATTCTCAAGTTCCTGAACCGTTGAAACGTCAAGATAGAATTTCTTTTGCCATTATATAAAAATTGGATATACTTGTGCTTTTTTTTCTACCACCATCGCAATATATCGAAAATACCATCATCTACATCACTAAAATCAAAATTAGTGGCTAATAAAAAAATAAAAAGTATTGGTAAAATAATTTTTCAAATTCCTTCGAAAGTACCATCATCTACATCACTAAAATCAAAATTAGTGGCTAATAAAAAAATAAAAAGTATTGGTAAAATAATTTTTCAAATTCCTTACTGGAACTTGAGGATCCTCGTGGATGTTTTATCCGTTCTCTTAATAAAATTTGTGATTTAGTAAGTTTAAAAGTTATATTAATAATGGATTTTGATTCATGTGGAACAACTTTTCCACCATATTTAGTGTTATATTCATTATAAATATCATATAAATGAGTTCTAATATTAATCAAAGAGGTAGATGGAACGGTTTCAATACTTGTGTCTAAATAATCATAATATAATGTTATCGTTTTCTGTAAATCATCTAATTTAAGTCTAGTATCTAAAAAAATTAGAATATTTTATGAATTTCTAAAAAATATTTCTCTCGTTTTGTTTTCATGACATAAATACATTGAACTAAAGCATTGTGACTAGATTTAATATGTTCACTAAAAATACATGTAATATTGCAGTAATGTATTAAAACTAAATGAAAAATAGAATAATAAGCACATGATAATTGGTCAATATCATCATTAAACACTTTTAAAATTCTATAAATACTAGTGCATAGATTCCATTGATTTTCAAACAAATAAATATAACAAAAAATAAATGTAATAAATCTTTATATTCAAAAGATGATATAATAATTTATATGTTGAAATCCAACAAGTTGGAACATGTCCCATTGTTTAATAACTTGAGAATGCATCCATAGATAATGAATTGTGGTCCTAATTGGTTTAATATGTTATTCTAAATTTTTAAATTCATCTTGAACACCAAAATTCAGAATATATCATGTGCATCTAATATGAAAAAAATTTCACCTAATGATAGTTTACATATGTTAATAAGTTCACAATACTAGAAGTATCTGCACTATCATTATGAAAATAAATTGAAAAAACTAGATAAGTTAAATCATATTTTTAACAAATTCAAGTTGATAAATATTTTGTCGTATGTGATTTTTTAAAACATCTATATGCAAGCAATATTTTTGAATATTCCAAAAAATATCAATTCAATGATATGAAATACTCATATGTGAATCACTTTGCCAATGATCACTACAAATATTCAAACACAAAGAAACTTTATTATTTAAATTAGAAAATTATTTAATTAATTCTTTTTTCAACAACTAATTTTTTAAGTATGTGTTTTAGTGTCTTTCGTGGTATACGTTTAAAAGAATGATTTGCACATGTTGAAAGACAATTTTCAAAAAATAATTTACACAAAAACTAAAAGAAATTTGTTCAATCGCATAATATTTAGCCATTTCTTCTCTAAATGAAGAGTCAATATACTAAAATAGTTGAGAATCACTACTCATTTAAGATGAGAATACCGGCATTTGAGTTCGAGAATGAACGATACCAATTTTCACCATATGATTTTTCTCGACATGTGGCGTTAAAGTTCCTTAACCACCTCCTCGTTGAAATATGTAAGTTTTCTAACAATATTTGCATTTGGCTTGCAAATTACCGGAGGGAAGAGTCACAATTTATGAAATGTTTGGTAAATATATTAGATGTGTGGTGAGGAACTGATCGAGTTTTAGACACCGTCGGATTGTTCAAACTTTCTTGACTTGCATGATGATGTGTTTGTTGGGCCGCCTCTTGTTCTTATTGCTCGTCATCGGAAAAATCTAGATTATAGCCGTCAACATTGAACGAAGGAAAATCATGATCCTCAAACTCGAGTATGTTGCTCTTTCTCTTTCTCTTACCTCTATTACAATAACTGATCATTTATAGAAAAAGAAAATTGAAGTAATTAGAAAAATAAATGAATAATTGACAACAATGGATAATTAATATTTAGATAATAGATAAATAAAGCTTGAATTGAGAATTTGTGATCGAGAATTGAGAGAGAATTGCGTAGAAAAGAAAGAAATGGGTGGAGGGCATTTATGAAGACTAAAGTTGAGTTCGTAAAAGAAAAAAATTCAACGGTCCTGATTACTTCATACTCTCATTCAGCCCATTATCAAAAAAATTCTGGCTACTGTAGAACAATCTCGTTTTCTATCACTGAATGATAATAAGCATTGCATTTAACAGTTTAATTCTATAATATTTTTAAAATATACAAAAATTAAGCTTAAACTATGTAAAAGTTTTAAAAAAATTCGAAGAAATCATTGCATATTTTTTAAAAAATATGATAATACCTTAAATTTCATTATTCGAATGGAATGTTGTTAGAGTAGGTTCTTAACAAGCCAACTTGTGACTTGAGCTTTATTGACTAATGAAAAATCGATCTTTACTTTGATAATATTTTATTCAATTATGACATTTAACTTTGTCTGTATACTCATGCAAGTTGTATAGATAATGTTTTTGAATATATAATAGATTCCTCTCAACGTAAGATCATGAAACTCATTAGGAAGTGTATCATATATTCTAAAGAGGTTCCTAGTCAAATCAGCCGCCTAAAATAAGGATAAAAACCGATTGAGCTAAAGACTATCATCTTTGATGAAAACGCCATGTTTCATTAGTAAGAGCATGGAGAAGTTCAATAATACAGATGGTCATATGTCCTTTGACCAGGGATAATATAGAGATTTTACGTAATAACATGCACTTTGGTCTGTTTACCGACTCCATTGAGGGTCATTATGTAAAGTACCGTACTTTTTACTACTTGAAATTTGCGGAAAAATTAAAAAAATTTTTTAATAAAAGGCGAACCTTCAAAATTGGATAAAATAAACTGTTCTTCTCCAAATATTGTTTGTAGTAGCCCGAATTCCAAATTGGGTAATTAACGGAGTATTGGTGATTAAGAAGGTTTAATGTGTAATTTTTGACCGAGTCATGATCGGAAGGTCCGAAGATGGTTCGGAAGCACCGAAGAGTTCGGAAGGTCCGAAGTGGGTTCGGTGGATCCGACCATTAGGTGTCAAGAGTTGATCGACACGTGGGAGTTCGGAAGGTCCGAGGTGGGTTCGGTGGATCCGATCATGAGGTGTCAAGAGCAGCTGGACACGTGCATGTTCGGACGGTCCGAAGTGTATGATCGGAGGATCCGATCATGAGCTGTCAAGAGCCAATGGACACGTAGCGTTCGGACGTTCCGAAGTGGTGTTCGGAGGATCCGAACATGGCCTATAAATAGTGGTCGGATTTCCTCATTTTGACTCGCCAATTCAGAGAGTTCCATAGCATTTCAGTCGTTTCTGACAGGTTCTAGTCTTGTTCCGAGATTTGGGCACTAGCGGGGAGCTGCTGGTCTTGTAGCAGAGCTGTGCTCTAGTTGGGAGCTAGCGGCATCAGCGGGCTAGCGACGGACGAAGGTTTGGAATTTTATCAGTATTTATCTCAGGATTATCTAGTTAAGTCTGGTAGATAAGTTTAGTGATGGTTTTCACTTGATGAATAGGCTTGGATTAGACCTGTTGTCTGGTGGTTCCAGTGGATTAGGATTGCTGTGATAGAGGTACGAAAGTACTATCCGAGATATCCTGGTTGAGTATACATTCATATATGTGTTGCATGATTATGTGGTGCATTGATATATGTCATATGATGCATGCTATTATGTCACGTTTATTACTGCACGTTGCATTTCATGTTGAGCCGTATCTTCTTCGAGATAGCCTTTACTGTTGAGCTGTATCTCTTTCGAGATAAGCTATATCTTGGGGCCGCTCAGCCCTGTCTTGTGGACGCATGGACACCGAGAGTACACAGTGGCCGACGGGTCGGGAGGGCTTCGGTGGTCCGGGACATTTTAGGTCCACGTCTGTCTTGTAGTGGATGCAGTGACCCAGAGGTGTACCGCGCGGCACTATCCACTTGGCGCCTCTAGACTGAGCATTGTTGAGATCCTTTTGTGATTCCTGTTTCTTGACTACCCCGGTATCATGATCATAGCATGTGCATTTCATATAGGTCTGTATACTCATACTTTTGTGCTGGGCGTTCTTATCGCTCACGTCCTCGGTTTTGTTTATTCTTGGACACCCCATTCCCACGGGGCAGGCCTCAGGTTGGACAGCTCAGGAGGAGTAGGAGGAGGACGTTGAGTAGCTGGTTGGTTTAGTTTATCGGTATTGTTTTGATTTCGATATGGTTGTATTGGATATTTTATTTTGAGTTATTCTAGACTTCGATTGGGTTGTATAACCATTATTTTGTTGACTTTTCCGCTGTTATCTCTGATTATTGTTAATTAGGTTGATTGCATGCTTAGTTCTTGATTAGTAGGTGATTCTGGAACGGGTCACTACATTTATGGTATCAGAGCATGCATTCGATTTTGGGATATAGATTTCTGTTTTAGGATTTCCGTTGACCAATTTACTAGTTCCCCATTCTATTGTTGTAGCGATGGCTGACCACTTTGGTGACGGGAGTAGTCAGGGGAGTGTAGGTCGATGGGGTGACCAGGACGATCGTAGGCGTCATCGTGACCGTGAACATCGTCATCGTCGGGATGGTCCTAGGCGTTTCGATATGCATCGTTTCATGCAGATGGGGCCTAAGCCTTTAGTTGGCGGTGAGACTCCCGATGATGCGGAGGATTGGTTAGAGCGCATGGAGAATTGTTTCCGCGCATTCCAGTGCACCGATGAGCAGAAGATGGAGACCCTTAGTTTTCTTCTCGAGGGCCGTGCTCGCAAGTGGTGGCGATCGACTTCTGCGCCGATAGTTCAGTCGCAGGGTAGAGCGACTTGGGTCGATTTCCGTGCAGCGTTCATGCAGCTGTACTTTCCTCCAGCCCTTCGCCAGGCCAAGACAATTGAGCTCCTGAATCTGAAACAGGGTAGTATGTCTGTTGATGAGTATCAGCAGAAATTCTTCGAGTTGTTACCCTTTGCGCCTCATATCAGTGGCAGTTCTGAAGCCAAGTACGATCATTTCCTTCAGGGCCTTAACCAGGAGATCTTTGATCGAGTCACTGTCTGTGATAATCCTACTTCGTACGATGGGTTGGTGAACCGGTGTCGTCAAGCAGAGATCAGTCTCCAGCGTGGTAGGGCTATTCTTTCTTCTAGACCTCCGTGTGTTTTGAGCCCTCGACCTCAGTCTTTCAAGAAATCTGGTTCTTCTTCTTCTGGATCTGGATCAAGGTCTAGCGGTGTTGTTCGCTTTGGTGAGAAGAAGGATTCTTGTGCGCATTGTGGGAAGAACCATCCATCGGAGCAATGCCGATTAGCAGCAGGAGCTTGTTTTCAGTGCGGAGAGATGGGTCATATCAAGAAGAATTGTCCTCAGTTGCGAGGTGGAGCAGGATCTGGTTCTGGATCCCAGACGACTGTTCAGCAGAGGAGACAGGGTCAGGCAGTGGGTAGTTCGAATCTTCGACCTCGTGCCCAAGGTCAGGTTTTTGCGCTGAACCAGGATCAGCCTGGGATGTAATTGTTATACAGTTGTAATGAAGAATATTTGCAGTGTATTACAATGGTGTTTTATTCTCTTGCCTAGATTTCGAGGACGAAATCGTTTTAAGGGGGGGAGAATGTAGTAGCCCGAATTCCAAATTGGGTAATTAACGGAGTATTGGTGATTAAGAAGGTTTAATGTGTAATTTTTGACCGAGTCATGATCGGAAGGTCCGAAGATGGTTCGGAAGCACCGAAGAGTTCGGAAGGTCCGAAGTGGGTTCGGTGGATCCGACCATTAGGTGTCAAGAGTTGATCGACACGTGGGAGTTCGGAAGGTCCGAGGTGGGTTCGGTGGATCCGATCATGAGGTGTCAAGAGCAGCTGGACACGTGCATGTTCGGACGGTCCGAAGTGTATGATCGGAGGATCCGATCATGAGCTGTCAAGAGCCAATGGACACGTAGCGTTCGGACGTTCCGAAGTGGTGTTCGGAGGATCCGAACATGGCCTATAAATAGTGGTCGGATTTCCTCATTTTGACTCGCCAATTCAGAGAGTTCCATAGCATTTCAGTCGTTTCTGACAGGTTCTAGTCTTGTTCCGAGATTTGGGCACTAGCGGGGAGCTGCTGGTCTTGTAGCAGAGCTGTGCTCTAGTTGGGAGCTAGCGGCATCAGCGGGCTAGCGACGGACGAAGGTTTGGAATTTTATCAGTATTTATCTCAGGATTATCTAGTTAAGTCTGGTAGATAAGTTTAGTGATGGTTTTCACTTGATGAATAGGCTTGGATTAGACCTGTTGTCTGGTGGTTCCAGTGGATTAGGATTGCTGTGATAGAGGTACGAAAGTACTATCCGAGATATCCTGGTTGAGTATACATTCATATATGTGTTGCATGATTATGTGGTGCATTGATATATGTCATATGATGCATGCTATTATGTCACGTTTATTACTGCACGTTGCATTTCATGTTGAGCCGTATCTTCTTCGAGATAGCCTTTACTGTTGAGCTGTATCTCTTTCGAGATAAGCTATATCTTGGGGCCGCTCAGCCCTGTCTTGTGGACGCATGGACACCGAGAGTACACAGTGGCCGACGGGTCGGGAGGGCTTCGGTGGTCCGGGACATTTTAGGTCCACGTCTGTCTTGTAGTGGATGCAGTGACCCAGAGGTGTACCGCGCGGCACTATCCACTTGGCGCCTCTAGACTGAGCATTGTTGAGATCCTTTTGTGATTCCTGTTTCTTGACTACCCCGGTATCATGATCATAGCATGTGCATTTCATATAGGTCTGTATACTCATACTTTTGTGCTGGGCGTTCTTATCGCTCACGTCCTCGGTTTTGTTTATTCTTGGACACCCCATTCCCACGGGGCAGGCCTCAGGTTGGACAGCTCAGGAGGAGTAGGAGGAGGACGTTGAGTAGCTGGTTGGTTTAGTTTATCGGTATTGTTTTGATTTCGATATGGTTGTATTGGATATTTTATTTTGAGTTATTCTAGACTTCGATTGGGTTGTATAACCATTATTTTGTTGACTTTTCCGCTGTTATCTCTGATTATTGTTAATTAGGTTGATTGCATGCTTAGTTCTTGATTAGTAGGTGATTCTGGAACGGGTCACTACATTGTTGCAACAAAAGTTCTTAAATGAAGTTACTAAAAGCACTTGTTAAAACTCATAATCGATAACATGAAATCAGAATATTTTTAAAAATTTCAGAAAATTTAAAACTGGGCGGTCCTCGGGTCTAGTCTCCTGCTCAGTCCAAGCCAGCTCCTTGGTCCCACCTCTCGTCTCCTCAAATGCATCCTCGCCTGCATCGATCAAGCCTAGTGAGTCTAAATACTCAACACGTATAAAAAAGAAGTAACGAGTAATACGTGATAAAATCACACGCGACTTTAAAATAGATCATATATACTAGAACTTTAACATGTGATTAAAAGCTTGAACTTACATACATACATAGATAGACGTCCCATAAACATAAAACTTTTCTTAAACGTGCTTGCGTACTTGTACATACATGAACATACATAAACTTCATCATTTTGCATAGAGGCATGTTTCAAAGCAAGGGACCCATACTTAAATACGCCTCATCAGACTAAACCACAGTACTGGGCTAACAGGGAAAATCCACTGCCACATACATGAGATCACCGTTCATTCTTTAGCGGGTGGATTTGTCCCCGTTCATGCTTTAACGCTTTCCAATCCTGATCTAAACTCGTTCATAATTTAATGGGGTGGATTGGTCCCTGGTTATGCTTTACCGCTTTCCAATCCCATACATAATTGGTCACAAGACATTTAGCATACCTCAAAAACTTGAAAGTATTTTCTTTGCACGTCAAACATACTTACTTGGCGTTGAGGGATTCGTTGGATCTCGCTTGGGGCCGCTGCTGCAACATACTAACAAGAGTTCAAGCACTTAATTTCCATACTTAGACATAATGATCGTGCTCACCACCCAAAGTGACAGTTTTCTTATGACGTTCTAAATCGCTCGGGGCTTAACCTCCTTTAATCATTGTACTAAGCTATGACATCAACTCCCGAAACAAATCCTAACAGATGAGTGAATATTTCCCAAAACATAGAAGACATGAGCCTAAAATAGTGTTTTAAAAAGTCATCGACGTGCGCCTAGGCGCTGACCAGCGCCGCGGCGCTAGCATTGCCGTAGGCCTAGCGCTGCGGCTCCACAAGGGCAGCGCCGCGGCGCCGAGCTTGCACAGAACGGGTGCTGCGGCGCTTATCCTGCGCACCAACCCCCAAAATAACACATTTTGACGCAATTTTAAAAGTCACGATCAAACGACTCGAACCGATGCACGAGACTCATCTTAGGACGCTATGACAAGGATTCAACTCAAACAATTGTTCCCAAAACAACGATGCACAACAACTACGCAACATGATCCATAAACATGAATTTTGACATCAAAATACTTTCTACGCCTTCTAATGCATTCAAATGCCTATTGACCCGAGACGAAATACAAAACAACAACTCCAAGTCATACTCATAATACTTAAACGCACCAGCAGCCACCCATTGATCCCCAACAAAGCCTGAAACCATAAAACTTCAAGAACGCATCAATAACATATTTTTCAGAAAGCGCAGTTTGAGCAGTCCCACGGAAACAATCATAACTCACTCAATTTTATCCAAATAGTTCGAATTTTATATCCAATCGAAGGAATCGAAAAGTTCTACATTTCAAATGTTGAAAGTTTTCCCAAATTCTCGATCAAAAAATCGCAGTTTTCAGATTAAAGTGAAAAACGAAATTTTAGATCTGAAAATTATTTCAAAACTGATCCAACCAATTTCCTGCTCAAACTATGAACATCATATATGAATTTTAAGCATAATAAACATCAACATAAATATTATGACAAGATCGACGCAAGAAAAACAGAATATATGCGCCGTTTGATATGAAAAACTCACGATACGGCGATACCCAAGCGGGGACGGAGCGAGGCTTGATCCAGGACGATTGTGGGGCGGCTGATGTTTTCTCTCAAGAAGTCTAAGGTTTGCTCTCTCAAAAATAAGTAAATCTGAATGAATTATGTGTGTGTGTGTGTGTGTTGTCGTGTGATATGTGCGTGAAAGTAGGTGTGTGCGTGTGTTTTAACATAATTAAAGGGTATAAAATTTCTTAATTATAAATTAACCAATAATTAATGTTAAATCAAGCACAACATTTACTAGAATCCCTCAATTAAAAATAAAATACACACTTGCTAAACTTTAAAAGTTTTAAAACTCTAAAATTCCTAAATAAATAATTTAGGTTTTAATAATGCTAAAACTTAATAAATTATTTAAATGCCCCAAAGTTAATTTAAAATAAATTACCACGTTTTAAAATTACCAAAAATCGTCCCCGGTCTCTTCTCCTCGATCCCGCATCGAATATTCATCTGAAACATGAAACTCAAGAAAACATTTTAACGTGCATCACACAAACATAATTAATTTAAAATAATGCATTTTAAATAAATCATTACCAAATCATTTTAAACTAAAATAAAAGATTTAATCATTAAATAAATGCATAGGATTTACGTGTACTGATTTTTGAGCTTTACACATTAGGTGGCGAGGTTGGGTGTGGTTTCGAAATACGTAAGAGCAAATGCATTGTAGTTGGAGATTCATCGTTGGCCTATGGGGGAAGATATCCTATGTGGTATGAGGAGTTAATATTGCAAGGAATCTCTAGTCAGAGTAAGACATGTGCATTTTGGAAATGTTTCCTTAGTTGCACATATCATTTCAATATTTTTACTCAAAGATACAACACATCATTATAACGAATTTATATGCAACTTTCGATATACCAATGGTTGAATAATCGATTGAGATATATGAGTTGAAGGGACCGTATGACACACTAACCATAAGTTAATGTTCTTGCAGGCACTATCAGTGATACCTAAGAGATCATGGGGCGATGCTACTAGACGCTCTTACCATGATTCAATGAGTGCAATCAGAAATGAATTCTAACATTCTTGATCACCAAATAAGAATAAATATTATTTTGAATAATACGAAGATGTGAACCCACTGCTAGCTGTATCCCTGAACAATTGAGGGTCACACAAGTATCGAATTTTGTGTTCTTGTTGAGAAAGTCAAAGTCCAAGTAGTTGAATTTGACGAATGTAATTGGATGAAGATCAAACAAAATGTTTTTGAAGAAGTTTATAAGTTGATTCCATAAAATGGAAGAAATGGAAGTTAGCTTTATTGATAATCGAGGACTGAGAGCGGAACTACATGTTTTGGTGAATGAGTTCACAAAAACTGGCAGCTGTCGAATGGGGACAGTGAAAATTTTGATTTTCGAAATTTTCAATTGGCATTATATGAACAAGATTTGTATTATTGGCTCATCGGCGTTGTTGGATCGTCGGTCGATGTTATAATGAGTTCACAATTATTTATTTAGTGAATTTATAATTTCGTACTAATAGTCTAGAATTAATTAATAAGTTAATTAAAAATATTAAATAATGATTATTTAGTTTTAATTAATGTGTGTGTATATATTATGTGTACATGTGTAGATATATTAATATATGTACACATATCTTTATATATAATGTATTATCAAAAGTTGATTAATACATTATATAATATTAAGATGAGAATTTTTATTTAATGAAAATAAGAAATCCTAATTGAAATATGACAAAAACTTGTGTGAGACGGTCTCACGGGCCGTATTTTGTGAGATGGGTATCTATTTGGGTCATTCATGAAAAAGTATTACATTTTATGCTAAAAGTATTACTTTTTATTGTGAATATGGGTAGGTTTGACCCGTCTCATAGATAAAGATCCGTAAGACCGTCTCACAAGAGACCTACTCTTGAAATATTTAGGAATCCTAGTGGGAGAGAGATTCTTGATTGATCAATAATCAACCTCTATAAATATATCTTTGAGAGTCATATGAAATAAGAGTATTTTTGTTCACCTAAATGCTATCCCTAAACTAAATCAACTCTCGTCCACTTCAAGAAAATTATGAAAAAAATTTTGGCCAAGCATTTCAACCACCGCCGCGACCAGCCGACGTTGTACCGACTCCGATCGTTGACCCAATTTGACGTTAAAGCCGAAGATCAGTTGTGAAGGCCGTGCAACAATATGGAAAGAAGAAATGAGGTGCACAAATTTTGGAAGAAATTCATATAACCGATGATCTTGCAACTTAAGGAAACCAGAAATCACTCCATTGCAGCGGGAGTCTCGGCCGTGCATTTGAACCGAGAAGAGGCCACATTCATCTTGGTAGAGGGGAACGCGACCACCCTTTGATTGTGAGACAACGCCGGTTTTGCAATTATGTGTTTGTGAGACAACGCCGGTATCGACTAACCCCGGTCTCGGGGCGTGACATTTAAGTGGTATCAGAGCACACCAGGTTCATAATCCGGATGGGAGATTTCCAAAGGAAATTTGACGAAGTCAAATTTTGCCAAAAGCTTAATCATTTTCCTAACCAACTTTGTCATCAATATCCTTACGATTCATTCTTTAGAACCCTTGGAAAATATTCCTTGTTTTGTATCATGTTCCTTGACCGCTTTTCCGATACTTGTTAAACATTTCCTCTCGTTATTTCAGGAAATGGCTCGCATACGTTTAACTGCCCGTAAGAGTGTAGCTTCGATTCCTCCTAGAGAGACGTTTCAGCTAGACAGTCCCCCACCTCACACGCGCGCTCAGTCTCTTATGCGTTTAGATGATTTAGCTCTAGCACGCCACGATAGGACGACTAGGAGACTAAGAGCTAGCAACCTGGAGAGGAGGAAGCAAGTGGAGGATCTGACTGCCAAGCTATTGACAGCAGAAAAGAGGATCGATCAGGTATACGAGATGTTCCAACTCGTTAATGAAGATAATGGCGAACTGCGAGAGTCGTTACAACTGACGAGGGGCCAAACCAAACGAACTATGGACGAATTGGACCGACGTACCGTAGAATTGGCTGAAGCTCGTCACGCACGGGTAAGAGATAAGGAGAGAATGGAAGAGTCATGGAAGGTGGTCATGCAATTGTCAGAAAATAACCAAAGGCTATCAAGGGAGATAGACGAAAGGAAGGCAAGGGAGAAGGCACTCATCCAGAAGGATCAAGCAAACTGCGCACGTGCAAAGAATGAGTTGGACGACGCGATAGGGAAGATTCTTACTCATAGGGAACAGATTGCTGAATTAGAATCGGAGAATCAAAGTCTGCAGATGCAGCTGGCCGAGTTTTTAGACCCGGAGATGCCGGAGGAGGATTCCGAGGAGGAAGAAGCCCCACCTGACATAGCTGTGGGGAATGGAGAGATATCAGATTAGAATATTTTAGTGAACCATTTTTAGTTTATTTCCGTTGTTGCCATTTTCCATTCCAGTAAATTCCCATTCAGTTGTTTATGTTTATTTGAGAAATCAATAAAAGTGGTTATTTCGATTTCTTGTTGGCGTCAATTTATTTTCGCACAAATTATTCAATGCATTATATCAATTTGTGCAACAAATATCTTAGAAACTTGTACGCTTGTAGGAAATGGCCGGAAGACCTCCACGATCCAATCGCAACCCACGGTACGCCAACAACCACAATGACAATAATGAGCATCCGAATCCTGACGGAAATCCACCGCCACCACCTCCCAGAGTGGGCCTGAGCCAAGCAGATTTGATGGCTATAGCCACCATAGTGGCAACAACTATCCAGGGTTTGGGAAACCCCAATGGTAATCAGCAGCCACAACCACCACCGACACAGAATGGGATCAAGTATCATTATGAGTCCCTTCGTAAGAACCGTTGCCCAGTGTTCAAGGGAGACGCCGACCCTGAGAGTAGCCAGAGTTGGTTGAAAAGCGTGGAAACCCAACTGCGACTGCTAGAAATACCTGAAGCACTTAAAGTAGAAGTGATAGTGCCATTCCTGGAGGATAAGGCAAGCAAGTGGTGGGAAACAGTCTCACCTGCCCTGACAGCCGCCGGAGTAATCACCTGGCAACAATTCAGAGATGTCTTTCTCAAACATTATTTCCCAACAGAAGTCAGACTACAGAAATTGAGTGAGTTTGAGAACTTCTCGCAAACTCCAGACATGTCAGTGGTAGATTACACCCCCCGATTCAATGACCTTGGAACTTATGCCCCGACAATCATGGCAGATGGGGTTCTGAAAATGCACCGATACAAAAAGGGATTGAGCAGCCGTATTCAATCATCCTTAGCAGTTCACCAACCTACGAGCTTTGCTGATTTAATGGGAGCAGCAATAAGAGCTGAGACAGACATCAAGCGTCGGGAGGACGAGAACAAGAATAAACGGCCTCTTACTGGACAGCCATCTCAAGGGAGGCCACCATTCAAGAGACCGAATCAGTCCAGTGGACCTTTCAAAGGTGCTTCGTCCCACCCAACTTACCAAGAACCAAAGATGTGCCCCAAATGTAATAATCGTCATTCTGGAGAATGCCACCGACAGACAGGAGCATGTTTCAATTGTGGGAAATTAGGGCATCGAATTGCGAATTGCCCCGAGCCATTGAAGAGAAGTACCAAGCCTAATGCTGATGCTAACCCCAACAAACCAAGGGAAAATAAGCCCAACGCTCGTGTGTTTGCAATAACCCAAGAAGAAGCAGATGATGCAAACGATGTCGTGGCAGGTACTATTTTTGTCAATGAAATGCCAGCTTATGTGTTGTTTGACAGTGGTGCTACTCATTCATTCATATCTAAAAGATTCACTAAGAAACTAGGGCTTACACCTGAAATACTAGTCGAACCATTTAGAGTAGCAACTCCTACTAGTAAGACAATCGAAACACATAGAGTGCACCGACAGTGTAAAATCTGTATCAATGAGCACCTATTCCAAGCAGAATTGATACAACTGAACATGGTGGAGTTCGATATAATCTTAGGAATGGATTGGTTAGCAAGAAACAATGCGATGGTGGATTGCAAGGGAAAGAGTGTTAGGCTCCGAACCCCGAGCCAAAAAGAGGTCGTGTATCATGGCAAATCCAAGGAACGGAAGTCACTTCTTTCCGCATCCCAAGCATGGAAAGCCGTGAAATCCGGAGCAGATATCTATCTAGCAATGATTAACGTAGTGAAGGAGGAGATTGAACTTAAACCAGGGGATATCCCTATCGTACGAGAATTCCCAGACGTCTTTCCGGAAGAACTACTAGGGACAATCCCGGATCGTGAAATTGAGTTCGAAATCAACTTAGTGCCCGAAGCGGCACCCATCTCCAAGGCACCGTACAGAATGGCACCAGCTGAACTTAAGGAGCTAAAGGAGCAACTTCAAGAATTGCTAGACAAAAAGCAGATTCGACCAAGTGCGTCTCCATGGGGAGCTCCAGTACTTTTTGTCAAGAAGAAAGATGGGAGCATGAGGCTGTGCATTGACTATAGAGAATTGAATAAGATCAATGTCAAGAACAAGTACCCTCTTCCGAGAATAGATGACCTGTTTGATCAGCTTAAGGGAGCCACAGTATTTTCCAAATTGGATTTGAGAACGGGCTACCACCAATTGAAGGTCAGGGCTGAAGACATCCCAAAGACGGCCTTTCGGACAAGGTATGGACACTACGAATTCACAGTGATGCCTTTTGGCCTGACAAACGCACCAGCAGCCTTTATGGACCTAATGAACAGAGTTTTCAAGCCGTTCCTGGATCGGTTCATAGTGGTATTCATTGATGACATCCTTGTCTACTCTCCTAGCAAAGAAGATCACGAAGAGCATCTCCGCCTCACTCTACAAACTTTAAGGGAGAAAGAACTCTATGCCAAGTTCAAGAAATGCGAATTCTGGCTAAACAGTGTGTCCTTTTTAGGGCATGTGATATTGGAAGCAGGAGTATCAGTGGACCCAAAGAAAGTAGAGTCAATTCTAGACTGGCCGAAACCGAGAAACGCCACAGACATTAGAAGCTTTCTCGGATTGGCAGGCTATTACAGGAAATTCGTTGAAGGATTCTCTTCCATAGCCGTACCATTAACAAGGCTTACCCAAAAGAATTCTAAATTCATTTGGGATGACAACTGCGAGAAAAGTTTTCAGACATTGAAAGAAAAGCTCGCGTCTACACCAGTGTTAGTCTTGCCCACTGAAGATAAGGATTTCACCATCTACAGTGACGCATCGAAGGAAGGGTTGGGATGTGTACTCATGCAAGAAGGAAGAGTGATTGCCTATGCTTCAAGGCAGTTGAAGCCGCATGAACGAAATTATCCCACTCACGACCTCGAACTGGCAGTAGTCGTCTTTGCTTTGAAGATATGGAGACATTATCTCTATGGCTCCAAGTGCGAAATCTTCACAGACCACCAGAGCCTCAAATACTTGTTCACCCAAAAAGAATTAAATATGAGACAAAGACGATGGATTGAGCTGTTGAAGGATTATGACTTGACTATAAGCTACCATCCAGGTAAGGCAAACAAAGTAGCTGATGCTTTGAGTTGGAGGAATATGAGTAAGGTTACCTTAGCTGCACTCTCCGCTCAACCATGTCTGCGAGAAATCGTCAAGTTGAACCAGGACCGAGACCCAGTTCTAGTAAAACTTAAGGAACAAGCTAAGGAAGCGAAGTCTCAAGATACTCAGATCGACGACAAAGGAGTCCTTTGGATAAAAGGACGATTGTGCGTACCAGACATCGATAACCTTCGACAAGAAGTAATGTCAGAAGCACATAAGTCGAAATTTTCAGTCCATCCTGGCAGTACCAAGATGTACAGAGACCTAAAGAAGAATTTCTGGTGGAGTGGAATGAAAAAGGATGTTGCTATATTTGTTTCCAAGTGTCTTGTGTGCCAGAAAGTCAAAGCAGAGCACCAAAGACCTGGAGGACTTCTTCAACCTCTAGAGATTCCAGAATGGAAATGAGAACATATCTCCATGGACTTTGTGGTCGGGTTACCAAAGTCTAGACAAAGCTATGATGGTATCTGGGTAATCGTAGATAGACTCACAAAATCTGCGCATTTCTTACCAGTCCGCATGAACTATAATTTGGACAAGCTAGCCACGTTGTACATGAATAATATCGTACGATTACATGGAGTTCCAGTCAGCATATTGTCAGACAGAGACCCGAGGTTTGTATCTCGTTTTTGGAAGAGTTTTCAACAAGCCATGGGAACTAAGGTCACCCTCAGTACGGCCTACCACCCTCAGACCGATGGTCAAACAGAGAGGACAATTCAAACTTTAGAAGACATGCTGAGAGCATGTGCTCTAGACTTTAGCGGTAATTGGAGCGAACATTTGCCTTTGGTTGAGTTTGCTTACAATAACAGTTTTCACAGCAGCATCGGAATGGCGCCGTATGAAGCTCTGTATGGGCGAAAATGTCGGTCACCACTATATTGGGATGAAGTAGGGGAAAAAGCCATCACTGGACCCGAGTTGATCCAAGAAACAGTGGGTAAAGTCGCTATAATCAAGGAGAGACTCAAAGTGGCTCAAGACCGACAGAAAAGTTGGGCTGATTTGAAAAGAAGACCAGTGGAATTCGTAGCGGGAGATAAAGCATACTTGAAAGTATCACCAATGAAAGGTGTGGTTCGATTCAACCAACCCGGGAAACTGAACCCTAGATATGTTGGACCTTTTGAAATTCTGGGAAAAGTGGGAACACTTGCATACAGATTGGCACTTCCACCGAGGATGTCTAAAATCCATAATGTCTTCCATGTGTCACAACTAAGAAGATATGTTTCGGATCCAAGCCACATCCTTGAAGCTGAACCACTCTTAGTCGAGGGAGACTTGAATGAAGGACTTACTTATAAGGAAGTCCCGATCAGAATCGTGGATACAAAGGACCAAGTACTAAGGCGACGAACGATTCCATATGTCAAAGTACAATGGTCTAACCATACAGAAAAAGAAGCCACCTGGGAACTCGAGGAGAAAATAAAAGATCAATATCCATACCTTTTCGAAAGACAAGTTAATCCAAGTTTCGAGGACGAAACTTACATTAAGGAGGGGAGAATGTGAAGGCCGTGCAACAATATGGAAAGAAGAAATGAGGTGCACAAATTTTGGAAGAAATTCATATAACCGATGATCTTGCAACTTAAGGAAACCAGAAATCACTCCATTGCAGCGGGAGTCTCGGCCGTGCATTTGAACCGAGAAGAGGCCACATTCATCTTGGTAGAGGGGAACGCGACCACCCTTTGACTAAGCAATTAACAACAGTTGTGGAGTGATTTGAGACTTACCTTGTAGCTGAGCATTCAAGCCTCTATATAAGGAGAACCGAAGGTAGTAACCCACCTCATCAGTCTGCAAACTCCTTCCCCGTAGCCGTGCAAGAATTCGAAAGTTAAATACTTGAAAGCAGATTTTTTGATCCAATTTCCTGGCCAAATTCGAAGCATCGTAGTAGCGTTCAAAGACCAGTTACTGCCATTGTTAATTCCCCTGCGTCAACTGAGTTCCTGCGCATTCTTTCGAGCCTACTTGCTGCCCGAAGTTGATCCAGAAGTAGCCGAGAAGCTTGATCTAACAAGCTGTCCAAAATCCCGAGAATTTCCGCAACGGTTAGAAACAAATTGCTACCAATTTTCTTTTACTTCCGTAGGAGCCCTCTTGCAGCAAATTCACGAAGCTTCTCTGTCATCTTTGAATTGTGCAACAGCAAGTTGCTGTCCCTGGACCCGTAGCCATTTAAAGCTTCAAATCCTCCCCACAATCTCATCAAGTCTCGATTACCCTCTTTGGAAAGTAAGTGGGTTTCTTTTATTTATTTTATAAAAATTTGCACAAATATGATTATTTTAAGTAATTATTAGTATTGATAAATATGATTCATTATCTAATTGTTTTAAGGTAGACTTTTGAAAATATATAGTATTATATAAAAGATTTGGGCACAATAAATCCTTTTATTTTTGTGAGCATGATATATGTAGGAAATAATTTAAATACGACTTTAAAAATTCGATCGGCATAATTTATTCATTTCCACTCAGTATAAAATCCCTTGAACTATTCGTTATCGGTTATAATATTTGAAAGCATGTTGAGTTATTTAAATGCACTGAAATGATTTGATTTAGAAATGGTAAAGGAAATTCCGAACTTTGATATACTTTGTTTAGGCCCTGATGCGGTGGGTTATAATAACCGTTCCTTTGGCCTCGCCCCTTAGAGGAGTAACATATAGGGGACTGATCAGTAGAAACCATAGAAAATGAGATGATTTTCAGTGCTATATTCGTATTTTTGGTTATTATTTGATTCAACATGCTTCATAATCAAAATAATTTAATTGTATGTATATCCTCGATATTTGTTATGCACGATCGGCCCTCATTTACTGAGTATTTCCCCAAAATACTCACCCCTTACATTCCCACCCAGATAAGAACGAGGAACAAATCGAGGGTGAAGAGCAGGATTTCTTTTGGGGATGGTGATGAAGCAGATCCCATTTGAGACTAGTCGAATTCATTCTGTCTTTAATTTTATTATCATGTATTCCGCTTCCGCATTTTATTTCTATCGCATTGTAAAGACGATTATTGGTTATGAAAAAGACAGGTTATTTTGATTTACTACGAGGCTTGTTGTGTTGCAATTATGTGATTGTGAGACAACGCCGATGTCGACTAATCTCGGTCTCGGGGCGTGACATCAGTTCTAAAAGAGATACAAGAAAATTTTTCTCCGCTGATACCAGATTGATTTATAGTCCAACGTAATTTAGCGAAAATAATATTCTAAAACACCTTATATATGCTTAAATTCATACGACGTCCAAAGAAAATTTTGAACGTCGAAACCCAGAATTTAAACTTCGCTGTACCTCAGATGGGAGAAAATGATAATCCAACAAATATGACACGTCTGCTTATTCGTTTTAAAAAAGTACTATAATTTTTTTTCTATAACACTCAATTTTCGGCCATATACATTTTACACATGAAAATATTTTTAATATTTTACCCTTTTAAAATAAAATACCAAACATCTAGTATTTTAAAATCAAGTGAAATAGCCATCAAATGAAATCGTCGCCTGTTTACCAAACCCAAAAGGCAATAAGTTGAAAAGTATAGCTCATACTAAACCTCTCAAAAATCTCTCAAAAATCATAAATAAATAGTCTTAAAAATCTTTAACATAAATCATGAGTCGTAAATCATAATACGGAAAAAGTAGAAGCGCTGGTCCTTGGGTTGTGTGCGCTATCAGTCCAGTCAAATCACCCATCAAGACCTCCCTCAACCTCACCTGCATCCATCACACCTAGTGAGTCTAAAGACTCAACACACCATAATCTTTATAGCAAATAATATATATAAAACCACATGCAACAGTGAAAATACTTGTAAGTAAAAATATCTTTTCATGACATGCAAACATAAATCTTAACATTTTCCTTGACATGACATAACATCCTTTAACATGATCACAAAAATTTTCCTTTTTCCCTTTTTGAATTCAGATCGTTGATTGTGACTTTCCACAACATGACATGACATGAAAATCGATGGAACTTTAGTTTGGTATGGATGTATTAGAACAAACCATGTATTAACGTTTGTTGTAATTAAATAAAGAGAGTTCTTATGCTTGGTTTATATACATTTGATTTAAAGTTAAAAGCAAAAATTTGACCCACGTTTTCTAACAACGATCCGATTAATCCCGTAAAGAACTGAGTTAGAGCCGGGTCCCCACAGGTTTAGGGTAGGTTAATTGCATATTAAATAGTTAATTAATCCTTAAACAAGCTTAGGCCCATTAGGTAGTTAATTAGGCCCAACAAAGCTCATTAGTGATTAATTAAAATATTAAAATAATTTTGCTTAAATAAATTTGTAAATTTATTAGCCGGATTGTGAAAACGTTCGCATTTATGTTGAAAAACCAACACCGATAAAAATTAGGTCTCGGCGTATAAATCAACTCAAAATCTCTTATTTTTCAAAAATAACAAAAAGTATCACCCATACATTAAATAATTAAAAACAATTATTTATTATAAACATTTTTTATTTTTCAGCCATCGGTCCCCGTTCCTCGATCGCGACTCGAATAACCTTTAAAAATACATTTTAATGCAACCATGTAGAAAAATATATTTTAAACATGTAAATATGCACAACATAATTAATTAACGCAATTAAAACAATTAATTAAAATACATCTGTTGTATTTCAACAAATTGATCAATATCCAAAACATGATTTGACACCCTTTGTAGCGCCCAATTTCAGTACACGTATAACCATGCATTTATTTAATTATTAAAGAATTTATTTAGTTTTAAAATGAGTCTTAGTGGTGCATGATTTATTTAAATGTAATTATTTAATTGTTAAATTATTTATTTAAGTTTAAAATGATTTTTAGCCATGCACGACTTATTTAAATGTATTATTTTAAATTAAATTATTTAAGTTTAGGTGATGCACGTTAAAATGTTTTTCGAGTTTCATGTTTCAGGCGATTATTCGAGGCGGGATCGAGGAAAAAGACCAGTGACGATTTTGGCAATTTTAAAATGTGGTATTTTATTTTAAGTTTAGGTTGGGCATTTTAAATAATTTATCAAGTTTTAGCATTTTTAAGCCTAAATCATTTATTTGGTACTCTTATGAGTTTTTAAAACCTTTTGGGTTCGCTTGGTTTTTAGGATGTGATTATTGAATGATTGATAATTTGATTGATAAATGTTTGATAGGATATGGTGTGTAATTTAAGAGATACATAATAATATGTGTGGTGTGTTTTTAAGAAGAGTGATAACATCTTGTCAAATTATTTTTGACCAAATTACCCTTCAATCTATTAGTTTAATATATTTCCCATTACTTTTACTTCTCCCCAAACCTACTTCCTGTTTGTGAAAAAGAAGCGGCGCGATCTGGATTTCCTCTCCAAATTCTTCATCCGTGAAGATCGACAGACGAGGTGAGCTTCCATTTTAGTGTGAACCGAAGTTTTTTGTACAGGTTAGCTCATAAATTATAGCTACAAAAGTCGTTCGAACCAGTGGAAGCAAGATCTCTCTGCGACTTAAATTTTCTGTGAGTAATTTTGGAATTTCTTGTTCCAGTAATCTTTCATTACAGAGTTTCACTGAAACAGAACTGAAATTCTATCGCGATATGAACGCGTATTTATTTTCTTATGTTTATGTTTATTTAATTTTTTCAGTTATTTTTCCTGGTAATTTGTTCTCCCAGTCATGTTTGACACATCGTTTTTTTTAACCAACACAAGTATGAAAATAGATGAGTAGTTGTGTTTTGATTTTAAACTTGTTCGTGCTATTTTGCCGAAGCCAATCTTTTCTCCAAACAAAACTAACAACAAAGACGTACATAAACGTTAAAGTGGAATTTTCATCCGATTTGAGTAGAATTTGTTAATCTATATACTAATGTTTCAACTTTTAGGTACCGATTTGTAGGTATCATGGAACTGAAGACACCACCACATTGCGATTGTGGCACCGGGGTAATGATATTAAGGAAAGCTGGGGATCACTCTACTCGTCCAGGTCACTATTACTATATTTGTCCCGCTGGTCGCAAACATCGGAAGAGTTTCTATTGGTATCTTGAGTACCATAGAAGGAATGTAACACCCACGGAGGAACAGCCGTATAATTCTGAACATACGTCAACTAATTTTGAAGATCATTTATCTAATACTAGTACCCAAAACTTTTGTAAGAAGGAGTCAATGAACTCATCGTCAGGGCCACATGTTCGTCCTTGGGAAGAAGGTCTTCCGCATGACACCAAGCAAGATTCTGAGATGGACCGTGGCATATCGCATACAAGATATGAGTTACCAAATCCTGGCATGAAGATCACACCTTACTCACGTGATCATGTTTGTTGTTGTTTTGGGTTCATATGTGCGTTGATCTGTGTTCTTTTCCTCCTTATTGTAGTCCTTCTATTTAAATTATGATCTACTGCATTATTCGTATATGTTACTTCGGTGGATTCAAATTGTGTTGTCCAAGTGAAAGACATGTAATTCCATAGGTTTTGCCGTATGAGACATATATGGGGTGTGCAATTTTTGACTTTTAGTTATTCTTCAGTTATTTGTTTCGTAATCTGAGCACCTACAATATCACACTCGTATATACGACAGAAGCATGTGAATGGGTAAGTTATTTTCTTGCAAATATGATTACGTTGTTGTTCCATTTTACATCTCTGTGCTTTTCTTACGATGTTTCTTGCAAATGCTTCAGCTTCTCCTTGTCAAGGCTGATTTGGTGACGAGTGTAAGTTTTGGGAGGAGCTCAAACATTCCTGTATTAGGTAATCCTTCATGTGACTTATTTACAATCTGAAATTTACATCGGTTAAATAAGGATATGTGTTAGTTATGTTGATTAAATCATGTATTAGTAACTGGTCTTATGATATTACTTCGGTCGATCTCTTCATGTGTTAGTAAGTGGTGTCCTGAAATTTACTTCGGTTCATTTATTCATGTCATCGTAACTGGTCTTATGAATTTACTGTTTTCTTATATTATCTTGTCACCATTATTACTGCTTGTGTACCCAATATTTTGTAGAAATAGAATATGTGTGTTATGTGAACAAGCATGCATCAAATCATCCCTGCACATATTAATTACAGAGTAAACTGTTTACACTTTCTCACTACCCAAAAATAATTATGAGAATGGAGGCTGACATATGGTGTGATATCAAATCCAAATGATCCTCTATCTCTTTTGAATGACAAGCATTTACTCTTGGGTTGGTAGACTATGTTTAATGTATTTGGTTTACTTAAACTCGCACAACTTCATCTGTCATATTTCGTTTACAAGCTCAGATCATCCTTGATCATCTTGTGCTTCTTCTGCAGATCACCCACAATATGTCTGTTACATACAAATCGAATTCTGAAGTAACTGTAACTAGCGAATACAAAGTGGAGTTGATTATCATCTCAGATGATGAAGAAGTGACTGGAGAAGGAGCACAAACTGCTGTACGCAAGGAAGTGGAGCATGTGCCATTCAAAGTCTCCGACTTCCCAAAAATACGCACTACCAACAACCATCCTAGCAAAAAGTTAGAGGTCCACTGCCCAAAAATTAAAATGCCCGCCTTGAAAGCATGCAACAAACGTTCCAACAATCATCCCACTGGTCGCCCTTGGAAGAAAACTTTACCTCCAAAAGGAGCAGATGGAGATGTACTAATTAGTACCTCGGATGACTCAGCGCACTCTCCATGAAACTTGGTGCAAGTATATCTTAAGTATTCCACCCTTTTGCTATTCACAGGTGGACTATGTCCTGTATGCATCTTTATTCCGTCTTAGTTTGTCGGTCGGTCGGAAGTGTGTGTGTTTTGTAATATCTATGTCTTTGTGGCGTTGGTGGGAACTTTTGTTTTGGAAGGTAAGTGAACGTGTGGATAAGTATGATATGTAAGTCGTGGGTGTTGAAGTATTAGGTTTATGATATGTTAACTGTGTGTTGTATATTGGCATAGTTGCCCTTTTTATGCACATATTAAAATTGATTGAACGCACAATTCCAAGTTTTTATGCATATATGTTTTTAGTGTACTTCCACGCACATGCTTAATTTTAACAGAGTAATTGAAAGCACATGACTGAACATAATGATCCATGTCATTATCAAAATCACTTTCACTAGATGTTTCCCACTCAGAATCGTCACTTTCACGGCCTCAATGAAAGGTCAGGATCAGTTGATTAGGAGCACTCGTTTATGAACATAATAGCATCTAACAGACTTTCTTTGGCCAATCCCAACATGTCGTAAGCTTGTGCTCGTCTCCACAAACTTTTGGCATGTCGATTTACAGGGTTGTTCAGACAAAGTGCTTGGGTAGCATCCCTTATAGCAGCTGAAGGTGGTTGTAATAAAAGATGACACTGAGCTCGATTACTATATAATACCACCCGTTCTCTTTTTGACCTCATCGAAATCTACACTGCCTGCAACCATTACTGAGACTCTGCTGTAATTGAGAATAACAAAATCAGAAATGAGCACACCTATACGGAGACTCTTCTAAGATCTCCATTTCACATTTCGAAAGTGCACGGATACAATGATTTTAGGAGGCCAATACATCATGCAACAAGAGTTCAGCCACAGAATACGGTAACTAGGACTTCGTTTACAAATCAAAATGTCAAATGTACACTGCCTGCGACCATTACTGAAGATGTTAAGAGACTCAAGTACAATAAACACATGTATAACAATATAGTAAACAGGCCAACTATGCCAATATGTAACGCCAAAATGTAGTTCCATTTCATCGTTTTAAAGAAGCCGCAGTACCCACAAAGAAAAGACGCAAAGCCAAAAACCAAAAGTGACAACCGTTCTCCATAACCAAAAAGGCAGAGAATTAATAACGTGGCAAAATATGGTACCCTATACCATGTCAGGTTATTGTTTAAGGAGTAAGCTGATATTTCCTTCACGATCAAGACGCAAGAACAAAGCTAGTTTGTTCGGGTTATCCACCAGTAGCTCCGCCACACGCACTTTATCGTCTGAAGTTAATTCCGGAATGGTTCCTAATGTGGCCAACACACTATCCGTAGCATTTTCGATTTTCGAATCAGATGCCATCTCTTTGATGAGGTTTGACATTGTTTCTTTCGTGATATCCGCTAAATTATTGATTGCAGCAACAATTTGGTTGTCAACTTCGTCTAACTGCTTGCGTTTCTTTGACCTCACCTTCGAAACTCCAGTTGGGTTTGACGAGAGAGTCTGAGCTACAGACATTGATTCACCATCTCCTTCCACTGGCCGATAGAAGTCATCCATGCCAAATTCCATGTCAATGGGTTCATGTTCAGGCATATTTAAGACATCATGTACGACAGCTGAAAATGTCTCCACTCGATCACCGGTTGCCCTATCATACCCAAAGATTTCGCACCAGTCTTTATAATGTGGCCACCGCTTGTAGCGCAACACTCGAACACTGTTGTCGACCTGTAATATGTTCGTCGTAATAACGTATACATATGAAATATAAAATTTAAAAATGTAAAAAAACTTTGTGACCTTGAGTATCGCGTCCCATGCCTCATTTGTAGCGTCAATCATGTTTTCTGTGTCATTCCAACCAATCCCACTTCTTGCCAGCATTGTTGTCAAACATCCATAATGTTTCTTCCACACGTGTATTTTGGAAGTTATGTGTGGATGCCCACGTAAGTCAGAATCTTTGAATGCATTACGCATTGCAGATTCCAACAAAGGTAAATAGCCATTACAGAATCCGTTCTCCGTTTTATATCCTTTGCTAATAACATCTTTTAATGCCACAATTAGAACCTCTTCCTCAGGGGCTGTCCAACTACGTCGCACCTTCTCTGTTTTTTTACCTTTAGAAGTCACACTTGTGCTATCCATTTCTTGAGACCCTATACTATATAAACCTGTTAAAAAACGTGACAAGTTAGAATGAGAGATGCAACGTTATATACGAAAAGGGATAAACAAATGTGAGACCATAATTTCGAAAACTATCAGTAATCCAATACATAATGCACACTCCAAATGTTTTCAAAAACGTCAGTAGAATGTAACTAGCAAAGACAATGAAGTTTGCAATTTAGATACAACAACATATAAGACTTGTCTTAGTTGTGGTACATCGACATTGCAAAGTTATCTCTCCACATATCCCATGCATCGGAGGAATTAAAATCATCAATAAAGTTGTTGTCATTAGGTGGCATTGGGCTTAATGTCTCGTCTTCAATCTCGTCAACAAGATTATCCGGCATTTGAGTTCGAATGAAGTTGTGTAACAGAATGCAAGCCATTATGATTCTGTTCTGAGTTTTAAGTGGGTAGAAAGAAGGACTTCGAAGAATAGCCCATCTTTTTTAAGCAAACCAAAAGCTCTTTCAATCACATTCCTAGCTTTGCTATGTCTCCAATTGAAGAGTTCTTTATAATTCTGTGGAGCAGTTGTGCGATTGCCCCAAGCATCCCTATGGTATGGTACTCTTCGGTATGGAGTCAAGAATCCCTGGACGTTTGCATATCCATTGTCGCACAAATAGTAACAACCTAACATTGCAAACTTATATTTTGTTAATAAACTTCCATTTACAACAATAACAGAAAAGGATTCCAAAACAGAAGCAGTGTGAAATAACATGACAATATGAAACAATTTTTTTACCTCTTTCAACTTTAAGTCCGTCGTAACGTGATAATGCATCACGAAGAACTCGGGCATCCGCTGCCGATCCTTCCCACCCACAGAGGGCATAAATAAAGTTCATATCTCGGTCGCACACTCCCAAAACATTCACGGCAATGGTTCCTTTTCTGGTTCTGTACTTCCCCTTCTCTGATACAGGAACATGAACATTTATATATGTACCATCCAACGCACCAACACAACCCTGAAAAATAAGTCACAGAAATAGGATTAACAGGTATCAGGATGACTACTGTAAGGTACTGTACAAAGAATATTAATTAGGGCATTTGTAACAAGTAGTATTGAGCAAATGTTCATATTACCTTGAAACATTTCCACGTCTCGTCGGTGCAGGTTTCATCGACTGGGGAGGGCTTCACGAGCAGTATAGTATGTAACTTCAATACTGACCCCAACACTTCATGGAAATGTGTGCTGATTGTTTGACCACTTTGTAAATAATCATGACCAATGACTCGGTTTTTTTTATGATGCGCCAAAATAGACAAAAACATTGCGACTTTCTCTTCAATCCTAACATATCTAGAATGGTGAAGGCCGCCGACGTGGGTTAGCAAGTAACATAATTGTGCAAAAGAATTTCTATTCATCCTCAAATTCACCACACATTCAATATCTCCTATTTCGATAATTCTTCTTAAATGGTTCATTTGTGCCTTGATTCTTCCCGTCATGCTGTACGAAGCCGAAGTTCTACGTGCTTGACGACGTCGTTCGCCGATACATCTCGTGCGATGGCGTATTAAAAGACATACCATAAAAACAGTACGTACCATCATTTGGTGTAGCAGCAGGAAAATTCTAATGTTATCACGTCTACGGTCCATTTGGCAGACTTACTTAACAAATGTAAGAAAAGTTAGAACAAAAAAATAAATAAAATACACAAAGTCACACGCGGTTGAATAAAGCTGTAGGTCGATCAATATCACTTCAAGATGTAGCATTACAAAAAAATATAATACAACTTACAGAAGCAGGTTTTTGTTTTACAAGATTCACAAAAAAAAATTTTACAACGAATTTATCCAACAATGTCACATGAGCAAAATTTCGGATTTGTCAATCCAGACGAAACCACAACAGTATTCCCTTTGTTAAACACATTTGTACCAAATATCGAAAACAGAAACACAAATTTATCATAACCGGACAGTGTTCTTCAGATTTATCAACTGTGACCGAGTTTATGCCAGAGATACGAAATCAATAATCAGACGTAGCTTAAAAATTGTTCTCATGAACTTTTACCTTGGATTAAGATTCAGATGTACACGGTTCTTTCTTCGGAAACGATGAGCAAGATTTGAGCACCTTCCATTTCTTCTCACCTGTGCATCGGTCGTCTCTTCAGAAGAAATAAAGCAATGACAGTAGCAGACCCACTTGCAATATATTAATTCACAATAAGGGGTATTGTTGTCATTAAAGTGTGGGAGTGCAGAAGGATAATTCTTATCCTGCTAAATTTCATGGATTTTTTGTCCAATTCAAACAGTGAGATTGTCAACCATATAGTCAATGTAAAATTTAGAAAAGGAAGCAAACAAAAAACTAATAATTAATCCATCCTTAATCAGGCTTACCAAACTGGGCCTTTATGTTTTAGCCATTGTATATCTTTTTTTATTATCATTAGGGGATTTTATAATTTAGGGGATAAACTCTTAATTAGCATTTTTTATTATTAATTTTGCATATTATATTCCCCTAATTAACTAAACTCACGCACACACTTTCATGCCTATTCACACAACACACACAACACACTTCATTCTATTTTCTTAGAGAAAATATTAGGGTTCTTAGAAAAGATCAGCAGCCGCCCCCTTCCTCTGAAGTTCCAGCAAGGTTTTGTTGTGTTTTCTTTAAAGAAAATCGAGCCACCATGGTTCCGGATCAAGCCTCACTCCGTCTCCCCTTCGGTATCGTCGTATCGTGAGTTTTTCACATCAAAGACACGTATATTCTGTTATTTTTGCATCGATCTCGTCATATTATGCGTTGTGTTGTTATTTATTCGTATAAATACATGTGTGATGTGTAGAAGTTTGAGCAATGAATGGTTTTGGAT
Organism: Primulina eburnea; assembly: GCF_022965805.1. NCBI lineage: Eukaryota > Viridiplantae > Streptophyta > Magnoliopsida > Lamiales > Gesneriaceae > Primulina > Primulina eburnea. The sequence continues at coordinate 19,220,496 of NC_133114.1, read as the reverse complement.
CACAAATCTCGTTTTTGCTGTCATTTTTTAAAACTTCGATTTTCCGATCGTGATTTTGAGAAAACTTTCAACATGAAAATTGTAGAAATTTTTGATACCTTCGATTAGACAGTAAAATCGAAATATCTGGATAAATATTGAGTGAGTTATGGTGTTTTTCGTGTGACTGCTCAAACTGCATTTTTCAGAAAATTATGTATTGATGCGTTCTTGAAGTTTTATTGTTGCAGGCTTCGTTGGGGATCGATGGGTGATCGTTGCTGCGTATAGGTATGCCTAGTATGATGTTGGGTTGGTATTTGGTATGCCGGTTAGTGTCGATAGGCACTTGAATTCACTAGAAGGCATAGGGAACAATTTGGTGTCAAATTCCATGTTTTGAGTTGTATTGTGTCGTAGGTTCAATATCGTCGCTTCGAGGTGTTTGTACAGGTGGTGTCAATGTAGTAGCAACCTAGGATAGGTCTCGAGGTGTTGGTTCATAGTTCGTACAATCATGTTTAGAATGTTGACCATCACATGTATTGAATTTTCGTTGGTTGCTTTCACCGAGGGTACACGGACCCGGACACGGACCCATGCACAGGGTCCATGCCTTTGTTTTCTTCGAAGTGTCAACTTGCAGTGCCTACACGGACCCCTACACGGACCTAGGCACGGGGTCCATGCCTCCCCTTTTTTGAACACGTCTTTTACAGTACCTACACGGACCTGGAGCCGGACTTGGGCACGGGGTCCGTATACTTCACTTTTTGGGGAAAAAAAAAGATTATTGAATTCTTTGAGGTTCGGTGTCTTGGTTTAGTGCAATGGTTAACAAGGTCGAGTCACGGGAATTTTAGAAGTCCTAAGGAAAATGAATGAGCTTGGGTATAAGCACGATTACCTACGTCTAAGTTATGCAAGTTAAGTGTTTAAATTCATGTTAGTATGTGCAGCAGCGGCCCCAAACTAGATCCAACGAATCCCTCAACGCCAAGTAAGTATGTTCGACGTGCAAAGAAAATATTTTCAAGTTTTCTAGGTATGCTAAATGTCTTGTGACCAATTTATGTATGGGGTTGGAAAGCGTTAAAGCATGAACGGGGACCAACCCACCCCGTTAAAGCATGAACGGGTTTATATGAGGATTGGAAAGCGTTAAATCATTAAAGGGGCCAATCCGCCCGTTAAAGCATGAACGGAGATGTAAAAGCCCGTATTTCGTATTCACTGTAAAGGCCCGTATTTCGTATTCATATTTTAGCGGAATTATTAAAAAATTTCTAAACAAATAATTATTTTGCCTCATTTATAAAATAAACATGTAAATAATTTTAACTTTAAAATAACAGCGGAAGCAAATATTGTTTTCAAACAACAAATTAAAAATATATCCAACATATTAAAACTGAGTTTGAACATAAGAAAAGGCATAAACTAAAACATGAGGTCCTCGGGTTCCTACTACCGCTGACCCAAGCCAACTCACTGGTCTCCGCCCTCGGCCTCGACCTCATCAATACCTACAACAATCAAGTCTAGTGAGTCTAAAGACTCAACATGTATATATCGTGAATAACAAGTAAATATATCCTAATATCGCATGCAACGTAAAAATATGATATCGTAAAGTGTACAGTGAAAGTAGTATCGTGAATAATTATAACTACGTGCATATATGAAAATCATACGTAAAAGCTTTGCTCAATAGAGCTCTGTCCTATCATATCATAATTTTCTGATAGAGATAATGTTTCTAAGCAAGTGGCCTATAACATAACGTGAACGTCTGATCAGACTAAACCATAATATACTGGGCGGTAGAGATCACTACAGCCCTTGGACTGGATATCCGTACCCATACATAATCGTAAACCGGTCGTAAGTCACCAGGAGGAGAGGTCCTCGGTTGCACCTACCAACTTCCAAACCCATAAACGTAAGGTGGCCACAAGACATATCGCATATATCTCAAAAACAAACATTTTATATTTTTGTGCACGTAGTATAACTATAACCTTGTTTTTACCGGATGAGTTGGATCGCTCCCAGGCTTGCTGCGACTTAATTCTAATATGTGGCACATGCAAATAATCTTATCCTGACCAAAACTTGACAATCGAACCAAAAACGAGACGATTAGGACCAGCAACTTAATTTTTCAATCATGGCTTCGTACCAAACCGAACCAACATTAAACTGACGTTTAGTCATGATTAAAAATACCCCTAACATACTGAAAAATATTCATGAGGACTGAAAACACGAAAATTGGTGAATGGAGGCCAAAATCATGAAACGCTCTTTCGAGAGTCACTTTGGCACATTGCACCCTAAATTCTTGTACGACCTCTAAACTCAACCAAATTACGAACGGCCAAAAACATGACTTTTCTAACTCATTAAGGTATTGTTCAGTCCAAGGCCATAGGCTAAAAGCAAAACAAGAACTCAAACCACCACCAAAACCGAGACCCAAAGCTGTTGTCAAAATACAACAGTAGCAGCTTGTGTGTTTGTGGTGTAAACTCTGAAATTAATAACCATTGGCTTGAACCACCGACCAAAAACTCTTACCAACATCCTAAGGCATGGCTTGGACTATGGCTAAGGGCTAAAAGCCAACCACAACCCAAGCAACCACCTAGGACAATCCAAGCTAATACCGAGAACACCCATTCTGTGCAGTGGGATGTATTGCATTGTTTTGTCATCTTAGATCGTTCCAGTGGCTACGTGATCAACCATGGCTCAATCTAGACATGATGAAGTGTTGAATGAACCATGGCTATGGGCTAGTAGCTAACCATCATCCATACAAACACTAAAAACCCGAAACTCACTCACACAGAAAAATGAAGAACCGAAATGCACTTGTGTTGTTGATGTGAAATTCTGATGGGTCCGTGAACCAAGCTTGGAAAGGACAACTTGGTCACGTCCTAGACATGTTAAGGGAGAGTTATAACCATGGCTACAGTCCCTAGGACAGCCAAGATTCAAACACGCACCTTAAACACCCAATGACAAAAAAACCGTGAACCAAATCTGTAGCTTGTGGAAATAGTTGTTGTCATGCTTTTATTTGAAATGTTTGGACTCAAACCAATGAACCAACAACACTCTAACACACTCCAAATTATGTCTAGATGCAGCCTTGAGTGCCTGGAACCGAACAACATCCTGAAATCAACAAAACTCAACAACCGTGAAGAGCAAGCCATTGGCCGAGAAGCATGTTCAGATTTTTGTAAAAACTTGCTGTAAACTTCGTGATGTCTCGTGATTCTTGATCATATACTGATTTAAAGTATCTAATATGATTTGATTGAAGAGCAAATAAACAACATATACATGCCTGGAATTTGTTTTTCCAAAAACAAATCAATACGATGAATACGAGCGGCGGAGCGGAGTGGATTTTCTTTCTTGTTTCAGCTTCTGCTGTCACGATTCTAAGCTGCTTTTTTTTCTGATGTTTTTCGAAGGTGAGAATGTGGGTTTGCTAGACACTGAATATGAGTGTTATAAGAGGTGTTAAAGGTGTCATAATATACATTAGGTTGGGGGTTACAAGTCAAGAAGTTGAAGGAATTTGAAATGCTTCTTCTTCTCTTGGCTGGCCGATTCTTTTCTTATTCTTGCTGTCTATACACGTTTATTTGCTAGCATGATGGATTGAGAAAGAATTAAGGTGTATTATTGTGTTTGAATTTACTAATAACTAATGAATTAAAGGTGATGAATTGTATTCACCTTAAAGGCTATTTGAGTGTAACTTAAATGGATTTACTACACTTTTAAATTGTCTTGACTGAAATTATTACTCATTTGCATAGTATATTATTATTTAAACTTTGCATTTTAATTGTTTATTGTTTTAAATACCCATTATACATTTTAGTGAATTAACACATTATTTAGAATAAACTCTTGCATGGCATTGCATGGTTTAAAATTTAAGTATTTAAATGCTATATTTAATTTCTTGAATATATTATACTTAGGTTAAGTCATCCCAATTTGTTTACACATTTTAATTTAAGCTTTAATTAAATATTGAACCTAAAAGAACTTATTTAATAACTTACCTGCAATTAATTTAATAAATCTTAAAACATTCTTTTTCTTTAAATTAAATTATTCTTTGACTTAAATTAAATTTAGGAGTATTTTTTTTCTTATTATTAATCTTATCTCTAATTTCCAAACTCCGGTCCGACCTCGCGTATTTATCCTGAAAAGATAAAACTAAACATCTACTTTTAAAATAAATAATCATGACTTAACAATTATAAAAATGAATTAAACACTTCGTATATTTATAGAAATTCATTTTTAATTTAAATAGTAACAATTATGCATGGCTTATACGCAATCGGCTGATTTAATTTATATAGTAATAATCATGGCTGATTTTTCGGGTTCTACAACTCTCCCCCCCTTAAAAGAAATTTCGTCCCTGAAATTAAATCTTACCGAATAACTCGGGATATTGACTCTTCATCTCTGGCTCAGATTCCCACGTAGCTTCCTCCTCCAAATGATTAAGCCATTTGACTTTCACTAGCTTGACCAATTTGTTCCGAAGCTTTTTCTCTTGCATGTCTAAGATTTGTACTGGTCTTTCCTCATAAGACAAGTTCGGAGTGAGCTGCAAAGGTTCAAAGTTCAAGACATGCGATGGATTCGCCATATACTTCCAAAACATGGAGACGTGAAACACGTTGTGTACTCCGGCCAGATTCGACGGAAGAGCAACACGATAAGCTAACGCCCCAACTCTGTCGAGGATCTCAAATGGTCCAATGAATCTCAGATTGAGCTTTCTTTCTTCCCGAACCGCATGACACCTTTCATCGGTGCTATCTTCACGAAAACATGGTCACCAACAGCAAACTCTATATCTCTCCTCCTCTGATCCGCATAACTCTTATGTCTACTATGAGCAGTCCTCATCCTATCACGGATCTTGACTACTATAACAGCAGTCTGCTGCACAATCTGCGGACCTAATTATGATCTCTCCCCTAATTCATCCCAATGAATAGGCGATCTACACTTACGGCCGTACAGTGCTTCATATGGAGCCATCCCTATAGACGATTGAAAACTGTTGTTATAAGTAAACTCCACCAGTGACAACTTTGATTCTCAACTCCCTGAGAAATCAAGAACACATGCACGGAGAAGATCCTCCAAAATCTGGATAACTCTCTCGGACTGACCATCTGTCTGTGGGTGGAAAGCTGTGCTAAACAACAACTTCGTACCCATAGCTGAATGTAGACTGTTCCAAAATGATTAAGTGAATCTAGGATCTCGGTCAGACACTATAGAAACAGGAATACCATGAAGTCTCACGACCTCCCGGATATACAACTCTGCATACTGAATCATGGAGAAAGTCGTCTTAATAGGCAAGAAGTGCGCTGATTTAGTAAGACGATCAACAATCACCCATATAGCATTTGACCCTCTGACTGACTTCGGCAAACCGACAACGAAGTCCATGGCAACATTCTCCCACTTCCACCCAGGAATAGGAAGAGGCATGAGCATACCTGCTGGTCTCTGATGTTCTGCTTTCACTAGCTGACACATCAGACACTCAGATACAAAACGTCTGATATCCCTCTTCATTCCGGGCCACCAATATAATAATTGCAGATCTTTGTACATCTTCGTACTCCCTGGATGAATAGAGTACGGCGACATATGGGCCTCAGCTAAAATATTTGCTCGAATAACATCGCTGCTAGGAACCCACATTCTGTCTCTGCATCTCAAAGGCACGTATGTTCTATTATTTCTGCATCGATCTCGTCATATTATGCGTTGTCTTGTTATTTATGCGTAAAAATACATGTGTGATGTGTAGAAGTTTGAGCAATGAGGTTTGGATCAATTTTGAAATGGTTTTTGGATCACAAATCTCGTTTTCGCTGTCATTTTTTAAAACTGCGATTTTCCGGTCGTGATTTTGAGAAAATTTTCAACATGAAAATTGTATAAATTTTTGATACCTTCGATTCGATAGTAAATTGGAAATAATTGGATAAATTATGAGTGAGTAATGGTGTTTTTCGTGGGACTGCTCAAACTGAATTTTTCAGAAAATTATGTATTGATGCGTTCTTGAAGTTTTATTGTTGCAGGCTTCGTTGGGGATCGACGGGTTATCGTTGCTGCGTATAGGTATTCCTAGTATGATGTTGGGTTGGTATTTGGTATGCCGGTTAGTGTCGATAGGCACTTGAGTTCACTAGAAGGCGTAGGGAACAATTTGGCGTCAAATTCCATGTTTTGAGTTGTATTGTGTCATAGGTTGGATATCGTCGCTTCGAGGTGTTTGTAGAGGTGGTGTCAATGTATTAGTAACCTAGGATGAGTCTCGAGGTGTCGGTTCATAGTCCGTACAATCATGTTTAGAATGTTGAGCATCACTTGTATTGAAATTTCGTTGGTTGCTCTCACCGAGGGTACACGGACCCATGCACGGGGTCCGTGCCTTTGTTTTCTTCGAAGTGTCAACTTGCAGTGTCTATACGGACCCCTACACGGACCTAGGCACGGGGTCCGTGCCTTCCCTTTTCTGCACACGTCTTTTACAGTACCTACACGGACCCTGAGCCGGACCTGGGCATGGGGTCCGTGTACTTCACTTTTGGGTGAAAAAAAAGATTATTGAAGGCTTTAGGTTCGGTGTCTTGGTTTAGTGCAATTGTTAACAAGGTCGAGTCACGGGAATTTTAGAAATCCTAAGGAAAATGAATGAGTTTGGGTGTAAGCACGATTACCTACGTCTAAGTTATGCAAGTTAAGTATTTAAATTCATGTTAGTATGTGCAGCAGCAGTCCCAAGCGAGATCCAACGAATCTCTCAACGCCAAGTAAGTATGTTCGACTTGCAAAGAAAATATTTTCAAGTTTTTGAGATATGCTAAATGTCTTGTGACCAATTTATGTATGTGGTTGGAAAGCGTTAAAGTGTGAACGGGGACCAACCCACCCCGTTAAAGCATGGACGGGTTTATATCAGGATTGGAAAGCGTTAAATCATGAACGGAGACCAATCCGCCCGTTAAAGCATGAACGGGAATCTCATGTATGTGGCAGTGGATTTTTTCCTGTCAGCCCAGTACTGTGGTTTAGTCTAATCAGGCGATTATGTTATGGGTCACTTCCTTTGAAACATGCCTCTATGCAAAATTATGAAGTTTTTGCATGTTCAAGTATGTACAAGTATGCAAGCATGTTAAGAAAAGTTTATGTACATTTTGGCACGTCTATGTTATATATGTATGTTCAAGTTTAGTGCAAGTTCAAGTTTCAAGTTATATATGCTTTATTTTAAAGTTGCATGTGGTTTTATTATGTAGTACTTGTTACTCCCAGTTTATACGTGTTGAGTCTTTAGACTCACTAGACTTGATCGATGTAGGTGAGGACGATTTCGAGGGGACTAGGGGTGGGGACCAAGGAGCAGGCTTGGACTGAGCAGGAGGCTAGACCCGAGGACCGCCCATGTTTTTAATGATATTTGCAATGTTTAAATACTCCGATTTTATGTTACAGTTTCAGGTTCAAGCAAATGTTTTTGGGAAACATTATTTTGAGATTTTTTTGTTGCAACAATTTTTGAGGGTGAACAGTTGTTTTATCAAATTTTGAAGGTTCACGATTTATTTAAGAAAATTTTTAATTTTTTCGCAAATTTTAAATAGTAAAAAGTACTTTATGTTACACCCCTCTTCCTTCAACATCCAAACAATGCACAACATTTTCAATTCTAGAATTTTGTAATGTATAATTAACACAAGGAGAAGAATGATTACCAACAATAATTGGTTCAACATCTGGAGTTAAATCAATTGATGTTTTCTCTTCAAGAGATATACAAAGAGGAACTTGTTCATGAATAGAAATAAACCAATGTAGATCATCATCAGATAAGATTTCAACAGGAGAAACTGGAACGTGTATCATATCCGGGACAAAAAATTGCATCAGAATCTTAACACTCAAACAATTAATATTCAGAAAATCTTGAACCTTATTGTACAACTCTTTGTATTTTTTTTTTGATCAGAAACTATGATTTAATATATTATAAAAAGTTGTTACAACTTTAGTGGATGAGCGGTCCACAATACATAGAATTCAAGCTTCTACAGTAGTCACCCTATAGCATTTTATCAAAAGTTAGCTAGCAATAGATAAAACTCCAATTCCTAACAAGGTCCCGAGACCGTCAGATGCTGAAAATGTGGTATATTGATTGTCCATGTCGCCACTCTGAATCTGACTTTCTCCATAAATCTTCCCACGAGTCTTCTCTATCCCTGAAGATTCTACTGTTTCGCTCCAACCAGATAGACCAAAAGATGCAATGAACGAATATATACCAAAATGTATGCAGTCCCTTCCCCTTTAGGAAACTCGGTTCCATTATGAACAAGTCTTTCGATCGTCTTGGGAAAATCCACTCGAATCCCAAGTGACGCATAACTTTGTTCCAAATTCTAGTCGCAAATGAACAATGCAATAAAATATGGTCTTGATCTTCATCAGCTTCCTTGCATTGCGTACACCACTGTGGTGATAATATAATTCCAGGCATTCGTTTCTGCACCGCATCAGAAGTCTGCAATTTTCCCAAACCCACAATCCAAGAAAACACCTTTACCTTTAGTGGTATATGTACTTGCCAGATGTTAGAATAGTATGGGAAAACATTTATTGAATTGTCTGAGAAGAAAGAGTTATAAAGAGAAGACACAGAAAAAACACCAGAAGGATCACCTAACCAGACACGAACGTCCCCTAACCCCACGCACAACCTAACTGAGTCTAAGACACCTAAAAGATCACTGAACTCTCCCAACTCTATGTCGTTTAACCCTCTTCTGAACCTCCCATTGAAAATTTGATACTCCCTGATTATCGAAAATGGAGTAGAAGGGGTTGATTGGCTTGTTGATCGACAGTGAAAGACGGAAGAGATTAGGAAACAACTCTCTAAAGGACACCACACCCACCCACCTATCCTCCCAAAAACGTAGGAGGCTGGTTGGTTCAACTCAAAAATCAAGAACTTCATTCTTAATTCCCAATCATGCTCGGATTTTTCTCGGTTCAGGGGTAGGAATGCGGTGGTCACTCTACAGAGATTTGCTAACAGGAGAGGACGATTCCTAGAGATCTCAAGGTTTAACTCGCTGGGAAAGAAACGGATCATCATTGTGCCAAGCGGTTTCAACTCTCAAGGGTGGCTAAGGATCTCAAATATCCTTAATAAATTATTGGAAGGGAATGCTCAGAGGGGGAATGCTCCGAGGACGGAACAAGCTACTCGTGATAGTGGAAAAGAAACAACCAGAGTTGATCGTACTCAACAGGCAGTCTGGAATGAAGAAGGGATGTACTGCCAAGAACTGAAGAAGATTGAGAAGGACAGTGGAACGAATAGCCTTGAAAGGAAATGGAAAGAGGCCCTGATTGTCACTAAAGGAAGAGCTAACGTCTCATGGGAAAAGATTGCAGCGATATTAGGCAAGGATGTCAAGAGGAGGATCGAAATTTATCCTTTCCAAGACAACAAAGCAGTTTGGTGGCCTGCAAGTCTAAAGGAATTCTCCTATTTTGCTCAACGGCAACGAGGATTCTTTGACGGTGGAGTTTCACTAGCTTTTGAGGAATGGAGTCCTAATATCAATTTAGCTGATACGGCTTACAAGTGATGTAATAGTTGGATCAGGATATTGGTTTATCATGGAATTTATGGACGCCTGAAAACTTCAAAACTATTGGGGATCGATGCAGGGGATTGATGGAGATCAGCAATGATACATTAACTTTCCGACAACTAGGTGCAGCCAAGATAAAGGTTAAAGGAACTAGAGATGGATTTATTCAGAACAGAATGTCTATACTCTTAATGGAGAAAGCTCGAATGTTACAATTACTGTTGATTCCTTCGATCTTAAGGCTTACGAATCTTACACTAGACAAACTTATGCCCAAGTTCTGATTAATGGCAAGCGTACAACGGTAGGGTGGGGAAATTCAAATATTCACACGACCAGCGAAGATAAGGGGGAGCTTACTTTCTGTCACAAGGGTAAGTTGGGGGAAGAGCAAAGGACTTCGCCTTCAATTTCAGCGAAAGAAGGGCCATCAGACAACTCAATGTCAGCTAATCATCGGATGGGAAGAAAGGTAGAAAAGATACTGAAATGGATTGTACCAAAAGATATAGAGGATTTCACACATTCTCCAATTCAATCAGTTTCCACCAACGAAGTTGAGGACATGAACCAACTTAAGACTAACACCGATCCAAACAAGTTATTGCCATCTTACGAACACACCTACGGCAGAAGGAATAACAAACCAATCAACAAGGATGTGGTGTTCACTGAAGACAGAGGGAGATTGGACATGGATGACTTGATCAAGGAGGATTTGAGCAAGACTGGGGAAATCGATCTTGATGATGAAGAGGACTATAATTTTGGTGAACAACAAGACGACATTAGGGAAGACAATCTTTATTTTTCGGAGGATGGAAGCGAAATATCAACGTATGCAGAACTCAATGCCAATACCGATACAGATGATGTGGAGGCTCGTGAATTGTTCACACAGAAAGATGAAATCTCAGAGCCATCTCTTCTAGAAAACACTAAACCTCTAGTGGGTAAGGTATTTTCTTGTCTCCATTCATCGAGTCTTAATCATTCTTTCAAACTTCACGCTCTTTTTCCCGCGTCTTTTTCTGCTTTGGGGTTTTCGAGTGGGTTTTTAGGAGGAGTGCAATCACACATACATGACAAGTCGGGTTCCGAGAATGAAGCTTCAAAAAGAACGTGGTGAAGGTCAGTTGTAGGGATGAAAAGGAAATTGAGTATTTGGGAACAAGGTACAATTCGAAGAAGGATTACAAAAATATTTCGGGCACCTTGAGAAAAGAATTGAGCAGGCGTAAATGGGGGATTAATTATGAGAAAGGTTCGAGTTCGAAGGGAGCAAACCGTTTGTGTAGAGGCCCGAAATTCGTATTTGAAAATTTGCAGAAAAATTTAAAATTTTATATTTAAATAAATAAAATGCCTCATTCATAAAATGTACTGATAAAAAGATTCAATGTTTAAAGTGGCAGCGGAATAAAAGTTTAAATGTCAAAATAGCAGCGGAAGTAAATATCTGTTTCAAAACAACTTAAAATAATTTGTCGTGATATAAATGAGTTTGCATTAAAATGATAAATAAACTGATAAATGAGGTACTCGGGTTCCTACTACTGCCGACCCAAGCTAACTCACTGGTCCACGCCCTCGGTTCCGACCTCATCAGTACCTACAACAATCAAGTCTAGTGAGTCTAAAGACTCAGCATGCATATATCGTAGATAACAAGTAAATATATCATAAAATTTCATGCCGTGTAAAGATATCATGTCGTAAAGCGTAACGTGAAAATATCTTGTCATGAGTAATTATAAGTACGTACATAACTGAACTGAAAATCTTAAGTGAAATGTTTACTCGATAGAGCCCTATCATGAAATAGTATATAATAATTTTCTGTTGAGATTATGTTCTACGCAAGTGGCCCATGAACAGAACTGAACTGAATCGGCTGATCACACTAATACCACAGTATACTGGGCGGTAGAGATCATCACAGCCCTTGGACTGAATATCCCTACCAATAAATGAATTGAACTGAACCGGTAAGTGACCACCGGGTGAAGTAATAATCCCATGATAAGCTGCTATCCCATGAAGTGAGGTGGCCACAAGCAATATTGCATATATCTCAAAATTGAACTTTTATATTTTTGCACGTAATATAATTAAATAACATAATTAAATATCCTGTATTATTTTACCAAATGGGTTGGATTGTTCCCAGGCTCGCTGCAACCTAATTTTAACATGAAAAATATGCAAAAGATTTTACTTGACCAAAACTTGTAATTGAATCCAAAAACGAGACAATTACGCCCAATAGACTTAGTATTTAATCATGACTTCGTGCCAACCCGAACCAACACCGAACCATCATTTAGTCATTAAAAAATACACCTAAAATGATGAAATAATGCTTCTAAAATTTCAGTACCTCGAAATCTGGTGAATGGAGGCCAAAACATGAAACGCTTTTTCGAGAGTCACTTTGGCACATTGCACCGTAAATTCTCGTACGACCTCTAAACTTAACCGAATTACGAACGGCCAAAAACATGACCTTCCTAACTCGATGAGGTACTGTACAGTCCAAGGTCGTAGGCTAAAAGCTAACCAAGAACTTGAACGAGTTTTGAACCGGAGCACCAAGTTGCTGTCCAAAATTACAGCAGTAGCGCTTGCTCTTGCATGCTTTGTTTTCGAGACTCTTGGCCATTTAGGTCTTTAACCACTGACCACAGTCTCTTACCAACATCCTAAGGTGTGGTTTGAACGATGGCTAAGGGCTCTAGGTCAGCCACAATACAAGAAACACCAGAAACATCACCACGCTTGCAACCGAGAACCAAACTGCACGCGTGGGACGTCTTGCTTGTTCTTGTCGTCATGTATCATTCCAGTGGCCATAGGCTCGACCATGGCATGATCTAGACATCATGAGGTCTTAGCTAAAAAGCAACCAAGATCCACACGAATCCTCAAACCCGAAATTACACATGCAAGAAAAAGAAAAGATTCGAAGGGGCTGTTGTGTGTTGTTTGTTTTAAAACCGATGGGAACGTGAACCAAGCCGTGGAAGGGCATCTTGGTCACGTCCTAGACAAGTCAAGGAAGGGTCCTAACCGTGGTTACAGGCCCTAAAGCCAACCAAGATTCGAACCTCCCTGAACAATCAAAAACCTGAATTTTTGAGACTCAACTTGCAACTATGGAGAGTTGCTGTCCAATCTCTTTCTCCAGCGTGTTGGGGACTTGAACAAATGGACCAACCTGATCCAAACTCACCTTAGTACATGCCTAGATGCAGCCCTGGTTGCCTGGAATCGAGCCAAACCCTGAAACACCAAAACTAGCCAAAACCGTGAGGCACAATGGAAGAGCCGAAAAATTCTGCACAATGTTTTTCGAAAATTGCTTGTCATGATTTCGGTTTTGCTTCATGATTCATGCACATATGATGTTTTAAAATAATAATAGGACTTGATTGAAGAGAAAAGAATGATAGAAACATGCCTTGGATTTGTTTGAAACGAAAACAAATCAATTACGACGACACGACGCGGAGGATACGGAGTTGCTTCTCTTGTTTTTCTCTCTTGTTTTCTTCTAGGAGACTCACGATTTTTCTTTCTGAAATTTTCAGAATTTTCGAAATTTTGGAGAGGAGAGAAGGTTAGGAATGAAATGGGGAAGTTGCAAAATATTTGGGAGATAGAATGGCAAGGTAGAAACTTTTCTATCCTTGAGTTGAGAGATAAGGGAAAAGATTTGATTTGATTGGATTTAAGTGAAGGGGTGGCCGATTTTAGTCTATCAAATACAAGGTAGAAAATTGCTTAATTGATTAATTATTGAAGATTAAATGATGGGGAAATATCTACCAAGTGAAGATTAAAGAAATGAATGAAGGGAAATGAGTTGTCAAATATTTTTGAATCTAGAATAGGGATGGCCGAATTTTCCAATAAAATGAGGGTAGGGAATTGCTTAATTACTAATTAATGAGGATTTAAAAATTGAATGAATTATTTATCAAGAAAGGGATAAGGAAAGGAAATCAAATAATAGTGAGTTGTAAATTCCATAACAAATCTTCGAAGGTGGCCGAAATTTTCATGATAAATGGGGATGAAATATTGCTTAAATATTAATTAGTGGTGAATAAAATTTGGAGAATTATCTATCAAGAAAATGGTAAGGAAAGATATCCAAATGGAGAGTTGTCAAATATTTTTAAACCCAAATGTGTAGTGGCCGAAATCTTGATAAAATGAGAGAAAAATATTGTTAAATATTGTATTTTAAATCTTTAAAGTTTAATCTACCCATTAAGTATTTTAGTGAATAAATAAATTAGTTTAGGATGGTAATTATCTTGCATGCATTGCTAATTCTTTAAGTTAAATTACTAACATATTAAGTTTAAATTCTTTAATTAAAATAAGCCTAGATTAACTTATCTCAATTGGTCACATATTTTAATTTAGACTTTTAAATTAAATTATTGGACATAAAGAAACTTATTTACTACTTATCTCAAGTTAATTAAATAAATCCTTAAACATTCTTTTATTTTAAAATGACTTATTATTTATCTTAAATAAATTCTAGGAAGGTTTTCTTAATATTAAGTTTTATCTTAATACTCCAACTCCAATCCGACCTCGCTTATTTAACTGAAAAGATAGAACTAAACTTATGCGATTTAAAATAAGGTAGAAAATTGGATTTGATTTGATTGGATTTAAGTGAAGGGGTGGCCGATTTTAGTCTATCAAATACAAGGTAGAAAATTGCTTAATTGATTAATTATTGAAGATTAAATGATGGGGTAATTACTACCAAGTGAAGATTAAAGAAATGAATCAAGGGAAATGAATTCTTTAAGTTAAATTACTAACATGTTAAGTTTAAATTCTTTAATTAAAATAAGCCTAGATTAACTTATCTCAATTGGTCACATATTTTAATTTAGACTTTTAAATTAAATTATTGGATAGAAAGAAACTTATTTACTACTTATCTCAAGTTAATTAAATAAATTCTTAAACATTCTTTTATTTTAAAATGACTTATTATTTAACTTAAATAAATTCTAGGAATGTTTTCTTAATATTAAATTTTATCTTAATACTCCAACTCCAATCCGACCTCGCTTATTTAACTGAAAAGATAAAACTAAACTTATGCGATTTAAAATAAATAATCATGACTAACAACTTTAAAAATGCTTTAAATAATAAAGAAATAATTTTTAATTTAAATACTAGAAATTATGCATGGCTTATACGTAGTCTGATTTAACGGGTTCTACAACTCTCCCCCCTTAAAAGAAATTTCGTCTCCGAAATTCACATATCATCGATAAACAAAAAGTTTAGACTCTTAATTCTAGAATCCTAATAATCCACGCTTCCGAAGCGTTACTCTGATAAGATAAATATTAAGCTGTCCTTACGTCTCCTCAATCCTAAATAAATTTGTCTACCAAAATCCTCGTTTGTGAATCGCAACTTAAAACAACTTATGGTGACTTAGTTCTATTTAACTATAGCCCCAAATTTTGACTTATCCCGCAATTCCTAATACTAGAGATGGATGTCCAAATTTAACGCACCTTAATTTTCTTATAATATACCCAAGATGTTCATTGACCTATTATATTCCAATATTGAAATCTTAACGGCATCCCTTCTTAACTTTATTGACTTCTATTGATGCAAACACGGATGTTCAAGCTCCAAGGAAAGCATGGGACCCTTTAGAGTTGTTGGAGGGACCAATCACGAGGGGACGATCGAAGAGATTCAAGGAAGCAATGCAGGGGCTTATGAGCAAGGAGGAAGGACTTACAAGCGAGGTGCAAAGTGCTGGAGGGTTTTCGATGCATGGGAGTGAGTTTGGAAGTCACAAGAACATTATTCAAGTGATAAATGAAGAAGAGGCCAGAAGCATCGGCGCCCGAGCGCCACATGTACTGCCCGCGGAGAAAACTTACAGAAAGCCTCGCGCCCGAGCGGTAATAATCTACCGCCCGAGCGCGAATAGTCCAGAGCCCTCGGCGCTCGAGCGGTAATTTCCTACCGCCTGAGCGCGCATCTTTTTCGAGAATATTTTAATTTCCTACTTTAGAGTTTTATTTTGAGAGGTAACTAGATTCTAGTAATCTTTTTGATATGTAAACCATATTGGACGAAATTTTACACACAATTCAGATTTCATTATTTTGATTTTTATCAAAGTTTAGAGTTTTTCTCTCAAACGTTCAAAGCTTCGCTTTGTTATTCAGAAATCAAACTTATCAAAGTTTTTAACTTTGTGGCGTTTGTCGATCGTGCTTGTGCGGATTGTCGTCGACTAGTTCTTCGAAGGTTCGTTATAATTTCGATTGTTTATCTCGTGATTATTTGTTGCTAGACTTTTCATAGTTTAGAGGTGAATATCACAACACAGACACTTGATTCAAAAGATCGGGACAACAACGATTCTTTGTTTGATATTGAATTGAGGGCGCGATTTGATTTTAATCGTGTTTGCTATTCATTCGTACAAAGATTCACATCATTTGGTATCAGAGCATAGGTTTATTGAAATCAAGTAAGTTATCTTGTTAAATTTCAGATCTGTGTTATTTCTTCAATCGTTTTCAGATCTGTTTCGTTCTAACGTTATTCAATTTTCGTGAAACAGCGTTTCTCGAAAATTAGGTCAATTTTCTTCAATTTTTTTTGGGATTTTCGAGTTGTACTCAGCCTAAAAAAAAAAATTACAAAATTTCGAAAATTTGCCTACACAATTGTTTTGGTATATTGTTCTATTCCCTTTAGAGAGTCATATTCAATTGTCTCTCACAGTCAAAAAAAAAAGAGAAAAAAATATTCCCTATATTCGAATTTCTTGTCTACACAGTCCAATTGAGTCGGTCACATTTGTTCACAAGTTTGAACCTTGATTGTTTGATATACCCAGAATACAAAGCTTGAGCACTTCCAAGAGAGTTTTCAAAATTTGAGTGATACACTTGAGTGCGAGTGACTTTTCTTTGGAGTGAACTGTGAGTATTTGTTGTGAGCAAACAAAATTGTGAGAAAAGACGAGTGAATTTCTTTGGAGTGACCGTGAGCATTTGGGTGAGGATTATTTTATTTCTACTAACATTTTCTTGCAGGTACAAATTTGACATTAAATGGAGAGGGAGGTAGGAGGTAGTTCGAATTCGGGGTTGTCTAAGGCCCAAATAGATGCGTTGTTTGTGGATTTTAGTAGGATGATGACGACCCAAATGGAGTCGTTGCATGAGAGGTTGGATAAACTTGAGGTTAGTGTTAGTGGGGGTAAACCTAAGCCTATGGATTTGGGTAGAGATGATGAGGAGTATGATCTGGGAGGAGGCGATGAGAGTCAAAATGAGAATTGGGCTAGGAATGGAGGAGGTAGAGGATTTGGTAGAGGAAAAAGGGAAGCCATGCGGGGTAGATATGAGGAGACTAGGGAAGATGGTCACATGGGTAGCATTAAGATGAAAATTCCATCGTTCCATGGGAAATCTGACCCGGAGGCATACCTAAAGTGGGAAAAGAGGGTAGAGTTCGTATTTGAATGTCACCACTACTCCGAACAAAAGAAGGTGAGGTTGGCGGTGGTTGAATTCTTAGACTATGCTCTTATTTGGTGGGATCAATTAGTGACCACTAAAAGGAAGTATAATGCGAGACCCATTGAGTCTTGGGATGAGATGAAGAGGGTCATGAGGAAGAGGTTTGTGCCTAACCACTATTATAGGGAGATGTTTAAGAGGTTACAAACTTTGAGGCAAGGGTTGAAGAGTGTGGAGGACTACTATAAGGAGATGGAGGTAGTCATGATTAGGGCAAATACCGAGGAGGATAGCGAGGCGACCATGGCACGTTTTCTTTGTGGTTTGAACAGGGAGATTCAAGATCAAGTGGAGCTTAGGCACTACTTGGATCTAGACGAGATGGTGCAAATGGCCATAAAGGTGGAGCAACAACTCAAAAGGCGTGGAGTTGGCCGCGCCAATCAAGGTGGGAGTTCGTCAACTTCTTGGTGACCAAACGTGGCAAAACGTGATGAAAGCAAGTTGTGGACAAAGCCCAAGGTTGAGACTAAGCAAGAGGCGCCTAAACAAGGAGTGCAAGGTAAATCTGAAACTCCTCTTAATCGAGCTAGAGATACTAGATGTTTTAGGTGTCCAGGGTTGGGTCATATTGCTAGTGAGTGTCCTAATAAGAGGGTGATGATTTTAAATGACTATGGTGAGTATGAGTCGCATAGTGAGGGTGATGATGATGATGAGATGCCTGCGTTAGAGGATCCTGATGAGGAATATGAGGCGGTTGTAGGTGAAGCATTAGTGACTAGGCGTATCATGAGTGCCCAAGCCAAGGAGGAGGAGACTAACCAAAGGAAAACTTGTTCCATACTAGGTGTTTTGTGAATGGCAAGGTTTGCAACCTTATCATAGATGGGGGAAGTTGTACTAATGTGGCTAATAGTGAGATGGTAGAAAAATTGAGTTTACCTACATTAAAGCATAGTCAACCATATATGCTTCAATGGTTGAATGATTGTGCGGAGGTGAAGGTGAACAAACAAGTTTTGGTGTCATTTTCTATTGGGAAGTATGTTGATGAGGTCTTGTGTGACGTTGTACCCATGCATGCATGTCATATTTTGTTGGGTAGACCTTGGCAATATGATAGGCGTGTGTCACATGATGGGTTTAAGAATAAGTACTCATTTGTCTTGAAGAAGGAAACCATTGTATTACTTCCTTTGTCTCCAAAGCAAGTGTTGGAGGACCATTTGAAAAAAAAGAAGAGAGATGAGGCCGAAAGAAAGAGTGAAATAAAAAGTGAGGTGGCCTTGGAGAATAAAAAGGAAATGGCTAAAAAAAAGAATGATCAAAATAGTGATATAGCCATACAAAAAAAGAATGAGAGGAAAGAAAATGAGAGGAAAGATGCCAAAAAGAAAACATATATGGCCCAAAAAAGTGAGTTGAAACACTTGATGCACACACATGAACCACTTGTGTTGATTATTTATAAAGAGATCCTCTTTAACACAAGTGATATAGCCGGATCCCTTCCGAGCATTGTTGTTTCACTTTGCAGGAATTTGATGATATATTTCCGGAGGAGCTACCTCAAGTACTACCACCATTGAGGGGGATTGAGCACCAAATTGATTTGGTACCCGGAAGTGCATTGCCAAATCGTCCAGCTTATAGGAGCAATCCGGAGGAGACCAATGAGCTTCAACGGCAGGTAAGTGAGTTGTTAGATAGGGGTTTTGTGCGTGAGTCCATGTCACCTTGTGCCGTACCTGTTTTATTAGTTCCTAAGAAAGATGGCTCATGGCGTATGTGTGTAGATTGTAGGGCAATTAATAACATTACCATTAAGTATAGGCATCCCATACCTAGACTAGATGATATGTTAGATGAATTGCATGGTGCTTGCATATTTAGCAAAATTGATTTGAAGAGTGGTTATCACCAAATTAGGATGAAGGAAGGTGATGAGTGGAAAACTGCTTTTAAAACCAAATACAGGTTATATGAGTGGATGGTCATGCCTTTCGGCTTAACTAACGCTCCTAGCACCTTTATGAGGTTAATGAACAATGTTTTGCGTTCGTACATAGGAAAATTTGTTGTTGTTTATTTTGATGATATCCTAGTATATAACAAAGACTTGGATGAGCATGTTAATCACTTGAAACTTGTGCTAATCACACTAAGGGCTGAAAATCTATATGCTAACTAAAAGAAATGTGATTTTTGTACAAACAAACTTGTCTTTCTTGGTTTTGTGGTAAGCTCACAGGGGATACAAGCTGATGAAGACAAGGTAAGTGCTATTCGAGATTGGCCAACGCCTACTACTGTTGGTCAAGTTCGAAGCTTCCATGGCCTTGAAAGCTTCTATAGGAGGTTTGTAAATGATTTTAGCACATTGGCAGCACCAATGACAGCGGTTATTAAGAAGAACGTTCCATTCTGTTGGGGCGAGGAGCAAAAGAAGTCTTTTAATCTTATTAAGCAAAATTAATTAATGCTCTTTTACTTGTTTTACCTGATTTTTCTAACACTTTTGAAATTGAATGTGATGCTTCAGGGGTAGGTATCGGTGGAGTTTTGATGCAAGGCGGACGGCCGGTGGCATACTTTAGTGAGAAGCTCAATGGAGCAGCGCTGAATTATCCCACGTATGATAAGGAGTTCTACGCACTTGTGAGGACCTTAGAGACGTGGCAGCACTACTTGAGGCCTAAGGAGTTTGTCATTCACACGGATCATGAGTCTCTTAAGCACCTTAAGGGGCAGCAGAAGTTGAACAAGCGGCATGCCAAGTGGGTAGCATTCATTGAAACATTCCCCTACATCATAAAGTACAAACAAGGTAAGGAAAATGTAGTGGCCGACGCACTATCACGGAGGTACGTACTAATCTCTACCTTGGAGTCAAAAATTTTGGGGTTTGAGCATGTGAAGGAATTGTATGTGCTAGATGAGGATTTTAAGAGCTTGTTTGAAACTTGTATGCATGGCCCACATGAAAAATTTTATTTGCATCATGGTTTCTTGTTTAGAGAAGATAGGTTGTGCATTCCTAAATCATCCATTCGTGAACTACTTGTTAGGGAGGCACATGAGGGTGGTTTGATGGGACATTTTGGTGTGGCTAAAACTTTAAGTGCCCTGCATGAACATTTCTATTGGCCACACATGAAACGTAATGTTGAGCGTGTTTGTGAGAAAAACATAACTTGTAGACAAGCTAAGTCTAGGACACTACCACATGGATTATATACACCACTTCCCGTCCCTAGTGAACCTTGGGTTGATATCTCTATGGACTTTGTTTTGGGGTTGCCTAGGACAAAGAAGGGGAGAGACTCTATATTTGTTGTTGTGGATAGGTTTTCTAAGATGGCATACTTTATAGCTTGTCATAAGACTGATGATGCCTCTAACATTGCGGATTTGTTCTTTAGAGAAGTCGTTAGGTTGCATGGCATGCCTAGGACTATTGTGTCTGACCGTGATGTTAAATTCTTAAGTTACTTTTGGAAAACACTATGGGCTAAACTTGGCACCAAATTACTGTTTTCTACGACCTGTCATCCTCAAACTGATGGTCAAACTGAGGTAGTTAATAGGACGTTAGGAACTTTATTACGTGCTATTCTTAAAAAGAACTTAAAGAATTGGGAAAATTGCTTGTCATTTGTTGAATTTGCTTATAATCGTTGTGTGCATTCTACTACTAGCTATTCGCCATGTGAAATTGTATATGGTTTTAATCCTTTGACTCCGTTGGATTTGATGTCTTTACCTGTGAGTGAAAGGTTAAACTTGGACGGCAAAAAGAAGGCTGAATTTGTTAGGGGGTTGCATGAAAAGGCCAAAGCCAACATTGAGAAGAAGAATGAACAATATGCTAAGCAAGCCAACAAAGGGAAGAAGAAGGTGATATTTGAGAAGGGGGATTGGGTGTGGCTACACTTGAGGAAGGAAAGGTTCCCCGATAAGAGACGTTCAAAGCTATTACCTAGGGGTGATGGACCATTCCAAGTCCTTGAAAGGATCAATGACAACGCCTACAAACTCGATCTACCGGATGAGTATAACGTGAGTTCTACTTTTAATGTTAGTGACTTGTCGTTGTTTGATGTAGGTGACGACCTGGATTTGAGGACAAATCCTTTTCAAGAAGGGGAGGATGATGCAAACACGGATGGTCAAGCTCCAAGGAAAGCATGGGACCCTTTAGAGTTTCCGGAGGGACCAATCACGAGGGGACGATCGAAGAGATTCAAGGAAGCATTGCAGGGGCTTATGAGCAAGGAGGAAGGACTTACAAGCGAGGTGCAAAGTGCTGGAGGGTTTTCGATGCATGGGAGTGAGTTTGGAAGTCACAAGAACATTATTCAAGTGATAAATGAAGAAGAGGCCAGAAGCATCGGCGCCCGAGCGGCCAAAGATTACCGCCCGAGCGCCACATGTACTGCCCGCGGAGAAAAATTACAGAAAGCCTCGCGCCCGAGCGTTAATAATCTACCGCCCGAGCGCGAATAGTCCAGAGCCCTCAGGGCTCGAGCGGTAATTTCCTACCGCCCGAGCGCGCGTCTTTTTTGAGAATATTTTAATTTCCTACTTTAGAGTTTTATTTTGTGAGGTAACTAGATTCTAGTAATCTTTTTGATATGTAAACCATATTGGACGAAATTTTACACACAATTCAGATTTCATTATTTTGATTTTTATCAAAGTTTAGAGTTTTTCTCTCAAACGTTCAAAGCTTCGCTTTGTTATTCAGAAATCAAACTTATCAAAGTTTTTAACTTTGTGGCGTTTGTCGATCGTGCTTGTGCGGATTGTCGTCGACTAGTTCTTCGAAGGTTCGTTATAATTTCGATTGTTTATCTCGTGATTATTTGTTGCTAGACTTTTCATAGTTTAGAGGTGAATATCACAACACACACACTTGATTCAAAAGATCGGGACAACAACGATTCTTTGTTTGATATTGAATTGAGGGCGCGATTCGATTTTAATCGTGTTTGCTATTCATTTGTACAAAGATTCACATCATCTATCCTGGGGTAAAACCCTTAAAAGTTAAACCTTTTCTCAACCTCATAATAATATTAGACTAAGATAATTGAATCGAATCTTTATCTTACCGCACCAAACTTACATAACCTAACTATTTAGAAGTACATCCCAATATAATGTTGTTGCAAATCTTAAGTTCGAGTGGTCTTAATCCATAAAACCCAAAATATACGATACCGATCTTCCACCTAAATAATAAAATTATTCTAGCACCAATTACATGCTTAAACTATTTCTTTTTCAATTAGAATAAAGTTGAGACCTAAGACCCTTGGACTTTCCTTATTGAAGCGAATATCGCATTCTTACATATCCTTAATGCTTAATTAATACTAGCGTATAAAACTTAATAAATTCTCCTATGATAATGATGGGCTAACTTTAATAAATCAAATTCACTTATAACCCATAATTTCTAGAATCCCCATATCAAGATTTCAGATTTATTACTCGATAAAAATATTAATATCCGTTCATTGGCAACTTATGTTAACCACCACAAATTCTCTTTTGTTTTTATTTCACCCTAAATTTCCGTACGAACACCTATTTCATAAACTTAAAATTCAAGCTTACGCGACCAAAATAGTATTAGATAACACAATCTCAACACACATATTCATTTATTCTCAAGTTTCTCAATGACTTCCAAAAATTCCTTAAAACCAGGTGTCTACCTCAAATCATATATACGTCTATCAAGTAATCTAACCATCGATCGTACCCAATTTTTTTTTTTTTTTGAAAAATTAAATTACAACAAAGGTATAATTTTAACTCTTAAGATCGTGATTAAAAATTATGATTCATCAAACTTAAATTCCCAAATTTTTTAGTTAGCTCCATATCTGTTCTTATAACTTAACTAACTGATCAACTTTATCTTAGATTGTTATCACTCTAAATTCTTAATTTGTCACAGTATTAATTCACTAGAGCTTGAACTTTCAAGCCAAATGTTGATTCATCCTACAATGTCCTTGGTTACCATTCCTTATAACCTTATAACCCAATTGTTTCAAGGTTCTAGATATCCCTTCAAACCTAAATCATCAAATTTCATATCTTTTAAACCATTCGCTTCTCACTTACTGCTAACCAAGTCCCCAAATTTCTTAAAAATTGCAAAATTAGTTCTTACTTTCTCGAATATTATCCGATTTGTCCTTAATCTCGAGAATACAACAATTACCCATAAGTTGTTGGCGTTCTTAATTCCATTCAATAGGTTTCCCGTAACATAAAGTTCAATGATCTTAAGCTTATTAAACCAAAAATCAAATCTCATAACCTCGAAAATTACTGATTTAACTCAATTGTTCCTCCAAAATTCGAATTTAATCCTCAAAATATTCAGAATTTGCAATTTGGTCCTTAAAGTTCTCGAAAATTATCATTTTGGCCCTACAACCCTACGAAATTTGCATTTCTGGTTCCCATAAAATTTTCAATTTTAGCCTCATTAAACCTTAAAATTCTCAAAACTCATAATTTAATCCCAAAATTCGATAAACTCGAAAATAGTCTCTTAGAATTTCATTTTTGCACTTAGGTCCTCAATTATTAGTTATTACAATTAGGTCCTTAAAATTCTCAATTCATGCAATTCAATCCTTAAATCCAAATGAGAAGAGCATGCATCCTAAATAAATTCTACGTTTTTATACTTCCAAATTTAGTCGTAGTCCCGAATCATTAATCCTTACATGAAATTCTCAAAAACTAACTAAACTAGCAACCGCGAACCATCAGTAGTTTCTTAGAAAATCTACAAGTTCCAAGAGCATTTATAATCTTCAAGATTAACTTATGATCCAAAAAGTAGAACATCAGTACTACTAGCCAAAAATCAATATAAACAATCCATTATTTCTTTAAATTTAAGTATGTACTGCATAATTAAAGTCTTGATGTAACGACCCATTACAGGCCCAGTGGACCGCCCATACGGCCCACTGCCAACCGACCCAAGGCTATCCCGATCTTGGGCTCCCTCTATGGGGCCTTTGTCCCTCACGGGCTTTCCATAGGCGTCGTATGGTTACTCATAGAACTTCTATAGTCCAGGCTATAGTTTGTGCCTTCCAAGAATGGAACCCAAGTACCTATATATCCATGTGGTCTTAGGTTCGATCCTGGGGAGGCACAAACTTAAGTTCATGGGCTTAAGAGTTCTATGAGTAACCATACGACGCCTATGGAAAGCCCGTGAGGGACAAAGGCCCCATAGAGGGAGCCCAAGATCGGGATAGCCTTGGGTCGGTTGGCAGTGGGCCGTATGGGCGGTCCACTGGGCCTGTAATGGGTCGTTACAATAAAAGGCGCCTTTTATTGTAACGACCCATTACAGGCCCAGTGGACCGCCCATACGGCCCACTGCCAACCGACCCAAGGCTATCCCGATCTTGGGCTCCCTCTATGGAAAGCCCGTGAGGGACAAAGGCCCCATAGAGAGAGCCCAAGATCGGGATAGCCTTGGGTCGGTTGGCAGTGGGCCGTATGGGCGGTCCACTGGGCCTGTAATGGGTCGTTACAATAAACTAGCTCAATTGGTACAAGATATGTTGCCAAGTACCTTATATCCAGGGAGGTCTTGGGTTCCATTCTTGGAAGGCACAAACTATAGCCTGGACTATAGAAGTTCTATGAGTAACCATACGACGCCTATGGAAAGCCCGTGAGGGACAAAGGCCCCATAGAGGGAGCCCAAGATCGGGATAGCCTTGGGTCGGTTGACAGTGGGCCGTATGGGCGGTCCACTGGGCCTGTAATGGGTCGTTACAATAAAAGGCGCCTTTTATTGTAACGACCCATTACAGGCCCAGTGGACCGCCCATACGGCCCACTGCCAACCGACCCAAGGCTATCCCGATCTTGAGCTCCCTCTATGGGGCCTTTGTCCCTCACGGGCTTTCCATAGGCGTCGTATGGTTACTCATAGAACTTCTATAGTCCAGGCTATAGTTTGTGCCTTCCAAGAATGGAACCCAAGACCTCCCTGGATATAAGGTACTTGGCAACATATCTTGTACCAAATTTGGTACAAGATATGTTGCCAAGTACCTTATATCCAGGGAGGTCTTGGGTTCCATTCTTGGAAGGCACAAACTATAGCCTGGACTATAGAAGTTCTATGAGTAACCATACGACGCCTATGGAAAGCCCGTGAGGGACAAAGGCCCCATAGAGGGAGCCCAAGATCGGGATAGCCTTGGGTCGGTTGGCAGTGGGCCGTATGGGCGGTCCACTGGGCCTGTAATGGGTCGTTACACTTGACACAAAACATTTCATGAAAACATGCTGTTAAAATATTTCATGCTTTAAACGAAATGCGTAAACGTAAAACTTACAGACCGAAGACGTGACTTCGTGAGCTTCTCGAGATCAGTAGTAGTACAACCCTTTACAAGAACCTGGCTCTGATACCAACTTTAGAGGCCAGAAATTCGTATTTGAAAATTTGCGGAAAAAATTTAAAATTTTATCTTTAAATAAATAAAATGCCTCATTCATAAAATGTATTGATAAAAAGATTCAATGTTTAAAGTGCCAGCGGAATAAAAGTTCAAATGACAAAATAGCAGCAGAAGTAAATATCTATTTCAAAACAACAATTTAAAATAATTCGTTGTGATAAAAATGAGTTTGCATGAAAATGATAAATAAACTGATAAATGATGTCCTCGGGTTCCTACTACTGTCGACCCAAGCTAGCTCACTGGTCCACGCCCTCGGTTCCGACCTCATCAGTACCTACAACAATCAAGTCTAGTGAGTCTAAAGACTCAGCATGCATTTATCGTAGATAACAAGTAAATATATCATAAAATTTCATGCCGTGTAAAGATATCATGTCGTAAAGCGTAACGTGAAAATATCTTGTCATGAGTAATTATAAGTACGTGCATAACTGAACTGAAAATCTTAAGTGAAATGTTTGCTCGATAGAGCCCTGTCATGAAATAGTATATAATAATTTTCTGTTGAGATTATGTTCTACGCAAGTGGCCCATGAACTGAACTGAACTGAACTGAATCAGCTGATCACGCTAATACCACAGTATACTGGACGGTAGAGATCATCACAGCCCTTGGACTGGATATCCGTACCAATAAATGAATTGAACTGAACAGGTAAGTGACCACCGGGTGAAGTAATAATCCCATGATAAGCTACTATTCCATGAAGTGAGGTGACCACAAGCAATATTGCATATATCTCAAAAATGAACTTTTATATTTTTGCACGTAATATAATTAAATAACATAATTAGATATCATGTATTATTTTACCAAATGGTTTGGATCGTTCCCAGGCTCGCTGCAACCTAATTTTAACATGAAAAATATGTAAATGATTTAACTTGACCAAAACTTGTAATTGAATCCAAAAACGAGACAATTACGCCCAATGACTTAGTATTTAATCATGACTTCGTGCCAACCCGAACCAACACCGAACCATCATTTAGTCATTAAAAATACACCTAAAATGATGAAATAATGCTTCTAAAATTTCAGTACCTCGAAATCTGGTGAATGGAGGCCAAAACATGAAACGCTTTTTCGAGAGTCACTTTGGCACATTGCACCGTAAATTCTCGTACGACCTCTAAACTTAACCGAATTACGAACGGCCAAAAACATGACCTTCCTAACTCGATGAGGCACTGTACAGTCCAAGGTCATAGGCTAAAAGCCAACCAAAAACTCGAACGAGTTTTGAACCGGAGCACCAAGTTGCTGTCCAAAATTACAGCAGTAGCGCTTGCTCTTGCATGCTTTGTTTTCGAGACTCTTGGCCATTTAGGGCTTTAACCACCGACCAGAGTCTCTTACCAACATCTTAAGGTGTGGTTTGAACCATGCCTAAGGGCTCTAGGCCAGCCACAATACAAGCAACACCAGAAACATAACCACGCTTGCAACCGAGAACTAAACTGCACGCGTGAGACGTCTTACTTGTTCTTGTCGTCAGTGGCCATAGGCTCGACCATGGCATGATCTAGACATTATGAGGTATTGTGTGAACCATGGCTAAGGACTAAAAAGCCAACCAAGATCCACACGAATCCTCAAACCCGAAATTACACATGCATGAAAAAGAAAAGATTCGAAGGGGCTGTTGTGTGTTGTTTGTTTTAAAACCGATGGGAACGTGAACCAAGCCATGGAAGGGCATCTTGGTCACGTCCTAGACATGTCAAGGAAGTGTCCTAACCGTGGTTACAGGCCCTAAAGCCAACCAAGATTCGAACCTCCCTGAACAATCAAAACCCTGAATTTTTGAGACTCAACTTGCAACTATGGAGAGTTGCTGTCCAATCTCTTTCTCCAGCGTGTTGGGGACTTGAACAAATGGACCAACCTGATCCAAACTCACCCTAGTACATGCTTAGATGCAGCCTTGGTTGCCTGGAATCGAGCCAAACCCTAAAACACCAAAACTAGCCAAAACCGTGAGGCACAATGGAAGAGCCGAAAAATTCTGCACAATGTTTTTCGAAAATTTCTTGTCATGATTTCGGTTTTGCTTCATGATTCATGCACATATGATGTTTTAAAATAATAATAGGACTTGATTGAAGAGAAAAGAATGATAGAAACATGCCTTGGATTTGTTTGAAACGAAAACAAATCAATTACGACGATACGGCGCGGAAGATACGGAGTTGCTTCTCTTGTTTTTATCTCTTGTTTTCTTCTAGGAGACTCACGATTTTTCTTTCTGAAATTTTCAGAATTTTCGAAATTTTGGAGAGGAGAGAAGGTTAGGAATGAAATGGGGAAGTTGCAAAATATTTGGGAGATAGAATGGCAAGGTAGAAACTTTTCTATCCTTGAGTTGAGAGATAAGGGAAAAGATTTGATTTGATTGGATTTAAGTGAAGGGGTGGCCGATTTTAGTCTATCAAATACAAGGTAGAAAATTGCTTAATTGATTAATTATTGAAGATTAAATGATGAGGGAAATATCTACCAAGTGAAGATTAAAGAAATGAATCAAGGGAATTGTCAAATATTTTTGAATCTAGAATAGGGATGGCCGAATTTTCCAATAAAATGAGGGTAGGGAATTGCTTAATTACTAATTAATGAGGATTTAAAAATTGAATGAATTATTTATCAAGAAAGGGATAAGGAAAGGAAATCAAATAATAGTGAGTTGTAAATTCCATAACAAATCTTCCAAGGTGGCCGATATTTTCATGATAAATGGGGACGAAATATTGCTTAAATATTAATTAGTGGTGAATAAAATTTGGAGAATTATCTATCAAGAAAATGGTAAGGAAAGATATCCAAATGGAGAGTTGTCAAATATTTTTAAACCCAAATGTGTAGTGGCCGAAATCTTGATAAAATGGGAGAAAAATATTGTTAAATATTGTATTTTAAATCTTTAAAGTTTAATCTACCCATTAAGTATTTTAGTGAATAAATAAATTAGTTTAGGATGGTAATTATCTTGCATGCATGGCTAATTCTTTAAGTTAAATTACTAACATGTTAAGTTTAAATTCTTTAATTGAAATAAGCCTAGATTAACTTATCTCAATTGGTCACATATTTTAATTTAGACTTTTAAATTAAATTATTGGACATAAAAAAACTTATTTGCTACTTATCTCAAGTTAATTAAATAAATCCTTGAACATTCTTTTATTTTAAAAAATGACTTATTATTTATCTTAAATAAATTCTAGGAATGTTTTCTTAATATTAAATTTTGTCTCAATACTCCAACTCCAATCCGGCCTCGCTTATTTAACTAAAAAGATAAAACTAAACTTATGCGAATTAAAATAAATAATCATGATTAACAACTTTAAAAATACTTTAAATAATAAAGAAATCATTTTTAATTTAAATACTAGAAATTATGCATGGCTAATACGTAGTCTGATTTAACGGGTTCTACAGTTTGACATGAAGATTGTACAACTCTTTGTATGAAATTGTAGTTGTCACAAGAAAAAAATTTGCATGTTACCAGCAAAGACTTTGTAGTTGATAAATATATTTTCGTAAAATCAATTGTATTTGCTTAATATCACAATAAGTGTATATAGATCAAATAATGAGGAAAAGAAAATTGAGTAGTGAGACTGTTTTGGTAGAAGGGCAAATCGTATAATTTCAACAAATACTTCGATGACTATTTTTCTAAATTTTTTGTCGTTCAAAATCAAACTATCAATCATCCCTCAATCATCTTGGAGGGGTATAAAATCAATTTATCACTCCATCATATTAACTGATGCACCTAAATGATACTATTATTAAATCACTATTTTTCTGGTACATATCATTTCAATAATCGCAATATATTCTATAATTTGGCATATCACATCAAGTGCACCCACAATGTATCAAGGGATCGTTCATTGAGTCGAATCGCCCATCTCAATGTAACGAAAAGTTAGATATCTTGTAAAACTATACTAGTGACAATGGAGGTCAAAATCTGTTCAGTAGTTTGATTTTCTGCAGAAGTTCATTATGTACGGTACTTTTCTAAAGTTTATCAAGACACCACCAACCAATTTTTGAATTGATTTCGAACAAGGCGACATGGTACCGCTAAGTAAAACTTGGGCAGAAGTTAAGAAGTTACCTCAGGATAACTGGATATCATTCATGTTCGAGAACAATCCCCTTTCTTATAAGCATATGAAACACCTTATCAATCTTCTCAGGGTCAACTTTAAAAAGGGTGTGTGCATCAGAACTCTTAGCAACATTTCCATTTGATATCTCCGTTGTCATGGTTTGCACCATGTTGAGGTAATGTATTGGCAGGATTCTGATATCCCCACATAATTGTTTTTCCTGCACATATGGCTCAAAAATTCACTAAAATTCAGATAGTTTTCGAAAGGAGACAGTTGGGAAATTTAAATGGTAAACATGACTGACAGTTGAAATTAAGGCTACGAGGAAGGACTTTTACATCTTCTGAAAGTTCATCAGCTCCAGGAAATCCAGTGATATTCCATTTCTCTGAGACACCAAGCCCAATCAGTCCTGCAGGTGTTGATGAGCTTTTCTCACCAGAATCTGATATAGTGTGGCTCTTGATACCTAGCCCGGGGATGGTACGTTTTTCGCCTTTATGCCGGTTATCTTTTAAATGAAAATTGGCGTCGGGACCACCCTGGCTGGTTTTTTCCTCCATTTCTTTTTTCCTCTTCTCTTCAATATATCTTTCTGCCTCAGAAGACGTGACACAACCAGCAACCCGAGCTTCCTGCACCGGCAGAACTTTCAGCAGTAATTTAGAAGCAAACGTTGACACTAGTTTTTGTAGAAACTGTGCTCTTGAGGTGGTAACAAATCAATTTATAATGTATCTATCTCTAGTAAAGTAGTTTTCAACATCGTATTCTGAAAGTTTCATAAAATCCTATATTCAGCTCAAATAATTATGCTCTACAGAGAAAATGAAAACAGAACACGCACTATTTAATGTGGTTTCCAAGCTGAAGAGGAAGCAATCTACCCACAGTGCTTTCTACTCAGTGCCCCAACTTTACTTTTTATGATCACGCCTCTTTCTGTTATCATGACGTTGCATTTTTGTATTAAGAAAATAGCATAATCATATGCATCATACCTGAAGGTCTTCTATTCTCTTCAAAATCCGACGTTCCTCAATAACACTCCTCAGCAATTCGTCATGTTTTTCTTTAGAATGAAATCTCGTAAACACCTTGAGGTGGCCAGACAATTCTCTTTCATCCAACGTAAGGTCCTTTTCAAAAGGATTGGAAATCAATAAATTTCTATCCAATACGAAGTCTTTCCTTTGTTTTCTTTCATCAAGTCTGCCACATTGATACACTTGAATAAGGAACAATCAAATGAAACATTTGCCAAAAAGGTTTAACCTGGTTAAGATTACAGCACGTTTACCACTGAAATGAATGTGCGTGTATCAACGACCATTTACAATCCGAAGGTCCAATGATTGCAAGAATGATATTGTAAAAGGAAACTAGAGATGTTTTAAAGAAACAGAAGCTCTTGAATGTGAAATCCTGAGTAAAATAGGGCATTTAAATACGAGAATCTCATAAAGTACCAGCAGAGTACTCAAAAGTGAAACACTAGATTCCGCAACCATGTAACACATTTCTTTGGCCATATATTATAAAAATCAACAAATACACAACGAACATGCGTAAAATGATGAGTGAGTGGGTTCCTGATACAAAGCAAAAGATTTTCTCCAACCAAACCAAAACTTGCTTTACCCAGTTTTTCCAAAATGCACATATCAGGAAGCAGTTTCATCTGCCCAGAACAATAGGTCTTGGTGCTTGAGTAGTCCTTGGCAATGGAGTGCAGTTCCACAAAATGCAACTAAATTTTCTATCACTGCGTGTCTTCATCGATTGCAGCATTTAATAAAAATTTTACCCTGGTTTCTAACCATTCCTTATATTATGTTGGTAAGCTGTAATATGTGAAGTTTAGAGATGGCGTGTCCACTAAAGCCTCTTTAAATTTCTAGTTTAGATAAATTATATGACAAAGTGATTTTACCTGGTGCACGCAACGAATATACCCTAGTTTTAATGGTGGTTTCAAGCCTCTTATAACGTAATGAACCAAGATGCCTTGTAGACCATGAAACAACGGCATGCGAAGAACAATTAAAGCAATCATGGAGGCAGGATACACCGATGAAAGAAAACTTAAAGACATCTTCAAGCATATATTACAGTTATTTTCTTTCTAATTAAAAAATAGACACAATGAAAAAAATAGACATGATAAATTTACAACTAAGAGGCATTCAATTTGACATATACTTCAACCATCACAAGTGTCACATGTAAAGATACTGAAGGCCTGAAACACCTGCTACAGTTCCAATTCAGTGCAAAAACTCTACGAAAGCAAAGTAGAAGAAAAATCGGTGACATTTTTTCATGTCTCGTGAGCCAGGAATCATCAACTGGATGGCGTGCATAAAGAGGGGAAAAAATATATCAAGAACAAGAAAATGAGGCAACTCAAGAAATATAGAGAAACTAACAAGAAACTAAAATTTACCTTCTATTGTATGCATGCAACATTTGTCGTTTCAAAAAGTGCTCAGTGTCTGTATCACTATCCTTAAATTCCATATCAGCCAGTATTGTCTCAGCATCATTATCATATTCAATCTCGAAATCTTCCCTCTTGGAATTATAACCACACAATTCTTTCACAAAAACACCCTTGCCACCTGATATTTTTGGTTTTTGCTCTCCAATGAGTTCGTCTTGAAAATCTGGAGATAAAACATATGAGCTGTTTAAGCATAATAAATGGACTCGTTGAGACATCTTTATTTTCATATCATGATTCATGAAATGATGGCAGCTGGGAAATAAATTTAAACAGTTGGTCTACAAGTAATATAAAGCGGAAATTAAATGATTGCACCTCCTGCAGAGCACGTACTCCAATTACCTCACAACCTAATCACTAAAGGAAATCCACAGATCTAGATGGCAACATTCTCACAATATGGCTGTGTAATGGGTAAGAATTAAGGACAAACTGCTGAAATCAAGTATGAAGTAGTGGAAGATTCAGAAATAAGGAATTAATTAGAAGGATTTTATTTAGTTTCCTTTTTTAATATTGCATGCATTCTATCCGTGGATAAAGTAATTACTGCAGATTTCTTTCTAGGGAAATTGATTGTCATCTTTGTATTTAAATGGCTATTGTTGTAAGGATTAAGAATATTATAGAATCCTAAAATCGAATAGTAAATGTGAGATCACGAGGTTCTCTCAAAACGAGCCTCGAAACCCTATCCAAAATACATTGATCATTTCATAAGATGATCCAAACCTGGGACCATAACAAGTTGACATCAGAGCCAGAGCTAGAGCCAGAGCCCGTCGTCATGGGGGGATTCCAAGCACTACAACAACAATTTGAAGCTTTTGTAAAGCTGTATCAAGAGGACATGGCAGCCAATGAAAGAAGGCAGCAAGCTCTTCTTGATCAATTGGAAGAGATATCAAAATCTCTGGCAACCATGCGATTGGAAGAAGATCGGGGCAAAGACAGCAGCAATCAACGGGGTACCACCGACCAGCATTTTGGAGGACAGCGAGACGGCAAGAATGACTTATCAAAAGTACCTCAAAATTTGAAGCTAGATTTTCCCCGGTACAATAGCCAATTAGACTTGATGAGATATCTTTGTGAAAAGTATTTTCGACACCAACACAGACCGGAGAAAAGACAAGGAAAGAGTGGCCTCTTTCCACTTTGAGTGTGATGGCGAACTGTGGTTCCTCAAACAGGAACGAGATCGTCCAAAGTTAAAGTGGGAATAATTTAAGAATTACCGCCACTTGCGCTTAATCCTTGAGATAATCCTTCAACAATTGTTCTTGAGGTGGTGGAGAATTTTTCAGAATAGCAAGAGAGCAGCAATAATTTAAAGATCCTGGAATCTCTCTTTTTCGTACATGAGGACAAACACAATTTCCAAGGGGAGGCAGATGTAATGGGTAAGAATTAAGGGCAAACTGCTGAAATCAAGGATGAAGTGGTGGAAGATTCAGATATAAGGAATTAATTAGAAGGATTTTATTTAGTTTCCTTTTTTAAAATTGCATGCATTCTAGCCATGGATAAGGGAATTACGACAGATTTCTTGCTAGGGAAATTGATTGTCTTCTTTGTATTTAAATGGCTATTGTTGCCAGGAATAAGAATATCCAGAATCCTAGAATTGAATAGTAAATGTGAGATCGCAAGGTTCTCTCAAAACGAGCCTCGAAACCCTATCCAAAATATATTGATCATTCCGTAACATGATCCAAATTTGAGACCATAACAGGCTGACCCAGCCTACCCAATTTGGAATCTTTAGTCAAACTTGGCAAAGTGTTTTGTAAGGGGTAAATAATATAACTACATAATGTAAACCTACACGAGTCCAAGTCCCAATTAATGAGTAACAGAAAGTAGCAGCACCATCCCTTGGAATTTTGGGTGATAATGGTGATGATCAAGTGATTACAGAGATCAACAAACAACAAATTGAAGATGATCAATTTGTAGCAGAGGATTCTTAAAATGTTTGGCAAATAAAATTCATTGATGTCAGATTGTTTCGAGACAACATACTTTAGTACGTCATACATTATAAACTACCAAATAGATTGAAATACAGAACCAAAAAAAATCAGATTACTTTGTCTTAGAGTAGATTCAAACAAAGAATCGCAAAATGGTTTGGATCCAACCGTAGCAGAGTGATGGCAGCCATATACAACTATATGCTCATGGAAGATATTCAAGGCATATCCTTCTTAATAATTAAAATATATCAAACCAAAAATCAGTTTAATAACTATTTATTTGTTTTCTTTATTTTGGTAACTGCACTTGTTGTTCCACAAGCATATAACAAATTATATATAATACCAGATCACCCAACAGAAAACACACGAAGTTAGAGTTCACTATGTGACATACTGATAAGCACCATGCAAAAAGATGACCAGTTCATCAAGAACAGTAGCACTAGAAGATGAATAGGATGTAACTCAGTCAAAGCAGACATTGGCTGAGCAAATTAATCGAGTAATAAGCCTTTTGCAACAAAGAAGCTATTCACCTTCTACTTTAATGGCCGATGCACTTTTGCCAGATTCTGATGGCATATTACCGCAGCTAAAACCTCCACTATGTCCAGCCTCTGAGAGCAAAGAATGCCAAAGGGTGGAAATCGCAATAGTCATGATTCGAAATACAAAATATGTACATTCCGTATCTGTGGTGTGACTTTCTGTTTCAGGATGGAGAGCTGGAGCGCCCCATATGAACTAATGGTTGTACCAGAAGGGGTGTTGCTTGAGGAAGAAAGTCCTACTGCACCTTCTTTTCGTTGATTTTCTGACCTGATGACAAAAAACCAACAGAAATCAGATTGTTAAGGTCAAAGAGATCCTATAAGAAAATGAACAAAAATTTTCCAAATATACTTGATGCATGCTGAAAAGTGGGGCACGTCTTTACCATCAACTTCTCCAGAAGTAGAAGGCGCTGAGAAAGTCACATCGAATAGCTTAAATATGGAAGGAATTTTGTAAAAACATAAAATGAAGTACATAACCTGAAGGACAGAGTCACGTCTGTTAACTAAGAAGAAATAAATAAGCAGTGTCTCTCTTTAACAGATGACCATGTTGACAAACGGACACACAGGCAGGATATTTTATGAGTTTGTAGTTCTCCTCTAACAAGTTTATAAAGTTTCAGTTAGCAAAAGATTCAAGAGAATGGGCTGACCTTCATTGATTTCACTGACTTCTCGGACCATAGCTTGGAGCTCCTCTTTATTGTTTCCCAGGACATAAGACATGTCCTAGGGAATTCAGCATAAATCTATTGTTAAGGTTATATTGTATTGAATTGACCTTTTTGAAGTACAAATGAGTAGAGAAAATATAGCATACCGGAAGAGGGAAGCATGGGGAGTTCATATACATCGTGTTATAATGATCAACACATTGTGATTTGCTTTTTGTTCCTACATGTTCTGCGACTTTACTCCAATTACTTGGTCCATAAATTTCAAGACCCTGCAAGATTAAGCATGTCCTTACTAATACAGGGAAACAAACCTGCCCTCCTCAATAGCATACTGATCCATAATAATTATTCAAGGAACCATAAACTGAGTGATTGTATAAGAACATACTGAGAAGTACAACCACCATACTAGGACTTCATCACTGAAAACATTATTACTATTTGATATATAATGGTGAGTTGGAATCAGAATTGATCTGATTAAGCTGAGAGCAAAATTTTATATGATCTTATTTATAGGGATTTAGTTGGAGTGATTTCCTCTACCAGATTTATCCCTAAATATTGTCTCAGTTATACAAAGGAATGATGATTAAACTTTCAATTAAGGGAAAAAGTAAGAGTTTGGGTCCTTGGGAAATTTACCCATGGTCGTCGGCACTATCGGCCAAACCACGTATATCATGAGTTCCGTCTATTTTCTGTCTACGTCCTCTTCGTCCAATTCAAAACCTCATTTAAATTTACAATAACCAAAATAAGAATTAGGTATTAAAAAGATGCAAAATACCTCCAGAAGTATAATTTCCTCAATAACATTCCACTCAGAACAGAAAAAGGGGAAAGCCAGGGTATCCTGATGAGACAAAGTGATTAATCTGATGGCACTAAGAATATCTTACAAGAGCAAGATAACAAGGAAAGAGAAAGAAACAAAATTGTGGATACAACAAAAGCAAACACAAAAACAATAAAATGTCTAAAATCTGAATGTGGGCACCATTAAAACCAAATAGCTTCAGTTGAATGTGAAAGACAAGTAGTTTAACGCATATAAACGTCCCTGGGAAAGGGAGAGAACAATAAAAACAAGTCAAATGAAAATTTCAACAATTACTGCTCTTGAATGGCCAGAAAGTAAAGCACATACACAAACTTGAAGGGTTTTATTAGCATATGAATACATTTTTATAAATAAATATTCTACATCTACTAAAATATATTTTAGGATTAAATTCAACTTTGTGCTAACTTTGATTTATTCCAAGTTAGGTAGAAGCCAACTCTCTTATTTGTGTCCCGTTGTATTCCTGAAAGCTACTTCTGCTAAATGGAACTATTACATATAGTTATCAAGATTAGTAAATTAATTACCCTTATACGCTCATTTTCTCTCATATTTATATGAAAGTTAAATCCGTTGCAAAAGCTTTAGCCAACTGGAGCTTTTATGATAGGAATCAAATTACTAGTTTCACCGAAATTCCTCTAAGATATATTCATACTCGTAATAAATTAGATAGGATTGTTTCTTTTTTACTAGGGATCGGTACCTATGATGAGATTGTTTTGTATTTCCGTCGGTTCTTTTACCTAGGCCCCAACATATATAACCATTTCCAAGCATTTTATTACCAGTTTGGGACATTTCACAGCAACAAGTACCAATGTCTCACTGTCCATCATGGCTATACAAAATAATTAAGAAATGAGAAATCAGTAAGGCGACTAACCATGATTCTATATGGATGATTATTCTTGTGAGGTTGGACCTCTGCTCCAACTGAGAAGCATTCAACACAGAGGTAAAAATCAGAACACACTGCACACTTGATGCGAATCATCCCCGAAATGTCTTTATAGCAATAGCTACAATTGCAGAACGTCTTCTTTACATCATCTATTCCTGGAACTTTTTTCATATGAAAAATAATTATGACAATATAATATCAATTTTTTTCAGCCACTGTGATTTTAATTGATCGTCATGTTATGTTCATACTAAAAGTCCCAGTGTCAATGTTCTCCAGAATATCAGAAATCCTTCTTTTCTTTGGTTGCCTGGAATCGCAACAGAAACAAAACATATAAGTGTATGTACGCTCAGGCATCAAATTTCATTTTAAACCACAAAATAAGAACATATACAACATCAATCAACACATTAACATTTCTCAGTCAGTTCCAAGAATAAGCCGGAGATCTTTGCTCGTTCATCTGTACTGTATATTGATGCTACTATAGCCTCCTTCAATGAATCAATCATTTCGTACATGGCCATTCCAATGCTGAACTAACTCAGAAAAATCGAAACAAGAGAAAATAACCACAACTTCAATCAACAAGTTAGCATTTCTCAGTCCGTTTCAAGTTTAAGTTGAATATCTTTCGTTCATCTCAGACAATACTCTTTCCTCCATTAATGAATCAATCATCCCGTACAAATTCATCTCATCAAATACAAGCCTGATAAAACAAATTAAAGCCGAAAATAACAAAACACTGGTCGAACCTCTGGCTCGTATCCTTGGCGGCGCGTGAACGACCCATTCAACTGGAGCGAGCTGCGATTTATCCAAAGAACTACGATCTTAGGGTTTCCATATCTGGAGAAATGAGAGGCGAAAATGCACAAAACATCACTGAATGGCTATTTGCGTGTGCTTTTATAGTCTGTTGGAATAGAGCGCCAAAAATATCAGTTGAAGACTTGAAGTGCACTTCTTATATTTGCAATCGAGGACCTAACCTTTTGATATATTTCAGCATTCAACTTCAAAGATTACAATTCTGGGGGTGAGTTGATAAAGTCTGAAATGTTCGAACGAGAAAATTTGATCGGGGCATTTTTTTAACAATGGAACGAAGAAATTGTAAAATAGCTAGGGAGGTGGTTTGGTCAGACCCGATTCCCGCCCCATGTAGGAAATATAGACCAATTATCCGCCACACCACGTTTAAATATGTTTCGGACACCACCCTGAATCACAAACGTGGTGGGTTAGACCGCGCGTAAACAACATGCTTTGCCAACTCACAAGGAAGCACCAATTGGCTGCAAAACCAACCGCACCTTCGATATTCTTGGTAGCAGCGAAATCGGCGGTCTTTTCCATATTTTTCCCCAATTTCCTCGCACACTCGGCTACGTTGATCAGACTGTTGTATTCTGATTTGCAGTGGCTGTCAATCTCCTCCTCGAACTGGTGGAACTCAGCCATGGCGGA
Source organism: Primulina eburnea (assembly GCF_022965805.1). NCBI lineage: Eukaryota > Viridiplantae > Streptophyta > Magnoliopsida > Lamiales > Gesneriaceae > Primulina > Primulina eburnea. The sequence continues at coordinate 19,181,607 of NC_133114.1, read as the reverse complement.
ATTCAGATACTCTTCGAACTCCTTCGATGGTTTGATTTGGCTGCCACGGTGCACCTGCTTCAACACCTTGAAGATGTAGATCTTCAACACATTGGTTTTATTTCCAACGGCTTCCGTTTATTTTGTGATTATCCAATGTTTTCCTTGAAAGAGTGAGAGCAACGTCACGAGGGGGAGGTGGCTATAGCATGGGAAATTCAGGGAAAAGAGAGTCGACTTATTTTAAAAAAATTCATAAATCAATTTACATAAATGTTTTTCTGTTGAAGTTCTGCTTAAGTGTAAATACACCATTAAATTTTATTAGATATATACACTTACTTAAATCCTTAACATTAAATTCATCCATTCTCATTTCATCGGTCGACTCCAAATTAGGTTTCTCTTTCGTCGACCCCCTTCCATTTCCTTTCCGGCGACGATTCTCAATGCCAATCATCTTTCCCTTCTCAGCAATTCTCGACGCAGATCCCTTCCAATCTAAGCAAACTCTATCGGAGAAATAACTGACAAAAATCTGGTAATGTTAACTTTTATTTCGATTTATTGTTTCTGTTTTTGTTCGTCGATAAACTCGCTTGAAGAATAAAGGGTCGACCCATGCCTGGATCGACACAAGCTGGGTCGACCAAAAAACATTGGGTCGACCCAACACTGTGATTTTATTAATGCATTTATTTGTATTTTTAATAGGTCTACTTGCCAAAAAAACCTAGGCAGAGATGCAATTTTCCGCTGCAAATTGACACTTGAATCGAGATATAAAGAGATGGGCGAAAAGATTGATCACTACCTGAACAATGAGGAGAGAGCAATGTTTTTTGAGCAGTCTCATTTTGGTAATTTTGTTAGGTATCACAGAGATTTTAACGTTCCTAGTCAAATTATCTGGTATGTAATGAGTAATCAGATAATTTATAATGGTAGTGATGAGTTGTGGATGGTCTTGTTAAAGAGGTCGGTTAGAATTTTTTCGTTGAGTATTGTTTAACAACCAGTCTCTATTGCGCTATAGAACCTGCAAATCTACCAGATGGAGGTGTCTTTGGCTCCAGACACTTATTTGGTAAGTTTGAGATTCTTTTGAGTGATTTGGAGGCCAAGATCACTCTCCGAGGGCAGAATGACACTGGGATATATGTGGAGAAGTTAAATATGGCTAGTCTTTATGTAGAGACCCGTATTTCGTATTTGAAAATTTGCGGAATAATTTAAATTTTTTAAAAAAATAAATACATGCCTCATTCATAAATAAACTGATAAAAGATTTAATGTTTTAAATAGCAGGGGAAGTAAATAATGTTTTCAAAACCACAACTTAAAAATAATTCATAAACGTGAAAACTGAGTTTGAATAAAAATAGTAAGTGCTGAAAATGAGTTCATCGGGTTCCTACTACTGCCAACCCAAGCTAGCTCACTGGTCCCCGCCCTCGGTCTCGACCTCATCAGTACCTACAACAATCAAGTCTAGTGAGTCTAAAGACTCAACATGCATAAACCATGAATAACAAGTAAATATATCATAAAATTTGGCGTAACGTAAAAATATTGTATCGTAAAGCGTAACGTGAAAATCGTGTCATGAATAATTATAAATACATGCATATCTGAAAAATCGTACGCAAAATGTTTGCTCGATAGAGCCCTGTCATAAAATAGCATATCATAATTTTATGTTGAGATAATGTTCTACGTGAGTGGACCATAACATAACATGAATCGTCTGATCAGAATAAACCACAGTATACTGGGCGGTAGAGATCATCACAGCCCTTGGACTGGATATCTGTACTCATACATGAACATGAACCGATCGTAAAGTCACCGGCTGAAGTAATAATCCCATAAGCTGAATCCCATAAGCGTCAGGTGGCCACAAGACATATCGCATATATCTCAAAATAAAAATTTTATATTTTATGCACGTAATATAATTATAATCATGTCTTTACCAAATGGGTTGGATCAGTTCCAAGGCTCGCTACGACCTAATTCTAACATGAGGAACATGTAAATAACTTAACTTGACCAACACTTCCAGATCGAACTAAAAACGAGACTATTACGCCCAACAAACTTAATATTCAACCATGGCTTCGTACCAACCCAACCGACATTGAACCATCATTTAGCCATGATTAAAATATACCTAAAATATTTGAAAACATGACTGTAGAACCCGAAAGTCAGATTACATATAAGCCGTGCATAATTGCCATTATTTAAAATAAATATGAAATTTTACAAATATATGCAGTGTTTAATTCATTTTAATAATTTTAGTCATGATTATTTATTTTAAAAGTAGATGTTTAGTTTTATCTTTTCGCGATAAATACGCGAGGCCGGACCGGAGTTTGGAGATTAAAGATAAGATTAATAATAAGAAAAATATTCCTAAATTTAATTTAAGTCAAGGAATAATTTAATTTAAAGAAAAAGAATATTTTAGGATTTATTAAATTAATTAGAGCTAAGTTACTAAATGAATTCTTTAGGTTAATATTTAATTAAAGCTTAAATAAAATATGTAAACAAATGGTGTGAATTAATAAAGGTAAAATATATTCAAGAAATTTAAACATAGCATTTAAACATTTAAATTTGAGGTCATGTATGTTATGCAAGATTTTATCCTAAATGGAATTGTTAATTCACTAGAAAATATAATGGGGGGTACTAAACCTTAAGCATTTAAAATATCAGACTAAAACAATATTATACAATGCCAAAAAGTAGTAATAAGTTTCGGTCAAGCCATTTTGAAGGTGTGATAACTCCTCATTTAAGCCACCTCAATGGCCTTTAAACTGAATAAACTGCCCCACCTTTAATTCAATAGTTATTAGTAAATTAAAATATTATAATTCACATAATTTCCTTCAACTAATTACCTAGTAAACCAACGAGAACATGCAGCAAAAATAAGAGTAAATCAACGGCAGCAAAGGAATTGAGAAGCCATTTCAAACCATCTCACTTCTCTTGACTTGTAACTCCCAAACTAAAGGCATATAATGGCACCTTTAACACCCCTTGAACATTCAGCTTCATCACCTACATTTCCTATACCCCTTATCTTCGAAATTAGCAGGAAACCAGAAGCTTAAGATCGTGAATTCAGCAGCAGAAACAAAGAAAGAAATCTAACTTCGTTCTGTCGCGTCGTATTGTCGTTTTGATTTGTTTTTCTTCAAAACAAATTCCAGGCATGTATATATTGTTCCTTTTCTCTTCAATCAAGTCCTATAAATATTTTTAAAGCATGATATATTCATAATTCAAGCAGAAACTCGAAATTTTGACAGCAACATTCAAATAAATTCTGTACAGCCTTCTCGGCTCTTTTGCTTTGTGCTTCACGGTTTTACATCTTTATATTGTTACAGGAAGTTGCTCGATTCCAGGCCTTCATGGCTGCTTCTAGGAATGTTTTAGAGTGTTTTAGGGAGTTATTATTTCACTGATTTGGGTCCAAACATTTCAAACGAAAGCATGACAGCAAATGTTTTTCCACAAGCCACAGATTGGGTCACGATTTTCTGTCATTGAGTTGTTTAGGGGCTGTTCGAATCCTGGCTGTCCTAGGGACTGTAGCCATGGTTAGAACTCTCCCTTAACATGTCTAAGACGTGATCAAGGTGTCCTTTCAAGTTTTGGTTCATGGTTCCCTCAAAACTTTTAAGCAACAACACAAGAACATATTTCGGTTTTTCTATTTCCTGCGTGAGTGTGTTTCGGTTTTGGGGTGTGGATTGGATTATGGTTGGCTCCTAGCCTATAGCCATGGTTAATACAACACTACATCATGTCTAGATCGAGCCACGGTCGATTAAATGGCCACTGGAACGACACTAGACAACCAAATATTTCATTACATCACACTACACCCCAAAGGGTGCTCTCGGGTGGGAGCTGTGAGTGTCTTAGGTAATGGCTTCGTTTGTGATTGGCTTTTAGCCCTTAGCCATGGTCCAAGCCATGACTTAGGATGTTGATAAGAGTCCTTGGGCGGTGGTTCAAGCCCATGGCCATTATTTTCAAAGTTTGCTCCACAAACAAGCAAGCTGCCGCTGCCTGTATTTTCTGCTTTTGACAGCAACAATGGGTCACGGTTTTGGTGATTGTTTGAGTTCTTGGTTGGCTTTTAGCCCATAGCCTTGGACTGGATAGTACCTCAATGAGTTAGGAAGGTAATGTTTTTGGACATTCGTGATTTGGTCGAGTTTAGAGGTCATACGAGAATTTACGGTTATGCATGTTTTTCAGTATGTTTGGGGGTATTTTAATCATGGTTAAACGTCGGTTTAATGTTGGTTCGGGTTGGTATGAAGCCATGGTTGAAAAATTAGGTTTTTGGTCCTAATCGTCTCGTTTGTGGTTCTATTGTCAAGTTTAATTCAAAATAATATTATTTGCATGTGTCACATATTAGAATTAAGTCGCAGCAAGCCTGAGAGCGATCCAACTCATTCGGTAAAATAAGGGTATAATTATATTACGTGCATAAAATATAAAATATTTATTTTTGAGATATATGCTATATGTCTTGTGACCACCTTATGCTTATGGGTTTGGAAGTCGGTAGGAACAACCGAGGACCTCTCCACCCGGTGACTTACGATCGGTTTACGATTATGTGTGGGTACGGATATCCAGTCCAAGGGCTGTGGTGATCTCTACTGCCCAGTATACTGTGGTTTAGTCTGATCAAGCGCATATGTTATGTTATGGGCCACTTGCTTAGAAACATTATCTCTAACAGATAAATCATGATATGTTATGACAGAGCTCTATTGAGCAAAGCTTTTACGTACGATTTTCAGATATGCACGTAGTTATAATTATTCATGATACGATTTTCTCCGTACGTTTTACGATACTTTATTTTTACGTTGCATGTGATTTTATTATATATATTTACTTGTTATTCACGATATATACATGTTGAGTCTTTAGACTCACTAGACTTGATTGTTGTAGGTACTGATGAGGTCGAGACGGAGGGCGTGGACCAGTGAGCGATCTTGGGACAGCAGTAGTAAACCCGAGGACCCCATGATTTAGTTTATGCACCTTTTATTATTCAAACTCAGTTTTAATACGTTGGATTATTTTTAAGTTGATGTTTATGTTGGATTATTTTTACATTGTTGGTTGAAAACAATATTTGCTTCCCTTGTTAATTTAAAGTTAAAATTATTTACATGTTTATTTTATAAATGAGACAAGATAATTATTTATTTAGAAAGTTTTTAATAATTCCGCAAAATTATGAATACGAAATAGGGGCCTTTACAATTGGTATCAGAGCCCATGTTCTTGTAAAGGGTTGTACTACTACTGATCTCAAGAAGCTCATGAAGTCACGTCTTCGGTCTGTATGTTTTACGTATACGCATTTCGTTAAAGCATGAATATTTTAACAGCATGTTTTCATGAAATATTTTATGTCAAGATTATGATTATGCAGTATTTATTTAAATTTAAGATAAATTATGGGATTATGCATGTTAGTTACATATGGGCTATATATGAAACAATATGCCTCCTAGACGCCAGGTTGGACGCCCGAGAGGTGGTAGTGAGCACTGTCATGAGGAACGGTGAGGATCAGAGGCAAGAGAGGCAGGGACCTCCACCCCATCCACCAGACACGAACGCCCAGATGTTAGCTAGGATGATTCAGTTCTTCGCACAGTTTGCGGAGAACAACAGCTGTGGTAGCCAGACAGACGGGGCCTGAAGCTGTCTGTGAGCGGTTCATGAAGATGAGGTCGAAAGAGTTCTCAGGGACGGCAGATCCTTTGGTTGCGGAGGGCTGGATTAAATCCCTTGAGGTTATTATCGAGTTCATGGGGCTTGAAGATGGAGATAGGGTTCGTTGTGCGACTTATCTATTTGGAGGAGACGCTCGTCTGTGGTGGCAAGGAGCATCTGTAGCTTTGGATTTGGCTACTTTGAGCTGGGAGCGCTTCACAGAGGTATTCTACTCCAAATATTTTACTGACGAGGTGCGTTCCAGGTTGACCAGGGAGTTTATGACCCTGAGGCAGGGAGACATGACTGTTACGGAGTTTATCCGTAAGTTTGAGAGGGGTTGTCACTTTGTACCCCTGATTGCAAATGACATTGGTGCCAAATTGAGGCATTATATGGATGGTCTGCGGCCGATCTTGCGCCGTGATGTTAGGGTGGCTGGCCCTACTACCTATGATGTTGCTGTTTCCAGAGCTCTAGCGGCAGAGCAAGACCAAAATGATATTGAGCGCGATCGCCAGGGTAAACGACCATTTCAGGCACCGCACCGCCCTCCTCCGCAGCAACACCAGAATAAGAGACAGTTCCACGGTCCACCCAGGAATAGAGGGCAGCAGCAGCAGCAGGGACGGGCAATTCCGAGGACAGTGGAGTACCCAATCTGTGCCAAGTGTTCTCGCCGTCATGTTGGGGCTTGTATGTATGTTTTTCAAAACAAATTAAAATGAAATGTCCGAACATAATTTAGTGCCCACACAACAACTGTGGGTGTTCTATGTATGCGCACCAAAATTTTTCAAAGATGCAAGTATAAAAAAAAAGTGTCTAGTTGCAAAAACCGTCGCTATTTAGCGACGGTTTGAAACAATCCGTCGCTAAATAGCGACGGTTATTCTTAACCGTCGCTATATAGCGACGGATTTTGAAATAACCGTCGCCGATCTATGGGCAATTTTTTTTATAATTTCACAGACCCGGCCGGTTCCTGAAGACCGGCCGGTTTCCGGTTTTTCCGGTTGAACCGGGTTTTAACCGGTTTTTTTCCGGTTAAACCTGTTTTCCGGGTTTTTATTTATGTCCGGACCGGTCTGGAGACCGGTTCGCGGTTGAACCGGTCCAACCGGCCGGTCCGGTCCGGTTTTGAAAACATTGGTAGTACTGACCAAATATTGAATAATTGCCCTCAGAAGAATCTGCCTACTGAAGGCAGAGTTTTTGCTCTTCATGCTGCAGAGACTAACCCGGAGACGATGCTCATGACAGGTATTGATCGAGCAAAACTTGCACAGTAAAATCCCCAATAAAATATGATTTTGTATGCTCAAAATTAATCGCAAGTGCACGATGTCAAGTAATAATATAGTGTACAAGAGTACGAGTATCGTTCCACTGAAGACTGTGTTTAACCATTATTATTTTCAGTTATTTAACATTTAGCAACGAAAATTGAGTTGTGTGATTATTCCTACTATACTCAAATAATTATGCAATTAAAATGATTCATTGTTCTCTTTCCATGATCTCCATTAGATTCGTTGCCCGTCTCGGTTTCTTAATTGAGAGTTATATTTTCAAGTTCTATTTGTGATGAGAATGGAGGAAATTGTGAATTTGAGAAAGTGTTTATGTCCTTTATCATTGTCACTTATATCAACACTAGCCCTTATCAATCCATTTGATTGAATCCCCGATGGTTGAAGCAGATAAATTCCATGAGACTGAGCTTGAATGAAAAATTGGCGACTCCAACAATATTTTGAGTGACATTTATAAACGGAATTCGAGAGCTTTACTCGGAAAATTTGGACTTAATTAAATGAAATGTCCGAACATAATTTAGTGCCCACACAACAACTGGGTGCATTACTGCACAAAATGGTGTTGCAACCCATTATCTTCCAATGGAGGCTGCGCTCTTCCTCTGTGCCAATTTGGCCAAGAGGTTTTCATTTTTTATATTTTTTTTTTTGTTTTCTGTTTATTATAAATTTGCTTTTTAATTTTTTATTTTTTTTATTACAAATAGTTATATATTTTGTGGTTAGAGATGGGCTAAGGCCCACATCAAACCCATTGCATGTTCACTTTTAAGGTCTGAATATTGTAATGCATACACTAAATTCTTGAATTCCTGTTTAAACAAAAAGACTCCAACCAACTCATCTGTAGGACTGCAAAAATAATACTCCATATTCACTCCTCACCACTAAGATCTCCCCATCGCACATTGTGCTTCGCGGCAAGATAGTGCGCCCCGACAGGTCCTCTGCTTCCATATGGATACAATTCTGGTGAAATTTTCCGTTGCTCCAATTCCTTTAGCAGTGGAGTGAAGAGAGCCCATGCAGCATCAAGCTCATCACTTCTGATGAATAATCTTCGCTCTCCTGCTATGGCATCTAGCAGGAGTCTCTCATAAGCATCTGGGATTTCCCTTGGGTACCTTTAGAATTGAATTCAAATAGTAACAGTCGAGTTGAAGTATAGATAGAACAGTTTAGCAACGGGAGAATCAAGATTCCACACGAAAAGCAACTATTCATTTAACCTATTTAAAGTGATGTATGTTTCCAAATGTTGGGACATAAGGCTCTAAAATGGCATCAAATCCATGAGATTTCAAACTCATAACATTTAAGTGTAATCCTCTTTATATTTCATTAAATTGGTCTGGACTGCTAGCATATGGGCTGTATTTGTCCGAAATCCCAGATCCCCACCAATATGCACATGCATGCTTATAATTCCGAGCCAATATTCTCCGTTCTACATCTTATGCATAAGCGAGTTTTAAAATATAAAACTAAAGTTTCATCATATCTCATTAGCTCGAACTTTTGGAACAATTGACTTTAAAGGCTTTGCAATTAATATCAAAACACTAAATGTAATAAGTCAGAGCATAAACTTTTTATGTACCTGGCTTTGTAAAGCAGGTTGAGATCACTGCGGTCTAGTCTCATTCCAAGACCAGGGACCTTGCTGTTGATTATCAAATATACGGCTTCATCAGGCTGTACGCGAAGCACTAACTCATTCGTGGCTTTATCCATATCCGTCCCAAAATTTCCTTTATATAGGTTACCAGGAACGTGTCTGAACTGAACTCTAATCTCCGCTCTGGTTTTTGTTAGAGAAAATCAGTATAACATACAACAAAATACAACAGAAGTGACTCCATAAATACGAAGTACAAGATTTAACTACCGCTTAGTGTGGAGAGCTTTGCCCGCTTTCATTAAAAACGGGACACCATCCCATCGAGCATTATTGATAAAAAGTGCTGCAGCCGCGAACGTTGGAGTGATGCTGTCTTTTGGCACCATATGATCATCTGTATACCCAGGGTACGATTTATTACCCTTGTTGTGTCCCTTGTATTGACCAATAATCACATCTTCGAGCTGCAATGGCCTCATTGAACGCAAAACTTTGACCTGTTTAATTGCATTTCAGTTGTAACATGAGCATTCAGACAAAAATATCTTGAAAATTCTTAGAAATTCAGAGCTAGTTTCAAAGACATGAAAATAAACTGTAATACCTTCTCATTTCTAATATCCTCAGCATCCAAGCTCACAGGCGTCTCCATTGCAAATAATGCTAACATTTGCAGAAGATGATTTTGCATTATATCGCGGATTATTCCATAATGGTCGAAGTACCTGGGAACAAATCAGTGGAGATTTATAAAAAATTGCGAAGAAACAATCGTAATCAAAATATTAGATGTTTGTCGATGAGTCTCACCCTCCTCGTCCCTCAGTTCCAAAATCTTCAGAAAATATAAACTGAACATTGCGGATGTAGTTTCTCGACCAAAGAGGCTCAAAAACAAGATTTGAAAACCGCAGCACCGATAGATTTTCAACCAACTCCTTGCCCAAATAATGATCAATTCTGGGTCAAAGTTCTCGATTAAATAAATTTCTCACATAGTTGAACAAAGATACTTGGGCTTACCGGAATATTTGATCCTCATTCAAATACTGCTTTAGACAACGTATCAGATCCCTCGACGACTCTGAGTCACGACCAAATGGCTTTTCGACGATGACCCTTGTCCATCCAGACGTTGAAGACGACTTAGTACTAGCACATCGCACCACATCCACGAATATGTTGGGAGGTATGGACAAATAGAATAACCTGTTTGATAGGTCACCACCCTGAAAATATTCATCCCAGCATCATAGTCTTCGGCATAAAATGTTTGAAGTATCAGCAATTAAAAAGCATATGAACAAGCAGATCACACAGGATTTCTTGCTATTTAAAACAGGAAATCACAAGCATTGGCATTGGGAAACCAGCATGAATTTTCAAAATTTTATATGAAATTTTCTTAAAATACAAATCTTATACTCCCAAAAGCATTATAAGGCCACCCTCATTACAGGATCAGTTCCGTGGAACTCATGGCACATAGAGATCCCAATCTGTTAGCATGGAACTTTGGTTTGTAATAAGATTCAATGTATATTGAGCTGTTTTAATGAACTAAGCGCTTTACAACGCAAATGGAACATTGCACATATGATCCTACCCATAATACAGAGATTCATTCAGTACCTCTTTTGCGCTAAGTTTGTGATGCAACCCTGAAAAATCATCCTCTGAATTGTATTGACCCGAATGGTAAAAGCATCTCTTCAAAAACTGCTCCATTTTCACGTCACAGTTTTCTCTGCAGATGAATATTCAAAGAACGACTCCCAAGAGTAAGATGTATACGTTGGTTATTTTATGTAATATGATTAGTCCAATGTATACCTCCTGTCAATTCTGCAAGTTAAGGTTGCACTAATCATATTTCTTAGCTCCTCGTCATTCATCTTAGTCCGAGAATAACCGAAAACAGAAAATTTCTGCACGAATATTGGGATAGTTCAGCAGTGTATCTAAATCCTATTATGAAAAAAACTAAATCGTGTCAAATCACTTCCGAAACCAAGGAAAGAAGTATAGGAGGAAATGAAGAAAGAACCTCAGGAAGCCAATCCTCGTAATAAAGAGCAAAAAGAGCTGGAAAAATCTTCTTTTTGGCGAGATCCCCTGATGCACCAACGACGATAATGCTAAGAGTAGAATCCTCTCCTTCAACTTCAGAAAGCCGTGTTTCTTCAGCCAGAGGATTTGCAGCCGAACCTTCTGCATACGCATTGAGTTTGCATGTTACTGCAGCAAATTTATAGCTAAAAAGGACATCATTTACTTAACAATCTATAGATAATCCAATCATCACCCGCCATTATAAAAAGCTTTCGATACGGGTTCGAGACAATTTCAAGTAAGTCAAAGCGTGCAACTTAGAGCTCTATATATAAACCCAACCAAATATGTTCCAATGATAACATACATTGGGAGATGAGAAAACAACAATGAAAAAATCTCAGTTTATCCAAAAAATGAGTACAACCTTCAGAAGATTACATGTTACCAGAGTGATATGCAATTATTGTTCACTTACAGCAAGATGCATAAACAGCTAAATACAAGAATCCAGTTATTTTTGGTTACATCTATACTTAGAAACTAAAATCATGTCCCATCTACTTGACATCTGCTTCATACCATACATTACAGTATAAACAAAACCCAAAAAAGATAAATAAATAAACAAAGAAATCATTTTGGGCAGAACTTAATAAATGTAGATACGTGCACACAAAAATCATAAAATAGTAAAAGGAAATAATGAAGCAAAACAAAAGAACAAATCAAACCATAAAAACAATATAATTACTAGTAACAGCTGGAAAAATCTTACCATCTTGCAAAGAGACTGCATTAAGAGGGTAGCCATTGGAGGACCTGAGTCGAGAAAGATTTCTTCGCTGAAGTCTGGAGAATTTCTTGGTAACCCATTTGGAGAATTAGTTAATTGAGATATTGGAAAATTCTTGAAGAAATACAAATTGTCTCCAACGGAAGAAAACGTGGTAGAAGATGAATGCGCACAGGGATTCAAAAGCTTAGCAGCCATGCAAATGTTTTGAGGATCAAAACCAAGAAAAGAAAATCGAAAAGAAGAGAAAACAAAAGAAAACGTTCTTCGCTTTGGTGACGCGTTCTTGAAAATTTATCGTACACGAGAAGATGAAAGATTGGGATTTACACTGGAGAATCAAGATATTTTTGCTATATTAGTATGTCAAAATACTTTACTTGGCTGTTACTTTCAAGTTCCAATCCTTTATATGAGGCCAGGAATTTTCCTTGCAATTGATTATCTCGAAGTGGAGAGAGAATTTGACTTTGGGCCAAAGATCGATCGATCGATCGAACTCGGGATTAATTTTTCAATATATTGTATCATATCAGGATAGTTCATATGACACAAATTGTTTGATAGATGAAAAAGTACGGTCACAATTTTCCCAACTCTCTCCCCTTCGTAGATTGTGGCCGAGCTCCTTATTTGTCAAACTCCCACGTATACGAACCAGAGCTCAAGAATCAATATACGTAAATCTCATGTATTTATTTAATTGTTAAATCTTTTATTTAAGTTTAAAATGATTTTAGTGGTTAGGATTTATTTAAATTGTATTATTTTAATGTTTATGTGATGCACGTTAAATTATGTCTTGAGTTTCATGTTTCAGGCGATTATTCGATGCGGGATCGAGGAAAAGAGACCGATGACGATTTTGACAATTTTAAAATGTGGTATTTTATTTTAGGTTAAGGATAGGGTCATTTTAAATAATTTATTTAGTTGTAGCATTTTAAAAGCCTAATTTGGTTATTAGGTGATTCGAAAATTTCAGAATTTTAAAAGATGTACCTATTGTGTATTTTATTTCAATTTTTAAGATGCTAGTATTTTAGTTAGTGTTTAATTAACTTTTATTTAGGGGTTAATTTTTAATTAAGCAATATTTTAATCCCCTAATTTGACTAAGCGCACACACACACACCGAGACACACACACATACACGTTTTAACACACACACACATATATCAATTAATATTTTCATATTTTTGAGAGAAGAAAACTAGGCTTCCTTGAAGCAAGAACAGCCGCCCCTCTCCTTTTAATTCTCCAGCAATTTTTCGTGAGTTTTGTTGCAAGAAAATAGTGTCACGTTCGTCTCGGATCAAGCCTCGTTCTGTTCCCACTTCGGTATCGCAGTATCGTGATTTTTTCATATCAAAAGGCATGTATATTCTATTTTTCCTGCGTCGATCTCGTCATATTATGCGAAAAAATCATGTGTGATGTGCAAAGTTTGAGCAGAAAATTGTTTGATCGATTTTTGAAACGTTTTTAGATATAAAACTGGTAATTTGCTGTCATTTGAATTACTGCAATTTTTTGGTCGGGTTTCTGGGAAATCTTTCAACATATGAAGCGTATAAATTTTCGATACCTTCGATTTGACAGTAAATTCGAAATATTTGGATAAGAAATGAGTGGGTTATGATCGTTTTTGTGGGACTGCTCAAACTGTGACTTTTATGAAAATGTGTTTTGACATATTCTTGAAGTTATTTGTTGCAATCTTCGTTGGGCATCGCCGGGATTGTGCTACTGCATTTAGATATGTTATGGGATATATTTAGGTCTTATTTGGTGGTTCGTTTGGGTCGGGATTTGTGGGGACTCGGACGCTAATTCATTTCTTAATCGTCTTTGGGAATAATTGGATCAATTAAATAAACTGCGTCTAATTTTTTTTAAATACAAGTGCGGAATATATTATAATCAATCTGATATAAACATCAAAATTAAAAGTACAAGTCTCGTAGAAAATACATTAATGTCAAACTAGGGTTCATTCATTATACATCAAGTGCTTAAACCTATTCTACTTCTGGGTCCGGATCTCCACGCTAATCTTGATCTCTCATCCTCTTCTTTACCCTGATCCTGTCCCACCTGTTGTCATGCACACATACAGACACAACAACAACCGGATAACTCCGGTAAGAATAGAATTCCCAATATAAACAACGTATATATGCAATCATATAAACATATACAAAAGCATATAACAGTTATCAATAACATGTATCAAGTTTGAAAACATGAAACGATATAAAACTGTAAATCAAAATCATATCTCTGACTCGACTCTGATCTAGTCTAGTCTAGGGATCCCGGTTCCCGGATGTTGGCATACTATATCGAATCTCAGCAATAGAAGTCAATCTACTCCTAAGCAACATCGACATAAATCGAACATCCAGTGTCTTGGCACATCCGCCAAACACTTGGCACCTCAACCAAAGACTAGGCACATCCGCCCATGACTCTTTCTCGATATCTATCTTCTATTCTCTGATTTTCTATAAATCAATAGAATAATCATACGCAATCAATGAATTCAAATGTATTAAACAATACAAATAAGTATGTGGTTTTGGGAAACTCAAGTCGTATCTAACTCGAGTCGTATCTCCCGTTCAACATTGATTTATACCTTTCTTTGTTGGGGTTTGGCTCTGTTCTGTCTTTGAATCTTCAATATCAATCTGGAATGAGATATTCGAGGAATACAATATCAACATATACCCCAGACAATACCAGATATAATCAAAACTCAATCTAATTCTGTTTCGACGGCATAACATCACAATCCCGATACACCGGCGATATAAATAATAGACGGCCAATCTCAACAACTCATAATCAATCAATAAACACCATACCACCAAATCTATATAATCTCAATAAAATCAAATCTGAAAAATCATAACAATTTCATACGGTATCCGTTCCTCAATCCGGTTTCGATTATACGATGATTACATTCTCAGGAACACCATATATCAATCATATCTGATTCCTTCAATATCATATTTTCAAATCATAACAAAACATAAGAAAACTTACGTCCGTGTGAAGTTCTTGTCGAGGAAAAAACAGAACTATTTTCGGATCGAAGATTGGACGGGCGGATCTTGCAAAATCTCAATTCTAATATCAAGAACTTGAAGTTGGCCGTGCTTTTCTCTCCGATTCTTCGCTGCTGATTCTGAATAAAATGAAGGAATTACATATATATAATGCATGGCAAGACCAAGTGGCTTAATATTCTTGCTGCACGTCTCGCGCATATGTGCGACATCTCTCGGCGCATATGCGCGAGACCTACTGGTCTCGACGCATCACACTTCAAGTACTCGTGCATATGCGCGGAGTCTTCTGCCATGCTCGCGCATATGCGCGCCCTGTCTCCGCGCATATGTGCGAGGTTCTCTGCCTGTCTCGTGCATATGCGCGCCTCGTGTCGCACATATGCGCGAGGTGTTCTGTCATCGCACATCACATATCACATGCTGTTCCAAATCGTGTCTCAGAGTGATCCTTCTATAATCACATTAATTCATAATCAATAATCTCGGATTAACAGGATCTAAATCTCGGGCATTACATTTCTCCCCCCCTAAGATACGATTTCGTCCCCGAAATCACAGGCAATCAAATCATATCAAATAAGAAATGTATAACAGAAGCTGAATAAGAAACTCACATCAGTGAAATAACTCTGGGAATTTTTGTCTCATATCTGATTCAGCTTCTCAAGTAGCTTCTTCGATGCCATGACGACTCCACTGAACTTTCACAAGCGGAATAGTCTTTGTTCTGAGTTACTTTTCTTTACGATCGAGAATCTGGATCGGCTTCTCGAAATAACTCAGAGTTATATCCAGTTCGGCCTCGTCTGGCTGAAGAATATGAGATACATCAAGAAGATATTTTTGCAATAAAGATACATGAAAGACATCATGTATTCCAGATAAAGAGGGCGGTAGGGCGAGTCGATAGGCACGATCTCCTATCTTCTCGAGAATTTCGTACGGCCCAACATATCGTGGAGACAACTTCCTTTTCTTGTCAAATCTGACAATGCCTCTGAAAGGAGAAATCTTCAAGAATACTCTGTCTCCTGCCTCAAATACCAACGGTCTTCGTCGAACATTGGCATATTTGGCCTGTCTGTCTTGAGCTGTCTTCATTCTCTTCTGAATCAGCTTCACTTTTTCTGTCATAACTTGAATCATATCAGGTCCAATCTCAGGTACCTCGGAAATAACGTCCTAATACAGAGGGGATCTGCACTTCTTGCCATACAACGCTTCAAACGGTGTCATCTCTATACTCGTTTGATAGCTGTTGTTGTATGAAAACTCACAAAGTGGCAAAGAATCTTGCCAACTAGTGCCAAAATCTAGCACCACGGCTCTAAGCATATCCTCTAGTGTCTGGATAGTCCGCTCTGACTGACCGTCTGTCTGTGAATGATATGCTTGTACTCATATGTAACTTCGTACCTAGAGCCTGCTGTAAACTGTGCCAAAAGTGCGAAGTAAACTGAGGATCACGGTCTGATACTATAACGGCCCGAAAATTCGTGTTTGAATATTTGCGAAAAAATTAAAAATTTTCTTTGTAAAGTAAGTAAAATGCCTCATTCATAAAATAGACCGTTAAATAAAGTTTAAATGTTAAAAATAGCAGCGGAAGAAATTATTTGTTTGCAAAAGAACAATTTAAGAATAATCCAACAACGGATAAAATGTTTGAGCATAAAAATGGTAAATGCTAAAATGAGGTCCTCGGGTTCCACTAATGCCGACCCAACATCAGTACCTACAACAATCAAGTCTAGTGAGTCTAAAGACTCAACATGCATATATCGTAAATAACAAGTAAATATAGTAAAATTCCATGGGAGTAAAGATATCATGTCATGAGGCACAATGTGAAAATAATTATCATGAGCAATTATAATACGTGCATAACTGAACTGAAAATCATAGTGAAAATGTTTGCTCCTTGGAGCCCTGTACTGAAATAGCCTGTAATAAATTTCTGTTGAGATTATGGTCTACGCAAGTGGCCCCTACACTGAAACTGACCGGTAACTGGCGACCGGATAATAAAATGCTCCCATGACCGGCAACTGGCGACCGGGTGAAATAATGAACGTCTGATCAGACTGTAGCCACAGTATACTGGGTGAAACAAACTCAACTGACCGGTAACTAGCGACCGACCGGTAACTAGCGACCGGATTTAGCAATAATCCCATGATAGTGAAATGGCCACAAGCAATATCGCATAATCTCAAAAATGAACATTTTATCTTTTTATGCACGTAATATAATTAAATGACACAATTAAATATCATGCAATAATTTACTGATTGGATTGGATCGCTCCCAAGCTCGCTGCAACCTAAATATGCCATGAAAAGTATGCAATAGATTTATGGGACCAAACTATGCAATAACCTTATGTGATAATTACGCCTACTGACTTCGTATTTAATCATGACTCCGAACCAACCTGAAACAACACTGAACCATCATGTAGTCATGATTAAAATATGCCTAAAATGATAAAATAATGCCCCTAAAATGGTGAGGGCCGAAATCTAGGTGAATGGAGACCAAAACATGAAACGCTCTTTCGAGATTCAATTTGGCACATCGCACCGTAAATTCTCGTACGACCTCAAAAATGATCCGAATCACGAACGGCCAAAAACATGACCTTACTAACTCGATGAGGCACTGTTCAGTCCAAGGCCATAGGCTAAAAGCCAACCAAGAACCCAAACAACGCCTGAGAACAACAGCACGCTTGTTGTCAAAATTACAGAAGCTGCACATTTGTTTTTCTTGTGTCGTTTTCGAGACTACCAGGCATTGGGGCTTGAACCACCGACCAAAGACTCTTACTAAAATCCCAAGGAATGATTTGAACCATAGCTATTGGCCCTAGGCAAGCTAAAATTCGCACCATTCAGCAAACACCCGAAAACTCCAACCGAGAACACCTTGCATGCGTGAGTGGTGTTGTGTTTCACTTGCTGTCTCGTGTCGTTCCAGTGGCCATTTTATTGACCATGGCACGATATAGACATCTTGGGGTATGGTATGAACCGTGGCTAGGGGCCATAGGCCAACCAGGATCCACACCAATCCACCAAAATTCGAAACACACATGCTGTACAAAGGAAGAGCCGAAATGGGGAAGGGGTTGTTCTTGTTGTTTGATTTAAAACCGATTCAACCATGGACAAGCCTCAAAAGGGCGACTTGGTCACGTCTTAGACATGCTAGGGAAGTGATCTAACCGTGGCTATAGGCCTTGGGGCAGCCAGGATCAGATTCATTTCCCTTTGACAGAAAAACAAAATTTTCGAAACTCAAATGGATCAAGAGGGAAGTTGCTGTCATCTTCTCACCTTCCAGCGTACATGGGGTTAAATGAATGGACTATCATGGTCCTAATGCGTCCTATTACATGTCTAGATGTCGCCTTGGGAGCCTGGAACCGAACCAATACCTGAAACCCACAAAACAAAGCAACCCATGAAGAGCATCATGAAAGCCAAAAAATTCTGCATGTTTTATTTCAAAAGGTTCTTGACATATTTCGGTTTTTGCATGAAAAGATGATCATGTAATATAAAAATTATGATAGTAGGACTTGATTGAAGACTCAAGGAAGAATATATGCATGCCTGGTTTCGTTTGAATGAAAAACGAAAGAACGAGACGATCCGGCGTGGAGGAGGTGGAGCGCTTTCTTTTTTCTTGCTACTTAGCTCTCGATTTTTCTCTCCTTAATCTCACTAAATTCTCACGATTTTTGACACTAAAAATGGCTCTGGTTTTCGGTGATGGAAAGGAGAAATAGTGGTTAGGGGAGTGAGGGAGATGTGTGCAAAAATATAGGGAAAATCAAGACCAAGTCTACTATTTTTGAAATTTGAATTCTTGTTGCTATCAAATAATTATTGGATGAATCTAGAATGGGGTGACCGAATTTCTTTGCTAATCTAGACTAGGATAAAGCTCATTAATTAATTAATTAAGGTTGACTCATAATTAAAAAGATTAGCATGCTAACACAACAAAGAATGGGTCAAAGGGTGAGTTGGCAAAGGAATTACTTAATATTCTAAAGTGGCCGAAATTTATAGATTAAGTGGAGGGGAAAATGTTGATTATTTAGTAAATTTATAACTCTTAAAAGCCTTACCTATCCCTTAAATAATTTAGTGAATTAATCCCTTAATTATTTGAACTTAAATGAACTTATTTCCTACTCACCTCAAGTAATTAAAATAAATCCTCAAACCTCCTTTTTAACTTAAATCAACTTACTTGCTAGCTAAAATAAATTCTGGAAATGTTTTCTAAATCTTAAATTTTATCTCTAAACTCCAACTCCAGTCCGGCCTCACCGAAATAACTGAAATGCTAAAAATTAAACTACTACATAAAATAATTAAATTTTGAAACTCATGCAATAAGAAATCATTTTAATTTAAATACTAGAATTATGCATGGCTTATACGTAGTCTAAGTTACGGGTTCCACAATCCTTCCTCCCTTAAAAGAAATTTCGTCCTCGAAATTAAAACTCACCGAATAACTCGGGGTAACGATCTCTCATCTCCAGGCTCAGACTCCCATATAGCTTCCTCCTCTGAACGGTTGAGCCATTTGACTTAGACTCGCTTAACCAGCTTGTTCCGAAGCTTCTTCTCCTGCATGTCTAGGATCTGCACTGGTCTCTCCTCATAAGATAAGTTCGGAGTAAGCTGCAACGGCTCAAAGTTTAAGACATGCGAAGGATTCGCCATGTACTTCCTCATCATAGAGACGTGGAACACATTGTGTACTCCGACCAGATTTGGCGGAAGATCCACATGATAAGCTAGCGTACCAACTCTGTCTAGGATCTCAAACGGTCCAATGAATCTTGGACTGAGCTTCCCTTTCTTCCCAAATCTCATGACACCCTTCATAGGTGCTACCTTCACTAAAACATGGTCGCCGACAGCAAACTCTAGGTCTCTCTTCCTTTGATATGCATAACTCTTCTGTCGACTCTGAGCAGTCCTCATCCTATCACAGATCTTGACTACTACATCGGTAGCCTGCTGAATAATCTCTGGACCCAACTCTGCTCTCTCTCCTACATCATCCCAATGAACATGAGATCTACACTTACGGCCATACAATGCTTCAAACGGAGCCATAACTATAAACGACTGAAAACTGTTGTTATATGTGAACTCTACCAATGGCAAGTTCGACTCCCAACTCCCAGAGAAATCAATGACGCAAGCACGGAGAAGATCCTCCAAAATCTGAATGACTCGCTCTGACTTTCCATCTATCTGAGGATGGAAAGTTGTGCTAAACAGCAACTTTGTATCCAAAGTCGAATGCAAACTCTTCCAAAATGAGGAAGTAAATTTGGGATCTCTTTCAGATACGATAGGAATTGGAATTCCATGAAGTCGGACTATCTCTCGGATATACAACTCCGCAGTACTGAATCATGGTGAAAGTCATCTTAATAGGCAAGAAGTGCGCTGATTTGGTAAGACGATCTACAATCACCCAAGTAGCATTTGATCCTCTGACTGACTTCGGCAAACCGGTCACGAAGTCCATGATAATATTCTCCCACTTCCACTCGGGAATAGGAAGAGGCTTGAGAAAACCTGCTGGTCTCTGATGCTCCGCCTTCACTAACTGGCAAGTCAGACACTCGGATACAAATCGTCTGACTTCTTTCTTCATACCAGGCCACCAATACAATAGCTGCAGATCTTTGTACATCTTCGTACTCCCTGGGTGAATAGAGTACGGGGACATGTGGGCCTCTGATAGGATATCTGCGCGGATAGAACCACTGCTAGGAACCCACATCCTGTCTCGGTATCTCACAATACTGTCGGTGACTGTATACAAGACACTGCCTTTGGCTTTATCTCTCTTCTTCCACTGTGCCAATTGCTCATCTGCTGACTGACCACTGCGAATACGGTCAAGAAGAGAGGACTGAATTGTTAAAGTAGATAGACGGGTAACTCTACCTTGAGGATATGACTCTAGATCAAATCTCTGCATCTCAATCTGAAGAGGTCTCGAAACTGTCAAATGAGCCATCGCTGCGACTTTTCTGCTCAATGCATCCGCCACTACATTAGCTTTACCCGGGTGGTAGCTAATGTCACAGTCATAATCCTTCACAAGCTCCAACCAACGCCTCTTACGCATATTCAGCTCCTTCTTCGTAAAGAAATACTTGAGGCTCTTGTGGTCGGTAAAGATCTGGCACTTCTCTCCGTACAAATAATGCCTCCAAATCTTCAAAGCAAAACTACTGCAGCCAACTCTAGATCATGGGTAGGGTAGTTCTTTTCATGAGTCTTCAACTGTCTAGAAGCATAAGCTATCACCTTCCCATGCTGCATCAATACCGTGCCAAGATCGAGCTTCGAAGCATCGGTGTATAGGACAAACTCACCGAGCCCTGATGACACGGCCAAAACTGGTGCTGAGGTAAGAGCTTGCTTCAAAGTTTCGAAGATCTTCTGGCACTCCTCGCTCCACACAAATTTCACATTCTTCTTGGTCAATGCTGTGAGTGGAACTGCGACAGAGGAGAATCCCTTAATGAATTTTCGGTAATATCCTGCTAGGCCGAGAAAACTGCGGATCTCTGATGCATTCTGTGGTACAACCCAATCTCTGACTGCTGCAACTTTCGCTGGGTCTACCTTAATGCCACTGCTGGAGACAATGTGGCCTAAGAACGCCACCTTCTCTAACCAAAATTCGCACTTACTGAACTTTGCGAATAACTTGTGCTTCTACAAGGTCTGCAGCACTGTGGTCAGATGTCTGCTGTGATCTTCTTGATTCTTGGAGTAGATGAGAATGTCGTCTATGAATACTATCACAAACTGATCAAGATACGGCTGAAATATGCGATTCATGAGATCCATGAAGACCGCTGGCGCATTCGTCAGACCGAACTGGCATCACAAGGAACTCATAGTGGCCATAACGAGTCCTGAAAGCAGTCTTTTAAACATCGGCAGTCTCTCACCCTCAACTGGTGATAACCGGAACGCAGGTCAATCTTGGAGAAAATCGAAGCTCCCCGAAACTGGTCAAATAGATCCTCAATCCTCGGAAGTGGGTACTTGTTCTTCACTGTAACCCTGTTCAACTCCCCGGTAGTCAATACAAAGCCTCATAGAGCCAGCCTTCTTCTTTACAAACAAAACTGGCGCGCCCCATGGTGAAAAACTCGGGCGAATGAACTCCTTGTCAAGAAGTTCCTGAATCTGCTTCTTAAGCTCTGCCATCTCTGTCGGTGCAATTCGGTACGGTGCTTTGGATATTGGAGCCGTACCTGGCATAAGCTCGATAGAAAACTCCACCTCTCTCTCGGGTGGCATACCAGAGACGTCCTCGGGAAAAACGTCTAGGAAATCTCTAATGCCTGACTGGGTGCCTCGGGGAAATATACAAAAGTCGATAGAAACGCCCGACACCCTCTATGCATGAGCTTCCTAGCCTGGACATAAGGAATAATGCGCGGTAAGGGAAAGTACATGTCCGGCTCAAATTAGAACTGCGCCATTCCAGGCGGTCGGACTAGAACAGATCTCCGCTGGAAGTCAATCAAAATTCTGTTCCGCAATAGCCAATCCATCCCTAGAATAATGTCAAACTCTGGCATCGGCAGTACGATAAGATCCGCATAAACAAGGTTGCCATGGAGCTCAAGATCTATGTCTCGGATCACATTGGTGGCTGGCATCTCCTCGCCAGACGGCAGTACTACGGAATAGGCTATATCTAGCCCAATGGTCTTAACTTTGAGGAAATTAGCAAAGACCTCTGAAATGAATGAGTGAGTGGCCCCTGAATCTATCAAGGCCTTCGTAGCGGAACCAGATATGAAAATTCTCCCTGAAAGATCGGAACTTCTAAGTTCAACCCAATAGCTACAAGGGCTAAACTTATAGACATGCAAAAGCCAGAGTTCTTCTAACCTAATTCCCGAATATAATACTGAGTAGAGCATGCAATCCTATCGCAATTCTAAGTTCAAAATATTAACCCAAAACATTAAATCCCAAATGTAAACTTAAAGCTTCAAGGTACCTGTCATAAGCATCGTCTCTGGGTTCGTCTCCGTAGCATGGAGAGCAAACACAGTGCCTTAGGCAGGCAGATTCCTCTGAGGGCACTGCACAAATAAGTGGTCCGGACTACCACGCCTATAACACTTTCCTGAGCCGTACATACATGCTCCAGGATGGCGACGTGAGCACTTAGGACAGACTGGGCGCTCAAGAGTCCTCGGGGCTGGGCGACCCCGCTGTTGCTGCTGCTGCTGGACTCTATTTCTAGGCGGCCCGTTAAAAGGCCTCTTGTTCTGCTGCTGATGCTGATGAGAAGGAGGGCGGTGCAGGTACCTGGGCTGGTCGCTTTCCAAGCGATCTCTCTCGATATCATGCTAATCTTGCTCTGCAGCTAGAGCTTTGGAGACAGCGACCTCATAAGAAGTAGGGTCAGACACCCTAACATCACGGCGCAAGATTGGCCGTAGACCCACCAGAAAATACATCATCTTGACTCTAGCATCGTTTGCGATCAGGGGTATTAAATGACCACCCCTCTCGAACTTACGGATGAACTCCGTAACAGTCATATCTCCTTGCCTCAAGCTCATAAACTCAGTGGTCAACCTGGTGTGCACTTCTTCAGCAAAGTATTTGGAGTAGAACACCTCCAGTGAAGTGCACCCAACTCAGCGTAGCCATGTTCAGGGCTACTGATGCTCCTTCCCACCATAAGCGGGCATCTCCTCCGAATAAATAGGTGGCACATCGGACTCTGTCTGCATCTCCAAGCTCCAAGAACTCGAAGATAACCTCGAGGGACTTGATCCAGCCCTCGGCAATCATGGGATCAGACGTCCCTGAAAACTCCTTCGGACGCATCTTCATAAATCTCTCATAGACAGCCTCGGGCCCTATCGGCCTGGCCGCCACAGCATGATTCTCCGAAAACTGTGCGAAGAACTGCGTCATCCCAGCTAGTATCTGGGCATTCATGTCAGGTGGAGGTGGTAAGTCCCTCTCCTGCCTCTGGTTCACGTCATCCTCCTGGCGAGGCTCATCCTGTCTAGTGCGCTCAAGGATGCGTCTAGGGGGCATACTGTTCCATACAACCCATACGTAACTAACATGCATAATTCCATAATTTATTTAAATTTAAATACTGGACAAATAAAAGTCTGGACGTAAAATACTTCATGAAATCATGCTGTTAAAAATAATTCATACTTTAAATAAAATACGTAAATGTAAAACTTACAGACCGAAGACGTGACTTCATGAGCTTCTCATGGTCAGTAGTAGCACAACTCTTTAGAGAACCATTGCTCTGATACCAACTATAACGGCCCGAAAATTCATGTTTGAATATCTGCAGAAAAATTAAAAATTTTCTTTGTAAAGTAAGTAAAATGCCTCATTCATAAAATAGACCGTTAAATAAAGTTTAAATGTTAAAAATAGCAGCGGAAGAAATTATTTGTTTGCAAAATAACAATTTAAGAATAATCCAACAACGGATAAAATGTTTGAGCATAAAAATGGTAAATGCTAAAATGAGGTCCTCGGGTTCCACTACTGCCGACCCAAGCTAGCTCACTGGTCCCCGCCCTCGGCCCCGGCATCATCAGTATCTACAACAATCAAATCTAGTGAGTCTAAAGACTCAACATGCATATATCGTAAATAACAAGTAAATATAGTAAAATTCCATTGGAGTAAAGATATCATGTCATGAGGCACAATGTGAAAATAATTATCATGAGCAATTATAATACGTGCATAACTGAACTGAAAATCATAGTGAAAATGTTTGCTCCTTGGAGCCCTGTACAGAAATAGCCTGTAATAAATTTCTATTGATATTATGGTCTACGCAAGTGGCCCCTACACTGAAACAGACCGGTAACTGGCGACCGGATAATAAAATGCTCCCATGACCGGTAACTGGCGACCGGGTGAAATAATGAACGTCTGATCAGACTGTAGCCACAGTATACTGGGTGAAACAAACTCAACTGACCGGTAACTGGCGATCGGATTTAGCAATAATCTCATGATAGTGAAATGGCCACAAGCAATACCGCATAATCTCAAAAATGAACATTTTATCTTTTTATGCACGTAATATAATTAAATGGCACAATTAAATATCATGCAATAATTTACTGATTGGATTGGATCGCTCTCAGGATCGCTGCAACCTAAATATGCCATGAAAAGTATGCAATAGATTTATGGGACCAAACTATGCAATAACCTTAAAAAATGTGACAATTACGCCTACCGACTTCGTATTTAATCATGACTCCGAACCAACCCGAACCAACATTGAACCATCATGTAGTCATGATTAAAATACGCCTAAAATGATAAAATAATGCTCCTAAAATGGTGAGGGCCGAAATCTAGGTGAATGGAGGCCAAAACATGAAACGCTCTTTCGAGAGTCAATTTGGCACATCGCACCGTAAATTCTCGTACGACCTCAAAAATGATCCGAATCACAAACGGCCAAAAACATGACCTTCCTAACTTGATGAGGCGCTGTCCAGTCCAAGGCCATAGGCTAAAACCCAACCAAGAACCCAAACGACGCCTGAGAACAACAGCACTCTTGCTGTCAAAATTACAGCAGCTGCACATTTGTTTTTCTTGTGTCGTTTTCGAGACTACCGGCCATTGTGGCTTGAACCACTGACCAGAGACTCTTACCAACATCCCAAGGAATGATTTGAACCATGGATATTGGCCCTAGGCCAGCTACAATTCGCACCATTCAGCAAACACCCGAAAACTCCAACTGAGAACACCTTGCATGCGTGGGTGGTGTTGTGTTTCACATGCTGTCTCGTGTCGTTCCAGTGGCCATTTGATTGACCATGGCACGATCTAGACATCTTGGGGTATGGTATGAACCGTGGCTAGGGGCCATAGGCCAACCAGGATCCGCACCAATCCACCAAAATTCGAAACACACATGCTGTACAAAGGAAGAGCCAAAATGGGGAAGGGGCTGTTCTTGTTGTTTGATTTAAAACCGATTCAACCATGGACCAAGCCTCAAAAGGGCGACTTGGTCACGTCTTAGAAATGCTAGGGAAGCAATATAACCATGGATATAGGCCTTGGGGCAGCCAGGATCAGATTCATTTCCCTTTGACAGAAAAACAAAATTTTCGAAACTCAAATGGATCAAGAGGGAAGTTGCTGTCATCTTCTCGACTTCCAGCGTACATGGGGTTAAATGAATGGACTATCATGGTCCTAATGCGTCCTATTACATGTCTAGATGTCGCCTTGGGAGCCTGGAACCGAACCAATACCTGAAACCCACAAAACAAAGCAACCCGTGAAGAGCATCATGAAAGCCGAAAAATTCTGCATGTTTTATTTCAAAAGGTCTTGACATATTTCGGTTTTTGCATGAAAAGATGATCATGTAATTTAAAAATAATGATAGTAGGACTTTATTGAAGAGTCAAGGAAGAATATATGCATGCCTGGTTTCGTTTGAATGAAAAACGAAAGAACGAGACGATCCGGCGTGGAGGAGGTGGAGCGCTTTCTTTTTTCTTGCTACTTAGCTCTCGATTTTTCTCTCCTTAATCTCACTAAATTCTCACGATTTTTGACACTGAAAATGGCTCTGGTTTTCGGTGATGGAAAGGAGAAATAGTGGTTAGGGGAGTGAGGGAGATGTGTGCAAAAATATAGGGAAAATCAAGACCAAGTCTATTATTTTTGAAATTTGAATTCTTGTTGCTATCAAATAATTATTGGATGAATCTAGAATGGGGTGACCGAATTTCTTTGCTAATCTAGACTAGAATAAAGCTCATTAATTAATTAATTAGGGTTGACTCATAATTAAAAAGATTAGCATGCTAACACAACAAAAAATGGGTCAAAGGGTGAGTTGGCAAAGGAATTGCTTAATATTCTAAGGTGGCCGAAATTTATAGATTAAGTGGAGGGGAAAATGTTGATTATTTAGTAAATTTATAACCCTTAAAAGCCTTACCTATCCCTTAAATAATTTAGTGAATTAATCCCTTAATTATTTGAACTTAAGTGAACTTATTTCCTACTCACCTCAAGTAATTAAAATAAATCCTCAAACCTCATTTTTAACTTAAATCAACTTACTTGCTAGCTAAAATAAATTCTGAAAATGTTTTCTAAATCTTAAAATTTATCTCTAAACTCCAACTCCAGTCCGGCGTCACCGAAATAACTGAAATGCTAAAAATTAAACTACTACGTAAAATAATTAAATTTAGAAACTCATGCAATAAGAAATCATTTTAATTTAAATACTACAATTATGCATGACTTATACGTAGTTTAAGTTACGGGTTCTACAGATACAATCGACTTTCGGCACTCCGTGCAATATGACCACTTCTCTGATATAGATCTCTGCCATCTGGTCATGTCTGCACGTCATCTTATACGGAATAAAACATGCTGATTTGGTCAATCTGTCAATCACGACCCAAATCACATCACAACCTTGGGAGGAACGTGGTAGCTTCATCACAAAGTCCATGGAAATGTGATCCTACTTCTATTCAGGAATAGATAAGCTCTGCAACAGACCTCCTGGTTTCTTTCTTTCTGCTTTAAGCTGTTGGCAATTCAAATACTTGGATAAAAATTTGGCAATGTCTGCTTTCATTTATTTCCACCAAAACTGTTTCTTCAAATCATTGTACATCATTCTGCCACCAGGATGAATGCTGAATCGACTATTGTTCTCTTCTGACAATATCTGTCGTTTCAAATCTGAAACATCTGACACAACAAGACGATTATTCACATATAAAACACTGTCACGAACCTGATACTCAGATTGACGCCCTGTTCTGACCATCGCAATCAAGTTCTGAAAATTCTGATCAATTTTCTGAGCCGTTTTAATTCTCAAAATCAGCTCTTATTCAACTTGAACATCATAGAGTCTCCATGGTTTATAATCTCTTTCAAATACTAATCCAGACAAACAACAATCTTCAATCAAATTTGAAACACGAATCGTCGATAAGGATAAAGAACATACCTTTCGACTCAGTGCATCAGCTGCTGTATTCGACTTTCCTGGATAGTACTTGATTTCACAATCAAAATCGTTCAACAAATCAAGCCATCTTCGTTGCCTCAAGTTCAGTTCAGACTGTGAAAACAGATATTTCAGACTCTTGTGATCAGAATAGATATCAAATTTCTCACCGTATAGGTAGTGTCGCCATATATTTAGTGCAAAAACAATGGCCACCAATTCAAGATCATGAATTGGGTAACGAGTTTCATGTGGCTTCAGTTGTCTCGAGGCATAGGCAATCACATGTCCTCGCTGCATCAAAACACATCATAATCCTCTGTGAGAAGCATCGCAATAAACAACAAAATCACCAGTACCTGACGGGATAGTAAATACCGGAGCACTGGTCAGTCTCTTCTTCAGCTCTAGAAAACTGGATTCACACTCCTCTGACCAAACTAACGGTGCATTTTTCTGAGTCAATGGAGTAATCCGCTTAGCAATACTCGAGAAATATTTGATGAATCGACGATAATAGCCTGCTAAACCCATAAAACTGCGTATCTCTAGCACTGATGTCGGTCTAGGCCAACTGATCACGGCTTCAACTTTGCTAGGATCGATAGAAATCCCATCGCCAGAGATAATGTGACCCAGAAATACAACATGTCTCAGCCAAAATTCATATTTCGAAAGCTTGGCATACAGTTTCTCAGCCCTCAGAGTTCTTAATACAATTCTCAGATGTTCAGCATGATCATTCAAATTCTTTGAATAAATCAAAATATCATCAATGAAAATATTCACAAAATCATCGAGATACTTCTGAAACACATGGTTCATCAATCCCATAAATACAGCTGGAGCATTTGTTAAACCGAACGGCATGACTATAAACTCATAATGGTCATACCTGGTTCTGAATGCTGTCTACTATATATCAGAATCTCGAACTCTCAGCTGATGATATCCAGATCTCAGATCGATCTTGGAATACACAGAATAACCATGCAACTGATCAAATAAATTATCGATACGAGGCAAAGGGTATTTATTCTTTACCGTAGCTTTGTTCAGTTGCCGGTAGTCAATGCAAAGTCTCATTGGACCGTCTTTCTTTCTCACAAACAACACTGGAGCGCACCAAGGAGAAACACTCGGTCTAATGTAACCCTTGGCCAGTAAATTTTCCAACTGCTCTTTCAATTCTTTCAATTCAATCGGTGCCATTTTGTATGGAGCTCTAGAAATAGGAACTGTACCTGGTACCAATTCAATGCTGAAGTCTATCTCTCTGACTGGAGGCAAACCCGGAATCTCAAATGGGAAGACATTAACAAACTCACATACCACTGACAAATCTGCCAATGATGGGCTCGATTTCAGTACATCTACTGAATACACAAGAAATCCCTCTGCTCCTTTCTGTAATAATCGAGTCATAGATAGTGCATCTATCGAAGGAATTCTGGATCTAGAACCATTACCGTAAATTTCCATTCATCAGCCATATCAGGTCTGAATCTCACAATCTTATGGAAACAATCTACGGTAGTCTGTACTTGGTCAGTATATCGATACCGATAATACAGTCAAAATCAGACAACCAAAGTACAATACAGTCTAACTCAATCTCATGATCATCATACTGCAGTACACAATGTTAACAGAATTTACTGATATCAAACCTTTCCCCAAAAGTGAAGAGACAGATACTACAGCAGATAAAAAGTCAACCGGAAATGCATGTATCAATGCAAATCTCTCAGAAATAAAAGTATGAGATGCACCCTTCTCAATCAATACTTAAGCATGGTAACCACAAAGAGAACAGTTACCTGCAACAACATCATCTGGTGCTTCCTGTGCCTGTTCTTTAGTCAAAGCAAATACCCTGGCCTGCTGTCTAGGAGGCTGGCTAACTGTCTGGCTTCCTACTGGCCTTGGCTTTGATTGGGCTGGTGCTGGCTGGAATGTGTGAACAACAGATGATCGTCTATCAGGCTGTACCACTGATCCAGATGATTCAGCTCCCTGGGATCTTTGGGAACTCCTATGTGGACAGACTCTGGAAAAGTTTCCCTGCTGTTTGCAGATGTGGAAACTACCAAAAACTCCTTGGCATTGCTCGGTCGGATGTCTTCCGCCACAAGTTCTGCAATAAGCCCCTGTATAACTCTGTCTGGAACCACTGGAGCTAGAAGAACTGCTGCCAGACTTCTTAAACTGTTTCCCTCTGGCTTTCAACTGATCTTTCTTTCCACTACTACAGCTACCACTCTCAAATCTGGGAGGCAGTTGGTGGAACTGAGTAGTAGATGGTTACTGTTTCGGTGTTGGGTAACATATGAAGCTCCCTTCTGTCTAATCAGGCTTGCTTCAGCTCCCTTGGCTCTGTTCAAAGCATCTGCAAAATTATTTGGTCACCCGGTGTTCACCAATGTAAAGATCTCTCGATTAAACCCATTGATGAACTGATCAGCAACCGCTTCATCATTCTCAGCCACATGTGGAGCAAATCGCAACAAGGTAGAGAACTTGGCCACATACTCTTCTATGTTCAACTGACCTTGTCTCATATTAGCAAACTCTTTACCCTTGTCTTTTCTGTAAGACACTGGGAAGAATCTTTGATAAAACTCAGTCTTAAAGATATTCCAAGTAATCAATGTACCTCTGTGCTCCAAAGCCCTCTTTGTTGTGAGCCACCAATTCTTCGCAACATCATGTAATTGGTGCATAATCAGTTTAACTCTTCGTTCATCTGTATAATCCAATGAATCATACAACATTTCAATTCCATCTAACCAACTCTCACAGTCAACTGACGTCTCAGTTCCTTTCAGAGTCGGCGGTTTAAACGACTGAAACCTCTTCAGCAGTGTTTCCATCGGTGTTGCTGTCACATCCATCGGATTAGCTGAGGTAATTCCTTGTTCTAGGACTCTTCGAGGAGGCATATCTGATTATCAAAAGGGTTAGCAATCAAATCTGACAAATCAGTCTCAGACCCCTTCTGATCATCTTACCTCTGATCAAGAATCGATCCTGATTCATTCTCAATAATAAACTTTTCCAATCAAATCAGTTAATCCAGGTAAACATGTATTAAAGCAGTAAAACATAATGCAATGCTAGCATGTAGAAGCAGGAAAGAAAACTCAATCTACCCCGCTTAGTCTCGTCTATCTCAATCTAAGGAACCTACTGCTCTGATACCACCTGCTGTGGGGACCCGGACGCTAATTCATTTCTTAATCTTCTTTGGGAATAATTGGACGAATTAAATAAACTCGGTCTAAATTTTTTTTAAATACAAGTGCAGAATATATTATAATCAATCTGATATAAACATCAAAACTAAAAGTACAATTCTCGTACAAAATACATTAATGTCAAACTAGGGTTCAATCACTATACATCAATTGCTGAAACCTATTCTACTTCTAGGTCCAGATCTCCACGCTAATCTTGATCTCTCATCCTCTTCTTAGCCCTGATCCTGTCCTGCCTGTTGTCATGCACACATACAGACACTACAACAGCTGGATAACTCCGGTGAGAATAGAATTCTCAGTATAAACAACGTATACATGCAATCATATAAACATATACAAAAGCATGTAACAGTTATCAATAACATGTATCAAATCTGAAAACATGAAATGATATAAAACTTTAAATCAAACTCACATCTTTGACTCGACTCTGATCTAGTCTAGTCTAGGGATCCCGGTTCCTGGACGTTGGCATACTATTTCGAATCTCAGCAATAGAAGTCGATATATTCCTAAGCAACATCGACATAAACCGAACATCCAGTGTCTTGACACTTGGCACCTCAGCAAAAGACTAGGCACATTCGCCCATGACTCTTTCTCGATATCTATCTTCTATTCTCTGTTTTTATATAAATCATTAGAATAAGCATACACAATCAATGAATTCAAAGGTATCAAACAATACAAATAAGTATGTGGTTTTGGGAAACTCAAGTCGTATATAACTCTAGTCGTATCTCCCGATTCAACATTGATTTATACCTTTCTTTGTTGGGGTTTGGCTCTGTTCTGTCTTTGAATCTTCAATATCAATCTGGAATGACATATTCGAGGAATATAATATCAAAATATACCCCAATCAATACCAGATATAATCAGAACTCAATCTAATTCTGTTTCGACGGCATAACATCACAATCCCGATACACCGGAGATATAAATAATAGACGGCCAATCTCAACAACTCATAACCAATCAATAAACACCATACCAATACCAAATCTGTATAATCTCAATCAAATCAAATCAGAATATTCATAACAATTTCATACAGTATCCGTTCCGCAATCCGGTTTCGATTATAAGATGACTACATTCTCAAGAACACCATATATCAATCATATATGATTCCTTCAATATCATATTTTCAAATGATAACAAAACATAAGAAAACTTACGTACGTGTGAAGTTCTTGTCGAGGATAACACAGAACTATTTCGGATCGAATATTGGACGGGCGGATCTTTCAAACTCTCAATTCTAATATCAAGAACTTGAAGTTGGTCGTGCTTTTCTCTCCGTTTCTTCGCTGTTGATTCTGAATAAAATGAAGGAATTACATATATATATATATTGCATGGCAAGACCAAGTAGCCTAAGGACAATGAACCAACACCTCGAGACTCATCTCAGGATGCTATTACATTTCAAACCCGTACAAACACCCCAAACGTCCCCAAGCATCGATAAAGAACTTCATACAACAATAACCCGTAATTCTACATCGTTTCGCTTCCTACGACTTCTATTACATCCCAAGCCAATGCTGTAATGCCCAAGATTTATGTCCTGTTAATCTGAGATTATTTATTATGAATTAATGTGATAATAGAAAGATCACTCTGATACACGATTCGGAACAGCATGTGATATGTGATGTGCGAGGACAGAACACCTCGCGCATATGCGCGACACGAGGCGCGCATATGCGCGAGACAGACAGAGAACCCCGCGCATATGCGCAGAGACAGGGCGCGCATATGCACAAGCATGGCAGAGGACCTCGCGCATATGCGCGAAGAGAGGGCGCGCATATGCGCGAGTACTTGAAGTGTGATGCGTCGAGACCAGTAGGTCTCGCGCATATGCGCCGAGGGAGGTCGCACATATGTGCTAGACGTGCAGCAAGAATATTAATTTAGGAACAAATATTCTTGCTTAAAACTAAAGGACACGGACCCCGTGTACAGGTCCGGAAGGGGGTCCATGTAGGCACTGTAATTTTCATGTCTCGAAAGTAGTGGACACGGACCCCATGTACAGGTCCGTGCTCGGGTCCGTGTAGGCTCGGGATTACTCTTCCTCAAGTGTAATGGACACGGACCCCGTGTACAGGTCCGTGTACACGTCCGTGTAGCCTCGGTCGACCAGAATGATGCTTGAATAATGTTCTTTTGATCTCCAGACATACTCCCATGCATTACGAGCCCTTCTTCCTTGATCATCACTCCTTGTAGTGCCTATTTGAACTTCCTTAGCCGTCCTTTGAACACTATGCCCGGCCAGATTCGCATCATACTCCCCTTCTTCAAAAAGATTTGTCCTCAAATCTTGCCTACCTACACAAAAACAAAACAAGTTAATAATAAAAAGAATTAAATTATCAACATGCTTACCTTTCAACACTAGGTTGTAGATGCCATCGCCCACACGCGCCATCAACGTTTTAAGCCCTAACTCCATGGCGGCATTCACTATCAACTCGTCAACATCAATATTTATCAAATAATAAATGAACCAAATGATAAAATACCATTAAGTATCACCAAAATTAAGTTCCTCCCCTTCTTAGACCTAGTTAACAACACAAAAATTTCTACACAAGTGCATAACCATAGTTCACTAGGAATAAGATATAACTGATGCATGACATAGGAATACAGTCGACATGTCATTTTCCCGTATGCAACGCATGTATCACAATCACACTCAACATTTCGTTTCATATGCAACCAACACATAAAATCACGCATTTTATCAGCAATTAAACCACCACAATATGCCTCATTAGCAAATAACTCATGCAACAAAAATTGAATGAAGAATTTATTCTCTTTAAAATTGTATTCATCATGATCATAAAAATTCTTATGTGCAATGCATGTTTCACAATTCCACTCAATATGCCTCCTCATATGCAACCATAGTAGAAACTCATGCACCCTATCAATGGCTCTAGTTACTTCATGACTACCAATCAAACACATGTCATGTACCTCAATATCAAACATCAACGCATGCAATGGGTGTAGGATGAAAAATTTATTCTCTTTAAACAAGGTATTTATCATTAACAAAGAAATAATCATGTTCACCCTTGCACCTCTCAAAACCATCATTAAACCAACATAAATCATGCAAATAGAACACACTAACTGTACTATCCATGTAATATCTCACCTCATCACAAAAGCCTAAGTTTAAGGTATACAAACCATTGTACCAAGCAAACTCCACCAACTTAGTAAATAAGTGAGACATCAAAATTCATAGTAGGTAAATGCAATTCATCCATGGTCTCAAGTTCATAACAATCAAGGAATAAGGGTAAAATTACATCCGACCCCTTAACCATCACATTTTTAACACGCTTGCCAAGTTCTTGAAAACGACACATCAAAAAATTAAGATAAGGACGGAAGTCATAACTCATGGTTGTTGCATTGGCAACTAACCTTACCTCACCTTGATTGCTCTCGAAGTCATATGGATCATCCCATGGCTTTCCAAAATCATCAACACTTGCTCTTCTCCTCATCATGAGGGCGCCAAAGTCCTGCAAATAAGAATTAATACTGCTCGGGATTGAACCGGCTATATCATCACTCGATATATAAACCTCATATTTGTACAAAGGTACTTGGAAAGATTTATACAAAATTAAATCACGCTCATACTCACTCTTTTGGGCCTCAAATTCATTTTTCTTTTCTTTTTTATTGGCCTCTTTTGCATTTTCTTTGTCTTTTCTTTCTATGGCCATCTCACTCTTTTGATCACTCATTCTTTCGGCCAATTTAAATTCTTTTTCACTCTCACAATTATTTTTCAGTTGATCATCAGTAATTACAATTGAAATAGGTTGACCAAGAAAGGTACATGATGAATCATAACATGCGTGCAACAAATTATTGCTACTCTCTCCTTTCTCCTCCTTAGCACACACATTAGAAGTAAATTCACCATCTAAGACTTCACCCTCCATAACACAACGTTCTATGCTCAAGTCAGAAATCAGTGGGGTACCAACCTCCTCAATTCTCTCGACCTCCACTTTGGGTTCAACATCAATGCTCACTTCAACTCCACACTCGACTGCAACCTTAGATTCACATTCAACTAACACCTCAACCTCACCCTCAACCTCCACTTGAGATCCAAGCCCAACCGCAACATCAAACTCCATTTGTGATTTAAGCAAAACTGGCGATTTTACTACAGTCACCTCTTTCCGTGGACATTGGGTGATATCATGCACAACCTCTAAACACCAACAACATATAATATCACAAGTACTAGAATTTGAGTTTTTAAATGTACCTTGATATTCATATTTGCTAGCTTGACGCATCGACTCCTTCTTTGGCCTAGCAATGATTTTCTCTTCCCAGCTCGCTCGCCAAGTGGATGCCAAAGACTCCCTATGCACATCATGTTCATTTCTTTTGCCCACTCTTCTATTCTCATCACCTCGCCTCTCATCATCACAACGCAACGCTCTACTTCCTTCAACTCCACTACCTCGTCTATAGGTCCCAACTTCTTCGCATTGCCCATACCTCACGTAGGGGCTTAAACTCCTTCTCCCACATTTTATCCAACCCCCTTAACATTGTTTGAAATTGACGATCGTCAACCATTATACCTGCAAGAAAAGGTTAGTATAAAACAATAAAAGAATAAAGTTTCCTCACCACAAATTCTCACTAGTCACTCCAATGAAAATTCACTCGCACTCGTCTTTTTTCCTCACCACAAATTCTCACTAGTCACTCAAATGAAAATTCACTCGCACTCGTCTTTTTTTTCCTCACCACTAAACCTCACAAATCACTCCAATGAAAATTCACTCCACTCAAGTGAGAATTCTCAAGGGGGCGCTAAAGTATCGTGGCTTCCACGTATCAAACTTATGAGATCAATCTGGTGACGCTTGAAATTCGACTCACTTAGACCACACAAGGATAATCAACTTTGGAAATTGACTAGAATGCGACTAAATGACAAGGACAAACTTAACGCTGAAATATAAGCGCTAAAATTCCAACAAACACCCGATTCAATTTTTTTCGGGTGAACAGTACGCTACAGTACTGTGAACAGTAACCCGGCGAATGAACAGTAAATCCGGCGAATGAACAGTAACTCCGTCATGAACAGTGTCATGAATAATAAATTCGGCGGGTGAATAGTAACTCCGGCTGATGAACAGTAAATCCGATTCGATGAATAGTAAATCCGACGATGAACAGTGATTCCAGC
Source organism: Primulina eburnea (assembly GCF_022965805.1). Lineage (NCBI taxonomy): Eukaryota > Viridiplantae > Streptophyta > Magnoliopsida > Lamiales > Gesneriaceae > Primulina > Primulina eburnea. Next base: position 19,145,355 of record NC_133114.1, on the reverse strand, counting down.
AATGAATAGTAAATCGCGATTTTTTTTTGTAAATTCAACAAATACGTAAAAATCGCTACACAAAAATCGGTATTTAAAATCCTACGAAGAATTGAACGGATACGCTTACTTGAATCAAAAAACCTGGCTCTGATACCACCTGATGCGATCCCGCCCACGAGATCTTTGATTTTTCCCGATCTTTGAAACAAGTAATTGATAGGTGTGATAATCGCCTCTAGATCACGCGGTCTAGCAACAATTGACCAACGATAGAAACAATCTCATTCAAGAGAACCTCCAAAGAACCCATCCTTGGCAACCCTCGTGATATTCGATTGAAAAACGCCACAAAAGATAAATCTTTTGATAAGTTTGATTTGATACAACGCAAAAGTTATAACGAAACTTAAGCTTTTTTTTTAGAGAATTCTCAAAGAAGTTTTTATAAACTCAATCAATGAACAAAAGTTCTCTACAATGATAGATTTTCGAGTATATATTGTTCACAATTCTCAAAGATATCTAATCTAGTTACCAAAATAATTAAAACTCTAATTTAGGAACAAATATTCTTGCCTAAAACTAAAGGACACGGTCCCCGTGTACAGGTCCGGAAGGGGGTCTGTGTGGGCACTGTAATTTTCATGTCTCGAAAGTAGTGGACACGGACCCCATGTATAGGTCTGTGCTCGGGTCCGTGTAGGCTCGGGATTTCTCTTCCTCAAGTGTAATGGACACGGACCCCGTGTACAGGTCCATGTACACGCCCATGTAGCCTCGGTCGACCAGAATGATGCTTGAATAATGTTCTTTTGATCTCCAGACATACTTCCATGCATCACGAGCCCTTCTTCCTTGATCATCACTCCTTGTAGTGCCTATTTGAACTTCCTTAGTCGTCCTTTGAACACCATGCCCGGCCAAATTCGCATCACACGGGGTCCGTGCCCCTTGTTTCCAGCTGAAGATGATTTCCCGAGAGTACACGGACCCGTACACGGGTTCAAGTGTTGGGGAAGGCGAAAGGAACCACTTTCCAGGAGTGGGATATTCTGTGAGTGGCGGTGCATGGGCATGGGCAGAGGCTCATGCTGGACCATCCTAACGACCCATGACCAGCAGTGGTGCGTGGGTATGGGCCGAGGCCTTTTTTGGTTCAGCCTAATGGCCCATGATCGTTACAAAAAAAGGCGCATGATAGGATTTATTTCACGGAATTTTAAAAGATCACTTATTAGGGTTTCTAGGTGCATTTCACGTTCGAACGGGGATCGGAGACCGGAGAAATTTCAGGAAAATTATTTTATTACATGATTTATTTTTATAAATTAAGTTAAAGCATTTTTAAGGGTATTTTTCAAAAAATGGGAATTTTTGAGTATTTTTACCCGCAGAATCTCTATTTTTTTCGGTACGCAAATTTTATCCAATCGGAGGACTTTTTAAGGGTTCGGCTAATATTTTCAAAATCTTTCCAACTTGAAATATTTTTCGAGAGTGATTTTGGGCTTATTGGGCCTACTTTTGAGTTATAGGGCTTATTTATCTTTTTAATCTTTAAATAAACAATTTAGGCCCATTAACTAATAATTTATCTATATAATTAACCCCTAAGCATATTTTAACCTAAACCTAGACTCTTGTACCAGCCGACACCCACCATCTCCCTCTCGTTTTCATCATTTATCACGATAGGCCCCATCGGTTTCTCTTGGCTGGAAAAGAAGGAATTCTCTCGGGTCCATTGCCTCGTTCTTGCACTCCAAATCACCAAGGCACGCATAGTATCATCCTTTACTCATCATATACGCCATATACTTGCTGTATTATGTTTATTTTTTTGGTGAAATTTCAGATCCAAGCGTGAGTGTTAATGGGTTATGATTTCTCAAGTGTTTCTTGCATTCTTGTGGTTTGTCACTCACGTTTTTTTAGTTGTGTAAGGGGCTGCTGTAGGGTGTGGTTGAGGGCTGTTGTCACCAAAGGGAGTGGAATGGTAGGCTGGAAACGAGATCATCACATCATCGTGTAAGGGTGGTTCTCGGTCCTTGTGTTCTTTTGGTTCGATAATGAATTCTATCGGTGTAGAATGGGTTCGGACGTGCATGGGCTTGAACCAAGATGTGTATCGGTCCTGGTAATGTCTGGTAAGAGGTTTAGAAGTGAGCCATGGGTGTTTGGTTGAGGGGGAAACTTTACCATGTGAGGTGGAGATCGACCGAGAGAAAATGGGATAGGCGGCCGATGGTTAGTGCAACAGCTTTTGTTTGGGTTTAGCTTAGTTTAGAAAGAGTCATTAGGTTCCTAATGGTGTGTATTAAAGGTAGGACAAGTGGTTGTAGAGGAGAGGATCGAGATGTGGGAGAGTTTTGGGAGATGAGTGAAGTTGGTGTAATGTGATAGGACCGAGAGATGTTGTCATGTTCTGAATATTCCAGCCGTGGATTAGCAGCTTAATGACATTTATTTAAGACCCATTAAGCGTTCTTAAGATGTGGTAAAAGTTGGGGAAAATTTGGGTAAAGTTTTGAGTCGATTCGGGTTAAAAACGGGACTTTGGTCTAAGTTTTAAAACTAATCAGTTAAGTTGTAATATGAGCTCGAGTTTACGTCTAGGAACGCTTATAAATATGTTTTGGAATATTTTAAGTAGTTTGGTAAGTTTCGGGTCAATTTTAGAGGTCCAGGGGTGAAACGATAATTTTTGGGTTTTCATAGGCAAAATAGTCATTTTGCACCCGGGGTGAGATTTTTGTCCTGGCAGCGCCCTGAGCACAAATTCATGATATTTTAAATGTTCATGAATCATGTTTACAATTTTTACGCAATTATGATAAATACGGTGCATGCTTGGTTTAAAAGAAAGTTATGCGTATGCATATTTTATTAAGTGATGAAAATGATGATATTTTTGAAGGATGTGAATTGGTTGTGACTGACGATATATATGTATACAATGATATAATTGGAGACATCGTGAGGGAAAAGACCCCAGAGGGAGCCCGTTTACTGGATAAGGCCCCAGAAAGAGCCCGACGATCGTATTTCCATTGACATGAGATATGATGAGCTGAGGCCCAGGCTCAGTGGGCGGGTAATGCTGTCGCTGATGTCCCCCGTCGCAGGGTACCACGGTTTTTATAGATAGATCCATCGATAGAGCTGATACAATAGAGCTGATACGAAAGTCACAACTAATGAACTGAATTCAAGTAAAAGAAAATGTTTAAGTTTATGACACGATGAGCTGTTTTGACATGTATATGATGATATGAGATGACATGAGTTGACACGACGTGATTTTATACGACACGTTTACGTTATGCTTTTAAGTTCATGAAAGATATGTTGAGTATGATATTTTTCACTGCTGTGTGCTACGTATATGTACTTTTATTAACGGTACAGGTGTGTTGAGTCTTTAGACTCACTAGGCGTGTGTGATGCAGGTGAGCTTGTTATTGAGAGGACTGGAGGTGCTGAACACTGAGTAGACAGACCTGGTGGGGTGATACGACCCGAGGACCACATGTTTTCCGCATTTTGTTTTTATGAGATTTGAGATGATATGAACATTTTTATATGCTGGTTTTGATACGCTGATGATTTTCACAATTTTTTCTCGTTTATGCTTACGCACTATTTATATTGTCAAATGCTTAAAGACATTTTTAAATGTTATTTCTAAAATGCGAGCTTTTATTTTAAAAAAAAAATATTTCCGCCAAAAAAATATTTCCGCGCTTTTAAAATTAGGGGGCGTTACAATTTCATATATCAAATACTTGATTTGGTACATGAGATACTTATAATATGTAATAGAATATTGGATATTTGAATATGCAATGTAAGTTCACAAAGTGTTGATATTTCTGTGGAAGATGAATTTGGATAACATATCAACTCATTTAATATTTTTTTGTAAAAAAAAAAACCAAATTCTCAAATAAGCATGAATATTTGAAAATACTTAATTTTACTTGAGAATTACCTAATTTCATATTGCAAATATTGATTTGGTACATGAGATACTCATAATATGTAATAGACTACTGGATATTCGAATATGCAACGTAAATTCACCAAGTACTGGTTTTTCCGTGGAAGATGTATTTTGATTACATATTCATCTTATTTAATATTTTTTTGGTAAATCCTATTATCAAATAAGCATGAAAATTTTAAAGTACTTGGTTTTACTTGAGAAGTATCTAATTTAAGTTTGCAAATACTTGATTTCGTAAATGAGATACGCACAATATGCATTAAAATACTGGATATTCGAATGGGCAATCTTTCCATGAAAAATTCATTAGGATACTTGTTCATGTCATTTAAATAAATAAACATAGTTCATTATTCATCATGGACTAATTGAGAGATACATTATGAACATAGTTCGTAAATGAGCTTGAAGTTTGCACTTGAAGCATAGCTATCGATTATAAGATTAATTATTTATAAAATACTCATCAATATTAATTTACAATACTTTTTCATATTCATTGAATGACTTATTTGAAAATTATACTTATTTGACATAATACTTATTGGTAATTATTCATTATACTTATTATTATTATTTTCTTTATACTTATGAGTATTAATTTATAATATCATTAATATTCATTCACAATACTTGTTGGTATTCATTAAATGACAAGGCAATACTTCATCTGATATCATCTTCATTAGTATTCATTCATAATATTTATTGGTAATCATTCATTATATGTATCAACATGCTTTCATTATACTTATTATCAAATTAGAGTTTCAAAAGGGTAAAATCAATTATCAGTAGAATCTAATTATGTAATAGTTATAACAATTTAGGTATCACATTTTTATTTCACGGATCTCATCATCAAAGGCCACTCAATATTGACTTCAAATTATATATTTTGAAATCATCAAATAATCAAATTTGAGTATTTAAATAGTAAAATCAAGTATTTGTAGACTCGTACAAAGTATTATTTGTATTAATTTAGGTATTACATTTTTACTTCACGAATGTCATCATCAAAGACCACTCAATATTAACTTCAAACTATATAATTTGACATCCTCAAATAGTTGGATATAAGTATTTAGGGAGTAAAATCAAGTATTTGCGAACTTACATTAGATACTCTTTGTAACAATTTAGCTATCATATTTTAACTTCACCAATTTAGATACTCTTCGTATCAATGCATCTTCCATAGAAAGATCAACATTTGATGATCTTACGTTGCCTATTCGAATATCCAGTATTTTAATACATATTGTGAGTATCTTGTTCAAGATATCAAGTATTTGCAAACTCAAATTATATATTTCTCAAATAAAACTAAGTATTTTAAAATTTCAATACTTAGTTGAGAATTTGTTTTTGTTTTTACAAAAAAAAATATTAAATGAGATGAATATGTCATCCAAATGCATCTTCCAAGGAACGATAAATATTTGGTGAGCTTACGTTGCATTTTTGAATATCTAGTATTCTATTACATATTATGAGTATCTCATGTACTAAATCAAATATTTTTAATCTCAAATTAAGCACTTGTCAAATAAAATTAAGTACTTTAGAATTTCTATGCTTAGTTGGGAATTTGTTTTTTTCTTTTACAAAATATTTTTTAAATGAAATGAATATTTCATCCAAATGTATATTCCATAAAAATACCAACACTTGGTGAACTTACGTTGCTTATTCGAATATCCAGTATTTTAATACATATTGTGAGTATCTCATTTACGAAATCAAGTATTTGCAAACTCAAATTAGGTACTTCTCAAGTAAAAATAAATATTTTAAAATTTTCATGCTTAGTTGATAATTTGTTTTTTAAAAAAATATTAAATGAAATGACTATGTCATCCAAATGTATATTCCATAAAAATACCAACACTTGGTGAACTTACGTTGCTTATTCGAATATCCGGTATTTTAATACATATTATGAGTATCTCATTTACGAAATCAAGTATTTGCAAACTCAAATTAAGTACTTCTCATTTAGGTAGTAAAATTAAGTATTGGTAGACTCGAATTAGATACTTTTGTACTAATTTAGGTATCACATTTTAATTTCAAAAATGACACATCAAAAGTCACTCAATATTACTTGAAACTATATTCTTTTATATCCCAAAATAATCAAATTTGAGTATTAAAAAGGTACAATCAAGTATATGTGAAATTAAATTAGGTACTATTTGTACCAATTTAAGAAACACGTTTTTTATTCACAAATATTATCATCAAAGAACATTCAATATTATTTTCAAACTATATATTTTTACATACTCAATTGAATTTGAGTATTTAAACAGTAAATTCAAGTATTTGTGGACTCGAATTATGTATAATTTGTATTAATTTAAGTATCACATTTTTACTTCACGAATATCATCATCGGTGTCAATTAATATTAACTTCAAATTATATTTGGCATCCTCAAATAAGTGTATATGAGTATTTACGTAATAAAATCATGTATTTATAGATTCTAATTAGATACTCTTTGTACTAATTTAAGTATCACATTTTAACTTCACAAATAACACCATCAAAAGTCACTTAATATTACTTGAAACTTAAGTATTTTCTTACGCATTTGAAGTATTCAAATAGCCAAATCAAATAGTTGGAACCCCAAAATAAGTATTTTATCGATCAAAATAAGTACATTTTCTAATTCAACAACGAGTGAGAAACTATATTTTTTCAAAAAATTAGATGACATGAATAAATAATCTTAATGCATTTTCAATGAAAAGACCAACAATTATTGAATTTATTGTGATAGCTCGAAGATCCAGTATTTTCTTACACATTTTAAGTATTCAAATAGTCAAATCAAGCATGTGAAACTCCAAAATAGGTATTTTGTAAGTCAAAATAAATACTTAATTTTATTTGAAGATGAGTTATGACCTATGTTTTTTTTAAAAAATAAAATGACATGAATAAGTGATCCTAATGCATTGTTCATTAAAAGACTAACAATGACTGAATTTATGGTGAATGCTCAAAATATAATATTTTTATACATATTTGGAGTATTCAAAGAGCGAAATTAAGTATCTGAAACCCTATAATAGGTATTTTATATATCAAAATAAATATTTATTTTTATTCCATGATAATTGAGAATTTTTTTTTAAAAAAATTATATTTTAAATGAAAAAGATACATGTAATTTTTGTAACTAAAATAATATATTTATTTAAATAATAAAAAATAAAAATATAATTTTTGCTTTGTGAGGAGTTAAAAGTAAAAGCATAAATTTGTCAAGTACAGGTACTGAATCTTAATTGAAAGATTGGCAGTTGTATTTTTTTAAAATTTACCGATGAAATAAACACTCCCCGTAAAATTTTAATTCTACAAAGGAGAACTGAGAGACTGACTACAAAGTAGAAAAATCCAGCCTTCCATCAGGCCATTACCTTCACAAAGTTTTAATGGAACAAAAAAAAGGAAAGAAACACACTTAATCAGATTCACCATCTCACTTCGATAAGATGTACGGGCGGTCGGTCACACGGTCCTATATTATCATGCGTCTTCACTTGAGCAATCTTTCACATGATTTTGCATCATCTGCAACAGCTGGTTAAATTACGATACTAAAATTATGTTACAAATGATTCCATTTTAGATTGTTCAAAAACATTTCATTAGCTTATAAATACTTTATATCAAAATCATTTGATTCAGACACAACTTAAAAGTTGTCCTTGGCCTGACGGATAGCACCTAAAACCTCAGCATCATCGGCTGACTCGGGAATATCCAGCGCCTTCCGAATTTCCAAGCTTGACGTTCGAAGAAAAGGATTGCATAACTTCTCCTTTCTTAAAGAGGTCGGGATCTGAGAACATAAACTACATTAAGAAATATAAAAAATTCATCGTGAAGAGAAGTCGAGTGAGAGAACCAATTCAAACACCGAGAGACATTACTGAAGGAGGAAAACACAGATATTATAACTTGGGAGAGACAAAATTTAGAAATGTATCAGCACGGGGATCAGTTTAAGAAAAAGTCATTTACTACCTCTTTTCAAGAAAATGGTAGCAAATTTCTATCTTCTCATTCCAAAAAAACTTGCATGATTCCACAGTGAATAGAAACTAAAAAGCTATTCAATTTAAAATTCACTTATTAATTCACATGAAAATGAAAAAACTAGATTTGGGACACGTCATAAATCCTCCCTTGATCAAGCAGGAAATATGTTGAAATAAAAGCTTCATAGACAATATATAAGAGCCAAAAGTACCGTTGGCAATCCCTTGTTACGGAGTTGAGTTACATGGGCTGCATAAGAGTGCAACTCCTCATTTCCAGGTTCTATTGATAGCGCAAACTTGGAGTTACTCTGTTGAACAGCCACATAATAATAGCCAGTCACTTGTCTATTTGGTTAGCGGTGTTGGGGTGGGGGTGGGGGATTTGTACAAGAACAAAGGAAAATGATCTCACTAACCAACGGGTACTCGTGACCACAGTAAATGTTTGTATCATCTGCTAAAGACATGGGGGGGGGGGGGGGGGGGGGGGGGGGGGGGGCGGGGGGGGAGTGGTTTGTACAAGAACAAAGGAAAATGATCTCACTAACCAACGTGTACTCGTGACCACAGTAAATGTTTGTATCATCTGGTAAAGACATAATTTTACTCAGAGAAGAGAACATCTGTTGCAAATAAATGGTAACATAATCATGTCTCAAATTCAACTTCTGGGGGTTGGAAAAAACGGGAGGGAGGAATGAGGATACAAGAAACATGAAATACTGTAAAAAATGAGTCACTTTTTTTTGTTAACACCGTAATATTTCTTAAAACAGCCTTGCTTCATTGCAGACACAGACATAACAATACTTCACAAATGGAGGAGAAAAGTGCATGCAGCAATTGTCACTTCCATGTCACTTCATGGCAACCAAACATTGGTTCTCCATAGGACAATTAAATAACGGTAGTGGTGTTCATAAACACAATGAAAGGGCAGGCGTGCCAGTAAATTTCAAATATGTAAAATCATGGAGTTAAAGGCCAATGGGCAAAATGAGGAATGGGAGCAACAGAACCCACCATAGGTTTACCCCCATACACTCACATTGCCGGAGCACTACAGGAATCAATTACCAGAACGCTCATATTTTATCAAATGACTAGTCATAAATAATCAAACAAATCCACATTTACTACGACATATAATCAACACAAAAATCAAAAGACATGGAATACAAACTAAGCAGGAGCAGAAACATCAACAATGGAAATCAATTGAAAAGCACAGGTTGAAGATATGATTATAATAATAACTTACCAAAGATTTACCTGCTGAGGAGTTCCCTCAAAAAGTTTACCACACGATAAACTGAACAAAGTGTCTCCTGTGAATATTGACTTTGATCCAGGAAAGTAGAAACTAATGTGACCTGATTGGAATAAAAAGACGAGTAAGAGACGAGGCAACTGGATAGAAGCAGACTATTACGGCATACTTGTACTTGAAAAACAAGCCAAATAGTGATTATGACACCCACACTGTTTATAAATCAATTCAATTTGGAACAAATTAAATGCTTTATAGAGTACAGAAACAACGAAAGTTCCCTCTGCAAAAAAAAAATCATGTGGTCAAAAGCAAACTTGAATGATAGACAGTGGAACGTGTGAAAACTTTTGGCAATTTTAATCCACCAGGACTCTAGAAAAGGACAGAAGAAACAGAATTCTGCAGCAACTTTTCATACCTCTTTTATTATGACTACAGGTGTTTATACTTTTCACATACTACAGGATTCTATCATGAAGATTCAATTGCACTTGGACAAGAACCAATCTAGCAAAATTACAAAACAACAACTAACATTATATGAGATGCTTAAGCAGATCCTCATTTTACATATAATCCTTGTCTCTGTTTTGAATAGAAAGATGACGATCATGTGTGCTCATTATTAAACTCAATCTAGTTTTGTGCTTTTCTAGATGAAATAACAGAGTAAACATGAAGGCAAAGACGACTAGTATTTTTCATTCTCCATATACAGGGTTAAAATTTTGTAAGAAGTTTTGAAGAAAAAGGGCATGCATATTTCTTTGCAAGGTAATGGAACCCAAACTTTGGCTTCTAGTACTTTCCATAAAGATGAGTACCAAAGGATTGACAAATTGATACAATGATGAATGATCTCAAAAGGTCTCCATTAAGTTCATCACTAATTGGATGACAACTTAAATCGGCTATTACAAAAACTTGGTGATATTATATATGTCACAATAATATTATCAAATATATATTTAGAATTTTAGAGGAAGTCCTATCCTCTAAATTAACATTTTCTGCATTATCAATGACTTCCTGTTAAATAAAATTGCTGCTCTTAGTCAAAACTGAAGTAGTTTCCTTGAGCCAATGTCCTCCTGTTCAGAATTTTATTGCACAACCACTAGGAGCCTAGTTGATTCCTTCAGCAAAAGAACCATCCACTATTGGATATATTTTCTTCTAATTAATTTTAAGTGCATAGCAATTATTATTACATCTAAATAATGTATGAACAAGCTTCTTCGTATCTCTTGCCGAACCATAGTAGCACAACCAAAATATGAGGATTCATGGAAGTCAATACATTATTGACCAAGTCCATACAGTTTATAATCTGATAAATCCACATGTCATTTGTATTGCGTGAAGAATATGATATAATTAGTTTCTGTGTATCATCTCCTCTCTTGTGTTTTAAGTTCTAGAACTAGTTTTCTACAAAAGGGCATTTAAGTATTTATCTAACAAATTTGCAATGCTAGTGCGATTGAAACCAACAACTTAAGCCAAAAGAAACAGAATATTTAAATTCATCAGATAAATTTCAGATAAAGAAAAAGATCACTGAATGTTCAAAAACAACCTCGTGTATGACCAGGAGTTTCCATTGCAAGCACCTCATGGCCAGCGAACATCCATTGGTCTCTGTCATTCAAAACAATGTCGATGCCAGGAATTCTTTCTTTGTCTAAAGCAGATCCAATCACCTACAAGAATATACCAAGACATAGGGATTAATTATTGATATGCTCAAAGTAGCAAACAAAAGCACATTCTAAGGTAAAGCAACAGCAAATGACTGTTAAGCAAACTTAGTTTTATCCTCCACAACGCTTGACTGAAGAAAAGAAAAGTTTGTTTTATCCTCGACATAGCTTGACTGACAAGTAAAGTTAGTTTTATCCTCCAGTCTCGACATCGACTAGGAACCACAAATTCCAATACACACAATTATTAGGAAATATGGTAATACACAAGTCAAGTACATATTTAATAACGTGGCTTGGGCCCAAGGATAAATTTATTTCCAGATTTTGTTCCATTTTTTTGATTTATTTTAGAAAAATCTATCAATTCAGTTACCGATTTATATTGTTCTGTTTGTTTTAGTAGGAAAAAAGTTCAGTTTATTCGGTTTTTACAATTCGGTTCGGTCAGTAACCAAATGCTCACCCATACATGACCTACGATACTCAGACTGCAGGAAATTATTTCCCTGCTTCCATATAGCACTCCTAGATTTCTGAAGCATCTCGAGTCCCCAAAGGTCACATGCGACACATGAAAATTAGCAATTCTTCAGTAAAAATTTATACCATTGCAAACAAACCTTCTAATTATGGATACACTCACAATTAGAGTACACATTCACAAATTCTGTATGGATAAAATGTTATATTAAACATCTTCTAGTTGCCCAGTAACACATGTGTAGCACCAATGCACTGGTAAAAGTATGCTCCTATCATGATGGTAGCACACACCAAAAACCAGTAAACAGAAAGCTTCAATCGGCATAAAGGGCCAAACTTAAAGAATTTGTCAAACATCGCAAAAGTTGTAACCTTGGTGATAAATTTTAGAATTGGGAAATAACTTTGAGATGTGGAGTCACTAGGACACTTCAAATCAAGTTTCATGTACATGGCACAACCAACCAAAGATAGGTTTGTTGTTCGCATTGCTGTAAAATCAGCAGTGGTTCTTTATAAAATAATAAATAGTTTCAGAAAGGAGTAATGTTAGGACCAATAGCATCTCAGTAAAATATTAAGATTATTTACATAGCATTCATTATATATCTACAAATTCAAAAAAATGCATGATTGAAATTTTCATGCGCATGAAGGTCATATGAAACAAAAGATAGAATAAACTGAACCTTTGCACCATATCTTTCTTTTAAGTCCAAATTTCCACCGGTGTGATCAAAATGGTGATGAGTATTCAATATGTAGTTCAAATTCCAGTTCTTCCTGTTCAATGCATCAACTATTGGCAATACTTCAGAAGGATCCACCACTCCAACTGTTCCAGTATTCACATCATGTATAAGATAAGCATAGTTATCTCGAAGGCACGGCACCTACAACAAAGGAAATACGTAAAATGCAGATAAATATATGTGATAGTATGAAGATAAATATAAGATAATATTTGTTGTGTTTAAATCTTGTAAATTAGATGAGATAGTATTTTTTCTGATTTTTTGGGGGTAGTTACATCACTTGTAATCTATATAACGTGAATTAGTCTTGAGATATAAAACACTTGAGTTTTTCCTCTCAAATTTACGTGGTATCACACAGCCATACGGTTCCCTTTCAATTTTTCTTCTTCTGTGACAGCAACTCATCTCTAGAGAGCCATGTCCACGAGTAGTCCTTGTCCAGCGATTCCACCACTGCCACAAAAAATCCGGTCGTCACCTCTCTGTGCATGGGTGACCTCTCTTCAATTCAGATCACTACTAATCGTCTCAATGGTCACAATTATCTCCAGTGGGCACAATCGGTCAAGATTGTGATCCGTGCCTGGGGTAAATTAGGGTTCATCACGGGCGAGCTTTCTGCTCAAGCCAAAACCGACGCAGGTACAATACTTGGCTGATAGAAATTCCGTTCTCCTCGCATGGCTGGTAAACTCGATGGAACCTTCCATCAGTCTTCGCTACTTGTGGTTCACAACAACAAAAGAGGTCTGGGATGCAGCTCGAAAGATGTACTCTGATATTGGGAATGCCTCTCAGATGTTCAAAATTTGGTCAAAATTGAACGACATGATGAAACAAGGCTCACAAACTGTCACTCAGTACTTCACTGATCTCCGGGATTTATGGAAAGAGCCGGACTTATTCTTCGAAGATACTTCTCCTAGTGCTGCTTGCAGTGTGAAACTACAAGGGTACCTCGAGATAAAAAGGGTGTTCGAATTCCTACCAGGCCTCAACCAAGAACTCGATGATGTTAGAGGAAGGATTGTTGCTCGGGATCCCTTCCCATCCCTAAATGATGCATTTGCAGAAGTCCGCCGCGAACTGAGTCGCGTACTACTATCTCGGCTCCTCAAATTTCTGCCTTGGCTTCAGGAAATCCTTCCAGTCAGGGACAACGGCTTGGCAAAAGGCCTTGGTGTGATAATTGCCATCGTCCAGGCCATACGAAAGACAAATGTTGGGAAATTGTTGGTAAACCGGTAAATTGACAGCCAAGGAAAAAGCCCAATGGTCGAAGTTTCCAGGTTCCATCTGTTCAAGAGCAGCCCATCAACTCTAGCATTTTGGCTCCCTTCACTAAGGACCAGATAGAGCAGATTGAGCAATACCGCAAGCTTCTGCATGAAACAACTCTCAATGCGACCCAATCTGCAACACTCCAATCGGTCTTCGATTCTTGCATTACACCATCTTGGATTGCCAATTCCGGAGCTTTTGATCACAAGACTGGAGACTCCAAACTTTTCTGCTCTTATACTCAATGTCCTAACCAGATTTCTGTCAAGATTGCTAATGGTTCCCTCACTCGAGTTGCTGGATATGGTGATATCCAAGTTTCTGAGGGAATTGTCTTAAAAATGATTTTCAAGTTCCCTCCTTGCGCTGTAACCTAATCTATGTTAGTAAACTGAGTCGTGACTGTAAGTGTTGCTAATTTCTTGACCTGCTTCGTGTCAATTTCAGGATCCACTATTGGGGAGGATGATTGGATGCGCCACACTTCACGATGGCCTTTACTTTCTTAAGCATTCTTCGTCTTCAAGTCGACAGTCTCTGGTTTCTAGAGTTAATTCCAACCTTGTTTCAAACTTTCAAGAAATTATGTTACATCACTTTAGATTAGGTCACCACATTTTTTCTTATTTAGCTCGGTTGTTTCCTTCATTATTTCAGAATAATAAAGATTTCAGTTTACTTATACGTGAATTTTGTGAACTTGCCAAGCATACTCGTGTCACTTTTGCACCTAAGCAATATAAACCATCTGCCGCATTTTCTCTCATTTATAGTTCTATTTGGGGACCATCACAAATTCCCAGTCGCACTGGTAAAAAATGGTTTCTCACTTTCATTGACGATCACACAAGAGTTACTTAGATTTACCTACTCGACCATAAATCTGATACATCAACTAATTTCAAAAAATTTCACAACATGATTAAGACTCAATTTTATATCGATATACATGCTCTTAGATCCGACAATGGCAAAGAGTATATTGTCTATCCAGTCGTCCATTAAATTTCTGCACACCCATGTCTACCTTTACTTCCATCTTCCCTCACATTCGTCCTTCCACTAACCTTCCGCTTAGGACCTTTTGCTGTACTGCTTTTATGCACGTTCATGACTATTTTCGAGGCAAAATTGATCCTAGGGCAGTTATCAGTTTTATTTATGGATAATCTCCTACTCAGAAGGTGTATTGTTGTTATCGTCCTCATACAAAAAAAACATTAGTCTCCCGTGATGTCACATTCTTTGATAATATTCCGTATTTTTCCCCATCTACGCTTCAGGAGGAGAACTTGGCCAGACAAGCTTGTTGGGATACACCACTTCCTCTCATTATTAGCCCAAACATCACATCCTCTCAGTCCCAACCCTATCATTCCCTGAACAATTGAATCGACCTCTCCAGTATCTGAATCAGGGGGAGACCTGACAAGTGACACCTCAACCAGATTTGTCTACTTGAGACGAATACCTCAAGCTATTAAAGACATTGTGATTCCTAATCACAGCCAAGAAGACGAACCAATAGTAACTGTAAATCCTCATTCAGTTACCATTCTTGATCTTGTAAATCCTTAGTTCATGAAGCTCTAGAAATCCCTGAGTGGAAAGCTGCAGTGCTAGAGGAAATGCGTGCTTTAAAACAGAACAACAGCTGGAGTTTGGTAGAGTTACCACATGGCAAAAACACAGTGAGATGCAAATAAGTATTCACTGTAAAATATAGGGCAGATAGCTCAATCGAACGACACAAAGCATGTTTGGTTGCCAGAGGCTTCACTCAAACTTGTGGTATTGATTACACTGAAACTTTGCACCAGTTGCTTGGCTCAATACTGTGAGAATTCTCATTTTTTAGCTGCTAATCTTGATTGGCCATTACAACAAGTGGACATAAATGCATTCCTTAATGGTGATCTCGAGGAGGAAACCACTTGGCTTCGAAGACATATTGGGAAAGTAGATGGTATTCACACTCAAAAAATCACTTTATGGACTGAAAAAGTCTCCACATGCATTGTTTCATAGATTTTCCAAAGTCATCAAGAACTTTAGATACTGTCAGGGACAAAGAAACGATACATTGTTCACTAAACACTCTGAGAAAGGAAAGATCACTGCTATCATTGTATATGTGGATGACATCATTTTAATTGAAGATGATAGTCAAGAGATGGAAGAAGTCAAGCATATGATGGCAAATGAGTTCAAGGTTAAAGACCTTGGAACTTTGACATATATCTTGAGAATGGAGATTGTTAGGAGAAAAGAAAGCATTTCAGTTTCTCAAAGAAAATACACATTGGACCTGTTAGAACTTAAAAGAGACAAGCATGTTGGGATGTAAACAAAGTAAGACACCAATCGAGTAGAGAAACAAACAAAAAATGTTTTAAGGTAAACCAGTGGATGTAGGAAGATATACGTGTTGTTGGGAAACTTATCTACCTCTCACATACTCGACCCGACATAGCATTTGCAGTAAGCCTAGCGAGCCAATACATCACTCACCATGAAGATCATCTGGATGCAGTTTAAACACGTGAGTTTCGCCTCTCAAATTTACATAAAATAAGCAACGAAATTTATTTTATTAACCTTGAATGCATATTTGACAGAGGAATATAATGCATATCACAAGTGGGTCATTTGGTGCATCTTTGGACAGTCTAAAATAAGAAACAGTTTAACTGCAACCCTCCCTACCACTGCATAATGAAGCAATAAACATCACTCCCTCTAATCCTTATGACCAATTTGAGCTTATATTCAGAAATTCTCATGACACAGAAGAAATGGCAACTTGAAGATTATAAAATCACAAAAATTGGGTAGATTGGAAATACAACTCTATTTGGGAAATAGAGGATGATGCAACTGAAAAAAGTAAATTGTCCACAGAAATGGTAGATGATGGAATTACTAGATAAGATTTCCACCAAGGTACTTTTCGCCTCCTATACTATAAAGTTTCACAAGTGTACTTACAGATATTGCATGAAATATAAAATATCATCAGATTTTTTTGGCTTAGCAGCGAAATCGTACCCTTTCATGTAATTATCAGTTATCACAAGTAAAAGCACAATTTCATTTGTTAAAAGAATTTTATTTCCTACTGTGAGCAGTTAAGTAATTTTTGGCAATTCCATGGTACTTGGCTGCACCATGGTACTAGGCTGCATTTATTGTAATGTTTATACAATTTATTCAAAAATCTAAAATGTTTTATGTTGTTTATTTGAGTAATCCTGAAAACCCAAGATCTACTGGGCTAGCACATAATATTATACAAGTATTGAGGGTAAATTAACATAACACTATCGATTTTAATTCAGAGGTTCAATAAAAACAAATCGTAAGACTACAAGGGCCAGTCGAACATCGAGATAAGATGAATCAACAAACAGTTATATAAGTATATCCATTACTCACAACTCCATTCTGGAACAAACTGAAAATCACGCTTTGTATTAGCAACGATAACAATTCAGTAGAGTGAGAAAAATCGCCACTTTAACATTTTACAATGAAGAAAGTAATAAGAAGCCTAGTTAAATGATCAAAAAACAACGAAAAACTCAATCGTCTCACAGGAAACTTCCATAAATTGAATATGACCAGTGAAGTGGATTTCCTTTATTCTAGTTCATCAATCTTCGTGAACTCATCATTTAACAGAATGCATTACTTCTGCCCAGTAGTGTATTTACCTCGTAGAACAAGAATTCAAGGAGTTCCATGACAAGAATACAAGATAAAACTAAGATACTAGATAGTTATGGAACTTAAAATTGCTCACCATTTCAATTTGCAAACTTGATAACGTGTTAACGCTACAAAAGTTGGAAACTCCTCCAAGACTTCGGCTAACACCTCGCAAGGTCTTGAATGGCATCGAAAAGAGCCTCATAAACCCATAAAAAAGATTCTTTCTCACACAAAGGTGTCTCATTCCTGGCCATACACATAGCTCTGAACCCTTCTTAAAAATATCACCACCATCAAAATGTTAGATATAAATGAAATGCACTAGCATCCACATATCAATGAACTGGTGAAATAACTCAAATATGAGCCTGACTTTAAAAAGTAATCTCTTAACCAGAGCACAATTACCAGCCCAGTTTTCTGCCTACCTGAATCATGGAAGTAGGTGACTTACGCAAATATAAAAAGAAGATTCAACAAATCTATGAATATCATGACTTCAATTTAATCAAAATCATTGAGAGAACATATTTAAAAATAAAGGAATATAATGACGCATTTAAGTCTTTCTGTGCAAAAGAAATATGCCATGAATGGGTTGTAGACAAGCAGAGTGCAACAGTTACCATCTTAAAAAAAAAAAAAAAACTATAAAAATTTTAAGCATCAAACAATCATAAAATTGAGAACACTTCCACCAAAACCAACAAAGAAAACATCCACGACCAGAGTTCATTACAAGATTGCATCATACTCTTCTAAATGAGAAAAAAAGGTCAAATCAAGATATCAGAAAGCCAAGAAAGTGGTAAGTAAAGGATCCCATCAAAACAAATCTCACAGTTTATCCGATTATGCTAAAGAATCATATTCACTGCATAAAGTAACAAACCCAGCATAGAAAACACACAAAGTTTCAGAGAGAGATATATGGCGCAGGGGAAAAGAGAAGAGACCACTGATCGAGGGAAGGAAGCCATGAACGAAGGGGCTGCTGCTCTACAGAATGCCATTTGCAGCTACCACCGAACGCGTATTTACAGAGATGAGGGGAGACGCAGCAATCAGCACGACGTATTGGGCTCTTCATTAATTTAAGAGCTACTCGCACATACTATCTAATCTATTTATCTTTACAATATTAACGAAATTATATTTGATAATTTTAATAAACATTCAAATTTCTTCCCAAATATTTAATAATTAAGATACTCCACACACTACTCTATATATATATATATATATATATATATATATATATATATATATATAATAATAATAATAATAATAATAATAAACTAGTAAAAGATACACATGCAACGCATGTGTTATTATTATTTTTAATTTAATAAAATAATAATAAACAATTAACACATAATTATTTTCAATTTAAAAGAACTGTTCGATTTAAAAGAGAAGTTTTGTTTGGATTTTTTTTATGTAAAATATGGATGACTTGAGAAGGTTTTAGTAGGGTAAAAATAGTAATTAAAAAATTAAATATTTTGATATCCTCTAAAATAATTACTCCAAGGGTTTCAAACTTAAAAATATAGTATAGATGATCGGTAAATAATAGCCATTTTCAGTTTGTATAAATATGAATAATTAGTAATAAAACTTGGTTAGATGTTATAATAATGTTTTTAGACATTTTTTGTTTTTTTATCAAATATCTATTTATAAATTCATTAAATTATTATTTATATATATAATTTATATAAAATTTATTTATCTAGATAATTAACTTAGTTACTTTATATTCATAATGTAATATAGGAAATACCACACATAAATAAATTATGAAAGATAAAATTATTTATCTACCTTTGCCTATAATTGTTGGGGACATCAGCTGGGCCTTGGCCTATGGAAATTCAGTATTGGTTTCTCACAAGGCTTAATCCCGTAAAGGGTGGGTCTTAATCCTTCACGAATCCTCATGTAGAACCCAAAATCAGTGCACGTAAATCCCAAGCATTTATCTAATTGTTAAAGCATTTATTTAAATTTAAAATGAGTTTTAGCCATGCATGATTTATTTAAATGCATTATTTTAAATTATTTATGTTTATGTGATGCACGTTAAAATGTGTTTCGAGTTTCATGTTTCAGGCGATTATTCGATGCAGAATCGAGGAATAGAGACCGGTGACGAGTTTGGCAATTTTTAAATGCGGTATCTTATTTTAAGTTGAGGTTGGGGCATTTTAAATAATTTATTAAGTTTTAGCATTTTAAAGCCTAATTTAATTATTAGGTGATTTTAAGATTTTTTTTAAAGTTAGCAATAGTGTATTTTATTTTAAATTAGAGGATTTTATTAAATCGGGTAGTAATTTACCATTTTCATTAGCTTGTTAATTGGGTTAACATTTTAAATAGCTTGATTAATTATTTAATTAAGCAATTTTTCCCTAAATTACTCACTCACACACGTTACACACACTCACACACACTTACACGTTTTTACACACACCAAAACACACAACACACACCTACATATTTTATTTCAGATTTTAAAAAAACAAAA
This sequence comes from Primulina eburnea, assembly GCF_022965805.1. NCBI lineage: Eukaryota > Viridiplantae > Streptophyta > Magnoliopsida > Lamiales > Gesneriaceae > Primulina > Primulina eburnea. The sequence continues at coordinate 19,125,555 of NC_133114.1, read as the reverse complement.
CAAAACCTAGGGTTCTTGAGAAACTCAGCAGCCGCCCCTCTCTTCAAAGAATTTCAGCAGTTTTCGGCGAATTTATTTCAAGCTAATCGTGCCACGATCGTCCCGGATCAAGCCTCGCTTCCTTCCCGCTTCGGTATCGTCGTTTCAGTATTTCAAATCTTCAAAAGGCATGTATATTCTATTTTTCCTGCGTCGATCATGTCATAGTATCTGTTGCGTTGTTTTTATGCGTAAAAATACATGTGTGAAGTGTAAAGTTTGAGCGATAATTGTTTAGATCGCATTTTGAACGTTTCTGAATATGAAAATCTCGTTTCTACTGTTCTTTTAAAAACTGAGATTTTTTGGTCACGATTTTGAGAAAACTTTCAACATGAAATCGTAGAACTTTTCGATACCTTCGATTTGATATAAAATTCAAAGTATTTGGATAAATATTGAGTGAATTATGGTGATTTTTGTGGGACTGCTCAAACTGCGTTTTCTGAAAATATGTTATTGACGTGTTCTTGAAGGTTTTGAGTTGCAGGCTTCGTTGGGAACCGTTGGTGGATCGCTGTTGCGTTTGGGTATTGTGAGTATGACATTGGGATAAATTTTGGTGCTTAGTCTTGTGTCGGTAGGCACTTGGTTGCATTAGAAGTCGTAGGAAGTATTTTGGTGTCAAAATTCATGTTAGGGATTATGTTGCGTAGTTGTTGTGCGTTGTCGTTTTGGGGACTTTTGTTTGAGTTGAATCCCTGTCATAGCGTCCTAGGATGAGTCTCGATAGATTGGTTCATGATTCATATGATTTAGTAGGAGTTTTAAGCTTCGTGTCACGGAGTCCAGAAGACTCGGCGCCTGAGCGGTAATATTTTACAGCTCGAGCGCCACTCTTTCTGTCCGAGTATTTTTCCCCAGAAGGCTCGACGCTCGAGCCGTAATTTATTACGCTCGAGTGGTGACAAGTGTCCCACTCAAATCATTAATTGAACTTTAGCCCCTGAAATCTTCACTATTTGCAATTTGGTCCTCACAACTCTTTTTAATTCAATTTCAATCCTAATTAATTACAAAAACCGTGGAATCTAATTCATTATTCCAAAATTCGTAAATTAAATAATCTCGGATTAAAATGATAAAATCTTGGGCCTTAAAATTCCCTCCTATGAGACATGATTTCGTCCTCGAAATCGCAGCAATCAAATCGCATAAGATAAGAAGATATAACAGAAGCTAAAGTAAAAGACTCACATCAGTGAAATAACTCTGGGAATTCCTGTCTCATATCTGATTCAGTCTCCCAAGTAGTTTCTTCAATGCCATGACGAGTCCACTGGACTTTCACAAGTGGGATGGTCTTTGTTCTGAGTTTCTTTTCTTTACGATCAATAATCTGAATCGGTTTCTCGATATAACTCAGACTTTCATCAAGCTCGGCCTCATCTGGCTGAATAATGTGAGAATCATCAAGGAGATACTTCCGCAGCATAGATACATGAAAGACAACATGTATTCCAGATAAAGAAGGCGGTAATGCAAGTTGATAGGCACGATCTCGTATCTTTTCGAGAATCTCATACGGCCCAATAAAACGTGGAGACAATTTCCCTTTCTTGCCAAATCTGACAACTCCTCTGAAAGGTGAAATCTTCAGAAATACTCGGTCTCCTACCTCAAACACCAACGGTCTCCGTCGAACATTGGCATATTTGGCTTGTCTGTCTTGAGCTGTCTTCATCCTTTTCTGAATCAGCTTCACTTTCTCAGTCATATCTCTGGTCATATCAGGCCAAATCTCAGGTACCTCAGAGATATCATCCCAGTATATAGGGGTTCTGCACTTCTATCCGTACAACGCTTTGAATGGAGCCATCTCAATACTCGTCTGATAATTGTTGTTGTACGAAAACTCACAAAGTGGCAATGCATCCTGCCAACTAGTGCTAAAATCAAGCACTAGAGCTCTCAGCATATCCTCCAGTGTCTGGATAGTCCGCTCTGACTGTACGTCGGTCTGTGGATGATATGCGGTACTCAGATGTAACTTCGTACCTAGAGCATGCTGCAAACTCTGCCAAAAGTGTGAAGTAAACCGAGGATCGCGGTATGACACAATCGACTTTGGCACTCCGTGTAGTCTGACCACTTCTCTGACATAAATCTCTGCCATCTGGTCTTATCTGTACGTCATCTGATACGGAATAAAACATGCTGATTTGGTCAATCTGTCAATCACAACCCAAATCGCATCACAACCTCTGGAGGATCTCGGTAACTGCGTTACAAAATCCATGGAAATGTGGTCTCATTTCCATTCACGAATCGACAAACTGTGCAGTAGACCTGTTGCGTATTTTCACTACCGCAAGTATACGGTGTCAAGTTTTAGTACTGGTTAGAGTACGGATATCGATCCCACGAAGAGTAAATATTTAAAACTGTATATTAATTACCATAATTGACATAGCTCAACTTTATTTAAACAATCAAATAGTTGGTTTGGAATCAATTCAAATTAAAATAACAATTCCTGTAATTCTAGCACGCAACAGAAAATTCACTGAGAAAATAAATCTAGAGATATGATTTCGTCGAGTCTCCCCTATGCTAAATTAACATTGATCAACATTTAATTGAATTGCACCATGTGTATTAACCAAGAACTCACAATATTTTCTATTCCCTCTGTCGGGTGATAAATAGAAATGTACCACCTATTACTGATTTTAATATGTCTATTCAAAATCACGTAACACGTAATAAATGTAAACATGGTTCTTTTATGGATTCGTCAGAGTTATACGTCTTTTGCACGTTATAAATATCTAACGATGCGATTTCTTCTGTCCTAATTTCAATCCCCTCTGTCGAGTGTTAGATTTCAATTATGTAATCAATCGAATTATGGCCAGTAATTCAAAAGCATTAAAAACAAGAAATCACAAATAAACACGATGAAATAATTCAATGAAAATTCAAATCGTCGTTCACATAGGTTCAACCACGACTACATCAATCTCTAGAAAATAAAATTAGTTCATGCTCAAATTTAAATCACCACAAAACCTGTTTGTAATCATTAAGAACATAAAAGTAAGAAACCGAATTAAGAACGTGTAGGCGAGAGATGGAAGAGCTTCTCCGTGTCCGGATTCAACGTCTTCTATCTCCGTTCTTCGCGTCCCGTGCTCCGTGCGCTCTCATTTTTTCTCCTTTCCCTCGAGTGGTATGACGGCTACGCTCAGAATATTTCGGAACCCCTTTAAAATCAACGCTGAAACCTTTTTATTTCTGAAAATCGCGCCGCGCGCATATGCGCGGCATTAACTCGCGCATATGCGCGGCTGCTTCGGGTGTTGGTCTTCTTCTTTCGCGCATATGCGCGCCATAAGCGGCACATATGCGCATCGCTCTCGGGTTGTCTCCTGTTCTCTCTCGCGCATATGCGCGCCATTTGCGGCGCAAATGCGCGAGACTCACTGTATGGTACGCGCATGTGCGCTGCTTGGGGGGCGCATGTGTGCCAATCTTTCTGCCAGTTACGCGCATGTGCGCGTGAATAAGTCGCGCATATGCGCGGGGCTTACTGCATTCCACCCTTCGGGGTATTGCTTACACTTCTTCTCCTAGGCGCCATTTTAGCTCGTTTTCAGCACGTGTTGTATCTGCACCTAGATTCCTGCGATTACACCAAAAACAACAAAAGCGCGTAATTCCGCCCAAAAAGAATAACAATCTATATGAAATATAGGAATAATTTAAGTGCATAAAATGCACTTATCAAGACCTCCTGGTTTCTTTCTTTCATCTTTTACCTGTTGGCAATCCAGACACTTTGACACTAACTCTGTGATATCAGATTTCATCTGCTTCCACCAAAAATGTGTCTTCAAATCATTATACATCTTTCTGCCACCAGGATGAATACTGAATCGACTGTTATGCACTTCAGACAATATCTGCTGTCTCAACTCTGAAACATCTGGCACAACAAGATGATTATTCACATACAGTACATCATCACGTACCTGATACTCTGATCGATGACCCGATCTGATCATCTCAATCGATTTCTGTACATTCTAATCAACTTTCTGATCCGCTTTAATTTTCAAAATCAGCTCTGGTTCAGCTCGAATAGCATATAATCTCAAAGGTTGACAATCTGTCTCAAATGCTAATGCAGACAAACATCAATCTTCTATCAAATTCGAAACACCTATAGTCGATAAGGATAAAAAACATACTTTACGACTCAGTGCATAAGCTGCTGCATTGGACTTCCATGGATAGTATTTGATTTCACAATCGAAATCCTTCAATAAATCAAGCCATCTTCACTGCCTCATATTCAGCTCTGATTGTGAAAACAGATATTTCAAGCTTTTGTGATCAGAATAGATTTCAAATTTCTCACCGTAGAGATAATGTCGCCATATCTTCAGTGCAAATACAATGGCTGCCAATTCAAGATCATGAATTGGGTAGCGAGACTCATGTGGCTTCAATTGTCTCGAGACATAAGCAATCACATGCCCTCGCTGCATCAAAACACAACCCAACCCTCTGTGAGAAGCATCGCAATAAACAACAAATCCACCCGTATCTGATGGAAATAGTCAATATCGGTTCACTGGTCAATCTCTTCTTCAACTCCAGAAAACTGGACTCACAGTCTTCTGACCAAATGAATGGAGCATTCTTCTGAGTCAATTGAGTGATCAGTTTAGTAATACTCGAGAAGTATTTAATGAATCATCTGTAATAACCTGCTAAATCCATAAAACTGCGTATCTCTGGCACAGATGTCGGTCTCGGCCAACTGATCACGGCTTCAACCTTGCTAGGATCAACAGAAATCACATCTCCAGATATGATATGACCCAGAAATACTACCTGTCTCAGCCAAAACTCACATTTTGACAATTTAGTATAAAATTTTTCAATCCTCGGAATTCTCAACACTGTTCTCAGATGCTCAGCATGATCAATCATATTCTTCGAATAAATCAAAATGTCATCAATAAATATAATCACAAAATCATCGAGATACTTTTGAAAGACACGGTTCATAAATACCATAAATACAGCTGGAGCGTTTGTAAGACCGAAAGACATGACAATAAACTCATAATGTCCATACCTGGTTCTGAACGCTGTCTTCGAAATATCAGAATCCCTGACTCTCAGCTGATGGTATCCAGATCTCAGATCGATCTTGGAATAGATAGATGATCCCTGCAACTGATCAAATAAATCATCTATACGAGGCAATGGATATTTATTCTTTACCGTTGTTTTGTTCAGTTGCCGGTAGTCAATACAGAGTCTCATTGAACCGTCTTTCTTCCTCACAAATAACACTGGAGCACCCCAAGGAGAAACACTCAGTCTGATGTATCCCTTGGCCAGTAAATCCTCCAACTGATCTTTCAGCTCTTTCAATTCAATTGATGTCATTCTGTAAGGAGCTCTAGAAATAGGAACTGTACCTGGCATCAATTCAATGATGAAATCTCTCTCTCGAATCGGAAGCAAAACCGGAATCTCATCTGGGAAGACGTCAGCAAACTCACATACCACTGGCAGGTCTGCCAATGATGGGCTCGATTTCAGTACATCTACTGAATAAACAAGGAAACCCTCTGCTCCCTTCTGCAATAATCGAGTCATAGATAATACAGATATCAAAGAATTCTAGCTTTAGAACCCTTACCGTAAAATTTACACTCCTCAGCCATCTCAGGTCTGAATCAGACAATCTTATCAAAACAGTCAACAGTGGCTCTGTACTTGGTCAACATATCAATACCAATAATACAATCAAAATCAGATAACCCAAATACGATGCAATCTAGCTCAATCTCATTACCATCATACTGCAGTATACAGTTTCTAACAGACTTCACTGATATAAGACCTTTCCCCAAAGGCGAAGAAATAGATACTACAATAGTTAAAGACTCAACAGGCAATGCATGCATCAATGCAAATCTCTCAGATATAAATGTATGCGATGCACCAGTATCAATCAATACATAAGCAGGATAACTAGAAATAGAACAGTTACCTGCAACAACATCATCAGGTGCGTCCTGTGCCTGCTCCTCAGTCAAAGCAAAAACTCTAGCCTGCTGTCTAGGAGGCTGTCTCACTGTCTGGCTTCCTCCTGGACTCTGCTGTGACTGGGTAGAGGGTGCTGGCTGAAAAGAGTGAACAACAGATGGTCGTCTCCCTATCTGAGACACTGATCCAGATGACTCTGCTCTCTGGGATCCCCGGGAACCTCTCTAGGGACTAACTCTAGCAAAATGTCCCTGCTGTCTGCATATACGACAACTGCCAAACACTCGTCGGCACTGCTCTGTGGAATGTTTCCCTCCACAAGTGCTGCAGTAAGCTCCTGTATAACTCTCTCTGGGCAGTCTGTCGTGAGCCACTAGAACTTGATGAACTGCTTCCAGATCTCTTGAACTGTTTCCCTCTAGCTTTCAACTGATCTCTATTTCCGCTGCTGCTACTGCCAATCTCAAATCTGGGAGGAGGTTGTGGAAACTGAGCTGAGGATGGTTGCTGTGGTCTCGGTGCTGGTGCTACATACGAAGCTCCTTTTTGTCTAAGCATACCAGCTTCGGCTCCCTTTGCTCTATTCAGGGCATCAACAAAGTTGTTTGGTCTCTCGGTATTCACCAATGTAAAGATCTCAGGATTTAGACCATTGATGAACTGATCAACAACAGTTTCGTCATTTTCGACCACATGTAGAGCAAATCGTAGTAATGTGGAGAACTTGGCCACATATTCCTCAATGTTTAACTGACCTGTCTCAAGTTTGCAAACTTGGCTCCCTTGTCCTTCCTGTACGACACTGGAAAGAATCTCTGATAAATTTCAGTTCTAAACACATTCCAGGTAATAGTCGTACCTCGATGCTCCAACGCTTTCTTCGTCGTGATCCACCAATTCTTTGCGACGTCATGTAATTGGTGTCCGATCAGTTTCACTCTCCGCTCATCAGTGTAATCCAAGGATTCGAACATCATCTCAATGTTGTCTAGCCAACTCTCACAATCCACTGAAGTCTCAATACCCTTCAGAGTCGGTGGATGGAACGACTGAAATCTCTTCAGCAGTGTCTCCATTGGTGTTGTTGTCACATCCATTGGAGGATTCAAAGTGCTACCATGTTCTGGTATTCTTCGAGGAGGCACATCTAAGTATCAAAAGGGTTAGCAATCACAATTGACAAATCTGTCTCAGTCCCTTTCTGATCATCTTACCTCTGATCAAGAATCGGTTATGATCCATTATAAATAATACACATTACCAATCAAAATCAGATAATCAGGTAAACATGTATTAAAGCAATAAATCATGCTAGCAATCAAAAGCAGGAAAGAAAACTCAATCTACCCCGCTCACTAGCTCCTATTTCAATCTAAAAGATCTATGGCTCTGATACCACCTTTTGTGGAGACCCGGACGCTAATCATCTTCTTAATCATCATTGGGATAAATGGATCAATTAATTAATCTGGGTCTAAATTTTTTTTAAAAAAATTGCGGAACGTAATGTAATTCAATCTAATATACATATCAGTATATAAGTACAAGTCTTGTACAACGAACATCAAACTCAAACTAAGGTTCAACAACTAAATTTCAAGTGCTGAATCCTATCTACAGCAACGTCAAAGTCCGTAGTCTCCACTCTAATCACGATCTCTCATCATCTCCTCGAACCTGATCATGTCCCACCTGTTGCCATGCACACATACAAACACGAAAACAGCCGGATAACTCCGGTGAGAATAAAATCCCCAGTAAAAAACATGTATACATGCAGTGCATAAAATCATATACAAAAGCATAAATCATGTATCATAAAAGAACAGAGATCATAATTTATGACACATTAGTGAATACAGGTAAAACTCTCTGACTCGTCATCTCCGACTCGACTCATCTCTAATCTAGGGATCCCAGTTCCTGGCCATTGGCACATATATCGACTTTCAGCGATAAGAGTCAAACCACTCTTAAACAACATCGATATAAGTCCATAAACCAGTGTCCTGGCATATCCGCCACAGACTTGGCATATCCGCCAATGCCTACTCTATGACATGTGCAATGGGCCAGTGACAACTCTGCCACCATCTGACCCGTCTGTCAATGACTCTTGCTCAATAGCTATCAGCTATTCTCTGCTATCCTATAATTAAATAGGCTAAACATATCAATATCATGCAATTGCAAATGTCAATGCAATAAGGTAAAGTATGTGATTTGGTTGGGAAACTCAAGTCAAATCAGACTTAAGTCGATCTCCCGGTTAACACTGTCTTATACCTTTCGTTCGTACTCTCGGTCTGAAGCAATATAAGTTTTGAACTCAAGAATGTCTCTGTAAATCTGAAATGACATATCGAGAATAATAATATCAACATTCCATTCCCAATTCAATACTGAATCTGATTAATCTGAATCTAATTCAAATCAAAGGCATAACGGCACAATCCCGATATCCCCGTCAATACAATATCAACATATATCAATTACAAATCATAATCCATATCCGTTACAATCTATAATCAATCCATAATCCACATCTGTCCAATTTCAATCGATATAATCAGAAAATCATAACTATTCCATAATCAACCTGTTCTTCGATCTGACTTCGATTCTACGATGTCTAGTATTCCCAGAACACATAATAATAATCAAATAACAATTCCTCCAATATCATAATTTCAAATGATAACAGAACTCAATAAAACTTACATCCTGTAGTAGCTATCGACGAGAGGATCACAAAACTGTGCTCGGATCGAAAGTCTAATAACCGGATTTGGCTCAATCAAATTTCTAAGTTAAAATGAAGTTTGAGAATTTCACGAAGCTCTTCCCTCGATTCTTTCTCTGGAAGTTAAGAAGGAATTGAAGATTGTTTACATATAAAGTGCATGGTGGTGACAAGTGTCCCACTCAAATCATTAATTGCACTTTAGCCCCTGAAATCTTCACTATTTACAATTTGGTCCTCACAACTCCTTTTAATTCAATTTCAATCCTAATCAATTACAAAAACCGTGGAATCTAATTCATTATTCCAAAATTGGTAAATTAAATAATTTTGGATTAAAATGATAAAATCTCGGGCCTTACACCTTACTAGGACCCTAACTCCTTGACCTAGCCCAGCCCGAGCCCCCTAGCCAAGCCCCCGAGCCCCTTGCGTGCTGCTTCCAGTGTGCGCGATTCCCACGTGCTTCTCGGGTGGGAGTCCTGGAGTCCTAGCAAATAATGTCCTTTTTATGGATTCACTAGAGTTATACGTCTTTTGCACGTTATAAACGTCTGAAGATGCGATTTCCCGTGTCCTAACTTCAATCCCATCTGTCGAGTGTTAGATCTCAATTATTTGATCAATTAAATTATGCCCAGTAATCCAAAAGCATTAAAACCAAGAAATCACAAATAAACAAGATGAATTAATTAGATAAAAATTCAAAACGTCAATAACATAGGGTAAACCAAGACTACATCAATCTCTAGAAAATATAATTAGTTCATACTCGAATTTAAATCAATACAAAACCTGTTTGTAATCATTAAAAACATAAGAGTAAAGAACCAAATTAGAAACGTGTTGGCGAGAGATGGAAGTGCGCCTTCGTGTCCGGATTCAACGTCTTCTATCTCCGTTCTTCGCGTTCCGTCGTCCGTGTGCTCTGACTTTTTCTCCTTTTCTTCTTCTCTCATGTTGGCTGCGTGTAAATTATTTCAGAACCCCTTTCAAAACCCACGATAGACCTACTTAATTTTGAACATAGCGCCGCGCGCATATGCGCGGCCTAAACTCGTAGATATGCGCGGGTCCTTCTGTACGTGAGCTTCTTCCCTCGCGCATATGCGCGACCAAGTTCCGCGCATATGCACGAGGCTCTCTGTTCGCTTTATGCGCGCCCTAGGCCGGTGGATGTGCGCAAATCTTACTGCCTTCAGTCCTCGGCCATTGCTCACGATTTTCTTCTAATCGTTTTGCTTCATTTTCACACCCATGTAGTAGCTCTACCTAGACTCCTGCAAACACACCAAAACTAACACAAAATGCATAATTATGCCCAAAAAACAAACAATCTAAATGAATTATAAGGATAATTTAAATGCACAAAATGCACTTATCAAATCCCCCCCAAACTTAAACTTTGCTAGTCCCGAGCAAAATAAAATAAATAAAACATTAACTAGACTAGACTAACCACATCCTAAAGAAATTAACTGTACGAACAAGAATTGTGGAATAAAAGGATAACCACTTGCCTCAGAGATTACAGTCCCCATCATATTGAATCAAACACATGCCACATTACTCACAGTTCACGTGCGTGTGTATTTTGATATTCTTGTTTATCCAATCCAAATGCCAAGATAAGTTCATAACTTTTTATCTCATAAAATTCTGGACTTCTCGACACACATGTAATTAGCAAAACCATTGAGACACACATTTACCTTCACAAATCAACAGGACTTATAGGGTAACGTTTGGCTAAACAAAATGACAATCTGAAGACAATAGTTAACCAAAAAAGGTTCAATATCATGAGATGCGCACATGTACACAATCAAATATTATGTCTATCGACGGCATTTTTCAAGTGTCCATAGGCTTAACTCTGGAAACTATTCTCCACTAATATATTGGGTACGTGTGACTCGGTTAATAGGTCTTTTAAGCTTATAACGTTAGGATATGGTTAATGGCTACAAATGAAGATAGGAAATCAAAAGTGAGAGAAACAAACCAATTTATTTTTCAACACGCTTCTCCTTCTTCCTCTTGTTTCACAGCTACTTGCTTTGCCACAACATATTCATCATTTTGTCCTCTTTTTCACATCAATACGTCATATTATTTTATTCTGTATTCAACTTTTTCCTTCTCCCTTTCCTCAACATCTTTTTTTTTTGTTTTTCGATGATATTCTTATACGCGCACAAGGGATAAGAACTTTTGTAGTGATATATAGGTTCGTTTTCTCTCAGTTTTCGGTAGGTACTAGTGTATGTGCTCAAAAGTTGGTAGTTGACGTAGAGATTTAGAATTGATACGAATGGGGGCTTTTGTGTGCCTTGGCACACTCCATTCGATTTTCATTACGCTCAAACATGGGACACTAGGGTATAATATGATGTTATGGGTAGGCTTGAAAGGCTTCAAACATTCCAAAAATCGCCTAAATCATCCCTAAGTCACACAATACCTGTATCTCGCCTCGAAGAGTGCCAAACCAAGTTCTAGACTACTTTCAATTTACCAATAAACAAACACAGATATAATATGTTTTCAGGTATTCAACCAGAACAAATCACACATCTCATTCTCATTTAGACTCAAAGGGCTAACAATTGACAAATTATTCAAGGAAAAAAAACAGGCCCAACATAACTCAAAGAATGCCTGAATCATTTTTGTGTTAGTGAACATGTAACTCAACAACAAGTAATCAACATGCAGGTTTTGGAGTCCATCCATACATTCCAATTCAAAAATTACATGAACCACTCTCTTGACATCGGATGTATCAACAATCATAGCAATCGTGAATTAATGTGTAAACGGTTAAGTAAAGATAGCATGCATTCGGATTCGTAATCATGGAACAACATGTGTTTCGGGTCAACTCTCATCATTGTTTGGTTATTACCTTAATTCCACAACTCTAAAAAAATTTAACGACTAAAATGGAAATAAAGTCTAAATTAAATATATTTTTTTAAATAAACATCAATATTAAAACACTAAAGCATCAAATCAAATAAAACACTAAAGCATCAAATCAAATCAAATCACCCCCAAACTTAAAATATGCATTGTCCTCAATGTATAAACAAGAAAGAACGGGAAAATCATACCTCCCACGACGAGCTTCGGTGCTCGCCATCATCATCATCGACATCTTCATCCATGTGCTGGGGTGGGGCCTGTGGAGGAGGTCCTGGATACTGTGGTGGCCATGCAGGTGGCTGGGGAAACATCGGATCCTCTGAACCTATAGGTGAGAACCGCTGAGCAAGCACGGAGGTGAAGTCCATCATGTATCCCATGAAATGGTCGGTGCGGTAATGAAGCGAATCCATCACCTGGCACTGCTCGACGAGTAACCGCCTCTGATCCTGCATCTCATTTTTTAGTCGCCTAAATCTGTCTCCCCTGCACTCTCTGGCTGCTGCAGGTGGTGGTGGTGGTAGCTGTTGTTGTGGGAGCTCCTCTTCGTCCAGGAACTCATGGGGAACATAGGATGCGGCTCCAAAGAAAGCAACAATGGGGGCCTTCGGCTTGAGCACTGGTTCATCAGGGGCCCATGATACGTTGGCCTGGCGGCATAGCTCGGTAACAATGTGGGGACAAGGAAGAGCAATCGTGGCTAACCCTGCACCGGCTCTCATAATCGAGCCATAAATGATTTTCCCCACGTCAACTGATTTGCCCATCAGGATGGCATAAACCAATGTGGCTTTGTCTTTGGTGACATCGTAGTAGTGAGAGGACGGGAGAATTCGGGCCAGTACAAAAGATGTCCAAGCACTTGCGTTAGGGCCCATGTCGGTTTTTTTTAAAGAAGTAGGCCCTCTTGAGCTCATTTTCCAGACAGCGCCGGCTTGACATATGGTCCGGATGACCTCTGTGTAATCAACACCCGCTTCGAGGAATTCACTGTATTCGTCCTGGTCGAATCTGGGCATCTGATATAGCATGTTGATCGTTCGAGAGTCGAACGACACCAATTTACCTCGGACCAATACTTTAGACTCGTCATGCCGAATCCGGAGGTTGGCATAGAATTCTTGCACAACCGAGATAACGGCATCCGACGGGTGTTGAGCGAATTCAACCCATCCTCTACGTTCCAGTTCCTCTATGATCACACCACGTGGGATGGACAAATTGAAACCCCGTTCCGGCATGATGGGCCGTGTCATAGAACTATCATATATTTGTTAGGCCTCCTCGTTCCAAAATCTGTGAGAATCGAAGCTGGAAGAGGCACCCTTTTTTGATTTCCTTTTCGGCGCCATAGGATACAATAATTCCAACACTCAGACCCACACACTAAATTCAACTAATCAAGTAGCAGAGCAGTATCTCATCACACCAACAGATCCGTCAACGTACACCTCAGTCACAAAATGATTTATAACAATTCGAAGTACCAAACTCACGATATCAAGAGTTCCCCAAGTTGCTTGAACCAATTTCTAACTAATTTGAAAATTCTAACCAAAAGTTGGAGAAAACCCTTACTTGAACGAGAAAATGACCGGAATTAGGGGTGCTGGCGGAAAGTTTGCTGTTGAGAGGCGGCGGCGGTCGACTTTCAGAGGAGGGGCGGCGGCGGCGTGGCATTTCGAAGGAGGGAGGTGCTTTGATGTGTGAGGGAGAGTAGGGTTTTGTGAGGAGAGGCTCTTTTCTGAAGAATGTTTCGCGATCCCCCTTTTTTAAACTTAAGTCGCGCGCATATGCGCGTCTTGAAGCGGCGCATATGCGCCGAGGCTACTGTCAATTTTTGTTGTCATATGGCGCATATACGCGTCCTTTGTGGCGCATATGTGTGATGGTCACTGCCTCGCATGCGGTCTGTCACGTATATGCACGCCCTTTGTGGCGCATATGTGCAGCCTCCTCTGCCTGTGTCGCGCATGTGCGTGAAAATAAATCACGCATATGCGCGGCACACTCTGTCCAGTAGCTTTCCAATTTTTTTTAAATACCTGCAAAAATAAAATGATTCAAATTAATACTCGAATAGAGAGAATTAAAAGTAATAACTAAGAAATTGAAATAAAATGATAAAAGCAAAACGAATGCAAAAATAAATAAATGTGGGTTGCCTCCCACACAGCGCTTGGTTTTTTAACGTTATCAGCCCGACTGTCACAAATTCTGATCATGGTGGGTTGTATGATTTCTTGGATGCCCTTATTTCCACCAGCTGACTTTCAACTTCCATGGTCATCTTTCCTCGTTTCACGTCAATGATAGCTCCAACAGCAGCCAATAATGGTCGTCCTAGAATGACGTGAACGTTCTGACTATTCTCCATGTCAAGTACCACGAACTCTGCCAGTACCTTCAATTTGTCGATCCGAAGTTCAACATCTTCCACAATACCCAACGGTGTCCTGATTGATTTATCTGCCATCTGTAAGCTTAGTCCTGTGGACCTGTGGACCTCATCTTGCTCAATCCAAGTTTTTCGTAGAGAGAACTTGGCATTATATTTATGCTCGCTCCTGAGTCACAGATAGCTTTCTCCAATAAATGACCCCCTATTTCACATGGCATAATAAATTCACCGGATCTAGCAACTTCTGAGGAAGATTCCTTCGTGTTCCTTCGGTAAATTCACATTCCACCTGATATGCGAACTCATTATTAGTGTGTAGGTTCTTGAGATCTTCAAGACCTTTTTTCTTTTGAAATTCAGCTTGTAATTGTAAAAATCTCTGGGGGTAGGGAAGTAAAGAAATATCAATGCATTGATTTAAATCATACCTCTCAGATTTCTTACCTCAGGCTCTTTTGGTTGGAGTTGGCTTTTCATCCCGAGCAGGTGTGGGTTCAATCTCCTTCTCTTCTCTGCCTACCACACCAATCTCTGCATGTTGTATAAAAATGTCATTCACTTCTCTCAGATTTGGTTCTGTAGTCTTTTGAACTGCACCTGATTGTTGAGACGTGAGTTGCTTCGTTATTTTCCCAACTTGCGACTCCAGGATTTTCAAAGTAGCACCAATACTTGCCATGTGGGTTTCTAGGTTGTCAAGCCTAGACTCAGTCCTAGCCATTCTCTTGCCAGATTGAGCAACAAAAGTCCCAACTAAATCATCAAATGATGGCTTCCCTTCCCAATTTGATGTATTGAACCCCGGTGGTGGATTCAGTACATTCTTATTGTTTGCATATGAAAAGTTCTCGTGATTTCTCAATCCAGGATGATAAGTATTAGGGGGAGGGTTACCTCGATATCCTCCATAGCCTCCA
This sequence comes from Primulina eburnea, assembly GCF_022965805.1. NCBI lineage: Eukaryota > Viridiplantae > Streptophyta > Magnoliopsida > Lamiales > Gesneriaceae > Primulina > Primulina eburnea. The sequence continues at coordinate 19,110,515 of NC_133114.1, read as the reverse complement.
AAGTTCTTGTTGTTGATGTATTGGACTCTTCAGGAAAATGTGATTCTTCAAAAACAACCGGTGGTCCCTCAGTGTTTGATGTACCCACTTTATTCATAGTGGCTATCTGTGTAGTCAATGCTGATACTTGCGCAGTGAGTGATGTGATAGGATCCACAGCATAAACTCCAGCAGTCCTTTGTATTCCTGACCTCTCAGATGGTCATTGGTAGCTATTAATAGTCATCTGCTCAAGCAAGTCGTAGGCTTGAGCAGGAGATTTGTCAAAGATCGTGCCACCTGCCGCTGCATCCACTGTTGTCCGTGTCTGACCATTGAACCCATTATAGAAAAGCTCAATCTACACCCAGTCTTCAAAACCATGATTCAGACACCTCCACAACAACTCTTTGTACCTCTCCCACGTCTCATAAAGCTGCTCAAAGTCAGTTTGCCTGAAAGTACTGATCTCAATCTTCAATTGTGCTGACTTCGCTGGGGGGAAATATTTAGAAAGAAATTTCGTCGCCAGCTCCTGCCATGTAGTGATACTTCCCAAGGGAAGCGATTGGAGCCATCCTCTCGCCTGGTCCCTGAAAGAAAATGGAAACAAGCGCAATCTAATAATATCATTAGAAACATTATTAATTTTTACCGTATCCGTGATCTCCAGGAATGTCCTTAAATGAACATGAGGATCAGTAGTGGCAGTTCCTGCAAATTGGTTCTGTTGAACCATATTTATCAGTGCAGGCTTCAACTCGAAATTGTTGGCATTTATGGTCCCTTGAGCAATGCCAGAATAATGTGTGTTGAACACTGGTCTGAAGTGGTCTCTGATAGGTATGGCGTCTGGCGGGTTATATCTCGCGTCCTCTATGTTTTCAGCCATTGTTTGGATTTCTTCCCTTCTCGATTTTCTTAGTCTTCTTCCAGTTCTTTCCATCTCCGGATCAAAGATAAGCAAATCAGGGCTATGCGATCTTAGCATGCACTGCAAAACAGAAAAGATTATAACGTAACAAAATAAATAAATAAATAAAATCTAAATTAAAGTCAAGACTACTTAGTAACGATATTAATATTCAATTAAACAGTTTACTCCACGGCAACGGCGCCAAAAACTTGTTGCGTGCTTTTACTACCACAAGTATACGGTGTCAAGTTTTACTACTAGTTTGAGTACAGATATCGATCCCACGAGGAGTAATTATTTACGATTGTATATTAAGTACCATAATTGACATAGTTCAACTTTATTTAGACAAATCAAATAGTTGGTTTATAATCAATTCAAATAAAATAAAAAATCCTGTAATTCTAGCACGCAGTAGAAATTCACCGAGTAAATAAATCTAGAGATATGATTTCGTCTAGTTTCCCCTATGCTAAATTAAAATTGACTAACATATTATTAGAATGCATCATGTTTACTAACCAAGAACTCGCGATTTTCCTATTTCCTTTTTCAAGTGATAAATAGAAATGTACTACCTATTACTGCTTTTAATATGTCTATTCAAAAACATGTAATACGTAATAAATGCAAATAATGTTTTTTTATGGATTCACCAGAGTTATACGTCTTTTGCACATTATAAACGTCTGAAGATGCGATTTTCCCTGTCCTAATTTCAATCCCCTCTGTCGAGTGTTAGATCTCAATTATTTGATCAATTAAATTATGGCCAATAATCCAAAAGAATTAAAACCAAGAAATCACAAATAAACACGATGAATTAATTAGATAAAAACTCAAAACGTCAATAACATAGGGTAAACCAAGACTACATCAATCTCTAGAAAATATAATTAGTTCATACTCGAATTTAAATCAATACAAAACCTGTTTGTAATCATTAAAAACATAAAGTAAAGAATCGAATTAGAAACGTGTTGGCGAGAGATGGAAGCGCATCTTCGTGTCCGGATTCAACGTCTTATATCTCCATTCTTCGTGTTCCGTCGTTCGTGTGCTCTAACGTTTTCTCCTTCTCTTCTTCTCTCCTGTCGGCTACGTGTAAATTATTTCAGAACCCCTTTCAAAACCCACGATAGACCTCCTTAATTCTGAACATCGCGCCGCGCGCATATGCGCGCCCTAAACTCGCGAATATGCGCGGGTCCTTCTGTACGTGAGCTTCTTCCCTCGCGCATATGCGCGACCAAGTTCCGCGCATATGCACGAGGCTCTCTGTTCGCTTTTTTTTCTTGCGCGCATATATGCGCGACTCTTTCTGCCTTCATTCCTCGGCCATTGCTCACAATTTTCTCTAGTCGTTTTGCTCCATTTTCACACCCATGTAGTAGCTCTACCTAGACTCCTGCAAACACACCAAAACTAACACAAAATGCATAATTCCGTCCAAAAAAACTAACAATTTGAATGAATTATAAGGATAATTTAAGTGCACAAATGCACTTATCAATAGATAATGTCACAATCGTAGTATTTAACTAACTCAAGACATTTACGCTGTCTCATGTTCAATTCTTTTGGGTGAAAAAGTATTTCAAACTTTTATAATCGGTGAATATTTTGCACTTCTCTCCATATAAGTAATGTCTCCAAATCTCCGATGCAAAAACTACTACTGCAAGCTCAAGATCATGAGTAGGGTAGTTTTTCTCGTGAATTTTCAATTGTTTCGACATAAGCTATAACTCGGTCATTTTGCATCAGAGCTGCACCCAAACCAATTTTAGAAGCGTCGATAAATAGAACATACTCTCCTTGCTCCGATGGCATAGACAATACTGGTGCTGATATCAAAGCTTGCTTCAACATATCAAAACTGTCTTGACACTCGGATCCCCATACAAACTTTGCATTCTTTTTAGTCAAGGATGTCAAAGGGACTGCAATAGATGAGAATCCCTTGATGAATTTGCGATAGTAGCCAGCTAGTCCCAAGAAACTACGAATCTCGGTAATAGTCTTCGGTACTGGCCACTCTTTCACTGCCTCAACTTTACTTGGATCAACTTCAACGTAATCACTAGAAATAATGTGGCCTTGGAAAGTCACTCTATCAAGCAAAAACTCACACTTGCTGAATTTTGCATTTAATTTTCTCTCTTGCAGTAATTGCAGTGCTTTCCTCAAATGACGACTATGCTCCTCTCTACTCTTGGAATAGATCAATATATCATTAATGAAGATTATAACAAACTGATCCAGATACGGCTGAAATACGCGATTCATGAGATCCATGAAGATCGCTGGCGCATTTGTAACGTCTACTAGTTTTAAAATTCTATTAGACATTTTTTTTCAAGCATTTCCGAAATATCATTTAAACGTTTCGCATGCATGCACTCTACAGAAAAATATAAGATTTAAAATGATCTTAAATATTTGACAAAAAAAGAGCGTCGTTTAAAAATAATCAAACTTATCCCAAAATCATGCGTAAACATAAATGACTAAAAATCTTAAAATCATCAATGTATGAAAATATTCATATCCTCTCAATATCATATATCGTAATGCGGAAAACATGTGGTCCTCGGGTCGTGTCGCCCACCAGGTCTGTTGACTCAGAGTCCATCACCTCCAGTCTCCTCATCATGAAGCTCATTTGCATCACACACGCCTATGAGTCTAAAGACTCAACACACCTGTACCAAGAATAACAAGTACATATATACATAGCACACAGTAGTGAAAAATATCATACTCAACATATCTTTCATGAACATAAAAGCATAACGTAAACGTGTATTGTAAAATCATATCGTGTCAAAGCATGTCATTTCATGTCATCATATACGTATACGTGTCATGTAAAATCATATCGTCTCAAAGCATGTCATCTCATGCATCATATACGTATACATTTTCTTTTTAATTGAATTCAATTCATTAGTTGTGACTTTCGTATCAACTCTACCGTATCATCTCTATTCGATGGATCCATCTATAAAATCGTGGTACTCGGCGGTGGGGGACATCAGCGATAGCATTACCCGCCCACTGAGCTCGGGCCTCAGCTCATTATATCTCATGTCATCGTATATATATACATCATCAGTCACAACCAAATCCCATCCTTCAAAAACA